>NC_139023.1:85740473-86340473 GCF_964662115.1 Mustela nivalis | reverse complement strand
TTTGATTGCCCTTCCTGTTTTCAGCTGTTTGTTCTTGCTACTATTCATCATACTTGAGGCTGGAAGCCCAGAACCTTGCGTGGTTCTGCCCTGCTGCCAATCTCTGCCTCTGCCATTTCCTCTACTGCTTCATTAGCCAGGGTACTCTCATTCAGCGAGGTCCTCTGAAAATGATTTGAAAGCTGTTATGTGCTGGGGCGCTTGGGTGACTCAGTTGGTTAAGCAACTGGTTCAGCTCAGGTCATGATCCCAGGGTCCTGGGATTGAGTGCCACATTAGGCTCTGCTCAGCTGGGAGCCTGCTTCTCTCTCTACCTGCCACTCCCCCTACTTGTGCTCTCCTGCTCTTAATCTTTAAAAACAAAAACAAAAACAAAAGCTGTTTTGTGCTGATGGCACACCTTTCATTCTTTTCATTATTCTTAAAAAGAAAAAAAAAAAGTCCTTTGCTGTGTCTTGTGGAAGACAATAAATATATGAGCTCAGCCCACTATTTGGAGCTAGAAGTCTTTGCTTCTGTCCCTTAACATTTACTTCTGATGAAATCTAGGTTCTCATGAAGCTCTTGTGCCAGGTCCTTCACTATTTCCTGGATGTATTTTATGTTTCAGGCTGGATTACCTTACAGTTAGTTTGTCTCTAGTATTTTTTCCTATTTTCTATTTATTATATGTTAATGCCTTTGTCTCTTTTCCTAAATTACCTTTCAAATATTCAAATCATTTTCACTGTGGGATCATTGCTAATCTTCACAAGAAGATATAATTTTTATCTTAAAAGTTTTTTTGTAACTTGTGAGGTTGTAACTCCTTGGGGTTAAGGACTGTGTTTTGCAGATCCATCTGATTAGCTGTGCTTAGTTTTCTGCTTTATAAATTAATGATAATCTGTGAATATTTCTTTTCTTGTATTTTTGTTTCCTGTGTTCTGGGCAGGTCTATACGGCCTGGCCTGTGGCAGGATTTCCTGGAGGCAAGGTTGGCCTGAGTGAAATGGCACAGAAGAATGTGGGTGTGAGAGTTGGTGATGCCATTCAAGTCCAGCCTCTGTTGGGTGCTGTGCTACAGGCTGAGGAAATGGACCTGGCACTCAGGTTTGGCTCTTTTCTTTGGTGACATTTTGAATCAGTGCTGCCTAGTAGAAATAGAACAAATGTGAACCACATATGCATTTTGCATTTTCTGGTAGTCATATTTAAGAAGGAAAATGAAATTGGTGAAATAGTTAACATTTAATTTAATTATTATTTAAGTATTATTTAATAGTTAACTAGTTATCATAAAATTTTAACTTATAGTAACTATAAAAAACTATTAATAAGATACTTTTCAAACTAAATCTCGAAAATCCAGTGTGTGTGTTACACTTGTAGCACATCTCGATTTGGACCAGCCACATTTAAGTGCTTGATAGCCTCATGGTGAGTGGCTGGTGGTGTGCTGTATTAGCACAAGCTAGATGAGTCCACCTAATGTATGGACTAGAGACTTTCTGGTATCCTGTGGTTAGAGTATGCTCTGATATTTTAGGCGAGAGGAGTTAGTATTAATGAATATTTAACAACGGTTTTCATCTTGTTTAACAGTGTAATTAGGGCTGTTGTGAAGGAGGGAGTAGAGTACTGTGAATAGGCAAGAAACAAGTTTTAATCAAGACTGTTCCAGGGATGCTGGGTGGCTCAGTCAGTTAAGCCTCCAGCTCTTGGTTTCAGCTCAGGTTATGATCCCCTGGGTCATGAAATTGAGCCCCCCACTTTCCCACGGGCTCTGCCGCTCAGTGAGGAGTCCACTTGAAGAGTCTCTCCCACAACTCCTGCGTGTGCTCATGTGCTCTCTCTTTCAAATAAGTAACTCTTTAAAAACACCAAATATCTTCAAGCAAAGTACCCAGTTATATACTTTAACTCCGTGATGATTCATTCCAGTAAAATAGTTATTTCTGTCAGTTTTTGAAATGTCCTTTACCAAAGGCTAATTGAATCACCTTATCAATACAGTTAACCTTTATCACTCATCCTCTTGGATACTCTATATCTAATAGGATTGTAACTCAGTTTGCATATGCAAGTCTTACCAAAATTTGTTCATAAAAAGAATCTTTTGATACTTTAATACTACCTTACTAACAGTTTTGAGGATGTGTTTACTTTATATGCAAGAATCACAAAACATTTAACAATCATTAACTTTATTTTATTTTTTTTTTAATTCTTTTTATTGGGGCCCCTGGGTGGCTCGGTGGATTGAGCCTCTGCCTTTGGCTCAGGTCATGATCTTGGGGTCCTGGGATCGAGCCCCTTGTTGGGCTCTCTGCTCCATGGGGAGCTCCTTCCCCCTCTCTCTCTGCCTGCCTCTGCATACTTGTGATCTCTGTCTGTCAAATAAATAAATAAAATACATTTTAAAAAAATTCTATTTATTTATTTGAGAGAAAGAGCGGGCACACAAGCCGGGGGGTGGGGTGTGGGGCAGAATAGGATGGAGAAGCAGACTCCACACTGAGCAGGGAGCTCACTTGGGGCTCAATTCTAGGACGCTGGGATCATGACCTAAGCTGAAGGCAGACACTTAGCTGACTGAGCCACTCAGGTGCCCGTCATTAGCTTGATTTTATTGTTTTCTTTTGCTACTTTTGTAGATTCCAAGCTTGAGCTTCAGCATATATATATATATATATATATATATATATATATATATATATATGTATACATGTATACGTGTGTGTGTGTATGTGTGTGTGTGTGTGTGTATTTATAAGCCAGGAAACTTTTTTCAGAGGAATTAATAAGACTTTAACAATAAAATTAAAAGAGGAGAAGAGAACTCAACATATGTTGTGTACCAGCTATGTACGAGCACATACGTGCACACACACTTTTTCCTCTTCTTTCATTTAATCCTCCTTCAAAATGCCCATATTGCCCCTTTCTTAAAGAGAGGAAGTGGGCTCCATTATTATATGGGTTAGGTAGTAGTTCTACTCAGATTAAATAATACTAATCTTTAGACTGTTTTGAGGCAGTGCTGCAGGTTGCAGTCATCAGTTGACTGGATTTTTTTGGATGATTTTTTTGTGACCTCTTGAGGGCGCAGCAGTCTTAGGTGATAATGATTGTCTGCTGTAGAGGAACTGTATGTTTTAAAAAGAAGCTTGTTTTTTTTTTTTTTTTTTTTTTTTTTAAGATTTTATTTATTTATCAGAGAAAGAGGGAGATAGAGAGCATGAGTAGGGGGAAAGGGCAGAAGAAGAGGGAGAAGCAGGCTCCCCACTGAGCAGAGAGTCCAATGTTGGGCTCAATCCATGACCTAAGCCGAAAGCAGGTGGAAGCTTGGTTTTTAAAATTTTACTGAAAAAAACCCTTGTGTTTTAAACTTAGCGGCAGAGTTTAGGTAAGAAACTTAATTTCCAATAAGAAAAATCAGTTATTTTATTCTGCTGATTAAATCCTTCATTTGCTTCGGAAAAGATTTATTAGTGAGGTTAGAGCTCCTTCTAGTGGAAGTGATTTTATCTGGACCCATTCTTTTTTTAAAAGCAAAACTTTAAAGTATTTTTTACTCTTCTTATACACATTTGCAAGTATCTTCTATTCAGAGTTTAATAAATAGGAATGGTTTAAGTAAGTATAACTGGTTTCAGAGTTCTATAAACAGAAGTGAATTTAAGCATTTAAGGAGCTACAGTTTCCTAAATAGTCTGAATATATATTTGATTTGAAATTTCCTTCTTGTTCTGTTTTTCTCTCTCTCCTTTATATGAATATACAGTCAGTTTTCATTATTAGCAGTATGTTTTATAAAATTTCTGTGAACACTACATTAGCAAATACTGAACCGTTGCTCCTAGGGGTATGTATGTTTACACATACATGGAATATATGTTTATGTTTAATGTTACATGTTTATATTTAAATGCATATTTAATGTATATTATAAATAATATATTAATAACATTAATATATTTGGTATATATTTAATATACAGAAATATGTATATCTTATATACATTATAATCTTAAAACAACTCATTCTAATAGATTTTATCTTTTTTATTTTATAAAAGAGCAGCACTAGTTTAGAAGTGTTATGTGACTTGCCTGAGGCCACCTCACTAACAGATGTCAAAGTTGGGATTCAAATCTCCGGCTGGTACAGGAGCTGGGACTTTTTGCTGTACACTGCACTGCCTCCTGCTATCTCTACTCTCCACCCTCTAGTTATCTCTGAAAGAATTGAAATAAGAGTACTTTCTAGGTTTCAGCTAGGAAAGTGCTTAGTGACTTGAATTTTTTTTTGCCTATTCTGTGCATGTCTATGAATGACTAGGAAAGCTCTGCTGATACTGATTTTAGGGTTACAAATAAATTTTAGCAAGTAGGTGAATCTGGAAATAACGAGGTTGACTATATTGGTTTTGTTTTTGCTAATAAAGTGTTTGGAGAACAAGGCTTAGGTTTGGACTAGATGGGTCTACTAATATACCTCTTTCTGAGCTAAACTATTACTTCTCCACAGATCTCTGGCAGAGCTCACAATTCTAGGCCTCCTGTGCTGGTATGGGCTACTTGCATGTGGGGAAGAAGGAAAAATGCTCATATTCTGAGAACTCTCCAAGAACATGTTTCTTTACAAGTGTAATGACTTTAGGATATACCTATTTGTACTCAAGCAGCCTTCTAGGAAGATAGTCGTTAGTAGGAGAAGGAGTTCTCATATTTCTCTTTCTGGAGAAAGGTATGTTCTTTCTCTGGAAGTAAATTCCATTATACCATTACTCTCCTTTTTTCTTATCTCTACCTTTTCAGGTAATATCCTATAAAGGACTTAATTTTCCTTGAAGTTAATTTATAAATTATAGAAAGGAAATAAGCTATTAATAAAAGCCTTTCTCCAAGCTATGCAGTTTCAGAAAGGGAATGATTAATTTAGGCCAGTGTTTTTCAAGTGCTTTTTGGCTATGACACATAATAAAAAATACACTTTATTGTGATTCAGTGTATGCATACATCCACAGGGCACATATGCACTCACATGTGTGTAGCTGTATACATGAGTATATAGATGTGTGTGTGTAAGATGTGTGTGTATAAGAAAGTAATGCTTTTCTAAGCGGTATTTTCCCTTTTCATGTGTGATGTACTTTGACATTTTGTATTCTATCAAAAAAAATGCTGGATGGGATTGACTGAAATGACTTCATGATCCACTAATGGATAGCACTCTTAATTTTAAAGAACATTGATTTAAGTCATTAGGATACCAAATTGCAAGTGATATTTTCATGGCTATTAGAAGTATCTAAGAAGCATAAATTATTCCCAAATTGTATAAACGATTTCCAGTTTGTAAATTATTCTTTTGACTAGGTCTATAGTACAGCTGTGTACACGTAATTTTATATTACATTTAGTCTCTGGTATGCTTAATTCTGATTTTTATTTCCTCCATCTTTTATAGTGACAAAAATGTGGACATTAATGAAGAACAGCTGGCTGGTTGTCTTCTGAGAAAGCTGGGTAAATAGTTTTTCAAATTGTAAAAAGCAAGGTAGCAGTAAATAAAGTAATGTGTCTTGTGCTCGCTTCGGCAGCACATATAATAAAGTAATGTGTCTTTGAGGTCTTGTATAAATCATACTTTTATTCAACATATTGTGGAGTGTTCTTCTCAATGAACTAATGCCCTTTTGGGACAGGAATTGTTTTCTCCCCAATTAATTGATTGGCACTTAAGCAAATTTTTTCTCCCCAATTAATTGATTGGCACTTAAGCATTGAAGAGAATATTTGACTTATCTATGGATAAAGTCAGTGGGAGAACTGATACTTTTAACCCTTGAGTTCTTCCTCTTTCCAGTGAGAAATGTTATCTTGGAGTATTAGTTAGGTGTACCATTTTAGGTTCGTTTATTATTGGATGTGGAATGCCAGTCTATTTGTTGATATAGTTGATAGAATCCTAGATATATTGAGTGTGGAGAATTTTAAAGAATTATCTTGTCCTTCTGTCTCCAGATAGTGCTCTATCAAATGGGAATTGTCTCCTTTTTATGGCAATTATTTTGTTAATACTCTTTGATTTAGTCTTTTCAGTCAGATAGTTTTGTTAACAGATGGAATAAGTTGCGTTTAAACATGAAGTGGATGAAAAGTTATGCTAACACATATATTTAAAAAATTATTTTCTAGACGGCAAGATTGTTTTACCAGGCAACTTTCTGTATTGTACATTCTACGGACGACCATGCAGACTGCAAGTGTTGCGAGTGAAAGGGACAGATGGCATGATATTGAGAAGGCCTCAGAATGACTCTGACACTGATGCCCAGGGAATGGCCTATGAACAGTCCAGCATAGAAACCAGTACCCTGGATGTATCCCTACAGCTAAGCCAGTTAGATCTGGAAGAGCCTCGGGACCCAACATCCAGCAGTACTCCCTGCAAACCAGCAGATGATAAAATGTTAGATAAAACTAGTGACATTTTGTCGGATGTTACACAGAGTCCTGGGAACAGCAGCAGACTTGGACTAGGGGAAGTCACAGGACTTAAGTGTAGTTTTAATTCAGCCAGAGGAGAAAATGAGCAACTTGTCAATGAAGAGAGATTGCTAAAGTCAGCATGTGTGGGAACAAAGTGCAACACTGATATTTTTTATTTTATATCTTCAACAACAAGAGTCAATTTTGCAAAGATTCATACAAATTCAAAAGTGCAAGAGGACCACTTCAAAGTAACTTACGGCATGATAGGAGGCTTAAGTAGTCAGCTGAAAGCGATTAGAGAGATGATCGAATTGCCTCTCAAACAGCCTGAACTTTTCAAGAGTTATGGTATGATTTCTTCAGTGTATTGCACCAGAAGTATTCAAACAAAAAGCAGTTGGCACATTCCACTTATGTAATAATTGCTCACCCTCTTTTCTTGGTTTTCTTTCCAAATGGTAGGTATGGTAGGAGGTATGAGTTGCTTTGGGAGATGCCCTCAGTTAAGTGAGCCTTTTTCCGTGCTTGATCTCTTTAGGTTGTAATGTGAGTTAGTTGCAGCCTTGTCTCTTCTAATTGCATACTTCCACAGTTGTTTGTATTGGATCTAGAACTAATATCTTGTCATTCTAGATCAGCTGTAATGACCAAAGAAGTAAACCAAACATTCAAATATGTTAGATAAAACTTCTCTGTTAGGAAATATAACTCTGTGAGGATTTCTTTGCATTGAAGCAAGTGGTTAAGGGAGTGATTGGCTTGAAGGAAACTCAGGGCTACTTCTTTATGGTAACTGCCCAGATGCTCTGCATGTATTTGGTGCCTACAATTTGGTGCTTCTTTTTCTGCCTTTTCATTTTTCATGAATCTTTATATATAAAAATATATGAACCCTTTGACTGACATTTTGCTAGTAATGCTTATATAATCTAGATGACTAGTTAGGTGAAAATTAGGATTGATGGCTTGCTTTGGGTGACCTTGTTCTTGTCTGAGCTTTGTGTTCTGATCATTGAGCTGTGCTGTGTGGGATGGGGCATAGCAATTATGTGGCTGTCCAGCCAGTTTTTCACTAGTGTTCCCAGCCTGGTTGGGTCTAGAGAGAGGAAGAGAGAGAGAAAGTCATTTCTTGAGATCAGTGTTTGGCTAGTTAGTACATTTTTGGAGGAAGGGGGCAGGGGCAGGAGGTCTGAATCTTACTTTAGTTTTGTGATACAAGGTAAATTTATATTTTATAACTCATATTTGCAGTCATATGATAACACAAGAAACCTAGTAATGCTGAATTCATTGTTCTCTTCTTTTTCTTCTAGGAATTCCCCCTCCTAGAGGAGTGTTACTCTATGGCCCTCCAGGTACTGGAAAGACAATGATTGCCAGGGCGATTGCTAATGAAGTCGGAGCCTATGTTTCTGTAATTAATGGTCCTGAAATTATAAGCAAGTAGGTGCATAATTTAATGGAATAAACAGTGTTATTAAATACTTCTTAAAGGTGATTTTAAAAAATAACTGCATAGCATTCTGTCTGGATATTTCATATGTGAAAGTAATTTAAATTTGCTTTTGGTTGTGTATACAAATTAAGTTTGGAAAATAATTTTCAAAAGTAAGTTTAAGTACTCTGGAAGTATTTGAAAAGTTAGATGAGCTTTTATAGACGAAACTTTAAAAACATTAAGCATTGATTCTTAAATGCATTTTATTTGTTACAGATTCTATGGGGAGACAGAAGCAAGGTTACGTCAGATATTTGCTGAAGCCACTCTACGGTATTTACATGTGGATTTGTAATTAGTAATCTAACTAGTAACTAATCTGTAATTAGTAGTCAAGGCTGTGTTTAAGTAGAGTTACTAACAGTTAGAGTTACTGAGTTATTGAATTACCTGAAGTAGGAGAATTAAGACACTGTTGTTCGGTAAATCATATGATTTTACTTCAGATATGCATTTCTGATGTTCTTTCTTTAGAGTGCCTATGGTACTTTAGGATATTCAGTTTATCTAATTACTTTAGTAGATTGTATTATAGTATCTCTTCATGCTTTTTTCTTAAATTATAGTTTGCTTCAAGGGGACAAATCTTTTGCTCTTTAAAAACAATTTTTATTGATTATTCCTCAGTTTAGGCTACCATATTACATTACAGTGAGTATAAGAATGTGGCCTATAACTTGGTCTAATATATTATTCATAATAAGGCTATGTCTTTGCCTTTTTTGGCATTTAACTAGCAAAATTCTGCTTTCATCAAAAGAACTATTTTTTTAAAGATTTTATTTATTTATTTGCGATAGAGCAAGAGCAAGTGAGAGAGAGAGAGCAAGAGAACACAAGTGTAGGGGGAGGAAAAGGAGCAGAGGGAGAAGTAGGCTCTCCACTGAGCTGAGAGCCTGACACAAAGCTCAATCCCAGGAGGGATCATTATCTGAGCTGAAGACAGACTCTCAACTGACCAAACCACCCAGGCGCCCCCAAAGAACTTTGATTTTTAGTTGTTTTTTCCCAGAGATCATGTATGAAATAAGGTAGTCCCTTATAAGGTTTGTAGTCCCAATATTGAAAATTTGAGAACCAGTGGTATACTGTATTGCATAGTGTGTTTTCATTGTTGTTTTGTTTCTGGCAGTTGAATCTCTCTTTCGTGAGAGAATGCACATCTTTTTATGGGAGAACTGATCACTTTGAAAGTTCTTTTTTTAATAGACCAAAAAAAAAAGAGAGAGAGAGAGCACCTTTGGAATTTCTGTACCTTGGACTTTACATCTGCTCCAGGGAACATTTCTGGCCTCAGATTCTGAATTGATGCAGTCATAACAATTTACTGGGCATTAGAGGGCAAGTTCTGTTTGGGCATAGACTTATCTCATGAGCCAATAGACTATTCTTAGTACTCTGCTTTTTATTGTTCAGATGTGCTAGAATGTGATGAATTAATAATTTGGGCTAGAATTAATGTAAGGTTTTTCAGTTTAACATCCTGTTGCATTTGTCTTTAATATTATTACCTGAGTCCTGAATTTGATACATTGGATTTCTTTTTTTTATATTGTTTTTATTTTAATTCCAGTATTATTTACGGTGTTGTATTAGTTGCAGGTGTACAACAATGATTCAACAATTCTGTGTGTCACCCTGTGCTCCTCATGACAATTGCCCTCCTTAATCCCTGTCATCTATTTCACCCTTCCCTGTGGTAACCATCAGTTTGTTCTCTGTACTTAAGAGTCTGACTTTTGGTTTCTCTCTCTCTCTCTCTCTTTTTTTCCCCTTTGCTCATTTGTTTTATTTCTTAAATCCAACAGAAAATCGTATGGTTTTTGTCTGTTACTTATTTCACTTAGGGTTATACTTTCTAGCTCCATCTATGTTACTGCAAATGGCAAGCTTTTATTCTTTTTGTGGTTGAATAATACTCCATTGTGTGTATATACTGTATCTCCTTTATTCACTTATAGGTTGCTGGACACTTGGGCTGCCTTCCTAATTTGGCTGTTGTAAATAATGCTGCTGTAAACATGGGGGGGCGCATATTCCTTTGAATTAGTGTTTTTGTGTTTTTTGGGTAAATACCCAGTAGTGTGATTGCTGGGTTGTAGGGTAGTTTTATTTTTAACTTTCTGAGGAACTTTCTTAGTAGCTGCACCAGTTTGCATTCTGACCAACAGTGCGTGAGGGTTCCTCTTCCTCCACATTCTCAAATACACTTGTTTTATGTGTTTTTGATTTTAGCCATTCTGACAGCTGGGGGGTGATAGCTCATCGTAGTTTTGATTTGCATTTTCCTGTTAAGTGATGTTGGGCTTCTTTGCATGTTGCCTGTTAGTCATCTGTATATCTTCTTTGGAGAAATGTCTGTTCATGTTTCTGTCCATTCAGTTGGATTGTTTGCTTTTTGGGTGTTGAGGTGTATCTGTTCTTTATACATTTTCGGTAGTAACTTTTACTGGATATGTCCTTTGCAATATCTTCTTCCATTAATTTTGTTTGTTTCCTTTGCTCTGCAGGAGTTTTTTATTTGATGTAGTCCCAATAGTTTATTTTTGCTTTTATTTCCCTTGCGTCAGGAAACATATCTAGAAAAATGTTTCTATGGCTTATATCAGAGAAGTTACTCCCTGTGCTCTCTTCTAGGATTTTTATAGTTTCAGGTCTCACATTTAGTTTTTTAATCCATTTTAGATTTTTTTTTTTAAAGATTTCATTTATTTATTTGACAGAGAGATAGAGAGTTTACAAGTAGGCAGAGTGGCAGGCAGAGGGAGAGGGAGAAGCAGGCTCTCCACTGAGCAGAGAGCCCGATGTGGGGCTTGATCCCAGGATCCTGGGATCAGACCTGAGCCGAAGGCAGCCGTTTAACCGACTGAGCCACCCAGGCACCCCTAGATTTATTTTTGTATATGATTAATTTTCATTCTTTTGCATGTGCATTTCAATTAAAAAATTAAACATATTCAGTTTCAACTGAAATGCAATAAATCAAATTTAAAAATCAGGTGTATTTTAAATAATTTATTTTACTTGTTTGTTTTTAGGCACCCATCAATTATTTTTATTGATGAGCTGGATGCACTTTGTCCTAAAAGAGAAGGGGCTCAGAATGAAGTGGAAAAGAGAGTTGTAGCATCGCTGTTAACATTGATGGATGGTATTGGTTCAGTAAGTATAGCACCAGTATCGACTCCGTGTAAGAAAGGATTGGCTCCTAATAATATATGTATGTAGTAGCAAAAACTATTAAATATGTCAGAGTTTGGTCAGATCAATAAGAAAATTTTTAAGTCTTATATACGCATGTAAAAATGGATTCTTTTAAGGCTTTAAGTTGGACAAGTCAAAGAAATGAGTGAGAATAATGGAAAATATGTTTGTACAACGTTTAAAAAGAATCTACCCATTTTACCAGATTCTCTGATAGGGATACACTCGCATATTAATAAAAACTATGTGCTGATTATGAAAGGAAGATCCATAGGAGTATGACAGGAATGAAGAAAAATTCTCTCAGACCCCTGACAGCCATTTGCCAGAATACATTTCTTATTCTGGATTGTAAATAACTCATTTTTTAGAGTCATGTTAGAACCAAAAGAAATTTTAGAATTCATGTGGTCCCAAACCCTTTTTTTGCACATGAAATGACTGGACAGTTGACACTTTCTGATTTTTACTATCTATTGGTAGAAACTAAACATGGGAAAATAATGTGAAGGTTGGGTTTTAAGTCTCCATTATTTGTTAACATGTGTTACCGTTTTTTAAAAATTATTTATTTTAGAGAGCATGCACAAGTGCTCATGAGCACATGTGCACAGGCAGGGGGAGGGGTGGGGGAGAGGGAGAGAGAACAATGTTAAGTAGACTGCCCACCGAGCATGGAGCCCAATGTAGGGCTCAGATCCATAACGCATGAGATCATGACCTGAGCCACAGTCAAGAGTTGGCCACTCAACTGACTGAGCCACCCAGGTGCCCCAACATGTGTTACAATTTTAAGTGTAACAGAAGACTTGATACCTGAGGGAGGCTGGATGACCACTTGGTTCTCAGTCTTGGTGCAACTATTTGGTGTGATTATGTCTCAGGTTTGGTTCTCAGCCCTTAAAAATTGGAGACTTCAGTGATGCTAGTATGTTGGAGGTGGCAGGGCTCTGAGGACTGCACCTCCGTAACAACACTAACAACAGACATACGTAAATTGGGATGCCAGTTTGTCCATTTACAATAAGATGTAGAATCATTAAGCCAATCACATATATTTGTTTATGGATGACTCTTTCCACTTTGAAGGCAAATATGTATGGAGAGCTATATCATAATTAGAAGAGTTCTGGTGAGTATGAGATCAGATGGAAGGCTTTATTTTGGAGGCTATTAATTGCTGCCTCTTTCTCTGCTGCCGGGATAGGTCTGCGGTGTACTGGTGGTTTTGCCTGTGGGCAGGACTGGAAGCATGTGACATGGATGTTAGTATGAAAATGCTTAAGGGCCATTGATTCTAAATTCATAACTTACAGATTTTTGTAATCCATGCATTTTCTGTTAGCACAGCCAATATAAGTGAGTAGGTTTGAGTTTCCTTATTTTGAATTATGTGTCAGTTAAGTTTGTGCCTGTGAGATTATACATGGGTCATCAGAATAAAATGTCAGATAACTTTCACAGATGGCTGATCATTATCATAGTTCTTTATAACTTGTTCCAAATGTCATTCCTATGTGAAAAATCCATATGTATTCAAGGACGGCTAATGCTCAGGTGTTGGTTCCATTGTCGTCTATATTTCTAGAAATTTAAACATTTATCAGAATAAAAAAAGTACAGTCCACATGTTTATAATATTTTTTAAAACAGCTGTGTAATAGAGCCTTGTTCTATTTGAATAATATGCAGGTCATAGTCTTTGCCTTCAAGTAGGGGAAAAGGCCAACTTAAAGTAAAACAACTATATGGTAGGATATTATGAAAATGGTGATGTTTAGATACCAAAAACGGGAGAGACATCACTTACAGTTGGAAAGGTATGTAGTGGAAAACTTTCTAGGTGAGGGAGTATTTAGGCTGAACTTAGACAAATGGGGGATGAGTAATTAAAGTGTGAAGGATAAGACTTAACAGCCTGGACACTTACAGTATGTAGCCAGTGCCTATATACATATTGCTTTTAGATGAATGTGTAATTTATTCTCATTTTATTTTGTAAGGAAGGAAGTGAAGGACAAGTGTTGGTCCTTGGGGCCACAAATCGCCCTCATGCCTTAGATGCTGCACTTCGAAGACCTGGACGATTTGATAAAGAGATTGAAATTGGAGTTCCTAATGCTGCAGATCGTCTAGATATTCTCCAGAAACTGCTTCAAAGGGTACCACATTTGCTCACTGAATCTGAACTGTTACAGCTGGCAAATGGTGCTCATGGGTACGTTGGAGCAGACTTGAAAGCCTTGTGCAATGAAGCAGGTGAGAGTGCTTTGCTACTGTGAGTCTGTATTGATGGGCTTCATAAATCTGGTTCATTTGCATACTTATTTCTTAATAGAAATAGCTGATATTTTTCCTAATCATAAGATATGTATTTATTGAAAACTAGATGATTCAGAAAACTGCAAAAAAGAAATAAAAATCTCTCATACCTCCCGAAGGTAACCAATATAATAGCACACCTACTTTCATACTTTTCCTAAGTACACACAGACACACACATACACATGTATCATCAGATGCATTTATGGCAGTATCGACGATGACTATTTATTGATACTGTGCTGTGGAAATTAGGTAGAAGAGCCTACAGGTGGATCAGAATTTCGTTAAAGGAGCAGCTTTGTATTTTTTGAAATGCTGAAAAAGTACTTAGCAAAATCTAAGAATTCTATGCTGCAGAGTATGTGATGGTGATGTTTAAGTCTGAAAGTGTATAAGAGCTGTGAGTTGACTCTTTGACTTTAAGAACGTCACTATGGCGTAAACAGTCTTTGCTTTGGAAGCCCTTAGGATCTTTTAACATTTTTGTAATTTTTCAGAGTAATTTTAACTGTGAAAAATGTTGTGCCCATGAAAAATCAGGGCAGTTTTTATAAGCTATTGAAATATTTCATCAGGAAAATAAGTTTTTACTGAAAAAAAATCTGATTGTTGTTTTTGTTTTTGTTTGTTTGTTTTTTGGTCCTAAGAGAATGTGTTTATTTTCTGGTAACCTGTAAAGGCTGGTGGACATATACCTCAAAGCATACCTGGTTTGCCAGTAATCCTAGGTTCCTTAAATTTATTCCCTTGGGGATATATTTCTAGGCCCTTTTATACTTCAGAAGAAATTTTTTTCAGTTGTTGTGTTCTGTTGTTTCAGTTTGTGACCTATCTAGCATTTTCAAAAGGTTAAGTTTTAAGAAAAGTTTAGCCCCTTTAGGTAATGGAAGAAATGGAATTTTTGAGTTGGAGCTTTAGTTATTTTAGAGATTTAGTATAGAAATATGGTAACTTCTTCCAAATTATGGATTCATAGTTAATATAGTAGGCTTTAAAAACCCTTCCTTTAGTCCTTTCATCTTTCTAGTCTGGCTCGATATATGCAGAGAAGAGAATTTAGAACAAAAAACAGGTTGGGAAGGAAAACCTGGAAGGGATATTTAGGGTTCTTCTTTTTTTTTTCTTTCCTTTTTTTTAAAGATCTTATTTATTTATTTGAGAGAGAAAGAGAGCACGGTGGAGGTTGGGGAGGGCCAGAGGGAGAAGCAGACTCCCCATGCTGAGCAGGGAACCTGACATGGCACTCCATCCTGGGACTCCAGGATCATGACCTGAGCCGAAGGCAGTCGCTTAACCAACTGAGCCACCCAGACACCTGATATTTAGGGTTCTTTGAATATCTTACTCTTGGTGGAGAAAATCAATTTTGTTTTATTCTTTTTGACCATTATCACAGTTTCCATGTTAGAGGTTTCACAGATGGAGGAAACCATAGGTTATGTAGATTACAAGGCCAAAAAAAATTTTTGGTGCATTTTGGCCTAGGGTTCATTCTTTAGTATCTTTTATAAGATATTTTTCTTAATTTCTCATATATTTCATGCACTCTGGAAGGCTCTGGGATTCTTACTGTTCAGAAACATACAGTCTAATGAAGGAAAGAGATTTGTGAATAACTACTTACACAGTGAAATATGTACTCATAAAACTATGGAGAATGCAGTGACTTTCTCTATGGGGAAAGGAAATGCTATGGTTATTCAGAAATAGCCATATCTAAGAAGAAGCTTAAAAAAAGCTCTACATGCAGAATGAGGGGGGTGAGAATGTGGGAAAGGGTAAACATTTTTTCCACTGATCCTCACACCAACCCTGTGATATAAGTATCAGATAGACTCAAGAGAGGTCTCACAGCTGGTAGGAGGCAGAGCTAGGATTTAAACTTAAGTTCATTTTATTCCAATCTATGCTCTGCATCAGAATTAAATCCTAAAAGAAATTTTTGTCAAAGTGGTGGAAGGCTTTTTTGATTTAATTTTTTATTTCAAAGGTAAGTATGTCCATAAATTTTGTCCTAAGACATTAAGGGGAAATGTGATAATGTAAATTTACATACCAGATGTAAATAAACCATCTACTTTCATGGGCACTGTAGTACCCCCAAGATCTTTAGGAGCATAACAAGAAAAGTTGAGAGATTCTACCCTTTACTCTCTTCTATTACTTGAAAAAGTTGTGAAAGGATCAGAAGGAAAGATGGAGAGGGGCCTCCACCCTGAAGATAGATAGATAGATAGATAGATAGATAGATAGATGGATGGGTAGGTAGGTATCTGGGGTATACTTGGCAAATACAAGTAGCAAATAAATATTAATAGTAATATCAGATTATCAATATTGAACTGATCTTTTTTCCTCTAGTCTAGCAATGAATTGGTTTATGAGAACATAGTTTTTAAAAATATTAGCATTATAATTAAAGTGTCCAGTAAGGAAAGTATGTGGTTTTGTGTATACTGTCTTAAATACTTACATATGTTGTGTTATGTAGCATCATTCCATATATATAGCAGAATACAGTTTAAGAACAGTGCACTAGAATTTTTTGCAAGGCATTTTTCTAAAGAAGTAGAGAATACAGTAGAAAATGGAAAAGTGGAGTTGGACAGACCCGCTTTTAAAATCAGGCTTGTGATCCTTGGACATGTTCTTTGCCTTATCTGGGCCCTAGTTTTCTCTATGGGTAGATTTAGGTGGTTTTTGCAGATGATATGTAAGTGCCCTTGTAAATATGACATTCCCTAGATATAAGGGAGGATGAGAAAGAAAGGGGGAGATTTAAAAAAAAGGATAGGAAGGATTAGAAAAAGGAAAGAGGAAAACAAATACCCAAGTTATTTACTAAATGTGACCTGGCCTCATCAGCTACCTTCTTCATACACCTGGCCTTCCTGCCCTTTATTTTTTTCTCTTTTGTACCTGTTTTTCTGAATAACTTAAGTGACTAGTCAGGGCTTTCTCCCACAGCGTTCTTAGAGACAATGCCACAAAGCAGACTCATGTTAATTGTGAAATAAATTGCATTTTCTCATTGAAACAAATTTATAATTTCTGCCTATAGACTTGACATAAGTAAATTATAAATTTGGCAGTAGTGCAACTCAAAAGGAAAGATAAACCAACTCTAAAACTCAATAAGCATTAAAAATAGTAGAATTATATTTCAGACACCCAGACATACCTGGGTGTCTCAGTTCGTTAAGCAACTGCCTTCAGCTCATGTCATGATACCAGGGTCCTGGGATCGAGCCCCAAGTCGGGCTTCCTACTCTGGGTAGGGGGAGGGGTCTGCTTCTCCCTCTCCCTCTGCTGCTCTGCCTGCTCGTGCTCTCTCTCATTCTCTCTGACAAATAAATGTTAAAAAAAAAAAAAAGAATTACATTCCAAATTCTATAGAATAGGCATAAGTGTATCCTACATATTGAACACACAGAGATATCTCCATATATTATGATGGGTATATTGAGCATAGGAAGAATAAACTCAGCTCTGTGGTAAATTTGAACTAATCTCCTAGGTATAAATAAAAAGAATTGAGCACTTAATATTGCATCCTACTTAAATTTAGAGGGGCAATTAGAAAATAATTGGAATGCGTCTCTGTCTTTTAAGATGACTACTTAGGGAAGTTTGAATTGTTGCCAGTTGTTGTTGTTTTAAGCATGTTAAGTTTTCTTGGGTAACTAGAAGCAGTTGCAATCATTACATTGACCTTAGAATTATACACAAAGTTAGAATCACTGTTTTTTAAAAAAGAATCATGGTAATATCTTAATATTTGGAAGTAGCAGTAATAACTTCTGGCACGTAGTAAGTGCTCAATAAATATTTGATCTGAGAAATACATGTGAAAGCTGGGAGACATAATCAGACTAATTACCACCCCACTGCCCCTACAGATCAATAAAAATGTTTATTAACCTGAAAGTTGAATCAGTTTTGTTTTTAAACCCCTAGTGAGATTCATCTCTCTCTCTCTCCTCTGTTGCCTTCACAAGTCCCTGTCTGTGTTGAGGAAACAACTCCAAGTGGTTCTTGCTACCTTTATAGGTAGCAGTAAATAAGGTATTAGTGTTTTGTGATGCCTAAATCACTGCTGCTATTTTTTTTTTTTTTTTGAACATTCCAGTCCATTTTTAGCTTTCCACTGACAAGATTTCTCAGCCATGGCTCTGACTGTAGACTTTGTATTTTGTTTAAAACCAGTGCTTTTCAGGAGGTGTTTTCAGTGTTAACCAGTTGTGCTGTGTTTACAGCTTGAGAATGTCCACTAGCATATCTGGGAAGGAAGGCTCTTTAACTTCCAGATTTGTGAGGACAGTGAGGTAGTCTAGCTCCAGGAGATATATTTCTGAGTATACAAATCAATTCTGTCTCTATTATTTATTCTTCTCCATGAAATCCACATTCATTTCATATGTTCTCAATTCAGGGTGGATCATTTTGAGAAGAGGTTCTCAGACTTTATCATGTATCAGAATCACCTGCAGAACTCAATAAAACAGATTGCTGGGTGAGCTCCACCTCCCAGAGTTGCTGATTCAGTCTTGGCCGCTGCTTGTGAATCCTGACAAGTTCCCAGCTGATGCTATTGGTTTGGGTACCACACTTTGAGAGCCACTAACTTAGGACATTGGTTCTTAAATGTCATACATCAGGTTCTCCTGGGAAGCTACACGCACATTCCCTCTTCATATTAATTAAGGGAAGTAGGGAACTGGAGCCAGTATTTGTATTTCCCAGCTGATTTTGAAGCAGCCAGTCTTGCAGTTGCCTGTGAGCAAATTTTCTAAATTACTGGTTTAGGCCAGTAGTTCTCCAGTTTAAACCTAAGAAGTACTTATAGAGCTTGTTAAAACACAATTCTGGGCCCCATCCTACTGGTTCGTTAAGTCCAGGTGGGACCCAAGGATTTGCGTTTCTATCATGTTATGGGAGATACCAGTGCTTTAGGTGCAGGGGCTATATTTGGAGAAGCAGTGATCTTGGCCCACAAACCCTAATTTTTGGAGACTCTGTAACGGATTTAAATAACTGGATAAATTTAGAGACTGTAAATCTCTGCCATCCTCTGATGGTGTTGAGTTTTTCCCAGAGTTTTTATGTGACAGTAATGTACTATTCTGAACTATAGTCATTCAACTCTCCTTCTAGGAAAGTAAGTGTTTAGGTTTGTCTTGGAGGTACATTACCGTATAATGGTTCTGAATAAAACTTAAAAATAATTCTGAAACATAGGAAAGCTACAATTAAGGAAACAATTGAGAATTAACAAGCATACAGATAAAAATATAGACATATGTTTTTCCTAGAACATTTGCTTGCTTAAGATTTGTGGACCTGTGTGTTCTTTGAGCTTTTTGTGCATTGACTGTCTGATGGTTTTCCTTCTTCCTGGACTGCCTTCTAGTCAGAGCAACCTTGCCCTTTTTAACAAAGGGTGGGACACAGATGTCTAATAATAGCATACATTGAAGTGATTCAGAATTTCATATAATCTAAGTGGATTATGTTTCCCATTTTTTGGTAATCTAATGGTTGTTTGTGGGATACTAATACAAAAGATCAAAGTCCCTATCGAATATATTTGTTTGTGCATGCTTTTTCAGAGTCTAGAAGGTTTACAATCTATTCCATAGTTTGTGAGAGTCGTACTACACTTGTACTACAATTGTGCTTATCTCAATTTTTCTAATCTTTTATTCCAATGTTACTAAATATTTTCTGTATCTTTTAACTTGTTTCCATATGAATGTGAAAATTGGAAATACTACAATACTGTTACTTTCAACACTTGGGTCTTTTATCTGAGCAGATATAATGTTTAATGTTGAGAATTGGGTGTGAAAGTTATTTTCAAATGTTATTTTTTTTAATCATTAATTTTTGAGCTAGAGTGTGGTGTGATATGTTGTGACTTGTCCAAAAGCCTAATGTTTTGTAGCTCACCTTTTTAAGCAAAGAGCAGCTGCATTTTGAAATGTTTTATCTCAAGTGGACAAGTTGTTTACAAGCTCAACTCAGACACATCCTGACATTTAATATCTGTATTTGTATTCTTCCTGGGATTTAGTCTGCCTTTCTAATTAATTAGTTGCATAGCCTTTTATTAATTCCTTCAAAATTTATAATGTTTTAAATTAACAGGATAGATAAGCATACCACACTTTTTTGGAAAACATGAAATGTTAATTATGTAGCAGAGACATGAGTTATATAAACTCTGCTGAATGTTAGAAGATGCTTAGCAACAATGTTTTCCAAATATAGAGATTTATTATAAACTTATCCTTCTAAGGCTGCCTGTGCCATTTCAGGAGAGTGAATATAAATAGAACTTGATTTCTTTAAGAAGTGGACTCACTCAGTCATTTTGTTTACAGTGAAAGGAAGTACTTGCTTCACATTCTAAGAATTTATCTTTAGCATCCTTGTTGATTACACATCATTTCAACATGTTCATACCAAATATTTGGGCATTGATAAGATAGCATCACATACAGGAAAAATTAAAAGTCTTATTTAAACAATGATTTTGTCATTATTACTGTTGAGTGGGGCTGGTCACAATACTGAGTCTAATTACTATAACATAACTTGTTTTCAGGTGGAAAATTTGATCTGTCTTATACCAGAATTCTGAGTTATTTTTATCTTTTATTCCCCTCTCCCACCCTTCACTAGCTTATTTTAACAGGAATTTATGGAAGATCTACTATGTACGAAGTATGCAACAGTCCAGCTCTTATGAAAGGATTTTTCTAAAATTTTCCACCATTTTTTGAATTCTGCTAATGTTTTCTAAGTTAGAATTAAAATATTGATTCTGCAAAAATGCACTATTTTTAAGTGAAGTTCAGGGAAGTGATGGTGTTTTGTGGAAAGCTTATGATGAGCTATGAGCTGTAGATTCAAATGCTACACTACTCATTTAATTTCTAGAATTCTGTTTCCTCACCCACTAACCAGGGATACCATATTTTTTTAAGAGTTCTTACGACGTTTAAAAATGTAATATGGCTGCAGTAGTCATGATTTATACAGAATCTCATATTGTCACTTTCTCTCTTTTAAAAAAAATTCATATTTTGTGTGTATTTGTTTATTCCTCTGGTGGATGCTTATTTGAATTTTGGCAGTACTGGTATTTTATGAAGTATTCTTGGTTATTCTAGTACAGGAGGTGTTAGGGAAGCTGTCAGGGTCCTTTACCTTGCTGGAGAAGTAATTTTTCCTGAATTTGTATCAGTAAAAGTCTGCAACAAATGCAAACTGTAGATAATTTGATAGGACTTGTTTTGGGGTGCTCCTCCCTGACAGATTTTCTTGCTGAACTTGGAAGCTCTCATGTCATACATAGGCAGGGTCATGGTCTCTTCCCTCTCCCCATCCCTATGTGAGTCTGCTGCAGGCCTGCAGTAGAGCAACAAAATTAAATCAATGTATCATGATCATCACTCTAAGTAAAGCATTTTGTAATGGATCATATCTTTATTCATTATTGTAGCTTGGTAAATAAGCAGTAATTATGCAGTGTAAAATCTCATGAAACAATGAATTTTCTCCTCTGTTTTGTAATTATGAAATGTAGTGATAGTTTTATTTGTGATGTTATGAATGACACTGCATAAATACTGATTATTTTTTATAAGAGGTATAATTTTTTTTTTTTTTTGTCAGTGAATTGGGTATCTTAATATTACTTTTGCTCATCATTTGAAATGAGTGGAGCCGAATGGTTTGTTTCAGAAAAACAGGTGGTAGTTTTGATTCTGTTTAAGCTCTCAGTAATAAATTTACTTCACTAGTGGAAACTTTTCCGAGTTGCCTTGCCAAGACTATAAAAGTAGGAAACTTGAGGAAAGGTTTTCTTCCTAATTAAAGCAATCACAGAAATAAAAAAAATCAGTCTGTCTAAGTAAGTTATTTCTAAGAGCTATTTTTTATTTTTTTAAAATTCTTTATCAGATCCTGTCAGTTTCATTTTCAAAATTTATTCAGAATTTGAGCTTTAAAAAAAATTTTAACTGTTTCCGTGCTCTTGTCTGGACTGTGGTGTTACTTGCTTCCTGCCCAGTCTGTCTTCCATGCCCCACCCTTTCTTATCCTTACATTGTCTGAGGTTCAGAACTTTGAACTGCAGACTTTGGAGATGAGGAGAGTTTTGGTTAGAGATAGGAACTTGGGAGTGGTCAACACTTAGGTTGTGACTGAAGCCATTGAAATGAATGAAATCACTTAGCGTGAGTGAAATTCAGACATTTATTCATTTATTGAGCCAGAGACTGCTCTGGGTGCTGGGGCTGCCTCAGTGAACAAGAAAGACTTGGACCCGGTCTTAGAGCTCAGAGTGCCCAGGCAAGTACTGCAGAGTAACAGGTAATCATGGTACCTGTGTGTGTTGGGTGTTTGTGAGTGATCAGGGAGGTTTTAGAATGCTGGTAAGGAGAGTAGAGGGGTCCTGGGGAATACCACCATTCAGTGGTTGACTTGTTAGAAAAGATCTGGTATAGGAGACTGGGGGAGTGGCCAGGAGTTGGGAAAAGAACTGAAAGAAAGTGGTGACTCAAATGGGAGAAGATTGCAGAGAGGAAGCAATTAGACTTAATTTTGTGTTAGTTACCACTAATCCAATGTGTTAGCCATTGCTTGAAGTGCCTTATACATATTAATGCATTTTTTACTCACCACAACCCTTATAAGGTTATTTTCATTCTATAGGTGAGGAAACTTAGGTCGGAGAGGTTAAGGAATTTTCCTAAACTCACATAGAGAATAAGTAGTGGAGCTAGGATCAACAATATTAGAGACCACAGTGATATTGATTGCTTAGTTTTTTACCTGGGAAATGGGGGCCTTGTAAGAGAGTAGTTCTAATGGGGTCCTGTGGCTAGCTGCTAGACTGTGATAAATTGAAGGGTGATTAAAAGTGGAGAAACAGAAATAGTGCCTGTGAATTACTTTTTCAGTTTAGAGTTTTGTACCTTCCATAAAAAAGTCCTGAATATAGTTGGCCTCCCCTCTGCCTTTGCCACATCTGTGCCCCCTTTTCCTCCTCATCTCAGGTTATATTCCATCATTATTTTTCTGGTTCCTCTTCTCCGACCTGGGCCTTGCTCTAGTCCACCAAGCCATAAATCTTCAGCCTGTCTTGGCTTAAGAATTGTGCTGTAGTCCACTATCTCTTTTTTTTTTTTTTTTTAACCCAACAGGTTATAACGTTGATAAGCCAATTAAGTAAATAATTTGATATTAAAAATTTAACTGAACACAGTATTTTTAGGAAAGTTTGTTAAACCTGGGACTGGTGAAGTGAATTAATCTTGATGTTTTAGAACTAGAAGACTCTCTCAGAAATCATTACTACATTTCCTTGGCCCAGCGTTCAGGTCTTAAGACCAGTATTCCTTCTCTAGTCCCATTACTTTTTTTTTTAAGTTTTTTTTTTTTTTTTTGACAGACCTCACAAGTAGGCAGAGAGGCAGGCAGAGAGAGAGGAAGGGGGCGGGCAGGCTTTCTGCCGAGCAGAATGCGGGGCTGGATCCCAGGACCCTGGGATCATGACCTTCGCCTAAGGCAGAGGCTTTAACCCACTGAGCAACCCAGGCACCCTGTCTAGTCCCATTACTTTTAAAAGCAACTTTGAAAGTAATCGTGGCTTCAGAATAGACCTGGCCTCTGTTATCAGCTTATGTTACACCAATCACTTTAAGTGTAAATAAAACAAGAGCCACAATACCCTCTTTGAGGGTATTTATTTGATTTCTATTAACGCAGTGAGAAATGGAACTCTTTCAGTGATATATCAAGTAATACTTATCACCTTTTCTGTACTTAATATTGAGTTGAGGGAGAGTAAAGATTCCAGATAAAATAGAAATTTTCTATAGTTTGGATATTTTGAAGAAAATGTATTTTGAAAAAGACTTAGATTTATTATAGTTGCTTTCGGTCTTCATGTGCCTGAGGAAATTTTACGCTTAACTTTTATAATTTAAATCTGACATCCAGATGCCATGTTTCACGTTACTTTGTCATATAACTAAATGTCTGTAGGGTAGGTAATATTCTAAAAAGCATTATTATTTCTGTGATCAGTCTAAGTTCATTGTTAGTTTCCAGTGAAGGAACTTAATTGCAGTCTCAAAAATAATTTTATTTAGTAAGCACTGTGTATAAAATTGTTGGATTCCATATGTGTAGGGCAAGATGATGTTTGTTGATTGAATTTGGAGCAGATGGTTTTGAAGAACATGAATTTAGAGTAATTGCTCTTATCCGGATGTGATTATCTCTGGATAGTGATGCAGAGCTTGAGGGGGAACATGTTTTAGAGTGGAAAGAATGTGTTGGCATTAGGCTTGCCTGAGGCATTTTGACTTTTCTTCATTGTGTCTTGTTTTCCATTCTCAAACTTTTAAGAGCATTGGAAAATAAAATAATTAAAACAAAATGACAAATTTATTGTTTAATTAACTACACCTGTTTTTTGGTCTCAAAGTTGTGTTTTTTAAGAACATAGATGTACTGCTTCTGTTTTTTGTGAAAAAGAAATGTCATAGATTGCTTGCCCTAAGCTATATTCGCTGATGGTGTACATGTGTCCAATTGCTCCTTTAGTTAATTGTGTTCTACTGGTTCATAAAAATACATGTATTTTAAAAAATTTAATTTCTTGTCATAGATTCTAGTATGGCCTCATTAGGAATGGTTGATGTCCAGTCATTTAAGCTTAGCATCATAGAATTTTAAAGCTGAAAAAATAATTTGGATAAAGTATATTTTATTTTTTCCATTTAGTAAGTGAGATAACATATGACCTAGAAACTAAGTTTTATGTAAAGTGACACTCACTCTAGTGGCAGACCTATGACCACAGAGAATTGGTTGCATTAGTGGCAGACCTATGACCACAGAGAATTGATAGCTCTAGAGATGTTTAAGTTTTGCAACCTCTGATATACATTTAACATTTAATTCATGTAAATTCTGTTTCAACTTGTACATTATTTTCAAAAAGCATTTGTGTAAAATACAGTAAGTAGCTCTATATAGAGTTAGAGTCATGGAACATTAGATTGCGAAAGAATTGGAAGGCCTATGGCAGGAATTGCATGGATCTCTTAAGTTTTTATAGCTTTTGCAAATTTATTTTTTTCCACATTTTTTTTTTTCCATTTCTGACAGTACGGCATGTTGTCTTAAATATCTGCAAACAAATTAATAAAGATGGATTTAGGTTTATTTAAACCACGTTTTTTTATATTTCTAGGTGTGAATTATTTTAAGGTCAGAGATTTTGTCTTTTATTGTTCTACAGGGCCTTATAATCTCTAAAGTTATGCTCATTCTTGTCCCTGGGTTTTGTGTATAGTATTCCCTCTGCCTTGAATACTCTGTAGCCTCTGTGACCTCAATTCTTACGTTAACAGTTTAACATCAGCTCATTTTCAGGTCTGCGTATTGAGGTAATGAGGTTGGACCCACATTTTAGTCTCTCTTCATTTGTGAAATAGAAGAATATACTAAATAATTTCTCTGAATGTTGTCTATGTCTGAACTGTTACTAATCCCACAAAACTGGGTTAGATATCCCTGATGTGTTTTTGTACCTCTTTGTTCTTTCCACTCATACTGCTCCACACAGTTTATAATAGTTGTTATTATGTGTCTTCTCTATTAGACTGTTAGACTATGAGAGGCTTTATCTGCTTGTTGCTCTTGTGAACTCGTACATGAAAGAGCACAATATATTTGTTGAATAAATTATGCTTAGGAGGTACTTGGTGAATGAATATTTTGAATGAGCGACTAGATTAATTAAAATTGAAGAAGAGTGCCTGTGAAGGGGTAACTTGTGGTTGATGGATGTATATTTTCTGTGAATATATGATATAATAAGTGAATTCATGATATAATTTTTTAATAGTTGCCTTATTTTAATATGAACTGTAACTGAATTGGCAAGTAAGTAATGCAGGTATGGCATAGTGTTAGATGGAAATCAGCTTGGCTGCTTGGGTTTCTCTCTCCTTGTATTCCCCCACACTCACTCTCTGTCTCTATCTGTCTCTCTTTCTCAAATAAATAAATCTTCAAAAAAAATCAGCTTGGTAGGCTACCCCCACACCAAACTGGATTTCGATTAGAATTTTTAAGTCTCTTGATCAATTTGGGGAGAATTAGAAAGTTGATATCTTTGCAGTCCATGAATATGGTAGATCCCCTCACTTATTTTAGGTCTTCAATTTCTCTCAAAGTTTTTTGTGAAGAAGCCTTGCATGATGTTCATTATATTTATTCTTAGGTATGTAGGTTTTTTGAATATGGTTATAAGTGGCATCTTTTAAAATTTTACCTCATAGGGGCATCTGGGTGGCTCAGTCATTAAGTGTCTGCCTTCAGCTTGGGTCATGATCCCAGGGTCCTGGGATCAAGCCCTGCTTCAGGCTCCCTGCTCGGCAGGAAGCTTTCTTTTCTTCCTCTCCCACTCCCCCTGCTTGTGTTCCCTCTCTTGCTCTGTCTCTCTCTCTCAAATAAATAAATAAAATCTTTAAGAAAAGGAAAAAAAGAAAAATTTACCTCATAGTTCTGTTTTGTTCTTTCACTGTTACCTAGGGAAAGTAAATTTTTGTGTATTGACTTTGTGTCTGCCTGTCTTGCTAAATTCACTTATTAGTCTTAATAGTGTATATGTAGATTCTTTGAGTTTTCTATGTATATAATTATGTTATAGCTTTACATGTGTTCAGTCTACTGATAATGAGTTTTATTTTATCCCTCTTAATCTCTATGCTTATTATTTATTTATTTATTTATTTATTTATTTTTTTAAAGATTTTATTTATTTACTTGAGAGAGAGACAGTGAAAGAGAGCATGAACGAGGAGAAGGTCAGAGAGAGAAGCAGACTCCCCATGGATCTGGGAGTCCGATGCGGGACTCGATCCCGGGACTCCAGGATCATGACCTGAGCTGAAGGCAGTCGTCCAACCTACTGAGCCACGCAGACATCCTACTTATTTATTTTTTAAAAGATCTTATTTATTTATTTGAGAGAGACACAGCAAGAGAGGAAACATAAGCCGGGGGGGTGGGGCGTGGGAGTGGGAGAGGGAGAAGCAGGCTTCCCGCCAAGTAGGGAGTCTGATGCAGGGCTCCATCTCAGCACCCTGGGATCATAGCCTGAGCCAAAGGCAGACGCTTAACGACTAAACTACCCAGGCACCCCTCTTTCTTTTTGTGCCTTATTGCACTGGCTAAGATTTTTAATATCATCTTTAGTGTAAGTAATAAATTATTCTTATCTCATTCCTGATCCTAGGGAGAAAGTTTCTAGTATTTTGTAGTTAAGAAATATATTCACTCTCTGTTTTTTGTAGCTACTCTAGTAAAGAATTTCCATCTAGTCCTGTTTGGTTTTTGTAACTAACTGTTGATTTTTTTACCTGTGTCTTTTGAGATAATCATATTGTTATTTTCTAATAACGTGGAGAATGATGTTCATTGATTTTTTTCACATGTGAAAACAACTTCATATTCTTGGAACATAACCATTTTGTCCTGATGTATAATCCTTTATTTATGTTTTTATGGATATTTTGTTTGGGATATTTGCATGTATGTTCATGAGAGAGATTCACTTACAATTTTGTTTACTTGTAATGTACTCTTAAGATTTGAGGAACATGGCTATGCTGGCCTTATGAGTCAACTTGGGAATTGTTCTGGCTTTTATTTTTCTCTGGAAGAGTTTTTATAAGCTTAGTGTTCTAGTCATCCTTAAATACTTCATAATATTTTCCAATGAAGCCATTTGTGTTTGGAATTTTGTCTGTGAGAAAAGTTTTAATTACAGAATAAATTTATTTAATAGCTTTTGGAATGTTCAGTTACGTACTCTTTTGTTTGTAGTTCTGATAAGCTTTTTTCTCCTAGAAATTTCTTCATTTCATGTAAATTTTCAAATTATTTGCTCAAGGTTATTCCAGGTATTCTGTTACTGGCTTTTCAATATCTGTAGGTTCTGTAGTGATGTCTTATTTTTCATTCTTAATATTGATAATGTGTCTTTTCTCACACTGGTGAAACCATGTCCTGATTCATCTGGCCAGAGGTTTATATATTTTATTAGCCTTTTCAGGGAATACAACTTTGGCTTTAATTTATAATTTTTTTTTAATACAATTTTAAAAAATACAAGTTTTTAAAATTGTATGTTTGTTTTCTATTTCATTAACTTCTTCATTGTTTCCCTCCTGCTATTTTTCTCTTTTGGTATATTTTATTGTTCATTTTATAGGATGAGTATCTCATTGACTGTCAGCCCTTTTTCTTTACTAATATGTGCATTATGCCTGGCACTGTGTTTTTAGTACAGCTTTAACAGCACATCACAAATTCTCATGTTATATTTTCATTTTTATTCTAGTTTTTAAAAATTATAATGTTTTATTGGATTTTTTTCTTTGACCCATGAATTATTTGGAAATTAATTAATTTCCAAATATTTAATGTATTTTTTGGTGTCTTTTTGTTACTGATTTTGATATTAATTCTTACTGTGGTCCCAGAACATATACTTTGATTTCTCTACTTAAAATATACAGACAGTTATTTTGTGTCTCAGCATACGTCAGTTTTGGTATATTTTCCAGATACACTTGAGAGCACTGATATTTTATTATTTTAGATTTTTTAAAAAATATATGCCAATTAGGATAAATGGGCTAATTTTTTTTATACCTTCTGTAGATATGTATATTTATGTATTTATAAATGTATATGGGAAATATGTTAAAATCTGTAAGTTGAGTTGCTCATTTGTCTATTTTTCTTTTCAGTTCTACTTAATTTTGCTTTTTATGTCATGAGACTTTTGTTACTAGGCATGTATTAATATAGAATTTTATATAGTCTTGGTAGATTGACCCTTTTATTATCCTGAAATGTTTAGTAATACCTCTTGCTTAAAGTCTATTTGATAGTCTATATAGGAGCACTGTTTTATTTTTGTTTATGTTTGCATGGTAGTTTTTTCTCTATTTTTTTTTCAAGATTTTATTTATTTATTTGAGAGACAGAGAGAGAATGAGCATGAGCAGGGGAGAGAGGCAGAGTCCCCACTGAACCTGGAGCCTGATGTAGGGCCTGATTCCAGAACCCTTGGACCATGACCTGAGCTAAAGGCAGCCTGTTAACCAACTGAGCCACCCAGACACTGCCCTTCTCTATTCTTTTACTTTCAATCTTTCCATCTTTGTATTTTTAGAATACATCTTTTATAAATGGCACAAATTTGGGTTTTATTTGTTTATTTTGGGACAGGGTATTTTTTAATCCATCTGTGCTGTCAGTCTTAATTCACATACATAATACATTTAAATTTGGGTGATATCTTAAATACTTAGATTTAATCTGCCTTCTTTCAGTTTGTCCCACCTTTTCTATGTTCCCTGCTCTTTGTTTTCTTGCCTTCTCTTGCAATAGGCAGGTATTTTTATTATTTTATCTCCCTCCTGTTATCTTTTTCATTACACATTTTAACTTGTTTTTCAGTGGTTATCCTACATATCATATTATGTCTCCTTGGCTTATTAGAGATTAATGCAAGAATAGTACAAAAACTTTGGGAATACTTCGATTCTCTTTATTCCCAAACATTGTTGTTTTATACAGTTGTCATTCATTTATATTTGTCTATGTATATGGGGTCTCTATGACCATGCCTAAGTTTGATGCTTCACCAGGAGGAGTCACAAAACTTAGCATGTAGTTATATTGACTGCTGTGATTCATTATAATGCAAAGGATACATGGTAGAGTCAACAAAGGGAAAAGGCACATGGGGCAAAGTGTGGAGGAAACCTGGTACAGATTTCTAAGAGTTCTCTCCCAGTGGCGTCATATAGGACATGTTTAATTCCTCCAGCAATGAGTTGAGACAACACGTATGAAATGTTGTCTACATGGATAATTCATTAGAGACCCAGTGCCTCCGGATCCACACAATGAATCAATTTTCCTATTATTCAGTTACCAACTACTAAATATTCTATGCTTTCTTCACTGATTTATGATAGATTATCAGAGGCTTATTGTGTATTAAATTTATATACATATGGATCTGTCTCTGAACCCTGTGTCCTGTTGTGGTCTCTTTGGTTTTATGACTTTTACATGCTATTTTTAATAGTACTAATTACAATATATCTTACTATATGGTAAGATAAATCCTATCTATTTACTTGCATTATTGTTGACTTAGCTATGTATAGATCTTTATTCCTCAATACTATTTTTAGAGAAAGTTTATTCTGATTTACCAAAAATATACAATTGGTATTTTGATTGGAATTACATTTAACATAAATAGTGTTTTGAATGTAACAGACATTTTTATAGTATTGTCTTCCCATTCAAGAACCTGGAATTTCACTCTTGATTCATATTTTTCTCTTTATTAAAATGTCTTCATAGAGGTCTTAAATGTTTTTGATTAGGTTAATTCCTAGCTAATTTATCAATTTTGTGATTATAGCAAATGGTGTCTTTTTTTTTTTTAAAGATTTTATTTATTTATTTGACAGACAGATATAACAAGTAGGCAGAGAGGCAGGCAGAGAGAGAGGAGGAAGCAGGCTCCCTGCTGAGCAGAGAGCCCATTGCAGGGCTCGATCCCAGGACCCTGGGATCATGACTTGAGCCGAAGGCAGAGGCTTTAACCCACTGAGCCACCCAGGCCCCCCGTCTTTTTTTTTTTTAATTGTATTTTAAATTTGCTCTTCTTGGTGTAGAGAAGTTTTATATTAATAATTTTTTTGTCGGTCTTAAGCCTTGTTTAACTCTTATTAATTCTACTAGTTTTCTTCTGATCTTTTTGGCTTTTCTGGGTGGGTGATTGTCATGTGCAAATAATGGAAGTTTAGTCTCTTTCTATCCTTTTACCTTTTTCTCACTTTTATTTTTTTATATTCTTAGTAGCCAGGACCTCCAGGATTAGATTATCCATTCATAGTAATAGTGGCATCTTTGTTTTTTTGCCAATTTAGAGAGTGCATATAGTCTTTTCATTAAGTGTAATGTTTGTTAAAAATTTCTGGAATAGAATATTAATCAAATACACTTTGCTAAGAGCATTTAAAATTATTTTTATCATTATAAGCAGATGTCGAATCTTAAATATATTTTTTCTATATCAATAAAAATAATAATTCTCAATTTAGTGAGTGCGGTGAGTTTATAGTTTTTCTGATGAACTGGCTTTTTATTTCGGAGATGAACTCTTTGTAAATATATGGATTTTTAAATACACTATTAGATTTAGTTAACTAATATTTTATTTAGAACTTTTCCCCATACCCCTAAGTGAAAAACATTTTTTTCTTGTTCAGATTTGGATTTGGGGAGTCAAGTTACATTATCCTCCTAAAATGTTTGAGTGATTTTGCTCTTACTTACTAAAAACTTCAGTCAATATGTATAAATCAGGAAAGAGAAAAAGGATAATTGTAAAAAAAATCTCCTGGGATTGTTATTCCTGTCATGATCGAGTTAGGAGATAGAACCTATACCTGTTACTTTTACAGAGAAAATTTCATTTAAAGAATTGATAACCAATTATAAAATTGTGAACTAGGTAATTGAAAGGAAGGAGGCAACTACAGGAAGGAGTATCACTGCTGAGGCTGAGAATACAAAGGGAAAAAGGTCGAAATTATTAAAACCTAGGAGATGGGCTGTAACTCAGACTTTTGAGGAGCAGCAACCTGATACTCTGAAGGCTAACTCAGTCTTCTGAGAAGGTAGCACTGCTAGGTTTGTGCTGGTATTGGTAGAATGATGGTCACAGGAATAGCAAACGGATAGGAAGTCTATGGGACATCAAGTCCCTTTCTTCCTTTTCAGCTTTGCTGTCTTCCTCTAGAGATTGGCTCTATCATTGGCAAAGTCTACCATGGAACAAAAAAGTAGTTTGCAGTGTCAGCCCTGGAGCTAGGTATAGAAGCATGATTTTCAAGCTAAGTGTCAGTAATTTAATAAGTAGTACAATTGAAAACTAAATCAGATAATACTTAAATAATCTCTCTGAGCTATAAAAGACATCATATGGTAAATTAGATATTAAGAATAGAATAGTAAAATTATGTTTTAAATATTCTCTAAGATGAAATCATAACAAATTTATTAAGAAGAAGGGTTAAAAATAACTGCACTCAGCTTGAGTATTTGGAAGAAATTAATAGAATAAACCCAAGAGGAGGGAAACTAAAAATATAAGGTTAGATTTAATGGAATAGAGAACAGAACAACAAAGATAAAAAAAAAATTCATTCTTTGGAAAGACTTTTAAGATTATAAAGTCAGAAAAAGGTCTGTCTATTCAAGAGACAGGAGCATACTGTTGATATTTTTGGTGAAAAAAAAAAAGAAGATACAAATGAAAGGACACCTGGGTGGCCAAGTGGCTGCCTTCAGCTCAGGTCATGATCCCAGGGTCCTGAGATTGAGTACCACATTGGGTTTCTTGCTTAGTGGGGAGCCTGCTTCTCTCTCCGCTTGCCGCTCCCCCTGCTTGTGCTCTCTTTTTTTCTCTCTCTGACAGATAAATAAATAAAATCTTTTTAAAAAATATTTTTAAAAAAATACAGATAAAATACAGAGATCAGAGGTAACTACAGACAAAATAAAGATTTAAGAAACAAACAGATGTTCTTCCTAGATGTTAAAAACCCTCTGTGCAGTAGAATAATATCTATTTCACTGACTTTTCCTATTAATTTCCTGACAGCCTCATGATTGACTTTACTTTGATTCACTATGCTCTGTTCATGTAAATACATGCATTAACACTTCCAGTATAATTACTAAAATAATAGAAAAAGAGCATATACCTTCAAAGCTAGTAGAAGGCAAAATGGAATGTAAAAAGAACAAAACAAAAAATCAGTGTGAAAAAACCCAAGAAAAGAAGGTAGGGATTAGACTACAGTCATGTTAACGTTAGACCAAGTGACTTTAAGGCAAAAAAATCCCCGCTGATAAAGATGAGTACTGCATATTCTTTCCGTTCGTTGGGAAGGCATAACTATTTTAAAGGTCGCTGTGAAATCTATAAAGCAAACTTTCTGTATCTACAAGGAAAAATGAACGGAACAGAAATGAACAGAACAGAATTTTAGTGAGATAATTTTTTTTAAAAGATTTTATTTATTTATTCGACAGATAGAGATCACAAGTAGGCAGACAGGCAGGCAGAGAGAGAGGAGGAAGCAGGCTCCCTGCTGAACAGAGAGCCCAATGTGGGGCTTGATCCCAGAACCCTGAGATCATGACCTGAGCTGAAGGCAGAGGCTTAACCCACTGAGCCACGCAGGTGCCCCTAGTGAGAGAATTTTAATGCATCTTTGTCAGTGGTGTTGAGGATAGAGAAGATTTGAATGACAAAATAAAAAAACTTGACTTAATGGATATATGTTTAGAATGCTGGAACCAGCAATGTATATATTGAAGCATACAAAGAACATTTATGAATTCATTTAATTCAACATTTATGAATGTATTCATTTAATACACCTTATTCTCTGACCAAAATTCATTTAAGTTAAAAATGAATAAGTTAGAAAATTTCATAGTTTGGAAACTAGAAAACTCTAAATAACTCATTGGTTGAATTATAATATGCAAATGAAAAGCTGTTTAGTATTAAACAATGCAGATATATCAAAATTTATGGATATATAGCTAAAGCAATGCTTATAGGGGAACTTATAACCTGAAATTCTTAAATTAAAAATGAGGAAAGGGTGAAAAATAATGAGCCAGGCATTGTCATTAAAAAATAATAGGCCCTAGAAAACAGAAATATTTAATACAGATTGGGCAGAAATGAACAGAAAAGGGAGACAATTACAAGAAAGAAGTAGAGTGTTTTGTGTACTCTTTCATACTAACTGCATGCTCCCTTCCTTGCTACCTCTACATGGTCCTAGTGGGCTCCGGGGTTATCTCAGCCTCTGCTCAGCATCTCTTGTTGATCCTATTACTTCATTAGAAGCTAATCTTGAGCACATTGTTTACTTCTATTTAAAGGCTAGTTTTTTGTTTTATTGGGGAAGGAAGGCAAAACCTTGCCAGCCTTTCTCTGGGTCGCAGTTGGCTTGCAGTCCTTTCAGGGCACCACCGCTCTTGTATTTGTTTCTTCTTACATTATTGCTGGTTCTTTTAGGGTGCTGTTTTTTTTTGTTTGTTTGTTTGTTTTTTTGTTTTGGTCTGTATACTTTGTTTCTTATTATAGTGCTTGTTAGAAGGCATTCTTAGATATCTAGTGATCTTTGGGTGTTTTCTTATATTTGAAAGTGGAGCTCCTAAAAGTTGATTAGGTACTCTGAGCTTGTGGTCTTTCATGTAGTGAGTGCTGCATGGGCCCTTTCCTTGGGTGAAGGAACTTCTCAGTATTCTTAGTCGGGCTGATACCTTTCTGTGAGAAGGATCTTAGCTTCCTATGTGGCAGGTGTATCTTGATAGTAAACTCTGGGAGCAGCAGGGAAGAGCAGAGTGGAGGAGGTGGGGAGTCTTACTAATTTCTCTATTCGGTATGATTCCCTTGTCTGTAGCTGTGCTTTGTGTCCCCTCAATTCAGAAATGGTTTGTGTTACTTACTAAGAGAAGACATCTTTAGAGATAGGCTACAGGAAACGCCATCTGACTCCATGCAATTAGGGAGGGGATCTTGAGGAGCTAACTTCTTCCTAACAGACTTCTCTCTGAAACTTCCACTTTTTATTTCTAACCCGATTTTTCTATTTTTTTTTTTTTTCCCCAGAAGTGATTTGTGCTATCCAACTTTTGAGCTCTTTTGATTATATGTGGGTAAGGTGAATAGGAGGGGCATCTATTGGCATAAATCTGGTTCCTCTCAGATTTTCTCACTGTATGCTAGTGTGTCAGCTTTCCTGCGTCAGTTATATGCAGTTACTACTTGTTCATTTGCTGTTCAGTTTCCAAAATTTTTGTTGTTATTTTATTGTATCTTTCCTATATGCTGTTCCAGGTTTGTTTCTTTAAAAAATCCCCTTATACTCACAGTAGTGGGGGCTTGGGAGGGAGCAAAAGAAAGTGTTTGGATTTAATCTTCTGTCTTTACTAGCTTGAATGACTTTACTTCATACCTTTATTTTTCAACTCTTGATTCATATGCTCTGTAGTGGCTCACTTTCATCTTTTAATTTTAAATTTATTTGAGAAATAGTAGGTAAATATATGTTACCTATCGTTTGGATATGTTCATCACAGAATCAGTCTTTCTATTTTACTATTTCTTAACTTTTAAAAAATCCTGTCTTTATTTTTTCTCCTTTTCTGTCTTTGGGAATTACTTCTCTTTTTCTTGCTATCTTCATAGATGTGGAAATTTTTGTCTAGCTCTAAATTCTATAGTTTGCATTTGAAATCACAGATGTTTTGCAAGTTTATAAATATATTCTTATTGTAAATGCTTTAGCCATATAATGTCTTTTTTCCAGACCCCTTCCTCACATGAAAATAAGTGATCTTTCTTGTCAAGCTTTATGATTACATGTCACAAATGTGGCAGGGAAATTATTTGACTGCTTCCTTTGTTTCAGTTTTTAGTATCTTGGTTCTGGTAAGAGTGAGGTATCTGGTTTAAATTAAAAATGTTGACCAGTATTGCTTGAGAGCCATTTGAAACATGAAGAAGAGTCAGATTCTTTTGATTACTTCGATTTATGTAAGATTTATAGGAATTTCTTAAGTTCTTTTGGGCCACCAACGTGCTCCTTAATACAACACAGCACTTTAGTTACTGCAGTTTTATCCATTTAGGCTTCTTTTTTATGCTACTGTACCATTTAACTAAAAGGTGTATTAGGCAATGAAACAACCTAATTTAATATTAACTTTTATTTTTGTGTCGAGAGTTGTGAAGGGTCTGAGGTTTTACACTCTGCTTGCAAGCTAGTAAGTTTTCCAAGTGCTTGCAGAAGATACAATATTCCTGGGTCGTGGGGTGCCTGGCATGCTCAGTCAGTGGAGCATGTGATTCTTTTTTTTTTTTTTAAAGATTTTATTTATTTATTTGACAGAGAGAAATCACAAGTAGATGGAGAGGCAGGCAGAGAGAGAGAGAGGGAAGCAGGCTCCCTTGCTGAGCAGAGAGCCCGATGCGGGACTCGATCCCAGGACCCTGAGATCATGACCTGAGCCGAAGGCAGCGGCTTAACCCACTGAGCCACCCAGGCACCCTAGAGCATGTGATTCTTGATCATGGGATTGTGAGTTCAGGCCCCATGTTGGGCACAGGACCTTTAAAAAAGAAAAAAATAAATAAAAATCCTGGGTCATAGTCAAAGGCCAGAATACTATAGCAACAGAAATAGCCAGAGCAGCAGCATTTGAACCAGTTCCTTGAGCCTCACTTTTCACAGAGTGACATGAAGAAGGCTGGGTGTCTTCTGTTTCAAGACAAGACATTATAGGAGGAGAATCTTGAATTCAGGGAACCCGAATCTTTTGTATCAGACAGTAAGCATGTCTGCTGTTTGCTTTGTGGGGAGACAGTCTATCTTCATGTGTACAAACATCCTTGAAAATATATCTGGAACAGAGACAGTGCTTTTGCTCAAAAGATAAGCAGAAATGCTAGAGTGATGTAAAGAATTATCTTTCAGCATATTGGAAGGCAGAAAAACCCACTGGTTGTTTGTAACGTGACCTAAGACATTATCTATAGAAAATAATGATTTTTTTTTTTTAATGTGTATCTTCAGTTTCTTCTTATGTAGCTATTTTTGCAGGTTAGCTTACTATCTCCGAGTCCTCCGTGAATATTAGATTCACACTGATAGTTTCCTGGGAAAGATTGCTGTAGATTGATTTTCTGACTATCGTTGAGGTATTCATTTTTTTCTTACTAGTCAAACATACCTAACCTTCTGTTTTGGGAGTTTGTGTCTGCCCTCTTTGCACCAATGCTTCTGTTTCTCTATAAAAGTTCAAATATATGAAAGTAAGTAAAATGATAGTTATAGTATCTTTTTATCTTTGTAAAAAATTCATGGAGGCATAGCATCCATGTTTTAGACAAAAGATCTTTAACATGATGGAGCTAGCTGGTGTCCCAGGACAAGTTCGGGTATTCAGACTGAATATCTAAGGGGTGTCTGAGACCGGAATTCTAAGTGGACCTTCATCATTCACTGGAACACAAAAGTCTTACTTTATTGAAGACTCTCAGGCAAAGAGCACTTAGATAGGGACTCTGCTGCCTAGAGGTCTTTGTCACAGGTCAAAGGGCTCTAAATCTGGCAACTTAGCTATGAAGGAAGGGGAATTAGGATGTTTAGTTCTGTTAGTGTTTAAACTGCAAGCAAATAGCAAAAATAACGAATTTACATCTGTCACTTTCAGGTCAGCATCAGCACTTTCCAGGTCAGATATCTTTTAAGCTATTTTTGATTTCTCTACATTTGACATGGTTGAACATCTCTTTGGCTCCTGCAGTATTTTACTATTCTGATTCTACTCCTGCATCTCTTTGTATTCTGTCTTTTTAAAAAACCATCATTTCTTATGCTTTTCAAATGATGGGCTTTCTTAAGATTGAGCCTTTAGCTCTCATTTTTTCATCACTGGTCTCTTTCTAAGCTCTTTTTATAGGTCTCTCCTGTTCCTGTAATATCAGATCTCATGTGTATGCACACAACTCTAAAGTCTGATTCTTTCTTGAGTTCCAAAACCACATTTCCAGCTGCCAACTGAATATTTCCTTTAAGATATTCTGCCAATACCTTACAAAATTTATAACTCTGGGTTGAATGCATTAATAAAAAGGGCAGAAGCAAGAGTTTTGTTATTCCCTAGGTTATTTAGATAACTCCTTATGGTCTTTTTTGTGGATGTTTTTTTGTAAGCATTATTTCATGTTTATGAAGTATCTGTCTTTTCATATTTCATATCTGTTTGTCATATTTTTACTGCCCAAACTAAGCATTTGGATTTTTGCCTTCATCTCCCATATTCTTCAGGCACCTACCCCACCTCCATATATACACACAGCACAAACAATTTTTTTTTTTAAGCACAAACAATTTTAAATACTATAATATGTGTGAAGTTTGGGTTTGTTATTAGTCTTTTGGTAATGATTCAGTCTGTATTTATGGGGCAGAAGATAAATCTTGTATTACTTTTCTCTTTACAGGTCTCCATGCCTTACGGAGAGTCCTGAAGAAACAGCCTAATCTCTCTGATAGCAAGATGGCTGGTCTGGTGAAGATTACTCTGAATGATTTCTTACAGGCGATGAATGACATCAGGCCCAGTGCGATGAGGGAAGTAGCAATTGATGTACCAAATGTAAGTCATTTGTGCTCCCATGCTAGCTACACTGTTTGAATAGAACTCTAAAAGAAACTGAGACTCCAGGGAAACAACTGCTTAGGCTAAACTTCAAAAAACCCTTTTTTAAAATTAAAATTTTTATGGATGTAATTGGAGCTTCAGTGTAGTTCTAAGAAATACTTTAGGGAAATCCTGTGTATTCTCTCTCCCCAACCCCCCCCCCCCCCACGGTAACATCTTGTAAACAGCATTACAGTATCATAAGCAGTGTATTCATATTGATATAATCACTGAACTTATTCGGATTTCCACGGTTTTACGTGTACTTGTGTGTGTGTGTTTAGTTCTATGTAGTTTTATTACTTATAAAGATTTGTGTGTCCATCACCAGAATCAAGATACTGAATATTTCCATCACCACAATGATCCCTCGCTTTGCCTTTTTGTAGCCATACTTAGCTTGTTCCTGCACCCATTTCTAAAATTATGTCATTTTAGCAATACCGTAAAATGGAATTGTATGGTAGCAAGCATTTGGTATTACTTTTTCCCATTTAACATAATTCCCAGGAGATTCATTTAAGTTGCTATGTGCAACAGTAGTTTGTTACTTTCTATTGCTGAGTAGTATGCCATGGTATGACTGTACTATAGTTTGTTTAACCATTGGTCTGTTGAAGGACATCTGTTTCTAGTTTGGGGCATTTATGATTAAACCTGCCGTGGACAGTCATGTGCAGGTATTATGTTAATGTAAATTTTTATTTCTCTGGAATAAATGCACAAGAGTACAACTGTTGGGTTGTATGCTAATTGTATATTTAGTCTTATAAGAAAATGAATACTAGGCTAATTGTAGAACAAAAATAAACATCTTCTAGTTATGATGCCTCTACTATTGATGCCTGATGTTGTTTCCTTAGGTTCCTTTATGTTTTCTTCATCATTGATATGCTTTGCAAAGTTCACAGTCAAATCACCACAAGGGCAACAGAAACTACATTTTATGGGTGAATTATCTGCTAAGTTATCACCTGAGTGGGCCTAACATTCTGGGGAAAAAAATGGCCTTATAGTTCTCTTTGAATATATGAATATTTCTGGAAAATGAACATTGAAACAAAGCATTGATGGCATGTCCTATGTCATATTGGAATAGGGGATAGACTGTTAAATTTGGCTTGATCATCAGGAGGTTTAAATCTTAGCGTAGCTGGAGGAAAGTTTACAGATTGCTCTGTGACAATTTTAGGAGAGCTCTGATGGAAGAATGGAATTTTGTGACTATTCTTTCCCTCTGCTTCAATCATATTACTCCATTAGTTTTTCTTTTTTGAGTTAGTCTTACTGCTTCTGAGATACTCCCTTATAAAAGCTCTAACATTACAGTTATTTGAAAACTTAAAGCCTTGTTAGAGAGTCAGGCATAGTTTTGTGCCCTTTGCCCCATTGTGCCCATTGTGTTTATATTAATAGTTATCTTGGTCATGAACTAATGTTTTTTTTAATTGCTGCAAGCTAAAACAAAAATATACAACAAACTTAAAGAGACTACAAAGATATTAATTCTGTGGAATAAATATAGTCTATGGAATGATATAGTGGGGAAGAAGTCAGTGGATTTGTTTTCTCCCTTTTTTGTTATTTTGTTTTGCTTTTTTTGTTTTTACTTTTAAAAGTGTTCTTGGAAAATGTGTTTTGTGGCCACATAAGTCTTGGAAATGCTGTTTTAATAAAATCAGTTATATTTCTTTGCTGCAGAGCTTTTCACTGTCAAAAGAGAGCTGTTATGGAAACTTACTTGGCCCTGGACCCTGTAGAGCAGATACCTTCTGCATTTTACAATGTGGTAGATTGCAAAAAATGACTGCAGATTCTTCCCATCACTGTATGTTTGCCCTTTTTGCACAGCAACTTTGTAGCTCCTACCATAAAAGAGATGAAGTCAAGTTTTCCATCCTTTGAATTTGTACTTGGCCATGTAACTTGCTTTGGCTAATAGAATATTAACCATCATGATGCAATCAGGCTTGAAAGCACTGGGGCTTGCCTTTTCTTGCTGCTCTTTGAAACCCTGAATTAGTTATGCTAAGAAAACTGGTAGTTTGTTGGAGGATGAGAGACCATGTGGAGCGGAAGTGAGCCCTCTTACCTGAGATCCCCTCCTTTTGGTCACCCTGCCAGTGGTCACACATCTGATAGACACCATGCTAAACTGTTTCATACCAGATCAGAAGTTTACCCAGAACAGAGGAGCCACCCAATTAATTCTTAGAATTGTCAGAAATAACAAATGTTTGTTCTGAGCAACTAAGTTTTATGGTTAGCAAAAGCTTCCATGGCAAAGAGGTTTGTTGACTTCTTATAGAACACGATTGTTTTGTAAATTAAGGTGAGAAACACTGCCCTGGAGATAGGAACATCCCTAAGGACTAGCTTCTAGTTTAGGCAACTTTATGTGATTTTAAATTCTTTTTGAAACTTTTTCAAATTCACTAATGAATTTACAGCTTAACATTGGGGGCTTACCAAAGCTGTGTAACACAATGTGCTCATGTAGTATGAATAATTTGACAACTGGAATTATGGAATAATAAATGATAGATGTTGGATTAGTAGAAGCTTTTCATTTCTTTGGAATTTATGGTCTTAAAAAGTATTCTTTTTTCTTGTAGTATTTACTTGTAGTATTTACCTGTATTTATTGACTACTGTCGCATAATATAATGGGTCAAGTAGAAGTCATCAAATGCCACATGCGAAAATTTCAGGTGATAGGGTTCTAAACCAACCACACTATCCAAAAATACTTTAGTGTTTAAAAAAGTTTAGGAACTAAAGAAACACAGTTAAGTTTTTTAAACTTAAAATTACTGCCAGTGGAGAATGTGTTTAAACAGTGGCTCTCCACTCTTGGAATTGCTGAACTGATTTATTCATCACAGGAACTGGTACTACAACTGCATTTTTAATTGCTCTAATGAAAGATTTTTTTTTCCTTTATTTTCTTTTGATACAGTATTTACAATCCATGGACTTGTGCCATTTTCCATTTGGTACTTTATTACTTGGCGTAAGGCCATGGTGTACTGTGATGTTACTCATGAGCTCCAGAGTGATTAGCCCTAGTCAAAATACTTTTTTACATTGCTTTATATGTTCACTTCAGATTGTAAAAATTTTCCTGAGAAATTAGCCTTTCTGTAATTGGATTCCTAAACTTTACTCTTCTGCTTTCAGACTATTACATTGACAAAAATATCTCCAAATTTTTTTTTGCAGGTGGTTTAGTACTTATACTTGTAGTAACTTTGCTAACTTTGCTATAGAAAACCTGTTTCAAGTCGGTAATTAATTGTGAACATTTTTTAATAGTAAATTGAGCATCATCTTTTGAAAAAAGATTTCAGTGTGTGAAATTAAAATTTGTAAATCACGCTTGGCCTGGTTATATTCTCATTTTAAGATTATAATGCATTATTAATTTCAGAACACCACAAGTGTTAGCCACTTAAATGTAATGTTTCCTTTTTGTGGACTTTGTGAATTGGTGATTATACCAGTTGGTGTATTAAAAGTCAAATATTAAAAAAAAAGAAAAGAAAAAAAAGTCAAATATATTTTACAGTTGATTGTTAATTAAAATCAAATGTATTTCTTTACCACAGGAATCCTCAGAATCTTTGACTATGCCACAATGAAATTTGAAATTTCAGTTTTTCACCCAGAAATAGCAACTATTAACATTTTATTATAGTTCCAGTATATTTTTGAAATTTTGATAAGTTGTTTTTCTGTGCATAAAGTTAATCTTAGGATACATATGGTTTTGTATTTTGCGTTATTCACTTAAAATTATATGGTAATCATTTTATTTTAAAATTTCTCAACAAACATCTTTTTAATGACTATATAATAGACTGTTTTGTGGATAAACTGTAATTATTTTATGCTTCTTCCATTATCAAATATTGGGTTTTTTTCTGTTTTTCTCTACTATGATTATACACACATTTGTATCCAAATGTTTGCACCTATGATTCCTAGAAGTGGAATTACCACACTAAAATATGTGGTTTTAAAGCTTGGGACAAATGTTACTAAGCTCTTTTTTCGCCCATAAAGATTGTCTTAATCTATAATTTTGCAGTTAAAAATGTAAAATTATAAAGAGTTTAAAAAAATCTCATTTTATTTTTACTTTAGTCCTTTTCTTTTTTATTTGCCACTAGAGTTCATTTTCTTGACTGAAAAGATCTTTTTCATTATGAAGAGTAATACTTTTTAAAAAAAGTAATAGTCCTTTAAAAGATTAAAAAAAGAAAATGAGAAAGAACTGTCAATTTATATCTTTTCCTTTCTATAAAAATGTTTAATTTTTAGACAGTGGGTGTAAACTGGGTGATGTTTTTTTCCATGGGATTTTTAAGTTCCATGAGAGAAGTTCTTATTTCTTATTTTTATCCTTTTATTTTTATCCTAGTACATAATAGATGTCTAATTAATATTTGTTCAGTGGACAAGTGAAAACTATAATTGTCATGAAAAAACCCAGATAGATTCACATATATTTAAATATTGCATCCTTCTTCTGTACTAAAATATAATTTAGTAAATTATTACCTTCATGTAACATTCTTCAGATTCCTCATATTTTATAAAGCAAGCTGTTTCTTTAGTGAATTTTAACCTTAGTGAATTTTAACTTAACTGTTTGGTGAATTTAACAGTTTTGGAGTAAAGTCGCTCATAATTGTGCTAAGCTGTCTATTCTGGAAGGATACAAAGTAGTCCTTTATATTATCTGCCAAAACATGCTGCTTTCTTGATCTATCAAAAATTCTCTTTTTATTAAGGAAACCCCCCCCAAAAATACAGTGCTTTTAATAGTTGTATTTACATATTATCTTTGCAATAAGTCATTTGATATGTACCATAGAAATTATCACTGATAAATGGCATTCTTAACCAAATATATACAGATTGATTACCATCAAGTTTAATTCATTTATGCATCCTAAACCATCTCCACCCATACTCCCTGGCTTTCCCTGTTTTATTTTATATAGCTTCAGGTTGTTTTATGATTTGGAAATAATCCATCTTTATACTTTCGGTATTGCTTTTGGACTGTAGTGTTCAGAATTTGGACATTTGGTTCAGAATAAGCTAAAAGCCAATAAAAAGAGAGGGCTCTACTTTCATGTGAACCCACTTTTATAAAATTAACTGTAACCAGAGCCTCAAGACTAATTGTATAGCACTGAACTTCTTTGTAAGCTTGGATCCAGGTTAAACTTAGAGGTGGAGTGGCGGTCTAGTTACCTAGCATTAGAAGCATTACAGTCAAGTTGAGTGTTTACCAAATGTCATTAGTTAAATAAACGTACCTCATTTACTTTCATTTTTAAAAGTAGCAAACTTAATTATATGAATAATCAAAAGACTGTCTCACTAATTACATATTCAAAATTTACTGATGTATTTTCATTTGGCATCTTTTCAGATGAGAATAGAACATCAGGATGTGACAAGGCAGTTGAATTTCATAGGATGAGCTCATTAGCATTACTTTTCTTGTGCAGAGATTTGAGTTAAATAGTTTAATTGACCATAATTACATTTTATTCTTCAATGTACCCTCAGGATAATTAGAAGGAATTTGAGTTTCTATTCTTTAAAAACAGTACTTGTATTCTGTGTGTTATTTATTTTTTACAGATTCAAAGGATCGAGGGTTTTGTGATTCTTTACTAAATAACAGATTGCTTTTTTTGGAATAGATATACAACCTGTGGAAATTCTATTAATTCCATATTGGTGCTTGGCAGGGCTTTTGAATTCGGTTTCTTTTGATTTTGCTTCTTGTTGTCTAGACAGAAGAGTGTCTTCTATCACTCCCAAGATCCCAGTCTTCCCTGCCAACTTCTCTTGTGCATTTTTATAGTTTTAAGTAATAACAATTGAATAGGAAAGCACATTTGGGAAAGTAGATTACTTTTAACCAGGAAATACTCTGTGCCAAAATCAAGATTGTACTTTTAACTGTATTAAATATTTTAGAAGTTTAACTCTTTCACTCCACTTTTTTTTTTAATACCTTACTTTTCTCAGGCTTATAGTCTAGGGGAGGAATGAGAGAGATACAAAAGTTAGTGTAAAGATCAACAGTTTCTGTTCTCAGCTCTGATCCTGGTTAACTTTGGTGAAATCACTCTTCCTTTCAGATGACAGAAGGAAAGAAAGCTCTTAATTTGCTGTTTCTGATGTGTGCCTTCTTTTGAATTTATAAATAATGATGAGATTATCATAGAGGCATCTGTTGCACTTGTATATTATAGTTCGTTGGTACTCAGTAAATACTGATGAGTGTTTGCAAAAAACACCGATTTTCATTTAGTGTAAAGGAACTCACCGGTAGGATGGGTGTGCTTCATTTGTAGAACTACACATCTTTGCTTCACCTCGTACAGAACTGCACACACATCTGATCTTGTCCTTTAATCAGTCCCTCCCAACACTTCATTGAGTAATTTTTCCCAACAGCAATTACTGATCTGGCTTAAAAGCCATCAGCGTGACTACCTGTTGATCATCTCTAGAATGAAGTCCAAGCTCTTTAGCTTACTATTTGTAACCTGGTTCATGCCTCCTTCACTTTGTTCTGCCATTATGCTCTCCTGTTGAACCACTCCTGTTTTTGCATCTGTTGTCTTCTCTGCCTGAAAAATTGCTTTCTGATCTCTCAGTTAGCAAAAATCTTGTAATGTGATCCCTTTCATACACACACACAAAATACACATATGTCCCTGCGGACCTTTCGTCTTACTGTTTGTATCCCCACTGCTGGCAAATGGTAATAACTAAATAATAGAAGTTTGTTAAATGACAGAATATTTTGTGAAGGATTTTGGTTTATAAAGGTTCTTATTTTTCAGTAATAGTTCTTTTAGCCTTCCATATAAATATATGTTTATTTGTTTTTTTTGGTAATAGCTTTATTGAGACACAATTCACATATCAATTCAACTATTTAAGTGTATATTTTCATGGTCTAGTATATTTAAAGTGTTGTATAGCCATTACTGCAGTCAATTTTAGAACATTTTTATCATCCCAAAAGGAAGACTTATACCCTTTACCCATCATCTCCCAACCTGTCCATCCTTACCAGCCTTGGACAAACATTTATCTACTTTATATCTCTATATTTTTGCCTATTCTAGACATTTCATATAAATGAAATATAAGATATTTGATTCTTTGTGGTTCATTTCTTTTGCTTAGCATAAAACTTTTGGGGTTCATCCATGCGTCATTATGAGTACTTTATTGCTTTATTGCCAAATAATATTCATTTTTATGGATGTAGCAAATTGATTTATCCATTCATAGATATTTGGATTGCGTCTGCTTTTTGGCTATTGTAATTAAACCTGCCTTTGTTGTTGTTGTTGTTGTTTTAATTTTTTTTTAAGATTTTATTTATTTATTTGACAGAGAGAGATCACAAGTAGGTAGAGAGGCAGGCAGAGACAGAGAGGAGGAAGCAGGCTCCCTGCTGAGCAGAGAGCCCAATGCTGGGCTCAATCCCAGGACCCTGAGATCATGACCTGAGCGAAGGCAGAGGCTCAGGCCACTGAGCCACCGAGGTGCCCCTTAAAGCTGCATTTGAACATTTGTGTACAAGTTTTTGTTTGAGCAACTCTATTCAATTCTTTTGGATCTATATCTAATAGTAGAATTGCTGGATCATTGGTGATTTTGTGTTCAAGCTTTTGAGGAACTAACAGTTTTCCAAAGTGGCTACACCATTTTCTGTTTCTACCAGCAGTGTATCCAGTGTTGTTGCTTAGTGGGTGTGATATAATAGCTCATTGTAGTTTTTGATCTGCATTTCATTAAAGGCTAATGATATTGAGCATCTTTTCATTTGCTTATTGGCCATTGTGTGTATATTCTTTGAAGAAATGTCTTTTGAGATCCTTTGCCCATTTTTAATTGGGTTATTTGTCTTTTTATTATTGAGTAGTAAGAATTCTTACATATTCTGAATAAAGTCTTTTATCTGATATATGATACCTGATATCAGATACGTATGATTTGCATTATTTTTTCTTATTCAGTGGGCTGCCTCTTTTATTTTCCTGGTAGTGACTTTGGAGGCACAAGTTTTTAATTTTGATGAAGTCCAGTGTACCTTTTTGCTTTTGGTACTTTGGTACCACATTTGAGAAACCATTGCCAAATCCAAGGTCATGAAGATTTACCTTATATTTTAAGAGTTTGTAGTTTTAGCTTTTACATTTATGTCTTTAGTAATTTTAACCCCCCTTACCCTCCAGCTAGGGTTAACCCTGCTCTGTGTTTGTAACCATAACATTATAGAAACTATGGTTATAGCCTGCAGCCATGAAAACCCAGTATGGGAAAAGTGTTGTTGTTGTTGTTTTAACCTGTGATAAAATATACATAACAGAAAATTTACCATTTTAACCATTTTAAATGTATAATTTGGTAGCATGAAGTATGCTTTCATTGCTGTGCAGTCATTACCAGCATCCATCTCCAGATTTGCACAACTTTTTGCTCTCCCAAACTGAAACTCCATATCTATTGAAACGACTCTTTATTTCCTTCCCTCGTCATTAATTCTTATGTTAGCTTTTATTTTCTTAAGAAGTTATTTATTAAGTTTCTTTTTATTTCTAGTTTGCTGAGAGATTTTTTTTTTAAATCCTGAATGCATGTTGAATTCTGTTGAATGCATTTTCAGCATCTTTGAAATAACCATAATGTGTTTTTTTAGTTTGTCAATATAGTGAATTACATTGATTTTCAGTGTTGGATTAGTCTTGTATTTCTGGATTAATTTCACTTGACTGTGATATACTACCCTTTTTATGTAATTGCTGGATTTTATTTGCTAGTATTTTATTGAGAATTTTTACATACATGTTTATGCGAGATAATGTTCTGTAGTTATTTTATGTAGTTTTTAAATCTGGTTTTGGTGTTAGGGAAATGTTGGCATTATGAAATGAGTTGGAAAGTGTTCTCATCATATATGTGTTGGAAGGAATTGTGTAGAATTAATATTATTTCCTTAAATGTACTCCACTGAAACCATCTGGGCCTAGAATTTTCATTAATTATTTGGAAGACATAAGTACAATTTAATTTTTTAATAAATATAGGACTATTCAAGTTGTTTTTTTTCTTGAGTGAGTTTTGATAGTTTGTATCTTTTAAGGAATTGATCCATTTGCCTTAATAGTTAGATTGATGGAGTTAGTCTTTTATAGATTTATGTTATCATTTTAATGTCTGCAGGATCAGAATGATGTCCTATCTTTTATTTCTCATTTCCCCTCAAGTTGCTTTTGCTCCACTCTTTCTTGCAGTCATTTTGAAAAGAAATCTGCTGTCTCCATTTTCTTTGTTTTCCATATGTGATATATCTTTTTTCTTCTGTTTGCTTTTAATATTTCCTCTTTATCACTGGTTTTAAGCAATTCAATTATCATGTGCCTTGGTAGTTTTCTTCATCTTTCTTATGCTGGTTCATTGATGATCTTGTATGTGTGGGTCTATAGTTTTAATCAAATTTTTGGGGGAAAAAACTTGGCCATTATTTTTTATATTTAGTTTGTTTCTTGCCTCCCTCCCTCACTGGAGCTCAAAATATATGTACATTTGTCTGCCTGAGATTGTTCTGAAGTTCAGTAATGTTGTATACATTTTTTTAAAAATTTTCTCTTTTTTTAATGTCTGTTGTTGTGTCTACCAGTTCAGTAATCTGTTTTACCACCCCCCACCGCATCGAAATATCTAATCCACTATTAGGCTTATCCATTGCATTTTTAAAATTATAGACATTAAATTAGTTTCTTCTCTAGAAATTTGATTTTAACCTTTTTATATTTTTTTCTACTTAGTGTTGTCAGTGTTTCCTTTATTTGAACATATGGAATACATTTATAACAACTGTTTTATGTCTTTATTCTGTCATCTGTAATTTCTGGATCAGCTTCAGGTTATTTTTTATTAAATTCCAGAAATTTTGAATTTTACCTTATTGGCACCTGGATAATTTTTATATTCATAAAAATACTCCTGAAGTTTGTTCTGAGATGTGGTTATGTTACTTGGAAATAGCTTGATTACTTGGGGGGTGGGGTGGGGTGTGCATCTTGCTTTTAAAGTTTTTTTAGGTAGGACCAGAGCAATGTTCTCTCTAAGGTTAATTTTTCCCTAGTACTGGGATAAGATTCTTTCTGGTACTCCACTTAATGCCTGGGTAATTATGAGGTTTCTGTTGAGAGTAGACACTATTCCTTCTATTCCTTTTGGGTCTTTGGCTCCTCTCACACACCCTACCCTGCTTCATTTTGTTTTTCTCACGTGTTTACACTGATAATAAGACATATGAAGGAGACCCTCATCAGAATTCAGGATTTCTCTCCCTATGGACTTCTTTTATCTCTAATCCTCTGCTCTGTGATACCTAGCCTCTGGCTTCCCTATGCTCCTCCCTTTATCTTCTCATCTCAGGGAGCCTGTGGGTTCTTCCTATGTTTCCCCTTCATTACTATAACCTGTGACTTTTTTCCAGGCAGCTCTTTGGTTTCCTTTCTCTTAGGGATCATTGTTCTTTGTTGTTGTGTTCTGAGAATTAATGTTTTGTATATTTTGTCAGTATCTTCAGGTTTCTTTTTTTCTTTTCTTTTTTACTTTTTCAGACAGAAATGTAAATGTAAATCTTACCTCTTTTACTCACTGGCCAGAAACAAATGTCTCTCTTTGGCAGGGTTTTTTTGTTTCTTTGTTTTTTTTAAAGATTTTTATTTATTTGTGAGAAAGAGAGAATGGGATGAAGAGAGCACACACAAGTAGGAGAGCAGCAGGCAGAGGGAGAAGCAGGCTCCCTGCTAAGCAAGGAGCCAGGATGCAGGACTGGATCCCAGAACTCTGGGATCATGACCTGAGCCAAAAGCAGATGCTTAACTAGCTGAGCCACCCAGACATTCTTATTTGGCAGTTTTTAAAAACTGCCCACAGGGTGGAATGTGTTCAATATCCCATGTTAAAACTGTATCAGAATTTCATGTACTTTTCAGAGAAATGCTTTCTAGTTTTTTATGTAACTTGTTTTTGTTTGTTTGTTTTGTTTTGGGTATTAAGAATGAACCTTCTGGTTTTGACTCAATAGAAAGACCAGTGCTATAAAGTCGAATGGGATATGATGCTAAAGTAGGAAAAATACGGTAGAGTGATTAAACTTAATCTGAAAATTAGCAGGTGTCTGAGAACTCCACTATAAGCTGGAGGTAAATTAAAAAAAAAAAAAAATAGTAAGTTTAAAGGCCTGAGGTAAGAGTTTTTTCCTGATGTCCAGGGCTATAGATGGGTACTAGGAGTACTGGGATATGTGAGAATATGAGTTCTAGAGAATTCTAAGTTTATTATGATGTAATCATCTGTCTTTGTTGGGGAGCCCCAAGAACACCTTCAGGCTTCATTCACTATGATGACTGACTGGACTCAAAAGCCATTATAGTTATGGTTATGATTTATTACAGTGAAAGGATACAGATCAATATCAGAAAAGGGAAAAGACCCATGGGATGAAGTCAGAGAAATTAGGCACAAGCTTCTAGGTGTCCTCTCACAATGGAGTCACATGGGAGCATATTTAATTCTACCTGAAATGATGTGACAATATGTGTAAAATGTTATTAACCAGGGAGAATCATCTGAATTTTGGTGTCCAGAGTTTTATTTGAGGTCAGTCATGTAGCCATACACCACTTGCATGTCTGACTTAGCTACTTAAATTCCAGCCCTTTCTGGAGCAAAAACGGTTGTTCTTAAATCACAAATCACATTGTCAGAGTAAGCTTATCTGGTCAAACTGGTATACATTAGCCCAAGGCTTCATGTACAAAATCACTCTTATCAGGCACAATATTTAAAAGGCCAGAGATTATCTCCCAGAAGGGTTCCAATGGCCAGTCTGGTGGTTCCTTAGAATGCACAGGGTTTAAGTAACCCAGGCCTTCGGAATTAAACCTTTTTCAGCACGGTATTTACTAACTCCATGTGTTATTTGGCTTTCATTAATTTTTTTTCTTAATGTCCTTTGTGTATTTCAGGATTCCATCTAGGTTATCACATTACATTTAGTTATCATGTCTCCTTAGGCTTCCCTGGGTTGTGACACCATTTATTCTTAGCTTGTTTTTGATGGCCTTGACAGTGTTGAGTATACGGTCAGGTGTTTTGTAGAATGCCCCTCAATTTGAGTTTGACTGCTATATTTATTATGGTTAGGCTAGGATATTAAGGGATTTAGAGAGGAATGCCACTGAGGTGAAAGGCCATTTTCATCCCGGCTTGACAAGGATGTATTACTAATTTTGAACGTTTAATTATCTGATTTAAAAATCCCTCAGCCCCTCATGAGTACTTAACTAGATTTTAGGTGGATGTGCTGCTCATATGCAGAATTTGTTCTCCATGGGTTTTTTTTTTTTGTTTTCTTTTTTCTTGTTGATGTTTTTAATCCATGTTTAACTGTCATACTATGCTTTTTTCAATAACGTGTCAGGATGTCTAATATACACAACTTTAGATTTGCCTAGCGATAGCAAAGAAAGGAAGCCAAGAAGGAGAGTAGTAATTGCTCAAGTCACAGATTAGGGAAGCTAAAATGAGCCTCTTTTATCAGATTAGAATCTAGAGTAAAACTCATGTCCCTCAGTATGATTCTGCCATTATCCTCATATGCATCTCTTCTTTTATGTTATTCAGTTGTTAATGCACTTTTTTAATATCTGCCTCTTCTTCCATACAGTAAATTTAATGATGTAGAGACCGTGTCAGTTTTGTTCATTCCTCATACCTCATTCTGTGTACCTACCTGTATTCTTAGAGTCTGGCCAGACATTCCAAACATAATAACCTTTAAGTAAAATGAATATATCAGAGTGAGTGAGTGAGTGAGTGAATAAATGAGTAAGTGAATGGATATTTGATATTTAAACCTCTACCAACTATACCTATGGGAGTCTGGCTCTCTTGTTGATACTTGTTAACATATGAGCCCCCATACCTATCAGAAGTTATAAAAGACAAACAAATTTTACTCTAGGAGAGTCAAGTTTTGCTCAATGGTCTACCGCGTAGGCTTGCTTATTTAGTTCCTGAGACTTGTTTGACCTGTCTCACTGAACGCACAACATGTGTAAAATATATGTCTCATTTCTCTAGGCAGCTTATTCCCCAGAATTGTCTTGTGGTGTCTTTCAGGCCTGGCTCCCAAGTTTGTTCTGTCCCACTAACATTCATACCCTCATTTGTTACATGTAGCATATTCAGCATTCCATATAAGCTTTAACTATAAGGTAAAATCCTTTGTTCTTTTTCTCAATATTTGCCATTAGGACTGTGCTCTAAGAAATATTTTCTGATATCCCCTTTCCTCTGTCAGGGCATTCTCCTTATACCTGTTGCCTCAAGCCAAAATCAACAGTAATCTTTTTTCCCCAACATCTTGACTTTCTGGCCAGCGTTGGTTTTTTTCCCATGTCGGAACTCCCTTTCTGGTCTGTATCTCAAGAGACAGAGTTGAAGCTCCTTAGGAAATTTGCTTATACAAGTTTGCTCAGTTTTCTGACATAGAGGGGACTTTTTCCCTTTGTTTCCTATTTCACAAAAATTTGGAGCATCTCTTTGTACAGTCTTGGCAGGGGAGGGTTTTTATTTCCATTATGCAAAAATTTTTATTGTCAACCAACCATCAAAGGAGATCAGAGGAAATGGTTTGAATTTATGATTCAACTATTTGGACAGATCTGGGCTAGAAAATGTCATGCAAGGCATACGTATAACCTTTGTACACTTTTACTTGTTAGCAACATTTTTTCATTAGGTCTGACTACACATTCTGGTTTATTCCTAATTCTGTTTTTTTCATCTCACCTCCTACCAGCCCACCTCCCTGCTAGTTCTCCCTCTTTTGCCACTTTATTTATTTTGAAAAAAGATTTTGTTTATCTGAGAGAGAGTGTGTGTGAGAGAGAGAGAGCCCAAGGAATGAAGGGTCAGAGGGAGAAGCAGACTGCTCAGGGAACCCAATGTGGGACTCGATTTTCAGACTCCAGGACTCAGACTCCTGAGCTGAAGGCGGTCACTTAACCAACTGAGCCACCCAGGCACCCCTTGCCACTTTATTTTTAAAATAATACAAGGGATGTATGTCTGCCTATTAATTTATTCCTTTGCTACACATTGAGCATGTGTAATACATAGGCACTATTTTAAGAAGGTCCTGGTGATACATGGATATATAACAAAAGAGACCTTCTGTTTGATTATTCACTTGTAATTCCCATAGAACAATAATCAGGACAAAATTCATTTTAAAATTTTTACTATTTAAAACTTTTTTTCTGGACCTTTTATATTTCTTTAGTATTGGGACATTTTGTCACCTATTACCTGTAGTTAATTGAAAATTCACTTGAGAAACTTGTGGAACTTATGCTTGTTTAGCGCCTGGGTTTGGGGGGCTAGTTTGTAAAAGTCCCTTTCTCTTTGTTCTGTTCTTACATTTTTTTTTTTAAAGATTTTATTAATTTATTTGACAGAGAGAAAGATCACAAGTAGGTGGAGAGTCAGGCAGAGAGAGAGGAGGAAGCAGGCTCCCGCTGAGCAAAGAGCCCGATGCGGGGCTCGATCCCAGGACACTGAGATCATGACCTGAGCCGAAGGCAGCGGCTTAATCCACTGAGCCACCCAGGCGCCCCTGTTCTTACATTTTTGATTTCCTGTATCTTTTCCCAGTTCTGCTATGCCAGAGTAAGAATGGCAGGAATTTTCTAAGCAATTTCCTTAAATATTCAAAGCATTTTTTTCTCTTCACAGTTAGATTATTTAAGGAATTTGGTAAATTAGAAAAAATATAAAATTTTTAATGAGATATGAAGAATTTTCTAGGTGAGACTTTATATAATTTTCATGGTGAGTTTTCTTTTTTGTTGTTGTTACTGCTGCTATTTTTTTCTTGTTTAAAGTTTCCATTTTTTATGAGATTTTTCCTGGACTTGCTTTTGTGGCAAAAGTAGGTTGTATTTTAAAGCTCATTTTGGAAATGAGTACTATTTTTTGTTTTTTAAGATTTATTTCTTTATTTTAGAAATAGCGCAAGTGAGAGAGCATGCTCACAACAGGGAGGGGCAGAGGGAGAGGAGAGAGAGAACTCCAAGCAGACTCCCTGCCAACTCTGGAGACTCTGGGAGTGGGGATTGATCCCACCACCCTGAGATTGTGACTGGAGCTAAAATTAGGAGTCACTTAACTGAGTCACCCAGCCACCCCTATTGTTTTTTTTTTTTTTTTTTAAGATTTTATTTATTTATTTAACAGAGATCACAAGTAGGCAGAGAGGCAGACAGAGAGAGAGCGAGAGGGAAGCAGGCTCCCTGCTGAGCAGAGAGCCCAATGCGGGGCTCAATTCCAGGACCCGGAGACCATGACCCAAGCCCAAAGCAGAGACTTAACCCACCGAGCCACCCAGGCGCCCCACCCGTATCTATTTTTAAGTTTAATTAATTTGTATGGTTTTGTTTTCTAAGGGAGGCTTATTTAAATAATAATATGATCTTATATTTATAAGGTTCATGAATAGCCAGTTTTCTGAAAACAGATCATAGTAAACCTAATTAAAGTTTGATTGTAAGGTAATGATATTTTAGAAATTGAACTTGGATTTTAATGTAACCATTCAACTGATTATGAAATTTAAACAGTTTGAAATTTGTTTAAAACACTTGCCTTTAAGTTGATCGTTATTTTCCATGATATCTATAATTTGGGAGGATATCTATAATTTTTTTACTTGACTAGTTTATTTCTTCTTTGCCTTAATTTGTTTTCCTTATTAATTAGTAATTATAGGAGCATCTGTCTCCCATAGCCTTTATATGTTCCAGTGAGGTCCATAATGTGATTTACTAAAGAACAACAAAATCACCCAGATTAGTGGCAGTTTGCAATTAATGGCAAAGTTTTGGAGTGCAGTTTGTTTTATTCTTTCTCATCTACTTTTTTAAGCTCCATGTACTCTTACCTCTGAAATTGGTAGGTATTTTCAACCAAGTGTGAAACAGGAAGAGAGGGGAGAAACTGAGTGGAGAGAGAAAAGAGAAGGAAAACATACTTGGAATACTCAGCACCCCTTACCACCCTGTGCAGAGCACTTCTCTATATTTGTACTTCCCCTCGCAATTCACCTACTTTACTTTTCGGAGTCCTCACTTAGTTGTCTTTCTTGCTGTTGTATTTTTTTTTTTTTTTCTGAAGTTTTTATTTTTAATGGATTGGGTGGAGAAAGAGAGGCTGTAGTTTATAGCACTATAGTACAATTGAAAAGTTGACTATTTTTTTTTTCCCCCAAGAACCTCCATAGAATGTGTTTTGAAAGCATGGGGGAAAATATTTTTTGTCTTTTCACTCTATAAAGCTAATGGCTTTCACTTATTTTCACTTAGATCTAAGAGCACAGTTTGAATACTTACTGCTTCCTAATTTTGCTTTACCTCCATTAAAGAAGCATCTGCAAGTGTATTGATCTTTCTTTTGGATCTTGGAGGTTGGGTTTTCTCAACTTACTTCTTTCTGCATTACTTAGTATCTTTAGTAATTTGAGATGTTTATGATTTCTAAACAAAATAAATATTTAATAATATTTGAATTGGTTGAACGTTAATGTGTGACCACGCAGAGAATTTTGGACAAGTGCCAACTCACTTGCTAACTCCTGGCTTCTTGTCCTCCTCCTGGGACTTGTTAGCATAAAAGAACAAAATGAAAAGTACTCTTTGTCACAATATTTTCTATAAAAATAACACTTTGAAAAGAATTTTTTTGTACCTGGCAGTATAAACCTTGGCATGAGGCAGATATGAGCATCTTGACTCACAAATGTGTAAAGACAATGTCAGTGCCTCAGGAGCTACTGAATTCCTCTCTCACAGTGTATCTCCTAATATCTGCAGTTGAATTCATTAGTTTTTACTTTGTCCTTGTGGAACTTCTTGCTAAGTTGTTTTTTTTTGTTTGCTTGTTTTTGTTTGTTTGTTTTTTAAACCTGATCAAGCCTTTTGGCCTCTGTGGGTATGCATTTTGAGGGGTTGTTTTGTTTTGGTTTTGGTTTGTGTATTGTTGGATGGATGCTTGTCCAGAAAGTACTGTAAGAGGTTTGTGGAGGGCATTTCCCTTGGGAAATTTATCTCGCTGCTCTGTCTGTACTTGTTTGACAGCTGTTCCTTTACTTCTAACTTTCTTATTAATTCAAAAACTTATAAGGCCACATGTGAGCAGCTGTTCACTGTTTTCATAAGGACCAAGTAAGAAAGAAAGGACCCAGCTATTATCAGAAGTGATTTAAGTTAGATTGTAGAAATAATTTTCTAGCAGTTATGATATAGTGTAACTTATTAAAAAGAGAGTTACAGAATTTTTTAAAATTTTTTTAAAAAGCATTAAATAGTATTTGTTGAAAGATGAGAGAGTTGAAAGATGAAAAGCTGTCTGAAGGTGGAATAGTGAACCAGCTAGTTTTTGAATTCCTGCTCTAGTTTTAGGATTTTTTGATGTCATGCTGGTATTTATTCTTCTCCGACAGACTAACTTTTCCCATGGCTTTCTATGCTTTAAGATTCTTCTGTGCAATAGCAAACTCTTTAAGCTGATTTATATTCATTTTTGAATTAATATCTTAGCTGTAGATTTATTCATACTTTATTTGTTTATTTATTTAGCATTTAGGTGCTAAATTAAAATGCAAAACTTATTTACCTTTAGTTTAAGAAATGTAAATGATCAGATGCAAAGCTAAAGAATAGAAAAGTTATGGTAGTTCAGGATTGCTCATGAAACTACAAATTCAGTTGCCTGATTGGCTTTTATCTTTTGTCACTAATCCTTCAAAATATAACTGTTCATTGTAATCATCTTTCAGACATTTAAATAAGCTAATACCTAGTATTTATTAGTTACTGTGTGCCAGGCAAAGTGCAATTAATATAAACTATACTGTTCGGGCGCCTGGGTGGCTCAGTGGGTTAAGCCGCTGCCTTCGGCTCAGGTCATGATCTCAGGGTCCTGGGATCGAGTCCCGCATCGGGCTCTCTGCTCAGCAGGGAGCCTGCTTCCCTCTCTCTCTCTCTGCCTGCCTCTTTGCCTACTTGTGATCTCTGTCTGTCAAATAAATAAATAAAATCTTTAAAAAAATATATATATATAAACTATACTGTTCAATTCTCACAACAAAACTGAAGCTTAGATTTTATTATCCCCATATTCTAGATGAGAAAGTTTAGAGAGAGCAAGTAAATTACCCAAAGTCATACAATAACTGGAAGATCTATAATATAAAAAAATATGAAGTTTAAAAAATATATATAAAATTGTGAATACCTTATGATCTCAGTGAAAACATATACACATTAGAAAGACTAGAAGGTACCATTAACAATGGCTATTTTTAGGTGTTGGGAAAAAAGATAATTTTTATATTGTCCTTTGTAATTTCTTATAGGCTATATATCATATGAGGTAAGAATTGCCAAATTTTTTTTTTCAGGAGTTACCTCTGATCCCTCTCATTCCCTCACATTCTAATCAGTAAGTCCTATTGGTTCTGCCTACAAAATACAGTCTCATGCCCAAATTGGCCCTCCTTGCCATCTCATTGCTGTAATCCTGCTCCAAGCCACCGTCTTTAACTGCATCTTCCATATCCAGTCTCGCCTACCTTCTCTACTAAGTTCATTCACCATGCAGTAATTAGAGTGAATTTATTTTTGGTCTTTTATTTACTGTGTTTTAATCCTACGAGCAAGGATTTTATAGACTGGTACCTGGTATGGGACTGAGTATGAGATAGACACTTACTGGTTTTTCTGAATGGTTGATGGTGGCATGGAAAGGTGGTCAGTTTCATTGCTCCCAGCTCACCTTGCAGCCAGTTGGCAAGGGACAATAGGAAACTGCTTTAGACTTAGTTGTAGCGAGCTGTCTATGTGATTGACCACAGTAGTGGGTTTTTTGATAAATTTCTTTTATTGCCTTTCTTTTTCACTCATTTCCTATCATTTTCACATTCTAACACCTTGACATAACTCTTATATATACGCACAATTTCCAAATGTCTATCCTCACCATCTCACGTTTGAGAAATTTAAATTCCAACCACAATATAATAATTGGAAACTATTCCTTAATTTCCAAACATGTTGCTTTTTCTCTTTTAATATAACTTTCTTTTTTTTTTTTTTTTTAAGGATTTTTATTTATTTGAGAGAGAAAGAATGAGAGAGAGAGTATGAGAGGGGAGAAGTCAGAGGGAGAATCAGACTCCCCTATGAGCAGGGAGCTTGATGTGGGACTTGATCCTGGGACTCCAGGATCATAACCTGAGCCAAAGGCAGTTGCTTAACCAAGTAAGCCACCCAGGCACCTCTCTTTTAATGTAATATTCTTTTCTTTTTTTTTTTTTTTTAAGATTTTATTTATTTATTTTACAGAGAGAAATCACAAGTAGATGGAGAGGCAGGCAGAGAGAGTGAGAGAGAGGGAAGCAGGCTCCCTGCTGAGCAGAGAGCCCGATGCGGGGCTTGATCCCAGGACCCTGAGACCATGACCTGAGCCGAAGGCAGCGGCTTAACCCACTGAGCCACCCAGGCGCCCCTCTTTTAATGTAATTTTCAATTACTTACTTGCCTAAGTCTGAATCATGGCTATTACCCTTGATTCCATGTTCTTTTTCATCACCCCTTCTTCAGATCTAATTAATTTTTAAAACTCATTGGCTTGCCTTATTTAATATAGTTTACTATGGCTTAATAAAGCTTTAATATTTTTTTTTCTGTATAGCTCCACTGCTGTTACTTTAGTGCAGATAATTACCATCTCTTATCTGAAGTACTGTAGAAATCCCCTCCAAGGTCTAATCCCTACTCTGTCTTGTAGCCACAGTCATCTTCCAGAAATTTGACCGTGTCATTTCCCTGATTAACTTGTTCTTTATATCTCTCAAAATAAGGTCCTAACTTCTTGATGCCTTATGAGTTTTCAAGGTCAGACAGCTTCCTCTGTTGCGAACTAACTTTCTTTGTTTCTACTCCTTTCGGTCCTTTCCTGGCTCCCTAAATTCTAGTCATACTGAATTACTTTTAGTTCTTCTAATCTATGATGCTTTTTTGACTCTCTTTTCTCCCATGGCACCTCTTGTTGTTTTCAGCTGACTAGTGCTATCAGATCCCACCTCGTATGTCACCTTTGAAAAGATTTTTTTTTGACCATGCATTTAAATTCTGTGACTATAGCATGTACCATGCCATATAGGAATTGCCTAATTATGGAATTACATCCCTTTAAGGGAGCATTCCGTCAGGTCAGAAGCTCAGTAGGACCAAGAACTATTTTGTCTCCAGCATCCAGCATATTATGAAATAGGCATTTAGTCAGTATTTGTTAGATTAATTGATATTTCTTCACATGACATCGCCTCGTGTTTTCCTGAGAGGCTACAGACCTTCTGGTGTAACTCCCTCAACTCCCTGGATTCCTACCAGTCTTAAACATTTTATCTTTATCCTTTTTCTTTTTTGTTAAAGATTTTATTTATTTATTTGAGAGAGAATGTGCATGAGCGGGGGGGAGGGGCAGAGGGAGAAGTAGGCTCTCTGCTGAGCAGGGAGCCTGATGCAGGGCTCAATCCTAGGACCCTAAGATCATGACCCCAGCTAAAGGCAGACGCTTCACCAACCAAGCCACTCAGGTGCCCCTATCTTATTCTTTTATACTCCTTTCCTACCACTTGGCAAGATAAATACTTTAAACTAAAGTATAAAGTGGGAGATATAAATACAGTAGGAATAGAGGAGTATTAACTATCTTTCAAAAAGTTTAGTGGTGAGATAAATGACGATAAAACATTAGATAGATACAATATCAAAGTAAGGTTTTGCAGGATAGGGAGAAACAGGGAATATTTGTAGGCTAAGGAAAGAATATATGGAAAATACGATCAAAACAGTAATAGAGGAAGAACAACTGATGAAACAAGAGCTCTCTCTCAGCAGAGAGATAGGGTACAAGGTTGTTTCACTTCTCTTTTGCTGCAGCTTTCAGAGCAGTGGGCCAACTCCTCCGCACAGACTACTAGGTCCATACAGTGGCATCTGTGTTTTGGCATCTTCCATGCCAATGAACACTCCGTTTTCCTATTAAAAGCATCCTAATTTAGCTTGGCGGATAAGCCCCCTCCAACTCTGGTTTAGGTGACTATGTTTGCTCGTACTCCCTGATCCTTATTAACTACAGAGATCATCTTTTAGCACATGGATTTCTTTGTGTTTATATTGGTGATTTCCATGTGTGTTCATGGAAGTACTTAATATCTGATATTAAGTCATTTTAAAAAACTCTTTTTTCAAGGCTCTTTATTTAAAAGACTGATTTAAAACTAAACACACACAAATGTATTGAAAACCAAATTTTATTGTAATGAAGTTTTGCCGGGTTTAGTTTCATAAAAACCTGAGAAAAAATACTCCCTAGGCATTTATAGGCATATAATTGAATTTTTTATAAAATGTCATTGATTAGGAAAGTAATTCTAGATTAACCTTTAAGAAAATTTTATCTGTGTATGTGTACTTATTTAAATTAGCTTGAGTAAGTGTTCTGCTATAAGGCTACATTACTTAAAGTAAAACTTGGCACCTGGGTGGCTCAGTTGGTTAAGCATCTGACCCTTGATTTTGACTCAGGTCATTATCTCAAGGTTGTGAGATCAAGCCCTGACTTGGGCTTACACACCAGGTGTGGAGCCTGCTTAAGATTCTCTCTCTCCCCTTACCCATTTCCTCTCTCTCTTTTTTTCTCCCCCTCTCTTTAAAAAAAAAAAAAAAAAAGTAAAGCTCAAACATGCTCCAAGACATGGAAAGTCTGCTCCTAGTGGAGCACATTGACATTGTGCTGTTCTCATTGTAGAGGTATAATAATTGCATAGTAACAGTTGAATGGGCATCATGCAAGATTATTATTTTAATTTTCACAAGTTTAAGGAGTGTTCCTTTACTTTTACATTTCTGGTAGTTATTATAAATATAGCTTTTATACTTTATACATAACATGTATATACTGTCTGTATGTGCTCCTGTGTGTTTGCGGTTTGTGTGTATGTATATTCCACTGCTAAAAGGCATAAAAACAAAAACTGATCTGATTAAACCACTCAATTCAGTAACCTTGTTGCTGTATCTATTGACCAGTGTTTCTTAAATACTGTGTACTTACTGATCTATTTAGTTTTTTTCTTTTTTTAATATTTTATTTATTTATCTGACAGAGAGAGAGATTATAAGTAGACAGAGAGGCAGGCAGAGAGAGAGATAGAGAGAGAGAAAGCAGGCTCCCTGTTGAGCAAAGAGCCCGATGGGTGACTTGATCCCAGGACCCTGAGATCATGACCTGAGCCGAAGGCAGTGGCTTAACCCACTGAGCCACCCAGGCGCCCCTCTATTTAGTTTTTGATAGTTGTTGACTATCCTCCTTAACACTCTTTTACCAGAATGTTTCTTTCTTTTTTTTAAGATTTCTAAAATTTATTTATTTGACAGACAGAGATCACAAGTAGGCAGAGAGGCAGGCATGGTGGGGAGGGGAAGCAGGCTCCCTGCTGAGCAGAGAGCCCAATGTGGGGCTTGATTCGAGGACCCTGGGATCATTACCTGAGCCGAAGGCAGAGGCTTTGAGCCACCCAGGCACACCCCCACCCCAGAATGTTTATTTCTTTGAGAGTACGCTGTACTATTCATAAGTGTCTTGATATCTGCATCCTACTTTTTTTTTTTTTAAGTTTTTTTTTATTTATTTGAGAGAGAGAATGAGCAATGGGGTGGAACAGAGGAAGAGGGAGAAGCAGATACCCTGCTGAGTAGGGAGCCTAATGCAGGGCTTGATCCCAGAACCCTGGGATCATGACCTGAGCCAGAGGCAGATGCTTAATCAACTGAGCCACCCAGGCATTCCCATCCTACTTTAAAAAGATTCAGTGGCAAATTTAAAAATTGATAAAATGTGTGTGTGTAGAGAGAAAGCGAGAGCATGCACTAAAGCATATGTGGCAAATATTAAAAATTGGCAAATTTTGGCAAAAAGTGTATATACACATATGGTATTGATTTTTCAATTTCTGTGTATGTTGAAATTTTTCAAAATTTACTTTAAAAAGAAAAATAAAAATCAGAGACACCAGAAAGCAGAAGCAGCAACTACCCCTCACTACAACTCACTACATTTTGAGTTAGTGTGACAATTCACTACATTTTTAGGCAGGCCTGGTTTTAACAGTAACAGTTATGTAAACAGTCTTGTTGATCCTGTATTTTTAGGGCCATAAGCTTATGTGGATTGATCTCAAGTTTGATTTTAGCTTTATTAGTTGGTGAAATCAGAAATCGGGGGAAAAAGGCAAAATAAAACCCAAGGCTGATGATACTAAAGGAAAATTATACACGTATCATTCATGCTACTAAAATAGATAAAGCAGTTGGGATAGCAAACTGACATCATGCATCAAGAGACCTAAAAATGTTCATGCCTCTTAATCCAGTAATCTTACTTTTTAAAAATAAATTCTAAGCAATTTAGGAAAGAATAACTAAATCTGATCCCAGGATTGTGGTTGGCAATATAGCATTCTTTGGTTCTGTGGACAAAAAACGAAAACAACAGCGAAGTATCCCCTCTCTAAAACTCACAAGTTCTTTAAAAACAAAAACAACAAAAAAACCTTTTCTATTAACAAAACCTTTCTCTTTTTTGGGTTTGTGAATTGTTTATTTTTCTGAACTTTTCTTTCTCTTTTTTTACTCCTGGCCTCTGGAATATAGGTGGTGCCCAGCAATCTGCCCCTCACCCACATCTCTCCCCTCCTGGTGGCAGTTTTTATGCAGATCTCTGAAATTGAAATTCCAGTTCTGTCTCCTTTCCAGAGCTCCATTTATGATGCTTACATTCCAACTGCTCCCTTTTTGTCTCTTGAATATCCTTGTCTGTGTTTCAACTCTTTATATCCAGAGATAAAGATCTATCTTCTATATTTCCCCCTTAAAGTTATTTTTTATTCATATTCTATCAACTCATATTGAAATCTTCAGCTTGAAATTCTCCCTCTTTCTTACTCTAACCTCAAAACCCTCGTGCTGTGGGCTTGTAGTATCACTCTGGTGTGTCTTCACTCTGCATGTGGTTACCCTCATCTCAGTTTGTTTTTTTTTTTTGAATAATGTTTGTGATAGGTCCTTACTTGATACCCCTGCATTCTCTCTTCTCTCTAAAGCAATCCTGTCAGAGAAGTCTTCCTAAAGCACAGATCAGACCATATCACTTTCCAGATTAAAAATCTTTAAGAGGTTGAAGAGAGAGGTTCTTGAACTCCAGCATCTAGTCTTCAGGGTCCTCCACTACATAGTTTCAACTTTCCTTTTTAAATTTTTCTCCCTCATATCTTTTTTCTCTTACTCCTTCATACTTTCCTCTGAGCCTTTTGTAATTTTCTGGCCTCTACCCGACCATTGCCCTGTTTTCACATTTCCAGATCTCATCCATGCTTTAAAAGTTGACTTTCAGATTTGCCTTCCAGCTGGAAGTAATCTTTTCTTCCTGGGAACTCCCAAAAGCTTTTTCTGTGTCTTTGTTACTGTGCTTAGCATCCTTTCCATTGTACTGTGATTATTTATGTACACATTACTGGTAAGGTTGTTAAGTTCTGTAAAGCTTGTACTCATGTCTTATTTTTCTATTCCTATATATGTTATCTGATATGTAGTTCTTAATGGATATTTACTAAGTAAACAGCATGTAAAGAGTTGTCTTATTTTGGTAGGTGTTTCTTTGTTGAGAAAAAGGAACAAAATTTTGAGGATACTTCTTGAATATGTCAAAGATGGAAAAAATCGTATGTTCCCTAAGGATCTACAGAAATATTTTTGGAAGTAGTACATAATGCAAATAAATTTGCCCAAAAGATATATGTAGCTGCGACCTTGGATCACTAATTCAGGCCGTTTTCAGACAGATGTAACTTAATTTTTTAAGCCATCTAGAATAGAAGATAGACTTAACAGTTTGTTCAGTCATTTAAACAGTTATTGATACAAGCGGAAACTTTTTTCTTTAGTATTTCTGTAATATATAGCTCACATTTCATGTACTGTAATTTACTTCTTGATAGAACTTTTTAAGGATCTTCTAAATTCTTAAATGGTTCTAGTACCCCTCTTGCACTTTTTATTGATTTTTTTTCCCTCTCTATTTCTCCTGGCAAAACTTACATTTAGATAATGCTCTGTTTTACAGGTATCATGGTCAGATATAGGAGGACTGGAAAATATCAAACTGAAATTGAAACAGGCTGTGGAGTGGCCCTTGAAACACCCAGAGTCTTTTATTCGAATGGGTATTCAGCCACCTAAAGGTGTTCTTCTGTATGGACCACCTGGCTGCTCTAAAACAATGATTGCAAAAGCTTTGGCCAATGAGAGTGGCCTGAATTTCCTAGCTATAAAGGTAAGGTGTTAAATTTTTTAATTGCCACTTTCTCATTCCAACCCCACTAACACCCATTATCTGATTTTTACCCTTAGAAAAACATGAAAAGGCATCTTAAGGAGTAGCTGATTTTTTTTTCTTTGAGGTTGATGGCAATATAATATAGGGGGATGAGCTCTAAATAAACTAGTGCTTATAATCAGCAAAAATGGTGGACTATAGAAGACTACTTTATTTAATTTTGTGATTCTCAGTATTTCTTATATCCATGTATAATAGGAACCAGTCTTGTTTAGTTCCTGTTTTTAATTGTGCTAATAATCTCTTTTGCTTAGTTAAGACTTAATTATAAATATGAGGTAGATTTAATATTTATATAAAGTTTTCAAAGAAATTAAATAATTTATGTGGTAAAACTAAATTCCTTAAAACATGTTTCTAGTCAGGGAATATCTGTACAAGTTTTATATTCTGAAACACACACATATGTTATTTGTTCATTGCCCTACCCTATTACTTGGGGTAGATCATCTTACTTGACATGTAGTTTTTTTTACTTTAGTGCCAATTTTTTTTTTTAAGGTTTATTTATTTATTTTAGAGGGAGAGAGAGAGAGAGAGCAGCATGTGGACAGGTGGAGGGGCAGAGGGAGAGAGAATCCTCAAGCAGACTCCCCCACTGAGTGTGGAGCCCAACATGGTCCATCCTAAGACCCTGAGATCATGACCTGAGCTGAAATCAGGTTGGATGCTTAACCAACTGAGCCATCCGGGCACCCTAGGGCCAGATATTAATTTCTAATTAATTTTTATGCAATATGATCATCTACCCAGTTACTAAATATACATATATAAATCCTTAAATCCATTAGTGGAATGGACTTTATCACAAATATATGACTTCATTCTGTTAAATATCAAATTCATTTCAGAAAAAGCACATGATAAAAGGCTCTGTTTTGATAGTATCAAGGAGTTTTTTTCATAATAAAATATGTTTTCAATCTTAGAACACTGAATGAAGTCCTTGGAAATTGAAAGCATAAAATTTATTTCAGTGTAGAGTCAACTTTTTACTTAAATTTTTTTTTTGTAATAATGTTTAGATATGTTTAGGCTTTTTAAGAATCAGTATCTTCACAATCACTAGTGTTTACATATTTGTTATTATCTTGTGAAATATATTAAATACTGAAGATAGGGTCAGAGACCATTTTCACTATGATCACTTAAACTGAATCACAACCACAGTTTTAAAGTTTGCAGCTTTAAATGTTGGAGTAATGAGTGATTTTGAAGTTTCAAAGGCATCTTGATTTCTCTTTGGTCCCTGTTCTCTTATGTCATGGTAATGGACATAGCTATTTTACTGGAACTTCCTACTCATTTTTACTGTCATCTCCCTCTTTTCTGTGCCTACCTTGTTGCGTATTCCACAGTAGTATATTTGTAACCCTTGATTTTTTTTTTTTTTCTGTCTGCTGGATATCTGAAACTTATTTGATGAGGTCTGCACTGACAGTTATTTACACTGGAATCTCAAAGAAGAGCACATGTATTTCCTACGAACTAATATCTCATTCTTATGTAATCTAAGATAACTGTTCCATATGTTACCAGGACTACTTTCTGGCATATTTTAGGATTACTTAGAAATACATTTATCACTGTTTTTGAGTATGAAACACTTCAGAACTTTAGGCAGTTTTACTTTTTTCACTGTGAGAAAATGTACAAAGATTTTTTGAAAGGTTTATCTTGCACACTGTTCATGTAAAATAGCCATGCTTGTGTTAACTTATTTGAGCTTTTTCACTAAACTCATGTTCATTTTTCTTTTAGCTCATACACACGCAAGGATAAGTGATGTTAAGAAATTTTTTTATTCAATTGAGTTCATACTTGCTTAGTATCCTACTTACTAGTTTTTATTTAAGGTGGATTTTTATTCAATATACATTTTAATATAGTTTGGCAGTGTTATTCAATATTTTAATCTGGCTGGAGATTATATTTAATAAACAATGAACGTTCATTCTACTATTTTTAAAATTTTCCTACATGTTTAAAAATCTCTAAAAGAAAAAGTTGGGAACATGAAAAAATTTGTTTTTCTCTGCATTTTATCAGTCTTTTCATCTTGTCTCATCATTGCTTGTGAGAAGGGTTTAAAGTAGCTATGTCATGTAGCTTATGTATGCAGAAATGAAGTGAAAGAAGTTGGGAATTTATAATATATTTTTCCTAGTTTTGTGTTGTTGTTGTTGTTTTCTATGAAGAAAAGTTGGTTTTTGGTTGTAACATATGTGTTTCTTTTCCCAGGGATTTAAGTGTTAAGTTTGAGCTTTTGAAATCACAAGTCTGACAGATTTTGAAAATGACCGGAGAAATGTAGATAGTGCATTTTTCTAGCCTATTGGAAAATACAAGTATCTTACATGTATTGAAAGAAAAAATTCCCTAACATTTTTTACAGTTGTAATTATCTTTAATTCCCAAAATAAAGAATTTAAAGATTTGAAACATTTCTTTCTCTGAGTTTATGAAAGAACCATTTGGCTTCCCCTCTGCATCTTTCCTAAACAGTGATTAAAAGATGTATACTTAGAGTTTAGACTTCACCTTGGCTTATGTGGACTCTTAATATCTTTTGGCACCTATATGTGTTTTTGTGTAGACTGTAGCACTTGACATATGCTTATGTTTAGTTTGTCATCTGTGTCAATTATGTCAAAATATTTTCCATTTGAAATTTCCTTTCTGCTTCTCTTGCTTTTGTCTGGAGTGCTGCAACAGATTAATTACCCTTGGGTAGTTGGGCTTCTTTACATTGTGAAGAACTGTTAACTGATTCTGGAAGAAGGGTGGTTAGGCATTTGATAAGGATTTTGAGCAAGTCCTTTAGTAGCTGTTATTGGTGAGTACTAGAATGTAATGAGCTTAGGGTATGCTTGACTTTTGGGGGGAAATTTTCTTCTGTTACTTGTCTCAAGGAGGAATTCTATAAAATACATCCCATTTTCAGGAAACTGTTTTATTCAAAGTATGCACGACTCTAAGTACTTACTGTTCTTTATTCATCTAGATCTCCTACTGTTCTATTATTAAGGGTACAAAATAATTTGAATTTGGTAAGTTCCAAGTTTATCTTTAAGCTTTTGTTTTAAAATTTTGTGGGGTAGTCTATAAATCATAGAGTTTCCATTTTGCAGATACTGTGTGGAAAACTGTATAGAGACACCTCTTTATATACTTAATGCTTTAAGTTTAGTTTCTAGGATTGCAAATGAGGATAATAATGTTTAATAGTGAAATAACTTTTCCAAGGTTGGAGTTGTGGAGATGAAACTGAAATTTGGTCTCAGGACTTTCTGAGTGTAGAGTCTAAGCTGTGAACCACTGCATTATACAGTCTTTTATTCCCCTCCCCCCTTCTTTAATTTAATGCCCAGTCCTTTGTTTCACTAATTACACCATGATACTGGAGAAAGTAGTTTAGGCAGTTTCTATAGGACAGGTTCAGAGAAGTGGAAAGATGTTTCTGGGACAGTTTAAAAAAAAAAAAATTCGTTTCTGTAGGACAAAGAAAACTGAGAAAAATAACATGGCTTTGGGGTAGGAGTTGGTGAAATTAATAAGAAAGAGTGATCGCTGCCAAAGAAACAGGAACCTGATGAATAAGATGGAAGTATATGGAAGGAGACTAGTGGTTGAATAAGGTGGAGCTTGAAATTTACCTATTACTGTATAATTTATGATCTTGAAATTGTGTTACAATGAAAAGAGTACTAAACCAGGATTCAGATAGCTTTGGTTTGATTCTTAACCCTTGGACTTTTAGCTCTGGAGCCTTAAATAAGTTCTCTTGGTCTCGGTTTTTTGTTTTGTTTTGTTTTTTTTTAATCTGTATAAGCTCTTTGAGAGGATTAGTATATTAAGAAGTAACTGAAAAAGCTTTGAAAGGCGTAACTACTCAATTCTTTAAGTGCAGGCTGCGTACAGTTAGGACTTCCTGTCAAAAAGTTCAATATGAAAGGGAATTGGGGAAGAGTTTCTTACTTGACAGTGTAGAAACTGGCACACATTACCTCAGCCAGGTGGTCAAGGTTAACATATTCAGTGATTAGTCATGTTGATGGTGTATACCTTTGTATGATATAACAAGAATGACACTTTATTTTGGGGGTCTTCCTCTATAAGACTTATAATCTGTGTCTGACCATGAGAAAAGCTTCAGGCAAAACCAAATTGAAGACATTCTATAAAATATCTGACCATACTCCTGAAACTGCCAAGGCCATCAAAAAGAAGGAAAGTCTGAGAAACTCAGGGTAAAGAGGAGCCCAAGGAGACATGACAGCTAAATATAATGTTACAGTGGTTCTCTGGATGAATCCTAGAACAGAAAAAGGATATTAGATAAAAACTAATCTGAATAAACTATGGATTTTCATGAGTCAGTATTGATACATTATTATTAGTTGATTATAACAAATGTACCATACCAATATATGATGTTAATAATTGGGGAAACTAAGTGTGCAGTGGGGGTTGCGAGGTGGTATAGGAACTCAGTACTATCTTAATTCTTCTGGAAATCTTAAGCTTTACCAGAAGAGGTCTGTTAATTAAATAAAAGAGTTTTAAGGTCAGTATCATGGATCCAGACATAGTACAGACATTTAATGAATGTAACTGAAGTTAAAAAACCTGGCACATAGCTCTGTACTACACTGTATGGGAAGAGTGGAATGTATGGAAGGAGAAAAGCCATGGGGGAGATTGCCAATTCCATGGGTGAGGGCTTTGGGGGAGACCTTCTTTCCTATTCATCATCCTGCTGTTCATGGTGATAATGGAAAGTTCCTGGGAAAAGAAAACCCTGAGCGGAAATTGGCTGAGGAATCTGGGTTTAGGTCTTCCCTGAGCTTGCCTATTTCACTGCAGTTCTCAGTTGAAGCCTATAAAGGAGTGTGTTGGTTCTGGCCCCAGACCCTGTCATTATAAAGAATACTTTCTTTTAGTGTTTTGGTTATTTTTTTCTTTCACCTAGGATATAGCTTCTAATTTAGTCTCGCCAGGAACTATGTCCAGATTCATGCCTTTTGTGGACCCTAACTCATTATTCTCCTTCTATAGGTTTATTGCCATTTGGGCTCATCTAGAGTCTGAAACCTTTTGAGTTTCTATTTAATTTCCTTTCAGGCTTTTTTTTTTTTTTTAAACTTTAATAATTCCCTTGACTTCTCCAAATAGTGTTGTCTTATGTGCCCCATATGCTTAAATTGGCAGTTACTAGTATCATTATTAAATATATATACTTAGTTTTATCACTGTTTGAATGGCTATTAGGGAATAACTAATGGTAATTGATTATTAGGACAAATAGAATGATGTGCCATTATGTAGAAGTTAGATTGGATTTATTTAACTTTGGCATTATTTGTGCACTATATAAGCTGACATGTTAAAGTTGAAACATCATATGTTATAACTTAATGTTAACATTTTATTGAGTTGGGCTTGTATCAGTCAATAAAAGTGCTATGTAAAAAAGATTCCTTGACATGAAAATATTATATAACATTTGGCTAAAAGCAAAAAATGATAATAATATGAACTATAATAACAGAACTTCCAACATTTGGAGTCTTAGAAGACTTAGATTTAAAAAGAAAAGAATGCCTTCAGACGTCTAAGAAGTTTACTTAATAATAGAAAGAAAATTTTATTGTTGGATTCATTTAACTTTTTATTCATGGAATCCAGCTGAGAGAGATTAGTCATTTTTTCCTTCTTTTAAATCTCTTGAATTAAATTTAATTAAAGAAATATTAAAGTTTCATGTCTATAATGCTTTGAAAATGTTTTATAATTGCAACAGTTATGTAACTCAGATTATTAAGCTCCTTCTTTATGTTATATATTCTCTGTTTCTGTGCATGGTAAACAAAGATGCCTTAGATGGGCTCCTCGCTATCTGTCAACTCATAATTTAGTCAGACATTTGATTAAAGAAGTGATATAATGAAATGGGTAATATTTAGAATTTTGATGATTAAATGTATGTGAGAAATGAAAAAGGGAGAAGTCAGAGGTGATTATAATTTTCACTGTCAGTGACTGGTAGATGGAAGTACCCTGACTCTTGAAAAAGTTAGCATGTGAGGAAGAAAGGCAGATTAAAGGTGGGAGAGCAGATACCAGACAGGGATTTAGACATGTGGAGTTAGAAATGCCTGTGGAACAACATGGCAGATAATATGTAAAAGGCCATTTTTAGTATGGGTTTGCAGCTCAAGAGAATGGTCATTTCTAGTGATGAAAACATGGCAGCTGAAACCCAGTGTTTGCACTTCTGCATATTAGTCACTAAAGGAGTTGGAGAGTGACTAGAGTGGTCAGCAGTAATGTAAGGGGATTCTGTGGGCATGTCTACATTCAGTCTTTATAGGCAGCCAAATTGTAGGCAGCATGTTGCTGCTATGTAAATTCTGAAGTGTGTCATTTTTGTTTCCTGAAACAATAAGTTGTGGGGAAGGTTTGTGTTGTACTTTTTTTGAGAGGAACGTCTTGAATTCTGTTCCCTTCTCTGCTAGCCCCTCTTGCTTTTTAGGGTTTTTTCTTACCAAGGTAAGGTATTTCTTGCCTCGTACTTAATGCCAGTTTTCAAACACTTTGAAGTACTTTCCCAAAATGGCCTTCTGTATGTGCCGATGTCGTACTTTTTATTAATTTTCAAGATCCTTTACTCACATTACATATATGTAATTCTATCTCATGCGAGTTTGGGTTTTTATGAGTATATTCCATAGTATTTAACCATAGTTAACACTTAGGTTAACTTACCTTCCCTAGACATTTTAGAACTTATAAAAACTTGGTTTGAATTGTAATAGCCAAAAGCAACAGGCAGGTGTCAGACACATTTAAAAAGCCTTTGGGAAACTGGAAAAAATCCAGTACTGATTAAAGGGGCAAAATTGCCTCACAATTTTGCATGAGGTGTAAGTATTGCGTTTGTGACTGATAGGATATAAAATCATGAAACAAGAAAAGATAAGTCAGATTTAGTTCTCACTGGATTAATAGCAGAGCTGGACAAAACTTTACATGAATTTATGTTATTTTTGTTTTGAAAACTTGAATGCTTGAAATATTAACCATGGAAACATGGAAAATAACATTACTGCAAAATAAGCCTACTTATGATACTTTATTTATTTTTGGTAGTTTTTCTTGATCACCCTTATGAGTGAAGCACATTATCTGGGCAGGTGAAATGTGACAGGGCTAACATATCACAGTTATTTGGTAATTAAAATTGGAAAAGAAATAACTTTATCTAGTTCATCTATTTTATGGGTTTATGTATTACTTTTTTAAAGAGTTAAAAAAAACTCATGAGCAATTGTGGCACTTATAAACCATACTATTTATACCTAATCCTTATATTTTGATGTAAATTGTCTCTTGTTTATAATTGAAATCAATAAAATTTTTATTTCAAATTAACCCATGTTCACAGCTATTTATTGAGGATTATACTTTGCACTTGTCACTTGTTCTGCTCCCACAAATACCTTTGAATTTGAATTGCTAGTACTATGCAAAATCTTTTTTTTTTTTTTTAAGATTTTATTTATTTATTTGACAAAGAGAGAGAGCATGCGCACACACACAAGCAGGGGGAATGGCCAGCAGAGGGAGAGGGAAGGGAGAAGCAGGTTCTCCTCGATGAGCAAGGAGCCAGATGCACGGCTTGGTTCCAGAACCCTGAGATCCTGTGACCTGAGCCAAAGGCAGATGCTTAACAGACTGAGCCATCCAGGTGCCCCAACATGTAAACTCTTAAGGGCACATTTCCTTTTTATTTATTTATTTGTTTGTTTGTTTGTTTGTTTTGGAACAAATGGAACACGTCATGGTTTTTAGAAAGAATAATTGTCTAGGAACCAAAATCCTGCATTTTTCTCATTTTTTCTGCCATTTAACTTTTTTGGGCTTTTGGCATTTTATTCAACTTCTTCACACTTGGTTTTCCTCAGGTTTTAAATGAAGTAGGTTAGACTAAATGACTCCTAAAGCCCTCCCACTAACATTCTGAGTATGTTTAACATAGTGCTTATATTCTAATCTGTTGCTTGTCCTTTATTCCTGTTGATTGCTAAACTTTTAGGGTCTTTCCTCTAATTGTCAGGTATGTTGGTTAAGAGACTTGCATGCCACTTCTGCCATTTATTAAGCTGTGTGACTTTTCATAAATCATTTAAACTTTTTTCACTTCACATTTTTTTTCTGTAAAGTTATGATATTAAGAATATCCATCTCAGGGTACTGTTGTAAGCAGTGGAGAATAATACATATGAGACATTTAGCAAGATTTCATGAAATTAGTTGACCCTAGTTGCTGCTTTCTTCTGTTTTTAAGAATTGCATATATATTTGGTTTCAAATAGAACAAAAAATATAGCATCATAGCTTATGATTCCTTGTTTCCCATTAGAATATAATGTAATATATGTCTTGAAAGCTGAATTTAATCTTTTGCAACTCGTTGTACCAGAAAACAGTGATTTTTGGCTATTTGAACTTTAAGCTCAAAATAAACCTTCCTTGGTTTTGATATTGCTTTGACTTCTTATAAAATTCTGGACCCATGTAACATATTAGTGTAGCTACTGGGTTGCATTTTGTAGGCCAGTCATCTAGGTAAGATTCGTCAACATGGTGGTCTCTGCAACATCATATGTTCTCTAGGGGCCCTATGGAACTCTTTTTTTTTTTTTTTTAAAGATTTCTTATTTATTAGAGAGAGAGTGCGTACATGCTACAGAGAGAGCAGGGGTTAGGGAGGGAGAGGGAAAGGAGACTCCCTGCTGAGCAGGGAGTCCGAATAGGGGCTAGATTCCAGGACTCTGGGATCATGACCTGAGCCAAAGGCATCTGCTTAACTGACTGAGCCACCCAGGCTCCCCTCCTGTAGAAGTCTTTTTTATTACTGCTATGACTTATTAGTAATACTTGAATTATTCCAACCCATATTTTCTTTTAGTGCAAAATTCTTAGGTTAGATTTCCAAATCTTTTTTTTTCTTTTTCTTTTGTTTTTTGAAGGAAAAGAAACATTATTTATTTACGGGTTTCCTGTAGCTAAACTCTATTTAGTAGAGGAATGACTCTTTACCTGTTGAGGTTATCTGCCATATTTTCACATTTCAAAAAAATATCAATCTGTTTGCCTAAACATCATATATTTAAAACATTAATTTTTCTGTTATTGGTAGCAGGATATTGATATTGTATTCTCAGAGATCACGAAATGATCATAATCTTGTACATTTCAACACTGATGTTCAAGTCATCTTTTTTAGATAATCTGTGGAGAACAATAATCATTTCTCCCAATTCTGTAGTAACTTTCCTTCAGTTAAGCCAGATAATTAAAAAGCAGTATATATGCAATGTATATACTGCCTGAATATAAAGTTATGTCTTCACTGGGTTATTATTTTATGTCATGCCCTTGACTTTTATGGAGAGTTGCTGTAAGAATAATAACAATAATTCAAATCCGGCATGATAGTAATTACATTAAAAACAACAGTGACATCAGCAATTTCCTTTCTGATTATTATCAGGGCACACTTGCTTAATTAATTACCCTAAATAGGATAACATTCTATATAAAAATTTCTCACTCTGTCCTCACTCTACCTTCTCTGACCTCAACCCATTTTCCTAATTATCGAAGGTTTGTTATATTGAGTGGGTCCTGATTCTTGTTTTATTGTTCACTGTCTTAACTGTTTGTCCACGGTCTTCTTTGGGTAAAAGGGTAATTTATCATACTGCAAATGAATAGTACCTACTTTATTTATTTGACTGTCTATATTATGAACCGGCAGACATTGTTTTGCCCTGTAGCACAGGAATAAAAATGATCAGGTGAGGTGAAACCATGCAAAAATGATCCATGGGGAAAACTACAACTGTTCTACAATCTTTAAAAAGTTGGCCAAACAACTCTTACTCTTGGTTGTAAATAATATATGAGCAGTGCATTTTGGCCACGTAACAACAGCTTTCTTGCTGGTCTCCTTAGTATAGCCATTCATTTACACTCTGATGGTAGAAAATCACTCCATTTTATGAGGACATTGCAATTTATTTACTCATTTATTTTCTTGAAGTATTCTTGGCAAAAAATGTTATACTAGTTTCAAGTGTACAGCATATTGTTTCAACAATTCTGTACATTACTCAGGGCTCACCACAACAAGTGTAGTCACCATTGGTCACCGTACCATGTTATTACAGTATTGACTATATTCTCTATGCTGTACTTTTTATGTCCATGACTTATTTTATAATTGGAAGTTTATACCTCTTTAGCTATTTCACCCATTTTTATATTCATGAATTCCAGGTTTAGGATTTGTTTTTGGTTGCAAACAATGCTTCTGTAATATTCTTGCATATGTCTCCTTTGGTATATGCATAATAGTTTCTCTACTGTATATATCCCTAGAAGTTATTGTCATTGGGCATGAACATCTTAAACATACTAGGTATTTTGAAATTGCTTTTTATTTTTATTTATTTATTTATTTATTTTTTTAAAAGATTTTATTTATTATTTATTTAACAGAGAGAAATCACAAGTAGGCAGAGAGGCAGGCAGAGAGAGAGAGAGGAGGAAGCAGGCTCCCTGCTGAGCAGAGAGCCCGATGTGGGACTCGATCCCAGGACCCTGAGATCATGACCTGAGCCGAAGGCAGCGGCTTAACCACTGAGCCACCCAGGCGCCCCTGAAATTGCTTTTTAAAGTATCATTAATTTTTTTCCTTAATGTTTTGAAATATTTCTTAATATTTTTAAGGCCAGGTTTTTTAGTCACCAATAATGTCATTGCTATTTTTAGTGACTTTTTGATCTTGTTGACAGAAATGAACTATTTCAAATTGTGTGAGGTTAATCTAGATAAGGGGTCAGCAAATTACACAGCCTCTGGGTCCAATCCAGCCTGCAGCTTGTTTTAATCTAACCCTCTAGTTAAGTATGAATTTACATTTTTAATGGGATGTTAAGAAAGAGAAATATGTGACACAAGCCATTTGTGGCCCATAGAGTGTAAAATATTTACTGTCTGGCTCTTTATATTTTTTCTTCTCAATTCCACAGTACTCAGGAAAATGCCTTCAGGTTTATTTATCTCATTGATGACTATAAGTGTAAATTTTGTGTTCCTATTACATGGTCTAATGTGTGTCTTAAAAACAAGCTTGTAAAATTGATTTGATATTAAGACATTGCTATTCAAAATCCTTTAAAAGGGGAGAACACTCTGCTTCAGCATAACTAACGTTTCATCCTTTGTCTTCATTGAAAATAAATCTGTTTTGGATTGCATTATTTAACAAATTAAGATAATTAAATCACTGGTGATGAGATTAGAGTCATGAAGTCTCTCTGTAGTGTTTTTGGGGAAACAAGCTCAAAAACAATTTCATTATGTAAACATGATTGCTTGGAGACAGTGTAGGTACCAATGTATAGACAGACAGTTGGTGTACTAGTTATAAAGTGTAGTCATCAAAAGGACTGTCCCAAGCAAGTTTTCTTAAAAGTGTGTTTGCTTACCGACGGTTTATGTGTTTCCTGATTGTTGGTAGATTTCAGTCACAGATGTAGAAATACCTTAAATGTTACATAATATTTTATAATATGTCATAATTATGTTTTTAATACATCTGCCCCCTAAATACCCTCAAGAATTAATTTTTTAGATTATATATAATCTATTACTTTCAGATTATTTTGAAAAGATTATTTTTAAAGAAAAGAGGAAAACAGGCGTAAGAAATAGATGAGAATCTTTATGTTTTGTTTTTTAGGGAAAACTTTGTTAATGTTATAGAAAATTTACTAATGCATCATCTTGGATTAATTAAAAAAATCAGGCAGAAAGATAAAACTGCTTCTCTTATTACTTAAGGATTTCTATGTTGATGCTATCAAATAACTCCTCTTAAGTGAACATGACTAAAGGCAGTATTCTTGGAGCAGCTGGATTTTGTTAGCCTGAATGTTGAGAGACTCTTCCTATTCTTTTCTTATTCTTATCCTTGACTGTTCCATCCTGATCCTTCATGTGTTCTAATGCACTCATTTGTTGCCATTCTATCATACTTGAATATTTTTGACCACCTATTGTGGAGGTAGTATATAAAAAAAAGTAATAAATATTGTCTCCGTTTTACCAGACATATTTATAATTTGCCTTTTAATGCCCCAAATTTTTGTCTGTTTTTCCCATCTTTTTTTTCCCCCCCTTCTTCTGTTTTTCTTTTGGAATAGTTGAATATGTTTTGGTATTCTGTCTTATCTCCCCTATTTTCTTAATAGCTAAACCTCTTTGTTTTATTTTTTTAAAAATACTGACTCTAGGTTTATAGGATACAAATTTAATTTATAGTGTACCGCCCAGTACTATATTACTTTATGTTATAAGATTCTTACAATTTATTTTCCTTTGTGCTGTACTCTATATTTTATCTCAACATATGTGTAAATCCCGCAGTATATTATTATTTTTGCTTTGGATGTTCAGTTGTCTTTTTAAGAAATTAATGAAAAATATTTAGCTATATAGTACCATTGCCGACACTTTTCATTTCCTTGTACTTAATACAGATTCCCTCCTGCCTTTTTTTTTTTAAGAAAAGGGAGAGTGATGGGGTGAGGGGAAGATGGAGAAGGAGAAAGGGAATCCTAAGTAGGCTCCACACCCAGCACAAAGCCCAAGGTGGGGCTCATTCTCACAATCCTGAGATCATGACCTGAGCTAAAATTAGGAGTCTGAAGCTTAACCGACTGAGCTACCCAGGTGTCCCGCCCTTCTGGCTTTAGAACTTCCTTTAACTAAGTTTTCGTAGTGGAGATTTGTTGGTGATACTTTCTTTTAGCTTCTGTTTATCTGATACAGTCTTTTGTTTGCTTGCACTGTTTAAGGATATGTTATTCTAGCTTGATGGTTGTTTTTTGCAATACTTTTGTTGTAATGTCATCTGGCTCTAAGGTTTTGGATGAGAAGTCAGTACTGATTCTTTTTGTTTGCTTGCATGTTAGGTGGCTTTTGTTCTCCACTTTCTCTGAAGTTTGTATCTTTTTTGCTGGTTTCCAACAACTTGATCTCGATGTGCTTGGTATGATTTTTTTTTCTCATATTTGGGGTTTGTTGAGCTTTTTAGATCTGGGTTTTCATTGATTTTATCAAATTTATATATATTTCTGTTTTTCTCCTTCTGCTTTTTTCTGAATCTCTAATTATACATATTTTAAGTCTTTGGATATTGTTATATATATCCCTGAAATCTCATCATTTTTATTAAAAATTTTTTGCTTCAATTTGAATGGTTGCTGTCTTCAACCATTTGACTGTTTCACTACAGTGGCTATTATATTTATAATACCTGTTTTTAAGACATTGTCTGCTAATTTAATAATTTCCATTCTTTCTGGGTCTGTGTATATCAAATCTTTTTTACTTATCTCACTGTAATAGTTCTGTTTGTGGACCAAGTGTTTTTTCTTCTATTTTATGAACTGTCTAAACTTTATAGAAAGATTGCAGGAGCAGTTAGAATTTTTTTTCCTTAAAGCATTTGAGAATAAGTTGCTGCTGTATGCCCTATCACCCTGAATACTTTAATGTATATATCTATAAAAAATACATTCTGTCATGTAACCATAGTACAACCATCAAGTTAGAAAAGAACATTATTATTACCATTTAAGTTTTGTCACTTGTCCCAGTATTGTCCTTTATGACAAAATGAGCTGGTCCATAATCATGTGCTATATTTAACTGTCATGTCTCTTAAGTGTTCTTCATTTGGGAATGGATCCTCACTTCTTTTACTTCTGTGACCTTGACATTTTTGAACATTATAGGTCAGTTATTGTGTAAAATATCTCTCAATTTGGTTTTTTTAAAATATTTACTCATGACTAGATTCAGATTTTTCATAGAAACAATGCTGTGTTCTTCTCATTGTGTCCTGTCAGGTGATACTTGATTTTAAATGGTCTCATTGCTACTGATGCTAACTTCGATTATGGTTGTGTCTCCCAAGCTTTGCCATTGTAAAATTACTGTTATCCCCATGAAGTTAATATTGCTCTGTGGGTAGTTACTTTGAGACTGTGTAACTAACTTGTTCCTTAACAAATTATATCGGCAGGTTTCCATATCTTTGAGCACTTTCTTACTATCTAGGCAGTAAGATTTCCAGACTCATTTTGTACATCAACTATCCCAGCCTTGGAATCTGCCATTTCCTTTTTTTTTTTTTAAGATTTTATTTACTTATTTGACAGATCACAAGTAGGCAGAGAGGCAGGCAGAGGGAGAAGGAGAAGCAGACTCCCTGCTGAATGGAGAGCACAATGTGGGGCTCGATCCCAGGACCCTGGGATCATGACCTGAGCTGAATGCAGAGGCTTTAACTCATTGAGCCACCCAGGTGCCCCAGAATCTGCCATTTCTTTAAGAGGCCCTGGTGCCTTTATGGTGGAGAATTTGGAATCCAAGTTTTTAGAATTTAAAAGCCATGCTCTGGGTGCTTATTATTATTGGGATATGGCACCTCTCAGGTTCTCTGAGGGAACAGAGCTCAGGAATATGAATATGTTTGTATATATATGCACACACATACATACACATATGGACACACACATAGGTATATATATTTGCACACACTTTTTTATATTTACTTACCTAAATATATTGAAAGTCTTGGATTTATTCTGATAATTCCAATTTCAGTTCAGTACAGCAGAATTCATTCTCATTTCCTTTATTTTTATATTGAGGAATTTATATATGAGGAACCTGGCTACTATTATCCTTAATTATTTATTTGATCAGTCCTTCTAAATATAATTCCCCTTTACTGCCTCTGCCCCTTTTCTTCCTGAACAAACATACTCCTCATCTGTCAGGGTGATGCCACCATCTTCCTTTCCCACCTCTCCCCACCTCTTGTAGCACCCTCCTCATCTCACAGACTTTAGTGATCTTTGCTGTGCTGTTCTTCCCCACGTGTACTTTTCTTACTTGACTAGGGCTCTGGTACCCAGTAGAAGACCATCTTGTCACCTCAGTGCTTTTCTTATCCTATTCTGCCCCTCCATGTTCTTCCTTGATATCTTCCATACTGTATACCTTGCCACGTCCCACTATTCCAGGAGGATACCTGTCTTACCCACTGGGGCTGCATACAATATTCTGTATAATACTGCACTGGGATGCCTTCTCATGTGAACACTTTCCTCAATTCACTTTGCTTTAGTACTCCATGCTGTTCTGCTCCCTTGCATGGGAACTCTCCATCTCAATTCTCATCCAAACCCTACAGGAATGTCCTCCTCATTCCACTCAGACTGTGACACCTCATTTTGAGCCACCTTCCCACGGTGAAGTTCTCCTTACCCTCTTGATCTCTGATACCTCATGTTAGGTGGCTGCCACCATACCCCTGTGCTGATTTCTGCTTGTTAATCTGCGTTCCTTCCAACTCCCCTCCAGCCAGAGGAGATAACTTCCTTAGAACAAAGTCTCAGGACCACCAACACTGGTAACCCTCATCAGTCAGAGCATCACATCATGACAATGACAATGATTCTTGTCACCTTCTAAGTGTCCATTCATTCAGCCTCTCTCTGAATCTCCCTTCAGATATCTGCCACTCAGTATTTCATCCAGCTGATAGAAAACCTCTTTTCTCTTCCTGTGTCCAGGTATTTTAGAAGGGGTACCAATGGTGAAACATGTGCCCTTCTAGTAATAAAGTTCTACAGACTTTTGCTAACTGGCCATCAGCAGGAGAATCCCTATAAAAGTGGCTCATCTCCAAGTGATACACTGCATATCACTGATTCAAAGATGCACCACTGATTCAAAGATGCACACTTTTTTGTTTGTTCTTGGGATTCTTTTTACATTTAACGTTTTTGAATGTTAACATTTTTTCTTAAATATATAAAGTATCATATATTGTGTGAAAAACAATAGGCTTTTTTTTATTGCACACCTACCTACTGTCTAATGGCACATAATCATCACATCACAAAAGTCATGGGATATTGAAAACAAAACAAGGGGTGCCTGTGTGGTTCTTTCAGATGAACACCTGACTCTTGAATTCAGCTCAGGTCATAATCTCAGGGTTGTGAGATTAAGCCCTGTGTGGGGCTTACACATTGAGCATGGAGTCTGCTTAAGATTCTCTTTCTCCCTCTCCCTCTCCCTCTGCCTGTGCCTTACCACCCCAAATTAAAAAAAATAAAAACAAAACAAAAAACCCTGCTGTCCTGAGAACTACAACTATTCCCTTCAAATATGGTATAAAGTTTGTCCTATAATGCTAAGTGTCTTTCTCAGCTGTGGGAAGTTTCTCTCACTGTACTCATTTAAATCAGCTGAGAAGAGCATGTTTGGCCCTGCAGTTTCTTAGAGTCAGTGTCTACATGGCCCAGTCAAGTGAGAGCAGAGTTTCCAAGAGTGGCATTTATATAGGAAACACTCAGGGACTATAAAATAATATCACAGATTACATGACTTCCATTCCATTCTCAGGAATTATTATGGAGTCCTAAGAAGAATAGCCCTGAGGTCTTGTTTCTTACCAGAGAAGGATATTGATCTAGTGGACTGGGATCCAAAATGAGATGGAGACCTACTCAGAACCAGCCACTGGTTAGATCTAGGAATACATGGATGATATCTCTTTGTTGGTCTTCCAAATTAGACTGTTCTGTCTTCAATACCTAGTACCATGCCTGATATATAATAAAAATATGCTTTGATAGGTAGATGAAGTAGAAGTTAAACTATTATGTTTAGTCACAGCCTTTCCTTTATATTGACGTGTAGTTTTTGAAATATAGAATGGCTTTAATTTTGAGACATAAGTAACACCCAATGAAAATAAGTATGCTAAGAGAACCAGTTTAGTTGAGAGAAGATTTTTATTTTTTCCTTTTTTTTTTTCTTTTAAGTATTCATTTTATCTTTCATCAAAAGACACACATGTGGTTACATTTAAAGGACATTGAACAGTTGTTTTCTTTTCATGCAGGGGCCTGAATTAATGAATAAATATGTTGGTGAATCTGAAAGAGCGGTGAGAGAGGTAAGATGATTATGTCTTGAAGTGGAACTCTGTGTAGGGGAACCATCCTTCTGTTCTTCTGTATGGTTTCCATTTTGTTTTGGATTGTAGATGCTGAAATTTCCAAATCCAAATTCTAGCGGTATATTTGTCATTCAGGCAAGCATTATTTTATTATTTAAAAATGCAATTTCGATCATCTACAATACTTCGTCTTTATATTTAAACATCATAATACTATGAACATTTAGTTTTACCAAATAAAGATTTTAACAACTGCCCTCATTTCATTAAAAAAAAAAAAATACTCCTTTACTTACAAGGAGTGCTTGATCTCAGAATGAGATTTAAATTCCTTAAATTATGAAGTCCTTTAAATTGAATAAGCTTAGTATATGAAAATTTCACTGTACTGTCCTTATTTTAATTATTTTACCTTTGCCTGGTGCCTTTAATTATTTTACCTTTGCATCCCCCGCTTTTTTTGAGTATGATTCCATGTATGTGCAATGTCCAGAATAGGCAGATGTATATATGTAGGAAGTAGATTATTAGCCCTATGTATATATTTTTAAATCTTAAAAATACCTCCACACATACTTACAATGTTTACATGTTACGTTTCTAAGTTCTTATAAAAATCCGTTTACATATCAGCAGCATATTATAGACTGTATTCGAAGATCTTTAGTAAATATTGTAGCTCTGTCAAATAATGTAGGTAAAATAGTTAAGCATTATTATGCTATATAATAAATGTCAATATAGTTAGTATGTAATACTTGAAAAGGATATAAAATTTTTTGTGATTTTACCATCACGTTTTAATACCGTATATGGTGTATAGATAGTGTATTATATTTAATTAAAGACTAAATGAATAAAAATATAAATATACAGAATAGAAAAAAACCTTAAAACCTTTGAAATATTTAAATCATGTTTTCCCCCAGCTCAAAGAATTTGGTGCTGTAACTGTAAATATTACCTCAATTATGATGCATCCCCCTTATAAGATTTAAAGCCAGTACCTAATTGGTAGGCCACTCACCCATATTCTGGAAGCTGCACAACTGATAAACTCATGCAAAATCAGGGCACTTGGAGTTGGGTAACTATAGGAATTTGACCACAAGTCTTGGCTTTCCTAAGCAGAGGTTAGTCTGCCTCACATAGACGCCCTGTATCCTTCAGAAGCTAAACAAGGAAGAGAATACACCAACAGCAATGGAACAGATGGCCTCCATTTGTGAATACCTGGGTACCAACCCAAGAGAATTAGAGATTGGAATACTTGGTTTTTCATCTAAGAAAAAATCTTAAGTAACTCTTTGTCCTTTTTCTTCTTTCTTGAAAATGTAGACAGTGGTAATTGTAGGAAACAATAACAACAACAACAATAGTATCATCATTGATTAAAATAAGAAAAAGGCAATATTTATTAATATTAATTGTTTTGTTTTTATGGTCATGACCCTTGTGACCAGAAGATGGGGGCCTACATTGCAGACTTCTTTCTGCCTGTGCTGACTTTTTCTAGCCCGTTTTTTTGCCCTCGTGACTGGCTAGCTGGCCAGTCCCTGTTGTTGGTAGTGTTTGACTTCTGGTCTTATCAGTCTGTGCTCTTCCAAGGTTTGGTCATTTTTCTTGTCCTGGCTTTGCATCAGCCATTATTTTTCTGCACAGTCTTCAGAGAAATGAGTAAGGAAGGTGGCTTTTGGGTTTGTGGGTATTTTATATGCTAAGCTATAACTGATTTTACATGTTTGTGGTTTTTCTTTTAAATGTGTGTTTATGATTATTAATAATAACTGTCATTTACTGAGCTCTTATTATATTCCTGGCACTGTGCTAAATGCTTTGCATTCTTTTTTTAAACTCAGTTCTTAAAAATAATCTTCTGAGGCAAATATTTATCATTATCTCCATTTTCTAGATGTGGAAATTGAAGTTTGGTCATGATTGGGCTGGTTGGCTTGCACATAATAGATTTAGTTCATAACATAGTTTTCAAACTAAAGCCAACTGCAAAATTTTCTGAAGTTTGCTATCTTTAGCTAATGTGGCATTCTTTTCACCAGATCTTCCGAAAAGCGAGAGCAGTGGCCCCGTCCATTATTTTCTTTGATGAACTTGATGCCTTAGCAGTTGAAAGGGGCAGGTAAGAAATATTTAAAAGGATTGCTATTAAATATTAGCAATTACATTGTAAAGTAAATTAACACTTCATATATAGATTTTATTTATTAATACATTTAGACTAAATAAAAACTTTTTTTTAATTCATGTAGTTTTTTTCTCTTATACCCAACTATTTCATGTTATCACTTTATAATACTTTCATATACTTTTTTTTTTTTAAACACTGACATCCATTTGGGACATGTGAGTTAATTTTTATATCTTATTATTTATAGTTTTTACATTATTTACCCTAATACTGCCAGTCAAACTTTGGGTTTTTATATGCATATGATAAAAACTGTAAACAAAACTCCATTAAGGATAATTATACAATATAGTAAAACCAATTGTAATAAAAGGTGTTATTTTATAGATTTTAGTACTCTCTGGATTATGTTTCCTAAATAGAGTTACAGTAGTATAAAAGTTAGTACTAATAGTTTTGTTCCTGAATCTCAAGCAATAAAGATTATTTATATCATTTCAAACAGATTGTGTGTGTGTGTGTGTGTGTATACAGATGTATGTGTGTGTGTATGGGTATGTGTGCATGTATCTTAACTGTTTACGAGTTTGATTTTTTTCCTCTACAAATGTTTATTTTTTTATTTTTTTAAAGATTTTTATTTATTTGTCAGAGACAGAGGGAGAGAGAGTGAGCGAGCACAGGCAGACAGAGAGGCAGGCAGAGGCAGAGGGAGAAGCAGGCTCCCTGCCAAGCAAGGAGCCCGATATGGGACTCGATCCCAGGACCCTGGGATCATGACCTGAGCTGAAGGCAGTTGCTTAACCAACTGAGCCACCCAGGCGTCCCCTCTACAAATGTTTAGAAGGCCTTTTAAAGATTATATATTACAAGTACTTCATGTGGAGAATGTTAATTTGTATGCTTTGTGCGTACCTTCTTGATCTATATATTGATTAGAAAAGTTTTGCTTGGGATGCCTGGGTGGCTTAGTCGATGAAGCATCTGCCTCAAGTCCTGAACTTGGGGTCCTGGGATGGAGCTCTACTTCGGGCTCCTCTCTACTTTGGGAGTCTGCTTCTCCCTCTGCCTGCTGCTCCCCCGCTTGTGTGCTCTCTCTCTCTCCCTGACATATACATAAATAAAATCTTTAAAAAAAAAAGAAAAAGTTTTGCTGATAATAATTACAGTCATGGTAGATGGCACCTTTTAGTCCCAGTGTTAAAGTCTGTAACAGACATTGGTGCTCTTTTCTTTCCTGGGTAGAGCTACCTCATCAGATGAGAATACGAACTATCATGAGGAGACTATTACTGGGTGGTAGTCTGCCCTGCTCTTCACTCTACCCATTGGATAACCTATAAATACCTACTGTCTTTTTACTTTATGAGTTGAAGTACTTAGACTGTCTTAATACTTCTGAGGTAAAGTGTCATAAAAGGTTACAAGTAGCTCAAGTTAGCACCTAACTACAAGAGAAGAAAAAGAAACCAGAGAAGTTTGCTGAAGCAGTGTGACCTGCCACATTTATGTGACGTCAGAGACATTTTTGGAGCCTAAAAAGGAACAGGGTGGGATACATTGTTAAATATGAACCAGATGTGAGGTAGTATATATAGCAGAGTTCTCATAAAATGCTTTTGAAATAAAATGGTGTGAGAAACCAGACAAGGCACTTGATAGGAATATCCTGTTTTTGTGGGCAATTTGGCCCAGTAGAAATTTGCAGATATTTTAGAGATGCTAGTGATTTGCAGCCTCCAGATATCATTTCCCCAATAGTCTTCATCCTATTGTGAATTGTGTACCTCCCTCCTTCAGTGGCTTATTCAAACCAAGGTCAAATAAATTCTGTGGTGTTTCCTTTGTATAGAAAAATTTTTGGTCATGTTCATTGATGTTTCAGAAAACAACAATAAGTGGTACCTTGGTGGCTCAGTTAAATGTCTAACTCTTGATCTCAGCTCTGGTCTTGATCTCAGGTCATGAGTTCACGGTCATGAGCCCAAGCTCCTCGTTGGGCTCCATACTGAGTATGGAGCCTACTGAAAAAAAAAAAAAAATAGAAAGAAAGAAAACAACAAAACAACAATGAAGCTGATTAAAACAAAGGAAAAAAACATAATGCTAATGGTCCAAAGTAGAGACTTCTAGTTGGTTATATCTTAGGAGCACTAAGTTTTACGTAGATTATTTTTGATAGTCATAAGAATCTCAAAGAGTGATACTCTGTTTTCTCTTGTTTGTTTTTTCTTTCTGTATTTCTTTTTTAAAATTGTGTTATGGCCAGCATTGCCTAGAAAATAATTATCTTATCTAATAAGAATGTGGGCACCTAAAAACCAAAATATGTAAAACCTCCACATATATATTTTTGTTCTTCAGCTACTTGAATTGGACAATTCCTAGAAATTGAAAAAACAGTTATTGATATATACCAAAAGTATAAAATTCCCAAGATACTAAACCAATTTCATGCTTTGTTAAAGAAATAGAAAACATGGAAAAATTTAAAATTCCATAAACTAGTAGGCATTTCTACATAATATTGGGCTATAAAATAGTTATTGCTTTAATTTGTTAATTGTTTTTATGTTTTCTATGATAACATTCAGGTCAAACCCATATGACTAGTTCAAAAATAATGGTGCATAAAAAGACTGTTTCTTCTTATCAAGACTTTAATTTCTAAACTTAAAATGTTTAACAAATTGAGTAGAGAATTATTATATACTCTAGTCCCTATTATCTTTTGCTTTTTAAATCAATTATTTTGACTATTTGAAGTTACTCAAGTTAGCCATGGAACTGAGGTTTGCAGCCATGAAGCACATTGTAAATAGAACATGGGTATATTGTTTGCTTAGCTTTAGAAAAATTTGTGCTTTCAGAACGAGAGATTTTTTTTTCATGCTTATCAAAGTATCTAATTACAACCACTATTTTCTCCTCCTCCCTGTCCCATTTAAATTTCTTTGGGGTTTGAAAAATAAATAAGCCTAGTGTTCACTTCTTTTTTTCTGAATACCATTTAAATTATGGGTGTTCTGAATTCATATTGTGAGTTAGAGAAAATGTTATAAGGTTCCCTTTATGAAGTGCTTTAATGATCTAAGATTTGGGAAAATTGAAAATGTTGTTAAAGTAGCAGAGCTCTTTGGAAAAGAGGTATTATATCAGCGAGTAAAGCACTGAGATAGGGAAGAGGCATAAATTAAACTGAGCTAATAATATTAGGTAATACTCATTTAGTGCTTGTTATGTATTGGAAATTGTTTTGAGTGCTTTACAGGTGAAGGAAAAAAACTCACAGAAAGGCATCTGCCTTAATGCAAGGTAGGATATCATACAATGGACAGTTGGCTCCGGTACTCTGCCTGAGCTTCATACTAGCTTAAATATTTACCCTTTTCAGGGTTGTAGTCAGGAGGAGAGAGCAAGCTGGGCAATAAATCATTGGTCAGCCTTGTCCTGGGCAGTAGTCCTGTCCTCAGAAGTGGAGAGATATAGAGCAAGTCTCCATATGCTGTATTCTCTTAGCCCAGTCTTTGATAGATAAAATAGCCACTGACTAACCTGGAGATGCCTAGAAGATCTTCCTTGTTTAGGACATTCTAGTTAGTCTCAGGATCCTGAATCATCCTCATTTCCTGACATTGATTGCCTGGTAATGCCAAACCTTAAGCATGATTAGAAGAGGTTCGAAATTAGGAACTTACCCCTAGAGCTAAAGAGGCTCATCTTGTTTGTTTAATTAACTTCTAAATAATGTGACTCTCTTTGTTTGACCTCACTCACTATGTTACGGTCTTTTTTTATTTTGTTTTAGCATGTACTCATTACAACAGCCTTGTTGTAGGTCCTATTTTCATCTCAGTTTTACAGGTGAAAAATCTTAGACATATAGGTGCATGAATATGATAGCTCAAGGTCATCAGAGCTGGGATTTGAATTTAGATATTTTGACTCCAGGGCAGATATTCTGAGCCACTTTTTGACTTGACTACCATAACCACAGATTCTAGGATTCCAGATATTAGTAACTAACTAACCTTTCAATCTTGTATTTATTGTGCATTTTCTCTGTGAGTTACTTTAGTAATGCTAACTGGGCTGTTTGTCTAACTGGGCTGTTGTTACATTCCTTTGCCAGCATTCATTCATTCGTTTGTTCAGTAAATATTTATTGAATGCTTAGTCTGCAACAGGCTTTATGTTGGGGTTAAAATAGTGACCAGGACCTAAGGCAATTTCCTTAACTTCTCTATGCCTTTTTTTCTTTATTTGTAAATTGGAGATGATAGTACTAACAAATTTTAGGTTGTTAGAATTAAATGCACGTAAAGTGCTTGACACAGTGCTTGACACAGTAGCTGGCATGTTAGTAACAACTTAAAAAACTTTAGTGTTTCTTACAATGTCTGCATAGATATTCTACTGTTAATAGTAATAATTTCCATATAGATAGAAATATAGTAATAGACATAGAAATAAATCCTGTCCTAACAGAGTTTACATTTTAGTGGCTGAAACTGAAACATTTGGGAAATTAGAAAATATCTACAGATGATGGGTACTATGGTATTTTATCAGTCTAAGATGTCTTTAGTTGTAAGAAACATCATTATTTTTCCTGTCCCTTTACCCTACAACCCCCTGCCCTGCCTGTCAAATTCATAATATCAGAGAGATTATGTGGTAATTGTCTTTTTCTGATTGACATATTTCGCTCAGCATAATACCATAATACCCAACAACGTTCCATCCACATCGCACATGGCAAGATTTGGGGTTTTTTTTGGTGGTGGTGGTGGTGGTGGTGAGTATTTTTTATGGCTGCATAGTATTCCAAGATGGGACCAGGGAGGGAGACAAACCATAAGAGGCTCTTAATCTCAGGAAACAAACTGAGGGTTGCTGGGGGTGGAGGGGAAGGGATGGGGCAGCTGGGTTATGTATATTGAGGAGGGTATGTGCTAGGTGAGTGCTGTGAATTGTGTAAGACTGATGATTCACAGACCTGTACCCCTGAAGCAAATAATATATTATATGTTAATAAAATAAAATAAAAAGATACATCATTATTATATATAGCATTACTGATGAAAAATGTAGCCTTAAACTGTGATACGAAGCCAAGAAGTCACCAACTCCAAGAGACATCCGATTTCAAAAATTTAAAATAGAAGAAAGATTTATCTTAGAAATAGAAAAAAGTGGGGTCCCTGGGTGGCACAGTCATTTTGAGCATCTGACTTTTGGTTTCAGCTCAGGTCATAATCTCCTGGATTGGGGGATGGAGCCCTGTGTTGGGCTCTGCACTCAGCATGGAATCTGCTTGATTCATATGCACGCGTGCACTCTTTCTCTCTCTTCCTCTCTCTCTCTCTCAAACAAATAAAACCTTAAAAAAAGGAACAGAAGAAAGATAGTAACCTTGTTATTTGGGAGAAAGAAGATAATCTGTTCTGTTTTATAAAAGCAATGCTATTAAACAAAAAATATTCAGGATTTTGTTTTATGACTAGAATGTAAAAAAGATGATTAAATATATAGAAAAATGAAAAAGATTAAGTTCCTAGGTAAAAGCTGATTGAATGAGAGTCTCTGTAAGGTGTTGGGAGAATTAACTACTTTTTTGTTACTGCACTTAATCATCTACAATTGTTACTTGGAGTGGTTGGGGAAAAAAGAAGTTCTGAGCCAACTTTCATTGAAAATGAAGGTTTCAGGCTTAGCAGCATTCTGAAAAGAGCGCTGAATTTAAAAATAATGATCAGGAAATGCAGTATCCTCTTTTAATAGCATATCCAGATTTCAGGTAAATTCAGTGATTTCACAACACTAAGCACTGTGGAAGAAATTTTGTGGGTATCATTTTTCTAAATGACACTTTCAAGGAGGGTAGTACCTTTTTCTAATGTGATATTTATGGTACTTTTAAAAATTTCATAAAATCATAAACTTTTATAGCTGAAAAAGTTGTTAGAAGTCATCTTGTGCAACTTTTGTTCTTCAGAACAGAAGCCCCTGGATTTTAAGACCTTAGGCACATAATTCCTTTGTGGCCTGGGCAAGACTAGAATTCATGTTTTCTGATTCAGTGCTCTTTGAACTGTACTACTCTTGTCTCTTATACAGTCAGGATTTGAGATAGAAAAAGTGTGTTTATGTTGTAGTAAAAATTCTCATGTAAGTAAATATTTAAAGAATATTTTTATGTTTAGGAAATTCTAACAATAACCGCTTATTAAATACTTTAACCCCTGTTTTGTAAATCTGTATTTCAAATCAATGAATTAAATGCCTAGTTCCTTGTATGCAGATTTTCCTAATTTATACTTGATTACCCCAGATATAACATGGTTTTCACATTTGTAAACTCTTAATATTAAACAGAAATGCTGGGGAAAAGAGAGCAAAAGAAGAAGTGCAAAATGTCTAACATTTTTCATTATAATAGTTCCATGAAATGTAGCAGAGTTTTGTGATTATTTTTATTTTGTGTTTGTGCACTGTGGCTGAATACCATACCACAGATTAAAGGTTCAGCTTTCCTTAGAGAGATGGGCTGTTGCATCATTTTATCAGAAATTGGGAATTACTTTTTGTTCTTGTAGGACACATAGGTCTCTTATTGTAGTTGTGTTGTCTTTGAAATGAAAGCTTGCTTTCACATCCATTAAGAAAATTGTCATAGGTAATCTTCATGTTCAGAGTAATGCATATTTGGCTAGCCTTCTTTAGGCCTTCTTAGGCCTCTTCCAAGCATCAGTACTGACTATTGGAGTGTGCGAGGTAGTTTTTAAGAAACAAAGTCAGATGCCTACCATTCAGAACTCCATGATATTTAAAAATGAATACTAGAAAAAATTTAACTTGGATAGATAAGATGCTGGTCTGTAATTTAGAAATCATACGAAGGGGCATTTCATTTTATTGAAGGAGTTAAAAAGGAAATGTTTATATCATTTTTGTGAAAATTTTAGTATTGAAGAATACATTCTGTTTAATCCGTACAGTCACGGCAGTGACATTTTTTTAGGATAGTGGTTTGCATACCTTTTCTGTACCAGGCCAGTTAGTAAACATTTTTGTCTTTTTGGTCCATGGTCTCTATTGCAGCTCTTCATCTCTGCTTCTATATTGCAAAAGCAGCGATAGAGAATATGTAAGCCAGTAAGAAAACAGTTGGCTGGCCACATTTAGCCTGTGGCTATAGTTTACTGACCCATTTTAAGATACCCTAAACGTCCCTTAGGTCCATGGCACTGTATGACTTTTGAATAAGAATAATTTGGAAAAGGGACTTGACTTCTGAAGGGAAAAGAGAATTAATGTTTTAGGAAAGTCTAGCTTCAGTATTTTCTACAACTGAACATCTTTTTTCCATTGTTGTGTTGCCTATCTCTAGCAGATAATAAAGTTTTATAAAATCATTTCATTATGTTAGTGATTACACATTTGTTTTTAAACTTTTTCTTGGAGTTGGTTTTGATTTCCTAGGATGTCAGTTTTATGGTTTTTGTTTCCTACTGCAGCTTTGAAAGTCAGCCAAGAATATTTCTCAGCCCATAAAACATTTTCACTGTGCTATTCTCCAGCTGACTCTCAATGATCTGTGGAAATAAAGGGCAAAGGCAGCTGGGTAATGGGAATCCAAGGAATTTCCTTCACCTAATCATCAACATTTAATACAGCCACCATTTCCTCCTATAATAAATAGCAAATTGGACAAGTAGGAGTTTCACTTCTTTTCTGTTTGGAAGTGCCAATTGGAGGTGTAAGTCATAAGTTTTTGACTATGAATATTTTTATTAAAAATAATGAATTAAGTAAGTTTACTTGGGGTCTACACAATACCAACACAGAATATAGAATTTTAAAACTAGAAGAATCTATCTATATTTTCTTTTTTTTTTAAAAAAAGATTTTATTTATTTATTTGAAAGACAGAGATCACAAGTAGGCAGAGAGGCGGGCAGGGAGAGAGGGGGAAGCAGGCTTCCTGCTGAGCAGAGAGCCCAATGCGGGGCTCGATCCCAGGACCCTGAGACCATGACCTGGGCCAAAGGCAGAGGCTTCAACCCACTGAGCCACCCAGGCGCCCCTCTATTTATATTTTCTAATTCAACTCCCTTGTTCATATATGCCAGTAATTACAAAATCCTCAAAGGAACAATAATATCTTCATGATCTTATCTCAGATGTCTAGCACAGTGCCTAGCAAAGAAGCACCCAGACGTTTATTTTTTGAATAAAGGAATGAAGGCTTAGAGAAACTACAGATTATGTTCACTTGGTTGTTAGTGGAGTCTGACTTCAATATATTTTAGTGTCCTTTGTGAACCAATTTTCTTTTAAAATTAAATACTAAGACTGTCTTTCAGAATTTTCTCACCTGTCTTATGTTCATAGAAGCACCATCATTTTCATTATAAAGAATCATTTGTAAGCTTTGGAATATATTCATTCACCTGTCAAAGAGCTCTAAAAAGAAATAAATTAAGTGCTAAGTGATACTTTTTTCAAAAAAACTCAGTAGTTTTTATACATACTAAGTCTGAAAGTGGGTGTGGGCTCACCAAACGTTGTCAGTTGTGCTAAGGATACGGAATGATACATATTCTTTATAATGTACCTGATTGCAAAGTAATCAAGTGATAACAAAGGATAGCAATAATAATGAAAATTTTATTTTTTAGGTTAAGTGAGGAGATATTTTGAGAAAGATTCTTGCCTTCCTTGGTATACTAATTAATTTTATAGAACGGTCACCAAGTTACCCTCTACCCAGACAGCTATTCAGTAAGACTTATTTTATTGTAGTTCAACTTACTTTAATCAAGTTTTTTTCAAGCAAGCACCCAAGTCTTTGGGTACCAAATCCTAGGTGTCTGTAGCTATACTTAGAGCATATAAATGAAGATCCTGAATCAGTATCCATACCCCTCCACACAAAAAAAGCAAAAGTTCAATTAAAAGACAAAAGAGAGCAGGGAAAAAAAAAAAAAAAAAACAGATGAGAACTTCTTTTGGTATAGATCCAAGAAATCAAACAAGTAGAGATTTTCTTCTAATTAGTGTGTTTCTTGATCCAAGCATTTCTGTATCTGCGAACAATCCTATAAGTGTATTATATTTCTCTGTTTTAGAAAGTTTAGAAGGTTTTTCATTTTTTTAAAAAAATCATTTAAAAAATCTGAAAAGTCTAAAAATACTCTTATCTGGAAGTTTTAGCTACTCAAATCATTCCTTGAGGACTCCAAGGAGCCCAAGCTACTATTACATTTGAACAGCTAATACATAGTTAACATTAAAATGTAAAGGACTCTAAGTACCAATGTACAGCAATCTCCTACTAATATGTCTTACAGAAAGAAAGAACCTTAGTTTAGTTTATTACAGTTACTGGCTTTGGCATGCCAAATAGTTATGAAGAGCTCCAGAAGAGCAGTTCTTGTCTTAGTATTATGTTGATGGTTTTCATGGCAAAATTAAGGAATTTTGATAACTTTCTACCATGTTGTAAGTAAATCTAGGTAGGGAATTGGCAGTATGAATCTGGATGTATGTACTGACGTGTGCTATACTAACTTCTGAAAATCTTCTACCAATGGTGTCAGCAACCGTTTATATACCATACACTCCTATTTAGTTTATTTGTTAAGGTAATGTTAAAAAGTTAGAGATTTCTTTGTTAAGCCAATTATAACAGTGATAATTATAATAATGATAATGTTTATAATTACTGCCTGTTAATATTTTCTTTCTTTCTTTTTTTTTTTTTTAAAGATTTTATTTATTTGTCAGAGAGAGGGAGAGAGAGCAAGCACAGGCAGACAGAATGGCAGGCAGAGGCAGAGGGAGTAGCAGGCTCCCTGCCGAGCAAGGAGCCCGATGTGGGACTCGATCCCGGGACGCTGGGATCATGACCCGAGCCGAAGGCAGCTGCTTAACCAACTGAGCCACCCAGGCGTCCCATGTTAATATTTTCTTTGTGCTGAGCATTGTACTAGATCTTCTATACATTTTATCTAATTTTGAGGAAGGTACGAGCCTACTACCCAGGTTTTGAGAAAACTGAGGTTCAGAGAGATTTACGTACCTTTTCCACAAGATTACACATAAAAATAAGTGGTAAAGCTGGCATTTGAACCCAAGCTTATTGAATATCAAAACTCTTTCCCCAATTCAAAGCAGCCTTCCCAATGAGTACTAACCAGGATGATTTTTAAAACTTCATGTTATATAATAGTTCATTATATCCTGTGACTTTAACTGAGTTCATTTATCAGTTTTTTGGTTGAATCTTTCTCTATATAGAGAGTCATGTCATCTCCAGGTAGTGAAAGTTTTACTTCTTCCTTGCTCATTTGGATGAGCCTTTATTTGTTTTTGTTGTTGTTGTCTGATTGTTGTGGCTAGGACTTTCAGTACTATGTTAAATAACAGTGATGAGGGTGGATGTGAGGGAGTCTTGTTCCTGACTATAGAGGAAATGCTCACAGTTTTTCCCCATTTAGATGGGAATTAGTTGTGGGTTTTTCATATTTGGCCTTTATTAGGTTGAGGTAGGTTCCCTGTAAACCTACTTTGTTGAGGGTTTTCCTCATGAAAAAACGTGGTTTTTCATGTTGATTGATTAGCAGTTGAATAACCCATGCAACCAGGAATAAATCCCACTTGATCATGGTGAATGATTTTTTTAATGTATTCTCAGATTTGGTTTGCTAGTATTTTCTTGAGAATTTTCGCATTTATGCTCATCAGAGATATTGGCCTGTAGTTCTCTTTTTTTGTGGTCTCTGTACCTGGTTTTGATATCAGGGTAATGCTATACAACAATAACGAAGCAAGAGAAAGAGAAATTAAGGAATCAGTCCCATTTACAACTGCACCAAAAACCTAGGAATAAACCTAACCAAAGAGGTGAAAGACCTATACTCTGAAAACTATAAAACGTTGATAAAGAAATTGAAGTTGTCACAAAAACTGGAAAGTTATTTCATGCTCATGGATTGGAAACAAATATTATGAAAATGTCTATACTGCCCAAAGCATCTACACATTTAATGCAGTCCCTATCAAAATACCACCAGCATTTTTCACAGAACTAGAACAAATAATCCTAAAATTTGTATGGAACCACAGAAGACCCTGAATAGCCAAAACAACCTTGAAAAAGAAAAGCAGGCCTGGAGGCATCACTATTCCAGACTTCAAGTTATATTACAAAGCTGTTAGTAATCTAAACAGTATGGTACTGGCATAAAAATAGACACATAGATTCAATAGGATAGAAAACCTAGAAAAGAACCCACAGATATATGGTCAGTTAATCTTCAACAAAGCAGGAAAATATCCAATGGGAAAAAGACCATCTCTTCAACAAACGCTGTTGGGAAAACTGGATAGCACCATGCAGAATGAAACTGGTCTGCTTTCTTACACCATACATAAAAATAAGTTCAAAATGGATTTAAGACCTAAATTTGAGATCTGAAATCATAAAGCTCCTAGGAGTGAACCCAGGCCACAACCTCTTTGACAGTGACTGTAGTAAATTCTTTCTAGATATGTCTCCTGAGATGAGGGAAACAAAAGCAAAAATAAAGTATTGGGATTTCATCAAAATAAAAACCTTCTGCACAGCAAAGAAAACAGTAAAACTAAAAGGCAACCTATGGCATAGGAGAAGATATGCGAATGATATGTCTGATAAAGGGTTAGTATCTAAAATATGTAAAGAATGTGTTAAACTAAACATCCCCCAAATGAATAATCCAGTTAAAAATGGGCAGAAGACATGAATAGATGTTTTTCCAAAGAAGACATATAGATGGTCAACAGACACAGGATAAGGTGCTCAGTATCACTCATTATCAGGGAAATGCAAATTAAAACTGCAGTGAGATACCACCTCACACTTGTCAGAAAGTCTAATATCAACAACACAGGAAAGAACAGGTGTTGGTGAGGATGTAGAAAAAGGGGAACCCTCTTGCATTGTTGGTGGGAACGCAAACATTGGTGCAGCCACTCTGGAAAAAGTATGGAGGTTCCTCAAAAAGTTAAAAATAGAACTACCATGTGATCCAGAAATTGTTGTACTAGTTATTTACCCAAAGAATACAAAAATACTAATTGCAAAGGCTACATCCACCCCAGTCTTTAAAGCAGCATTGTCTACAGTAGCCAAATTATGGAAACAGCTCCCCCCCACAACACACACACAGTGGAATATTATTACTCAGCTATAAGAAGAATGAAATCTTGCCATTTGCAAGGACATGGATGGAGCTAGAGAGTATTATGCTAAGTGTAATAAGTCAGTCAGAGAAAGACAAATACTGTATAATTTCACTTATATGTGGAATTTAAGAAACAGAACAAATGAGCAAAGGAAAAGTAGGCAGGGCAAATCGAAAAACAGACTCTTGGCTGTGGAGAACAAACTGATGGTTCCCAAAAGTCAGTTGAGTTGGGGGACAGGGATGTGTGTGTGTGTGTGTGTGTGTGTGTGTGTGTGTGTTTGAGGGGGATTAAGGAGGGCACTTGTTCTGATGAGCACCTGGTGTTGTATGGCAGTGTTGAATCACTGTGTTGTTTATCTGAAACTAATATTATGCTGTATGTTAACAAGTGGAGGTTAAATAAAATCTTTAAAAAAATAATTCATTATAATAAGTACAGAATTGTAATTTTCTTTGTCACCATTTCTAGATCAATGGCACTAAGAAATGATGCATGTTTAGAAGCATCTCTGCTTCAGTTATTAGACCACATTTTTCAGAAAATTAGTTTGAGCTGACATATGTTAATTTTCCTTATTATTTATTTTATTGGATTATGTTCATGATAATAATGTGGGGATGTCAGGAGTGTGAAAAAAATTCTCTTCAAAAATCTGCTTTTGATGGGGCGCCTGGGTGGCTCAGTGGGTTAAGCCGCTGCCTTCGGCTCAGGTCATGATCTCAGGGTCCTGGGATCGAGTCCCGCATGGGGCTCTCTGCTCAGCAGGGAGCCTGCTTCCTCCTCTCTCTCTCTGCCTGCCTCTCTGCCTACTTGTGATCTCTCTCTGTCAAATAAATAAATAAAAATCTTAAAAAAAAAAAACTGCTTTTGGCAATGAGTAAATTGAACTGTGGGGTTAAGAATCACTTGTTTCTCTAACATTGTATTTTAGTCAGACTATACAGATGTAATGAGTATTGCCTTCGTTAGCTTGGAAGTTTTACTGGGAGTCATGGCAAAATGGAAAAATACATACTTTTATGTCATTCTCTATGTTAACAGTTTATACAAAGTTACAGTTATGCTGAGCACATGCTGCTCACAGAGCTAAGGACAGCTGGAGAATATAACTCACTATGTATGTCTCTACTTTTATAGGATATCCTGTGAACCTAAAATAGCTTATTTACTGTCAGCCTCATGCTGAATATTGATCACACACTGACAGCATAGATTTAAGCTAGAAAACTCAAGGCATTATTGATTCTTGACATTCATTAGTTTTTGCTTTCAGGTTTTGAATTTTGGTGGTTCTTTATTTTAAATTGGCATCTATTTCTTCAGTACAATTAAGTGTTTTCTTTCAACTGTAATCAATAGATCTCCCTTACTGTGTGACGGTTTAAAAGATAGCTGTTACAGGTATTTCAACCACTTTGGCACATTGGTGTATTTGGTTTGCAAAACTCTGAAGTTATTTATGCTTTATAGTATTATGGAAAGAGTATAGACTCTGGAATCAAGTACATATGTGTTCAGATCCTGCCTCTGCCATTTGCTAGTTGTGGAATCTTAGGCAAATTACTCAACCTCTCTGTGCCTCAGTTTTCTTCTTATATATAATGAGAATAAAAGTAGTATTTACCTCACAGTGCTGTTATTAGGATGAATAAAGTAGTCCATGGGTTACATGGTACAGAGCAAGTTATTTGTTATTAATACAGTATCTGGGAGGTATTAAATGGACAGTAGGTATTTTTTTATAATTACTTATGAAGGTTCTCCCTCACATCTTCTATGAGACATCAGAACTCTCCATATTCCTGAGGCTATAGGCAAGGCATAGATAAACTGCCTATGTGGGAAGAATATATACTGAGCTTTAATAATGCTACAAGCAAATGGTTTATCAGGAACAGAAGAGCTTAATTTTTTTTTTATGGGAATCAGAGATCTTGTTCAAGAGATTATTTTTAAGTCAGCCCAAAAAGGTGAGCAAGGAATCTTAAGAAATCTCTGATTTTGATAGACTCTTCAGATGTTTAATTTTTAAATTAAATAATTATTTATTAGTTATTGTCAGCTGGACAACATAGGTAGAATTTTAAATATGTGGAATATTGTTTACAAAAGTGGAATATGATAGTTTTTCTTTAGAACTTTTTTTCAAAGACTAGTCTAACATGAGTCAGTTTAAGAGTGCGTGGTATTGGAAATGACTTATTAAAAACAATTCATTTGTGGGGCTCCTGGGTAGCACAGTCAGTTAAAGCGTTTGACTCTTGGTTTTGGTTCAGGTTGTGATCTCAGGGTCATGAGATGGAGCCCTGCTTTGGGCTCAGTGCTGAGTCTGCTCTACTTTTTCCATCTCCATTAGCCCCTCCTACTTGTATGCTCTCTCTCTCTCTCTCTAAAATAAACAAATCTTAAAAAAATAGATAATGCATTTGTTTATGGAAGAGCCAACTTCTTTCTGATGGATAGAGTTGTGTTCTGTAGGTAAATTTATTACTATAATATCAACACATTTTATTGAAAGTACAAAAGGCTTATGTTAAAAAAACTTTTTAATTGTTTAAAGCATGTTTAATTATCAAAACAAATTGTTTAAACTGGTTAAATGTTTAAAACTTTAAAATTGTTTTAAAGTTAAAAAAAAAAAAAAATCTGCTTACCTTTCCCAGCCTCTTTTTTTCCTTTTTCTTTGCCTAAAAGAAAAGGTATTAATAATTTTAGTGTTTTCATAACTTACAAGCTCTATCTTTATAAGAGATTTTTACTTTTTAAACAGAATATTGACAAAACGAATGTGTTGTGTGATTTTATTTTTTTTTTAAATTTTATTTATTTATTTGACAGACAGAGATCACAAGTAGACAGAGAGGCAGGCAGGAGAGGGAAAGGAAGCAGGCTTGCTGCTGAGCAGAGAACCCAATGTGGGGCTTGATCCCAGGACCTGGGATCACAACCTGAGCCAAAGCCAGAGGCTTTAACCCACTGAGCCACCCAGGTGCCCTATGATTTTATTTTTTATGGTTTATAGCTTATTTAAGTACTCTTGTGCTTGGAATTTTTTAAAATATAAAATTGTTTCTCCCTTAATTTTTTTTTTAATTTTAAAGATGTGTATAGAGGAGCCAGAACTATAGTTATTATTCCAGTGATGTTATCATCTTCATGGTATTTATTTGAAGAAAGTATAATTCATATTCTTTCTGAATTTTGCTTTAAAAAGGGCAAAAAAGAAAAATCTTTTTGTATTTCTTCCTCTCCCCAGTTCATTTTCTTTCAGGTGGTTGTATCCACTATTTATCCAAAAAAAAAAAAAAAAAAAAAAAAATCCCAATTCCCTCCCAAGTATATAGGTTTCCTAATGAGATGATTCATTTTAAAACAAGTTCACATTAGGCTTGTCAGGATCAGGTAAAGAATGTAAAAGCAAAATTGGACCTAGAACACTTGGATCTATTCTTGACATTTTTTTTTTAAAGATTTTATTTGACAGATAGAGATCACAAGTAGGCAGAGAGGCAGGCAGAGAGAGAGGGAGGAGGAAGCAGGCTCCCTGCTGAGCAGAGAGCCCAATGCGGGGCTCGATCCCAGGGTCCTGGGATCATGACCCGAGCCGAAGGCAGAGGCTTTAACCCACTGAGCCAACCAGGTGCCCCTATTCTTGACATTTTTTCATGAGTAAGCAGTTATTCGTATGTATGCAAACAAATACAGTTTCTATTACTAGTGGAATTGATACTTAAGACTGAGAAATACCCTGTTTGTACCTTTTTCAGTATTAGCTGCTGATTGTAGAGGTCATTTTATAAACAAACCTTTGAAATAAACCTTAACTGTAAATTTTGGCTATAGACTGTTATCTTAAGCTATGAATAATTGTATTGGCTTCAGTATTTGAGAATCCTGAGTACACTCTTGATCTCTTTGATTCCTTTTGATAGTCTTAGGGAAATTCTCAGGTTTTAGTTTGTCAGATATGGCTTTTATTTTATTCTCTTTTTTCTCTATGGAACTGTCTCATATGGTACTCTCTGTTTCTTAGTTTTCCACTTGATTCCATATGTCTGTTACACTGTTTTCATTTTTTCCCCTCTTCTTTGTGCATCAGTTTGGATATTTTCTACTTGCCTGTTCTCCAGTTCAAGAATCCTCTGTTCTCCTGTGTCTAATCTGTTACTCTCATCTTTTCTTTTCTTTTTTTTTTTTTATTTGACAGAGAGAAATCACAAGTAGATGGAGAGGCAGGCTGAGAGAGAGAGAGAGGGAAGCAGGCTCCCCGCTGAGCAGAGAGCCCAATGCGGGGCTCGATCCCAGGACCCTGAGATCATGACCTGAGCCGAAGGCAGCAGCTTAACCCACTGAGCCAGGCGCCCCTGTTACTCTCATCTTTTTAATTTTTAATTACAGCTTTTATAGTTTTGGGGTTTAGAATTTTCATTTGAATTTTTCTTATGGATTCCAGGCCCCTGATGATGAAATTCCCCCCTATCTTTCTTGGACAAATCTTGGGAATTTTTATTTTTACTTTCTCAGTTCTATCCCTTTCTATATTACATATTGATTTAATATTGTTTTCCAGATTCTAACTCCCTATAATCTCTCCTCTTCTTAAGACAAAACTAAAAGAAATATATATATTATGATTTTGTTGATAATTGGTGTCTTGGGCTTCTCTCATTTGTTTAATTTTTTTTTTTTTATTTCTATACCTAATACTTGAGTTTAGTGTCTAAAGCAGTTATGGTAATGGCAGGTTTTCTATTTGTGAAATTTTTTATCCATTCTCAAATTAAATTTAGATTAGTTTATGTTAATAGAATGTGGTTGTGTGTCATGGGCTTCCAGCATCTAAATATGGTGTTTGAAAAACTCCTAGAGGAGCATCTGGTTAAGTGTCTGCCTTCAGCTCAGGTCATGATCCCAGGGTCCTGGGATTGAGCCTGCTTCTCCCTTTCCCTCTGCCCCTCCTCTCCACTCATGCTCTCTCTCTCTCTGCTCACTCTCTCAGATAAATAAGTAAAATCTTAAATAAATAAATAAATAAATAAATAAAAGCTCCTTGATTTTTGTTCCTAATCTGTGAGCCTAAATTTAGATTCAAAATGAAAAATGTTTAAATGTGTTTTTACTTGTAACTTTCATGTAAAAACTGCTTATAATGAAGCTGATGTATACTATTGTTTCAGCTTTAAATCTGTTAATTTGTATAGCAATTTGTGTTCACAACATTAATCCAAAGCTATAATGTACTGAAAATTTTTTTGAATTATATGATGAAAATTCAAGTATATTTTGGATTGTATTCAAATTTTTCATTTTAAAAGATTTGAGAAGTTAAAATCTATATGTTTAGTAATAATCTATATTTTTTGTTAAAATAACTCATTTTCCTATCCTCTAACATAATTGTTTTAATTTTCTTCTCAAATATTACCACTAATGAAAGTCTGTATTGAGTGGTATTCAAATTCAGTGGTAGCCCTGCCTAAATCTAACACTGATAGTTATGAGATTGCTCTTGTTTTTCTAGAAAGGATTCTAAATGTTCTATGTAGTATGATTATTCATGGTTATAGTTAGAACCACTTTATTACTGATAGGGTAAGTAGTCATCTTACTCTAGTTTTATTTAGTTTCATATATTCTATTCAAATTCTTGATTTACATTAATAACATAAAATCTATAGTTCTTGAGTCAGTCTTTGAGGATCTATTCTGTGTTTTTTATTTTGGAGAAGAAAGTAAACATGATGTTTTCTTTCTGCCTTCTAGATCCTAAAGTCCTTGAGGGAATAAACTCTTATTGGCAAGAGTTTTTGGTTGATGCATAATTTTCTATATAGACAGGCGTTTCATCTTCAGACAAACACAGTTTTATTTATTCCTTCCCAATATGGATACAATTTCTTGCCTTTTCTTGTCTTCTTGCACTATATGGGATTTGTAGTACATTGTTGAAGAATAATGGTGAGAAGGAACATCTTTGTCTCATTCCTGTTATTAGTGGGAAAGTTTTTTGTTTCTCAGCACTAAGTATGATGGTATAGTTTTTTCGTAGGTATTTTTTTTTTTATCAAGTTGAAGTAGTTCTCTTTATTATTAGTTAGCTGACTTTGTATCATGACTGGGTGTTGGATATTTTTATATGTTTTTTTATTGAAGTATAGTTGACATACAATGTTAAATTAGCTTAAGATATATAACATAGTAATTCTAGAAGTTTTATACATTACACTGTACTGTCCACAAGTGTAGCTACTGTCTGTCATCATACAATGCTATTTTAATACCATTGATTATATTCCTTGTGTTTTACCTTTCATTTCCATTGCGTATTCATTCCATAACTAGAAGCCCCCTCTCTTCATCTACTCTTCTTTACCCATCTTGCCTGACTCCCTTTTCCCCAGCAACCATTAATTTATTCTCTGTATTTTGGGGTCTATTTCTGCCTTTTATTTGTTTGCTTATTCATTTGTTTTGTTTTTAGGTTCCATGTATAAGTGAAATCTATGATATTTGTCTTTCTGACTTTTATAATACCTTCTGGGGTCCATTTATGTTGTCACAAATGGCAAGATCTTACTTTTATCATGATGGTGTAACATTCTGTTGTGTATGTGTATGTGTGTTTTCGTGTGTATGTACATCACTTGGGTTGTTTCCATATCTTGGCTGTTGTAAATAATGCTGTAATAAACATAGGGGTGTATATATATATTCAAATTAGTATTTTCATTTCCTTTGGGTAAATATCCAGTAGTGGAATTGCTGGTACTGAATCAAATGGTATTTTTTTTTTTTAAAGATTTTTTATTTATCAGAGAGAGGGGGGAGAGAGCGAGCACAGGCAGACAGAATGGCAGGCAGAGGCAGAGGGAGAAGCAGGCTCCCCGCCGAGCAAGGAGCCCAATGTGGGACTCGATCCCAGAACGCTGGGATTATGACCCGAGCTGAAGACAGCTGCTTAACCAACTGAGCCACCCAGGCGTCCCTCAAATGGTATTTCTATTTTTAATTTTTTGAGGAAATTTTATACTGTTTACCACAGTGGTTATACCATTTTACACTCCTATCCACAGTGCACACAAGGTTTCCTTTTTATCGATATTCTCACTATTTGTTTTTTCTATTGTTTTTGATTTTAGCCATTCTGACAGGTGGAAGTTGATATCTCATTGTGGTTTTGATTTGCATTTCCCTGGTGATTAGTGCTGTTGAGCATCTTTTTATATGTCTATTGGCCATCTGTATGTCTTCTTAGGAAAAATGTCATTTTAGGTCCTTTGCCCATTTTTTATTTGGATTATTTGTGGGTTTTGGGGTTTGAGTGTTTCAGATTATTTATATATTTTGGATATAACCACTTATCAGCAATATCATTTGCACATATCTTCTTTCATTCAGTATCTGCAAATATCAACTCCCATTCAGTTGCCTTTTTGTTTGTTCATAGTTTCCTTCACTGTGCAAAAGCTTTTTATTTTGATGTAGTCTCAGTAGTTTACTTTTGCTTTCATCTCCCTCGCCTTAAGAGAGATACCTAGAAATAAATTGCTATGGCCAATGTCAAAGAAGTTACCTCTTATTTTTTTTTCTAGGAGTGTTACGGTTTTAGGTTTTACATTTAGATCTTTAATCTGCTTCAATTTTATTTGTATAGTGTAAGAAAGTGATCATTTCATTCTTTTGCATGTTTTTTTTTTTCCGGTTTACCCAGCACCATTTATTGAAGAGATTTTTTTCCATTGTATATTCTTGCTTCTTCAGTCATAGATTACTTGACTGTGTAAACATAGGTTTATTTGTTCTGCTTTATTGGTTTGTCAGTTTTTGTGCTAGTACTGTGTTGTTTTGATTCCTGCAGCTTTATAGTATATCTTAAAATCTGGAATTGCGATACCTCCAGCTTTATTCTTCCTTCTTAAGATTTCCTTAGGTATTTAGGGTTTCTGTGGTTCCACAGAAATTTTAGGAAAAATGCTGTTTGTGTTTTGGTAGCAATTGCATGAAATCTGTAGATTGTTTTTGGTAGTATGAACATTTTAGTAATACTTGTTTTTCCAGTCCATGAACATAAAAAACCTTTCTATTTGTGTTTTCAATTTCTTTCATCAGAGTACAGGTCTTTTACCTCCTTGGTTAAGTTTATTTCTAGGTATTTTATTCTTTTTGATACAATTACAAATGTAATCATTTATTTCCCTTTCTACTACTTTGTTATTAGTGTATAGAAATTCAACCAATTTCTGTGTATTAATTTTTAATTTAATTTAATAATTATAATTAATAATTTATCCTGCAATTTTACTGAATTCATTTATTCTAATAGTTTTTTGGTGATGTCTTTATGGTTTTCTATGTATAGTATCATGTCATGCAGATAGTGACAGTTTAACTTCTTCCTTATCAATATGGATGTCTTGTAATTCTTGTGGACTGCTGTGGCTAGGATTTTGAGCACTGTGTTAAATAAAACTGGCAGGAATGGACATCCTTGTCTTGATCCTGACCTAGAGGAAAGCCTCTTAGTTTTTCACCATTGAGTATGATGTTAGCTGTGGGGTTTTCATATATGGTTTTTATTATGTTGAGGTATGTTCCTTCTAAACCACTTTGTGGAGAGTTTTTGTCATGCACAGACTGGGTGTTGGATTTTGTCAAATGCTTTTTCTACATCTGTTGATAGGATTATATGATTATATTTTCTTTTAGCCTGTTGAGATGATAGATTATGTTCATTGGTTTTTGAATGTTGAACCAGTGATTCCACTTCATCACAATATATAAATTTTTTACACATCATTGAATTATACATACTTATTATACTTTGTTCAGTTCAGTTTGCTAATATTTTGCATGTTTATAGAGTTATTGGTCTGCAATTTTCTTACAATGTCTTTGGTTTTGGTATTAGGATAATGGTACTCTCATAGAATGATTTAACAAGTATTCCCTTTACTTCTATCTTCTAATAGAAATTGTAGAAAATTGGTAAAATTTCTTCCTTAAATGCTTCCTAGAATTTACTATAAACTCATCTGGGTCTGATTCTTTCTGTTTAGAAGATTATTAATTCTTGATTCATTTTCTTTATTTGGTATAAGCGTATTGAGATTGTTGTTCTCGTGTGGATTTTGGCAGATTCTCATTTCATCTAGATTATCAAGTATGTGGCTATAAAAATTTTTTGTATTATATTTCATAATGTAGTTTACTCTTAAATAATGTGGGGGTTTGGGTTGCTGACCCCCTATGCAGTTAAAAATCTACATATAACTTTGACTTCCCAAAAACTTAACTACTAATAGTCTACTATTGACCAGAAGCCTTCCTGGTAACAGAAACAGTCAATTAACACATACTTTGTATATGTATTATATGCTGTATTCTTACAATAATGTAAGGTAGAGAAAAAATGTTAAGAAGATCAGAGGGAAGAGAACATACATTTAAAGTACTGAAGTGTATTTATTAAAAAGGAATTGTCATATAAGTGGACCTGCACAGTTCAAACCCATGTTTAAGTGTCAACTGGAAATCCATTATTAAGCTTTTAAGGTCCTTGGGACCTGCAGCAATATCCTTTCTTTCATGTCTGATATTAGTAATCTGTGTGTTCTCTTTTTTTTTTTTTGCTATTTTTTTGTTGTTGTTCTTGTTTTTAGTTATCCTGACTACAAGCTTATCATTTTTATTGATCTTTTCAAAGAATGAGCTTATGCTTTTGTTGATTTTTCTCTCTTGACTTACTATTACCAATTTTATTTGTGCTCTAATTTTTGTATATTTTTTTCTTGTATTTTCATTGGATTTAGTTTGCTCTTTTTTTTAGTTTCCTGAGGTAGAAGCTTAGATGATTGCCTTTAGGTCTTTCTTTTTTCCTAATATATACATTCAGTGCTATAAATTTCTTATTAAGCACTACTTTTATTACCACATTCCATGAATTTTGATTAGTTGTATTTTCATTTTCATTTAGTTCAAACTATTTTTTTAAAAATTTCTGTTGAGACTCATGTATTATTCAGGAGTGTGGTTTTTTGTTGTTGTTTTGACAGACAGAGATCACAAGTAGGTATAGAGGCAGGCAGAGAGAGAGGGGGAAGCAGGCTCCCTGCTGAGCAGAGAGTCTGATGTGGGGCTCTATCCCAGGACCCTGGGATCATGACCTGAGCCGAAAGCAGAGGCTTTAACCCACTGAGCCACCCAGGTGCCCCGGAGTATGTTTTTTAATCTCCATGTGTTTTCTTATTTTCCAAATGTCTTTTTGCTGTGGTCTGATAGCACACATTGTATGATTTCTATTTTTTATAATTTGTTAAGGTAGATTTTATGGCCTAGAATGTAGTCTGTCTTGATCAATACTCGATATGATCTTGAGATGAATGTGTATTCTGCTATTGTTGGATTAAGTGGCATTTGGATAGCAATTACATCCAGTTGGTTGATGGTGTTGTTGAGTTCACCTGTGTTCTTACTGATTTTCTGCCTGTTAGATCTGTCCATTTCTGCTGGAGCAGTGTTCAGATTTCCAACTCTGTGAGTGAATTTGTTTCTTTCTTCTTGCTATTCTATCAATTTTTTCCTCACATATTTTGACCCCTTACTATTAGGTGATGCATATTAAAGATTGTTAATGTCCTCTTGGAGTATTGACCCCTTTATCGTTAGTAATACCTCTCTTTATCCCTAATAATTTTTCTTGGTCTGAAGTCTGCTTTGTTTGAAATTAATATACCTACTCTAGCTTTATTTTGATTAGAGTTAGAAGTAATTGTGCATCTTTCTCCATCCCTTTACTTCTCTATATATCTTTATATTTAGAGTGGATTTTTTGTCCTCAGTATATAGTTGGGTCTTGTTCTTTGATCCTCTGTGACAATGCCTGTCTTAACTGGTGGGTTTAGACCATTGATGTTTTAAATTGATTATTATATAGTTGTATTAATACTACCGTATTTGTTACTGCCTTCTATTCCTTGTTCTTTGTTCCTTTTTTTGTCTTTGACTATTTTTCTGCCTTTTCTGATTTTTTTTAAAAGATTTTATTTATTTATTTGAGAGAGAAACAGTGAGAGAGAGCATGAGAGGCGAGAAGGTCAGAGGGAGAAGCAGACTCCCCATGGAGCTGGGAGCCTGATGCGGGACTCCATCCCGGGACTCCGGGACCGTGACCTGAGCCAAAGGCAGTTGCTCAACCAACTGAGCCACCCAGGCACCCTGCCTTTTCTGATTTTAACTGATCATTTTATGATTCCATTTCCTCTCCTTTCTTGGTGTATGAAATGTATATTTCTATTTTTTCCCTTTTTTCATTGATTGCCCTGGAGTTTGCAATGTACATTTACAACTAATCTGCATGCACTTTCAAATAACTCTCTTCTGCTTCACAGGTGGTACTTTATAATAACCAAAATTTGAATTTCTCTCTCTAGTCCCTTAGATCATTTCTGTCATTCATTTCAGTTATACATATACTGTAGTCATTGGCTACATTGTTCTTACCATTATTTTGGACAAATTATTATCTGTTAGATCAATCAAGGATAAGAAAGTTGAAGTTTTTATTTTGTCTTCACTTATTCCTCTCTAGTGCTCTCTTTTTATATAGATTAAAGTTTCAACCTATATCATTTTCCTTTTCCTGAAGTAACTTTTTGAGATTTATTTGTTTTAGAGAAAGAGAAAGTGTAAATGGTGGAGAGGTTCAGAGAAAGAGAGAGAGAGAGAGAAATTCCAGCAGACTCTCTACGTGAGATTGGTCCCAATTTCAAAACCCTGAGATCATGACCTGAGCCAAAATCAAGAGTAGGACATTTAACTGACTGAGCCAACTAAATGCCCCACCTGGAACAACTTTTTAAAACATTTCTTGCAAGGCAGGTCGACTAACAACAAATTCCCTCAATTTTTGTTTGAGGAAGTCTTTATTTCTCCTTCAATTCTGAAAGATAATTTCCCAGAATACACGAATTTAGGTAGGTGTTTTTTCTCTCTCTCAACACTTTAAGTATTTCACTCTATTTTCCTTGGTTACATGGTTGTTGAGTTATCTAATATATTTCCTATTTTTTGCACCTGTAATGTGAAACTGTACTGTTCCTCTGGCTTCTTTCAAGATTTTTTTTTCCTTTGCTTTTCTGTAGTTTGAATATGATGTGCCTAGAGGTAATTTTTTGCCAGGTGTCCTACTTGATGTTCTCTGGGCTTCCTGGATCTGTATTTTGGTGTCAGACATTAATTTGGGGAAATTCTCAATCATTATTACTTCAAATATTTCTTCTATTCCATTATCTTTTCTCCTTCTGGTATTTCATTCAAACATATTTTACACCTTTTATAGTTTCCATAATCCTTGGAAATTCTTTAGTTTTTTTGTTTGTTTGTTTGTTTTTTCTTCTGTCTTTTTTCTCTTCAGTCTTTTTTTCTCTTTGCTTTTTCATTTTGGAAGTTTTTATTGACAAATAATTAAGCTCAGACATTTTTTCCTCAGCCATGTCTAGTCTAATGAGCCCATCAAAGGTATTTTTTATTTCTGCTCTAGTGTCTTGATTTCTGCCATTTCTTTTTGAGTCTTAGAATATCCATCACTATGTTGCCCCTTTCTTTCATGTTGTCTCCTTTGTCTTTTAGAACCCTTCGCATATTAATCATAGTTTAAAAAAAAATCCTGGTGGCTCACTGGGTAAAGCTGGGTAAAGGTCAGGTCACGGTCTCAGGGTTCTGGGATCTAGCCTGGCATTGTGCTCTCTGCTTAGCAGGGAGCCTGCTTCCCCTCTCTCTCTGTCTGCCTCTCTGCCTACTTAAATGATCTCTCTGTCAAATAAATAAAATCTTAAAAAAAAAAAATCCTGGTCTGATTATAGCATTTTTGCTGGTTCTCTGGTTCGTTGATGTTCATTCAGCTTCTTCAAATTGTGTTTGGTTTGTCTATTAGTATGCCTTGTAATGGTTTTGATTTTGTTTTATTTTGGTTTTTTGTAATGGTTTTTATTTTATTTATATTTGTCACATGTAAATGGACATAATAATACTGCATAAAAGGAACTATGTTAAATAGGCCTTTGGTAATGTAGTAGTAAGAGTATAAGAGGCCAGGTGTTCTTTGGTCCTGTGATTACATTGTAGTCTTTTAGTTAGTCTGTATTACTGGACCTTGAAGTTTGCAATTGCTTTTTAGTAACCCACCTTCCCTTAAAGTAATACAAGATGGCTTGAGAGGGCTAGAGTTGGGTATATCTCTTCCTCTACCTCAGTTGGGCTCTGATAAACTTATCATAGTTTAGGCTCTGGTAAAATAGCTTCTCTTGAAAGCAGGACTTGTTCAGAAGTACAGACTATTCTGGCATATTTCAAAATAGCTACTTTTCCCTTCCTTCTGCTGCATGCACAAGATTTTCCTCAGGTCTTCGTTGTGAGAACCTGGTATGGCTTCTGGAGGTAAACTCACAAAAAATGTAAGAGTCCCTCAGTGATTGTGTCTTCTGGATTGTTTAATTCTCAGACTTGCCCTCACTGCCTCCAGAAATTCATCATTTACATTTCCTTACCCTTACATTTACAGTACCCTTACCCCAGCACTGGTTCCTGTGGAGGTTCCTACTCATTGGTTTCTTTGTATTCAGCTTATCCGTCTTTCCAGTTTGGGGGCAGTGGTTTATCTTTTTTTTTTTTTTAAGATTTTATTTATTTATTTGACAGAGAGAAAGATCACAAGTAGGCAGAAAGGCAGGCAGAGAGAGAGGGGGAAGCAGGCTCCCTGCTTAGCAGAGAGCCTGATGCAGGGCTCAATCCCAGGACCCTGAGATCATGACCTGAGCCTAAGGCAGAGGCTTAACCCATTGAGCCACCCAGACGCCTGGACAGTGGTTTGTCTTATTTCTATGGTCTAAATATTTGTGTCCTCCCCACATTCATATGTTGAAATCCTAAGTGGTAGAGCCTTTGGGAGGTGCTTAGGTCATGAAGGTGGAGATCTGGTGAATAGGATTTGTGTCTTTATAAAAAGAGGCCTCACAGAGCTCACCCACCATCTTTATGTGAGGATGTGAAAAGGTGTCAGTTATGAGCTAGGAAAAGACCCCTCTCTTAAAACCATGCTAGCGCCTTGATCTTGGACTTCCCAGTATCCAGACAGAAATAAATTTCTATTGTTTGTTGTTGTTGTTGTTTTAGATTTTATTAATTTGACAGAGGGAGAGACAGTGAGAGAGGGAACTATAAGCAGCAGGAGTGGGAAAGGGAGAAGCAGACTCCCTGCTGAATTGGGAGCCTTATGTGGGGTTCAGTTCCAGGACCCAGGACCCTACACGAGCCGAAGGCAGACAGGTGCTTAATGACTGAGCCACCCAGGTGCCCCAAATTTCTATTGTGTATAAGCCACCTAGTCTATGATATTTTGTAATAGTGGCCTGAACAAATGAAGACACGTGTGATTTCATGTCCCAGAAGGGTCTAAGAAGAGTTGTTACTGGACTGGAAAACAGACCAGTATTGCCTTTTTATAATCTGTTCTCCACACTGTCTCTGTAGTGGTCCTCAAAAACATGAATCTGGTTTTGTCATGTCTCTAGGTGAAACATTCCATTTAAGTTAGGATAAAATCCAAACTCAGTGATTTCAAAAACAAAGCCTATTATCTAGCCTTGATTTATCTTTCTGTAGTTATCTTTTGCATTTTTCACCTTAACTTCTGTGCCCATCTATTCTGAACTGATTTCTATTTTCAGTATTCTGTGTTCTCTCTTTCCTTTTACCTGTTTGGTCCTCACTCAGTTTTCAAGTTTAGAAACCATCTCCCTGGACAGCCCACCTTGACTCTACCAAAACGTGTTCAATGTGACCTTTCTTAGTGTCTGAAAATATAGATAGGATCATAACTAATTAGCATAGTAGATTCATTTAAAGGCTTTAGATGTAATCTGGTGGTAGCCTTAAATATTTAAATGCTTGTAGTCATAATGAAGGTGACCTTAGAGCTTTTGCTAACAGTGTTTCTATCTGGTAAACTCTCATGTGGAAAAGTTTTATTACGGAGGATATTAATCCACTTATTCAGAATGTTCAAAGTTTATTCTTATAATCAGATTAGCAAATCCATGCACTTGCCAATTAGTTACTTGCAAGAATTAGGGCTAGCCAAAATAAATCTCAGTGGCCTCTCTGGTATTCCTTGGTCCCAAACTTTTTAGACATGGGGAAGAACTATTTAATTTAATTGACAGTGTGATTTACATAACAACCTCATATGTGTTTGATTGATGTTGAGTTAGAGGCTACTCTCCTATGTATATACTACATCAAGTTTTTGAATTTGTAATGCATGTTGAGATCTACATTCTGTTAGAGATCCTAATTATCTAATTATATATGTTACATGATGGTTATACTAAGGTACACTTGCTCTGTCACTGGTGATAGAGGTGTGTACCTTCTATCCTTTTTTCCTCTTCTTCCCCTCACCCCATATATCTGGTTGAATTTGTATGTTTAATTCTCTTACAATGTTGCTAAACTCTGTAATTTTCCACTCAGGTTTATTACATGTATTACTTGTATGTATATGTTTATTACATATTTCTCAATACTCAACAGTTCTTAGTAAATCCTACCTGCTGCTAATAAGAATTCTTATTATAGGACCTTGACTATGTAATATAAGTGTTTTGTTCATTGGTAAGACCTGTCGAATTTCCTTATTAATAATCAATATTCGGTTTTGTTTTGGATTTTTTTGTCAAAGGAAATGTGATTAAATTATAATTTAATTATTATATTTAATTAATTATAGTATGTCTAGTAGTAGCTTTGTATTTGACCTGATACATTAACAAAAGGAACACAATAACATACCTTTCTTTGCCTGCTTCTCCACATATGGGGATTGTGATCACTACCTACCTGATGATGTGCTTAAAAATATTAATATTTTAAAATATCAAGATACATCAGAAGTATCCTGTGTGTTGTGTATGGATAAAGAGTGTAGAGTTTTTTTGTTTTGTATGGGCTTTAAACTTCATGTGAAGAATGGGTTTTTATTTTATTTAGTTTCTTTATTCCCAGTTGCCATATAAAAAGTAAATATTGATTAAATTACACAGTTTTCTATGTATTTGATGAATTGCTTTAAATGATCTTATATCTTACTTATCTTACTTCCCAGATCTTTTATATTTCATTCTTGGAGAGAAAATGAACATGGCTGTTGAAGGAGGAAAAGGAATGATTTGAATAGTTAGTTTTGGGGTATGGTAATTTCAACAAATAATGAATTCTGAAGCAGGCATTTTATATTTTGAAACAGACATAATTTTTTTTTGTTATAGGATATATAGTTTTTTAAAAGTAATAAAGTACTTGGGGATTGGTATAGAGTTGTTTTAAAACTCCGTTTTTAAAAATCAGTTCTTCAGGTGCCGGGAATGTAGCTGACCGTGTTCTGGCTCAGCTCTTAACGGAAATGGATGGTGTTGAACAGTTAAAGGACGTGACAATTTTGGCAGCTACTAACCGCCCAGATAGGATAGACAAGGTAAGAAGCAAAACAGTGTGAGTGTTTTAAAATCAAGAACTGGGTCATTTGATTATGTTAGGGTTTTTTTTCTACCAAATTACTCTGAAATCAGTTTTTCATTTAGAGGATCCCGAAAATCTTAAACTAAAGGAGATATAAAGAACAGAGTAATGCTTCTGTGTTTTTATTGCTTATGGTTTGGTATTAATGAGACTATTTTGTAACCCCTTCAGTTCCCCCCCCCCCTTGTTGTTGTGTCAAACTTTCAGAGAATTGAAGTTCTGAAAATCTTTGTTTATGTATCTGATTTATTTTTGAGAAGATTTTAACATTTTCAGTCATATTAATGTAAATTTCTGGGTATTTAGAATAAGTCAGACTGAAGTTATGATTAACAACTTTTTAGAATTCTTTGCCTGCAGTTGCTTTCAGAGTGATGAGAATAAGAGTGACAATGGATTTTAGCTTTCTAAGAAATTACTTAGGCTATAGCATTAAGCTAAGCTGCACAATTGGAAAATTAACCCTTTTTAGCTATTGCTACCACTTTTTCTCCCTAAGTCATAGTTTAATAAAGAGAATTCACTAAATTTTAAATGCCTAATTTATACCTAGTGTATAATTTCTTTGCAAAGGTTTAAATTAAGAGTAAAAATTTTCTCCTTTAGCATGAACCATTTTTTCTTTTTTCTGTTCACATTATTTCATATATATGACCTTATGAGCTCCTCCCTCCTTTCCTATGCACATATACACAGACTTTCAGTTTTAAAAATGGGATTTAGAAAAAATGATCCTTTTAGAGTTATGAAAGGAGTTATTATGTGGAAAGCAAGCTTTGCTTTCGTTCAGTTGGGTATTTTGTTATGCGATAAAGACCTTTGGGTCAAATACAGGTGAGAAAGCTTTGGACTTTAATAAATTGTTTCCTTTTTGCTATAGTATTTTTTAAGAAGATAGGTGTGTTCTGAGCACTTTATATGATCTGGGTCCATGCTCAGATACCTCTGATGTCTATGGAGAAAAAAAAAAAAGTAGGACTTTATTTTAACAAGTATCATAGAAAGTACTAAAAGAGCCCTAGAGATTACCTAACCCCACCTTTCAGTTTCACAAATAGAAGTGCTGAATACAGAAAAAATTTTTTCTCTTGGTAAGAATACATTGTATTTTTATGACATTTTCTACTGGTTACCCCTTGGCTAATGAGCTCTAAACTTTCTTTGGTTTCATTCTCTACAATGCCTAATCTAATAGTTGTCTTCTTGGATTTCTTAATAGAGTATGTCTTCACATACTCTATTTCTTGAAATAGGACTTTTGGGTTTACAATAAACTTCTCTGGGTTCATCTAAATCAAGCTATACGATTCAGCCTGATTGGTGGTTTTGTTAGTTGTCTTTTTCTGTGTTACAGATTACCTCAAATTTAGCAGTTCTGCACAACACCCATTTATTAGTATTTCTGTAGGTCGGTCAAAATCTGGGAATGGCATGACAGAGTTGTCTGTTCTAGAGTCTCACTACAGGCTGAAAACAAAGTGTTGGCAGGACTATATTGTTGTCAGGAGCTGGTATTTCTTTTCTAATCTCACATGAATGGGACAGGCCAAAGGACTAAATTTTTTTATTGGCTGTCAGCGGGAGCTACTGTATCTCCTAGAGACTATCCACATAGCCTCTTCCATCTTCAAAGACTGCAGTGAAAACTGGTGTCTTTGTAATGAAATAAAAATAAGTAAATAAATAAATAATTAAATAAATAAAAGAAATCACATTTTATTCCTCTTATGCTTTAAGCTTCTCTTGCCAGAAAAGCTCAGTCTTTTAGTCTCATCTGATCAGGTTAGGCCCAACAAAGGAAAATCTCTCCACCTTCAAGTCAGTAGATTCAGGACCTTAATTAATTACATTTGCAAAAGCCCCTCACAGTAGCACCTAAAGTAGCATTTGATTGAATAACTGGGAGAAAGTACTAGCCGTCTAGAGGACCAAAATCTTGTGACTGTACTAGAAGTCTTCCTACCAGAGTGCTCTTCAGCGTTTTCCCCCTTCTCCTATCTGAATTCTGTTCCAAGTACTAAGAACAACTTCTGACTTTCTCAGAGACCAGCTTTTCCTTCTTCCTTGCCTGTCATATAATTGGCTATGAACCAGTTCCTCTGAAATGTTCTTGTTTTGTGGAATCTGCTTGTTTTCTCAGATGCAACATTTCTTTGCCTTGCCCTGTGCACATATATCTTTCTTCAAATTATACATATAATCTTTCTTAAAATAGAAAACGATAAATAGATTTAAACTCCTTTTGTAAAAGTTACAATTTTTTCGTGTTCTTTATATATGTGACACTTTGTAAGTTTGTTACTTAATATGGTGGAATTGTTAATTTATAATCTGTTTTGCTTACTTTTGCCCCTGTAAGACCTAAATTGATCCCTAACTGTTGTGTTTTACAGTAGATCTAATTTATCCTAGTTTTTTTTTTAAAGATTTTATTTATTTGTCAGAGAGAGCACTGGCAGACAGAGAGGCAGGCAGGGGCAGAGGGAGGCAGAGGGAGAAGCAGGCTCCCTGCTTCTGCTTCTGCTGAGCAAGGAGCTTGATGTGGGACTCAATCCCAGGACCCTGGGATCATGACCTGAGCCGAAGGCAGCTGCTTAACCAACTGAGCCACTCAGGCGTCCCTATCCTAGTTTTTTTTTTAACCAACACCTGGTACAAAAGACTTTTAGAAATTTTAAAGATAAACCTAGAGATTAGAAGTTACTCTTGGGCCGCTGCAAGGTCTGGGGCCTTTTTTTTTTTTTTTTTACTCAGCTTTCTAAATTCAAAACCCCCAAGGTAATGGTAGAGAATTTTCATTCTCTTTGGGATAGTTTAATCTGAAGATATTTGGATCTCTTGGAGAAAATACTTAACTGGATTTGGGGCAGAAGTTGTCTCCAAAGACAGAAAATTGAAGGGATGGAAGTAGTTTTTTTTTTTGTTTTTGTTTTTTTACATTTCAAGGATTTTGCATTGTTTTTGTGTTTCTTGCCTGATGATAATTTGCCTTAGGAAGGCAAATGTTGTATTTCAAAACAGTAACTCATGAGTCTTCATCATCACACAGTTTCAGAAATTGAAGTTTGGGAAATAGCTTGCCGAACGAACTTCTAGCCATGTTTTTTTTAATCCTTTATAAAATGTTACCTTGACTTCATCAGTTCTAAAAACATGTAATTGTGCAAAGTAACTGTTTTAAGTATCAATATTAATTGTTAACACCTTGATTTATTGACCTCTTTAAGATGTTTCAGAGAGAAGTATAAACCTATACAAAGATATAGTATGTATATAGCATACTTATATGTATGCTTGTATGTTTATATGTATATGTACATATGCATTTACACACATACTTTGATTAGTTTTTGAATACTAGAAATCCAACTTTTTTTAACCAGCTAACTTTGGATGAGCACATTTAAATCAAGATATCGAAAGTATTGGGGTACCTGAGTGGCTCAGTGGGTTAAGCCTCTGCCTTTGGCTTGGGTCATGATCTCTGGATCCTGGGATCGAGCCCCACATCTGGCTCTCTGCTCAGCAGGAAGCTTGCTTCCCCTCTCTCTCTGCCTGCCTCTCCATCTATTTGTGATCTCTGTCTCTCAAATAAATAAGTAGAATCTTAAAAAGAAAAAAAAAAGATATCAAAAGTATTTGCTAACTGGACTTATTTCCACTAGGTCAGGGGGATCTAAGTGTTTTTAATTTAGTATTCAAATTTTTCAAAATTTACAATGTTTAATTTGTAAAGGATTAAATAATAAAGTTATTCCTGACAGCAAAACATAAAATTGGTAAATGGGAAAAAGCATTTTTAAGTGGTATAAGAATGGTTTCAAGATCATCAATTGATGTGCTGTGCTTTCAAGTACAACTTTGAATTTAGTACATTACAACAGAGTCTAAACGTTCTGCATATTGTATTCTGTAATAGTGCAAAAAACAAACAAACAAACAAAAAACACTTTAAGTAATCAGTGATTTTTGTAAAAAAAAATAAAAAAGTTAATTCTTTTCTATTTTAGGTAGAATACTGTATTTGTGTGGAATATGGATTTTATTCTTAATTATACCTTTGTTACTGCTCATATGATACATACTACATCAAAAGTCATTTTTCTTTGCAGACTTTTTCCTTTGAAGAACTATTTTAGAGCATTATTTGTATATCATTTAATAGTACTATAAAAAAAGTTTCAGTGCATGTATGATTATAACACGTTCAGAGTATGTCCTGAAGGTCTGTCCTGGTAGAAACAAAACAGTCTTAAGAGATAATATAAAAATGAAAAAACTTCCTGTTATGAAATGAATAGACAGTTTCTACCATCTGCCTTGTCTGGAGGAAACTATAATAGGAAGAGTATGGGTAACAGAAGAATTAAAGTAAGTAAATTTCATGTGCTGCTAAAAGGTAGAGGGATTTTTTTTTTTTTTTTAGCTTAAAAAAGACTGTCCTAGTGCCAGAGAAATTATACATTTGGTCTAACTTGTGCTAAATTTAATTAAGGTGTTTGGCCTTGTAAATTAGCTGGCATACTTTACCATCCTATTGTCTGTTAAGCCACAACTTCTGTGTCATGGTGACCTTAAGTTAGTATGTTAAAAGGGTGAGAATTCTTGGACTGCCAGAGGAGTGAAATTGACATCATTATGTGACCCTTATATTGTGTGTATTTAGTGTCTTTTATGGACAATATCTCAGTTTCATGTAGCTTGGGGAAACTAGAGCTGGAGTTTCTTGGGGATTCTGGTGATTCAGCTAAAGGAAGTAAGACACACAGCTCAGTAATCACATTATTCTCTTTCCTGCTATGTCATAGTTACATGTCAAATACGTTAGATGTGATGTAGCACACTAGGCTAAGTAAAGTGATTGCTTGTGGTTCCTGGTGGTATCCTGAAGTCTCCATAGACTTTTTATGACTTAACTCTCTCCTCCAGCTGCTAAGTGAGGGAAGAAAAGTCATATTCCCAAGTGTCCATTTTCCATAAGAATGACAAGATGTGAAGGATAGATGAAGATTAATGAGATTGTATAATGTCAAGTTGACACATTGTCTTTAGATGGATGATGGTCTGGATTTCCTCAGCAACAAGAGACTTTTTAGAAAACAACTGAATTTTTATTGATGCCCAAATAACAAAGTCTAAACTATAGGAGTTTATATTGTTCCTTATTAGGCTCTTGTTTATGTGGCCCCTTTAGAAGAATATAATGTCCAATCCATGGCATTTCAAGCACTTGTGTTAGATATTAAGAAATGGCCATGTCTTCTTTCTCAGACATTAAAAAAACCTCAAACCTCAAAATAGTTTAGTTTTATGAATATTTTTTCATTTAGTCACTTGGTTACTTTTAGTACTGATGCCTAGTATATTATTATTACTACTATAAAGTATATAGCCTATAAAGGTAGTTTTCTTATAATAGTAAATCTGTAAAATTTTGAAAATTCTGCTGAGTCATCTATGGAGAAGATTGTTCAATTGACGAAAACTTTGGAAGTTATATAGAAATATTGAATAATTCAGGGTTCGGAATCATTTTCTAACTTCATATGTTTAGCTCATGGATATTATAAACTGGCATTAATTTTCCAGTAGAGGAAATGTGCTTGAAGAGTTAAATATGACATAATATTTTTATTTCTTAAGTATTGCAAATTAAAAGTTGGTTTTATGGATATCTTTGTAACATTGGGAAAACTTAATTAGCATATTTAGAAATGTTGGCAAGTGAGAAGAAAAACATATGTGTCTCCCAATTTTCAAGTGAATTGAGTTCCAAAAATACCTATAGAATAAAGAGTACAGATATGTTTACAGATGGCTTTTCTCCTTACCTTTCCTAGTTGCAAGTGCCATTCTTTTTAATATTGCTATTCTCAGCTAAGTTGGAACTAAAAAGCTGCTTGACCTAACAGACATTAAAATTTTAAATATTATAATTCTTTACTTTCTTGTATTTTAGGAAAGGATGTTTATAATCCTTAATATTGTTTATCAAAATGATGTGGAGAGTCTTGGTGGATTATAAGGTGAGCTGTAATGTGGTCAGGCCTGCGAGGCCTCCTCCAAATTCACCTTCCAATTTTAGCTTTACCTTCATTTTACAGGACTCTCAGAAGTGGCTTTATCATTAGTGATAGGTGTTTGTATGTTTGTTTGTTTTAAAGCTTTAAGTGTTTTCACCGTATCTATTATGGTAGCTTCTGTAAGTGTAGTTTTTTAATTGTATGGATAATGTATTTCTTTTTGTTTGTTTGTTTAAAGATTTTATTTATTTATTTGACAGACAGAGATCACAAGTAGGGAGAGAGGCAGGCAGAGAGAAAAGAGGTAGCAGGCTCCCCGAGGAGCGGAGAGCCTGATGCGGGGCTTGATCCCAGAACACTGGGATCATGAGCAGAGCCAAAGGTAGAGGCCTTAACCCACTGAGCCACCCAGGTGCCCCGGATAATGTGTTTCTTAATGGCACTTGAATCTTAAAGTTTTATTTGGTTTTTTAGTTTTTTATAACTGTGAGTTGAATGCCCATTTTAGTATTATCACAGGAATTTTCAGGCTGAGATATTTAAATTTTGAGAAATTAAGATTCTATATTTAGATGTTTGGTGAATAATATTTTATTTTCATATGCAAATAGGAGTAGATTTAATCTTCTGTTAGAGAAAGTATAAATAACACAGTACATATTGCCCTTGATACCCAAGTTGTGAAAGAAACTAATTTTTTCAAGATTGGAGTGAACTTGGAAGGCTTTGATAGTCTAGTTATCCTTCTGATATATTAATCCTCCCCTCTCATTGTAAAATTTCTACCCCCCACTTCTCCGTCATTTGCTTACTCTCCAAACTGATGGGAGAGAGGAGATTATTATCTCATGAAATAGACCGCTCCATCTTTGTCTCAGATTATTTTTAGGAATTTTGTTGTTCTACTGAACCAGTTGCTGTGTGTCTCCCCAAAGCTTCAACATACCAGCCACAAGTACAGTTTTTAATCTTTCTTCTAATATGGTTCTTCTTTATTTTTGAAAACTGTTATGTGTCTTACATTCCGCCTCACCAACTAGTCTTCTCTTCTCCAGGCTTGACATCTTGTTTTATTTCGTCTTTGGCATTCTTATCCTTTTTTTACCCCCTCTGAACTGTTGTTCATTTGTTCCTTTCTCTCTGAAATTACGGCATCCACAGATGAATATACTGTAGTAGGTTGTAGTCGGATCATTACAGAGTTTAGTAAGACACTTAATGCCTTCAGTCTGAATATCATGTCTTCTGCTAATGCATTCCAGGATTGTGTTAGATTATTTGCCAGCTGAATCACTCTGTGGACTGCTGTTGAATTTAAAGTCATCAAGAACAAAACAAAAACAAAACCAAAAAGCCCATGTTTCCTCAGAGTCTTCTGCTAAGTTATAGCTTCCCCGCCTTGGGCTTGTATTATTAATTTGATTTAAGTCTTAGAAGTTGAGCCATAGTGCGATCAGATCTAGAGATCTTCCTTCAAGTACAGCTCCTCCGAGCTATTCCTACTTTTTATATGCTTCCCAGAGATTTGTTTTTCCTTAAGTCCAAGTGGTTTCCCAATAGTTTCTGCTAGCCAGCTGCTAGGGCTTTAGGCCTTAGAAGTAGAGGAATTAATTCTTGCTAAATTCATCAAATTACATCCGATCTTTCTAATTTGTCAAGTGTGGGATTCTGTTTCTGCCATTCCCTATGTGTGTCTTATAGGTATTAATAGCAGAGGCATTATATATCTTAATTATCAAGAAGAATTTCTGTAGCTTTCTGACTTTTTGAAAAATAGTTTAACCTATGTAATTTAAGAAAGTAAAAATTCACCTAATTTACCTTAAGAATACATACTCTGAAATGCTTTGTTTTCTCCAATGGAAATAGACAAGATAAGACTTAAATAATATTCAGTGAAATTTAGAAATGAAATTATTTTTGAAATTATTATGAAAGTATTTTTTTAGCTTTAAAACAGTGCTGAAATAGGTAGTTAGTGTCCCCATCACTTCCACTTTTATAGGTACAGTTTCATGAGTTTGTGATACTACAGATATTTTATTGTACGAGGAGTTGTATAATTTTCTTATTTGACCTTTTTATTTATAGTGCCTTGGGCATGGGCCTTCCCAATACTTAGCATTTCTGATTGAGTTTTTGGAGTATGCATAGCATTGGAGAAGGGCTTCTGCATCATGTAAGCAGTTTAACTGTAGAAATGAGTCTAGGGGAAAAGGAGATTAGCATATGTAGATGGCAAAGATGTTAAGGACTAGAATGTTATATGTAGACTGTGATAGAAAGACCTGAAATTGATAGTGAGAAATGAACAATGGGAGAAATGAGGCAGACAGATACAGATTTGGGGATTTTTGTTTCTCATTCTAGCTCTGTTGCTAACAAACTATCTCCTTTGAAATTATTCATCCTCTCTGGACCTCTATTTCTTTACCTGTCAAAATGTGGTAGATAATCCAAGATATGTCATTAATGTCCCCAAATTCTCTTATGTTGTGACTTAGAGATAGTTAATAACAGATTTTCCAAATGCTACATAAAAGCATGCTATTTACCAAACACATTTCTGAGGTTGTTTTTTTTTTTTTAGGCTTTTTCAGGTGTCACCTCCCCAAACTTTCATGTTGCTAAAAAGTTCTTTTCTTCAAACATGTTATAAAAGTAAGCAAATATTATCCAGGTGTGCGAAAATGACTTTTCTTTTTAACCACTTGATTGTCAGAATAGGGGGGAAAGCCATAAATCAGCCTTAAGGCTGTTGTTGTGTAATAAAAACTTCGGTTGACAGTTGAAGAACACCGTAACGTTTTCACTGAAAATTTATTACTCTTAGAAAAAGAAAACTTGTTGAGCTGCATATTTTCTCCTTTCACAGATGTCTGATCAGTTTTACAGTATCTGTAATGTTTTGGTCTATTTAATACTCTGTTTTTGAAAACTTAAAATGAATGTAAAAATAATTTTGAGTTAGAACAGAAATGTCTAAACATATGATTATTTAAAGTTGATTATTTAAATTTGAAAAAGCTTCTTCCCATGTATTCTTAATGCTCCTAGGATCTCATATTTGATGTTCAGTGTAGCCAAGAACTAAATCGGAAGCTCTGTATTCAGTATTTTAAGATTATTTGTAGAAGGGCTAATTTGGTGATTATTTTTAAAGTGCATAGTGAGTATTAACAATAATGTGCCAGTTTGATGCCTGGAATTCTATTCATTGTGTGTGTGTGTGTGTGTGTGTGTGTGTGCACGTGCGCGCGTGTGTGTGCATGTGCACTTTGGAAGGGGTGTGCAAAAGTATCAAGTATGTAATAAAGAAAATTCAGTTCTTTTTTTTAGGATATGTATCATCAAATATGAAATACAGGCAGGTTTTGAAGTATTATCATAAAACATGCACAGTCTAACCTTGTTTGCAGTATTATACTGGCATGTATATTCACCATAGATTTGGAAAAACTGGATCTTAGATCTGGTCTTTTAAAACCATGTATGTGTTGGTCTCAGTGAATTTGGTATTGCAGTTACTCTGTCTGGACACAAGATGGTGATACTTACCTGAAATGTTTTCTGAGTGCAGCATCTGTGGCCTTTAGAGGAGGCTTCCCCTCCTCTGTCCAGAGGATGAGTGACTTAAGGAAATGAGTGGAATTGGCTTTGTTTTAAAAAAATAATAGTTGAAATTTGTGTGTATGTGTGTGTGTGTCCTACTGTATATAATTTATTTAACAAATAGTGATTTAATATTAAGTGTAGGTTTGTGTAAGTTTGAGTTGGGGTGAGGTAGGAACATTGAGAAAAGGGAAAGTTGAACAGTGGAGAGGGACTAGCTGTCATTAGGTATATACTGGGCATCCAGTGTGTGAGTGATTTGCTTATGATCTCTAATTGATTCTAATCAAATATAAGCATATGTATTTTACACAACACCAATGTATTCCTTAGCTCAATAAATTGTGTAATATTAGTAGTTCTATGTATGTTCTCGCTGGTAAAAACTGTGTATACCATCAGCCAGTGTAGTATCTTTTTTTTTTTTTAATTTTAAGTGAAATTATCAATCTTTCCTAATAAAAAAAAATTCCCTGTATAGTTAAATATACATTTACCTTAATATATAGCGATTCCACTTCTAGGTATTTGTCCGAAAGAAATGAAAACTTTTGTCTACACAAAGACCTCTAGGCAAATGTTTATAGCAGTTTTATTCATTATCACTAAACAGCCCCAAATGTCTATCAACTGATAAATGGATAAAGAAGTTCTGCTTTGCTCATACAATGAAGTACCACTTAGCCATAAAAAAAGAAACACATTTCTGGTATATGCAATAAGATGGAAGCATTATGCTAGGTGAAAGAAGCCAAACACAAAAGGTTAAAGAGTATACTGACTGGTTCTGTTTATGTGACAGTCTGGAAAAGGCAAGGCCACAGGGACAGAAATCAGATCCAGGACTTGGGGGTAGGGATTGACCACAAAGTGCCATGAAGAAACTTTTGGGGGTGATGGGAATATTCTAGATTTTTGTTGTGGTGGTGATTATAGGACTATATATGTTTGTCAGAACCCTTCTAACTATAAAACTAAATGTGGTGAATTTTACAGTATATAAAGCCTACCTCAAAACCTGACCATTAAACACACTAGAAAAAAAAAAAAAACTTGTTAATCGCAAATGCAGAGGAAAATGTCAGCTCTGCTTCAGCAACAGTTTCTCTTCACTCGGAGATAAAGCATTTTGCATTTTCAGCTCTTTCTGTCCTTTGCTTGCCTTTTGATAACCCCTTTAGGCAGACCTCTCTTTCTCACTGCCTTAGCAGACTCGGAACTACCCCAGCAAAGATTTTGCTTTCAAGTGTTGCTACCCAGCTTTCAGTACAGAAGGAGGTAGAATTTTAGTGCTAGAAAGATTCTTAGAGAATTTGGCTGGCAAACTAGAGATTTTACAAATAAATCTTTTAGAGAAGTTATTCTCAGTAACAAAAGTCAGTTATGCATATATTAAGGACAGTTTTTAATCTGGTTCTTACTGTAATAAAGTATAGCTAGAATTATGAAAATATATTTTTATCCCTTCCTTCCCTCCTTCCCTTCTTCCTTCCTGTGCTAGATTCTACTTCTGTCTCCTGGAAGGGACAGTGCAGGTGAACCAGACAAGTGCTTTGGATCATTATGTTGCATATCAAGTAATAGTGTCTACCTTTTAGCAGCTTTTTAGTCTATGGAGCTGGTAACATCTATGTCCTGGGGCTTACATGTTTGATGACAGACTTACTCAGAAGTGTGTTTTGTTATAGAAAAAATGCTAAGCCAATTATTAACACTAGTGTCTTTTGGAAATCTTGATTCTGAAGCTTCTTTGTTTTTTAATTAAAGTAGCAAAAAAAAAATATTTGATGTAATAAGATAAAAGCAAGGGATAGTATATTTTATCAAAGTAGAAAGGTAAAGAAAACTATTAATGTTTGAGAAGCACATTTAGGATACTTTTGGGTATTTAGGAGTTCTTCATTAACTCCATATTTTCAGGCTTAATGATATACTTGTTGTTCCCTCTTGGTGAAATATAGGTGTGTTTTTTCAAAGGCCAAGTAGAAGGCTCATATTTTATTAAAAGTAGTATCCTGTGAGGTAGTCATAGGTCATTACTGCTGAGGAACATTTACTTAGAAAGATTTAGTAAACAGCCTGATTCAGTTGAGCTGAAAGTTTAACAATCCAGGCAGTTTAATTTAGAAGTTATACTTTAAACCACAAAACTAAATAAATTCTTAAGTTCTGTGTTAGATTTAATGTCTTTGACTTGATTGTATATTTAATATTCTGATCAGCTTTTCTTTGTATTTATAAATTTGAATTCAATCTCTGATATTTGCGTTGTATTAGATGACTGGTAGACCTCTGTGTATGTGTTCTCGTAAAAACTGTGGTATACTGTTGGGCAGTGTAGTAGCTTTATTCACACTTTAAGTGTGGTTATGAATTTTCACTTAAAAATCAAAAAGGGAGACAGGAAAGGAGGGAAAGGAGAGAAGGAAGGAGAACTGGAGTTTGTGCATATTGTTATTGTTGAAGTTATGTTTTGTTTTTTGATTTAGTTGATTAGAATTGGGAAAGTAAGCATTAGCAAGTAAGGAATAAGTTTACTTTTATATATCTAGGAAAATCTAACAAGATTTAAAGCAATTAGGTCCAGAATAAACTAAGCAGAGAATAGAAAACAACTGAGCTCTCTGCTTATTTTTATAAAGTTTTATTGAAACATAGCCATGCCTATTGTTGCATAGACTATTTAGTCAATAAGATAAAAATGTTTACTATCTGGCCCTGTGGGAAAAGTTTGCCAGCCCTTGAACTAAATTTTGGATCAGTACTATTCAGATAAACTGTTTGTTAGTTGTCTTAGAATGAGTCAGCCATCAGATATTCATTGAGCACCTGTTATGTGCCAAGCAGTGTGCTAGGTGAGGGAGAGGCAAAAACAAACATGTCCTACAAAAATGTTTGACTTTCTTTTTTATTAATAGTTACAACATAGGTTACAAAATGCTAGAAATTGTAAGACTGGGAAATGCTTGTAAGACAGATCTCTTTTATCTGAACCGACAATAATGCTGCATCTCTTGGGCAGTGACAATATTAATTATCTGATTCTCCAGCTTCTTTTCTCTCTCTTCTGAAGATCCGCTTTTATATTACTCAGGGTTTATTTCCTATAGATTTATTACCACACAGTTTACTTATTTATAGCGTTTATTTTTGTGTCTCCCCACATAGGCTTCATAAGGGCAAGGATTTTGTTTACTGATTTATCCAAGTGCTTAGAACTCATAGTAAGCAGTTAGTATGAAGGAGACCTGCCTTACATATTCTTATTAACTGTATCAGTGCATTTGGAAAATACCAGCTTTTTTTATGTCTGCTATAATTTTGCTGATTTGAAATGATAATTTGCTGAGGTAATTTGTTTGTCTTTTTAACTTTTTCTCTGTCCTTCATTGAGAAAACTAATATTTCTTACGTTTTTACCTCCTCATTTTATCACCAGTAATATACTGTTTATGTAGTTTTTTCTTGGGAGTGATAAATATTTAGTAAAAGATGTTTTGGGTAGTTCAGTAATATATTTATTGAACAGAAAAATGCACACTAAGATCAAAGCTATGTTAACTACTCCAATGGCCTTGTGGATGTAATGTAGGTGCACATTTAATCATGATCAAAATAATTAAAAATAATTTCTCATAAAACTTCTTTCTTTTAGTTATACTCATGAGCATATTTTGGTGATAGTTGATTTTTCTGCTTACACGGTTTGCAGAATAGGTAAGAAGAAGAATGGTTTTGTTTTGCTTTTTTTCTTTAACGATTTATTTATTTATTTGACAGACAGACATCACAAGTAGGCAGAGAGAGAGGGGGAAAGCAGGTTCCCTGCCGAGCAGAGAGCCTGATGCGGGCCTAGATCCCAGGACCCTGGTACCATGACCTGAGCCGAAGGCAGAGGCTGTAACCCACTGAGCCACCCAGGTGCCCCAGAAGAAGAGTGTTTTGTAGCCAAGTCTCTGTATCTTGGTATCTCACATTCATATTTGTGACCTAAACCTACGTCCCATGAGAAAAGCCAAATGTTCTCATAAGCAACAAAAATTTTCTTCATGGAAAACAAAGAAGTAAAAATGTAGTCCAAACAAAGGTATAATGTGTATATTGAATATTATAAATCTATCTATATAGATATGAATATATTAATATAGGGCTTATGCATTTAATTGTAGGATTTTTTCCTTTGGTATTATATTGAAAGAAAAAATACAAAATTGAATACATGCAGGGAATCAAAAAATCCAGAAATATAGCTGATAACAATTATTACCACTTTTAATTGAGCACGCATATATCATCTGTAATTCTAATGAGCCTGCAAAGTAATATTTCGGTTTATATTTTGAAGATCAAGAAATTGATATTCAGAGAGATTGAATGACTTGCCATCGTTCAAGAACTAATAAGTCATAAAGGTAGTATTGCAATGCAGGGCTTCCTGTTCCTCCAAATACCTTATGTTTTATCCTACAATATGTCCGTTTCTCATGTATTATCAAGATGTGCTACAACCTGACTATATTCTATACCTGTATTTGTTTAAAAATTTTACATTTTATAACATTTACACTACGTAGTTATTGTTTTTTAAATTTTTTACCACTGTTTTATTATTTATTTGCTTTTTAGTTTTTAATTTTATTTTAATTCCAGTATAGTTAACATACAGTGTTATATTTATTTCAGGTGTACAATATAGTGATTCGTCCATTCTATACATTACTCAGTGCTCATCATGATAAATGAACTCTTAACCTCCTTCACCTGTTTCACCCATCCTCCCATCCATTTCCCTCTGGTAACTATCAGTTATCTTTATTAAAAGTCTTTTTTTTTGGTTTGTCTCTTTGTTGTTCATTTGTTTTGTTTCTTAAATTCCCCATATAGTAAGATCATATGGTGTTTGTTTTTCTCTGACTTACTTCACTTAGCATTATAGCCCGTATAGCCATCCATGTTGTTGCAAATGGCAAGATTTCATTCTTTTTTAGGGCTGAATAATATTCCTCTCTCTCTCTCTCTCTCTCTCTCTCTGTGTGTGTGTGTGTGTGTGTGTGTGTGTTTCTTTATCCATTCATCAATCAATGGGACACTTTGTAATTCGGCTATTATAAATAATGGTGCAGTATGCATAGGAGTGTATGTATCTTTTTGAATCAGTGTCTTTGTGTTCTTTGGGCACATACCCTGTAGTGGGATTACTGGATCATAAGTAATTCTATTTTTAATTTTTTGAGGAACCTCTATACTGTTTTCCTCAGTAGCTGTACCAGTTTGCATTCCCACCAAGAGTACAAGAGGGTTCCTTTTTCCTCACACCTTCTCCAACACTTGTGGTTTCTTCTGTTTTTTTGTTTGTATGTATGTTTTTTTGTTTGTTTTTTAATTTTAGCCATTCTGACAGGTGTGAGGTGATACCTCATTGTGGTTTTGATTTATATTTCAAATGACTGATGATTAATGATGTTGAGCCTCTTTTCATGTGTCCATTGGCCACCTGGATGTCTTCTTTGCAGAAATGTCTATTCATGTCTTCTGCCCATTTTAATTGGATTATTTGTGTTTTGAGTGTTGCATTGTATAACTTCTTCATGTATTTTGGATACAAGCCCATTACTGAATATGTCATTTGCAAATATCTTGTCCCATTCAGTCGGCTGTCTTTAGTTTTGTTGATTATTTCCTTTGCTGTGCAAAAGTTTTTATTTTGATGTAGTCCCATAAGTTTATTTTTGCTTTTGTTTTCCTTGCCTAGGAGACATGTCTAGAAAAATGTTGCTATGACAGTGTCAGAAAAATCACTGCCTGTGTTCTCTTCTAGGAGTTCTAGGATTTGAGGTCTCACGTTTAGATCCTTCATCCCTTTTGAGTTTATTTTTGTGTAATTCTTTTTTTTTTTTTTAATTTTTTATTTTTTATAAACATATATTTTTATCCCCGGGGTACAGGTCTGTGATTCACCAGGTTTACACACTTCACAGCACTCACCAAAGCACATACCCTCCCCAATGTCCATAATCCCACCCCCTTCTCCCAAACCCCCTCCCCCCAGCAACCCTCAGTTTGTTTTGTGAGATTAAGAGTCACTTATGGTTTGTCTCCCTCCCAATCCCATCTTGTTTCATTTATTCTTCTCCTACCCACTTAAGCCTCCATGTTGCATCACCACTTCCTCATATCAGGGAGATCATATGATAGTTGTCTTTCTCTGCTTGACTTATTTCGCTAAGCGTGTAATTCTTTTATTTATCCTTTGGGTAAGGAAGTGGTTCAGTTTCATCCTTTTGCATGTGGCTGTCCAGTTTTCCCAATACCATTTGTTGAGGAGACCATCTTTTCCCCATTGCATATTCTTGCCTCCTTTGTTGAAAGTCAACTGACCATGTAATCATGGGCATATTCTGGGCTCTCTGTTCTGTTCCATCGATCTATGTGTCTGTTTTTGTGGTAGTACCATTCTGTTTTGATTACTACACCTTTGCAGTATATCTTTAAATCCAGGATTGTAACACTTCCAGTTGTTACTTTTTTTAAATGGCTTTGGCTACTTGGAGTCTAATGTGGCTCCATATGAATTTTAGGATTTTTTGTTCTGGTTCTGTGAAAAATACTGTTGGCTAGTCTCATAAGAATTGCATTAAATTTGTATATTTCTTAGGGTTGTGTGGACATTTTAACAATATTTGTACTACATTGCATAATTTAAAATTTTAAGTACATAGTGTGCTTCTAAATAACTTGAGGAGACTGTTATACAAAAGAAAATGGTTTCCTAATTCCAGAGAATAGTATGTGGAGGGGACAAATATCTCTTTGTCATTTTTAAAGTTAAAACCACTGCTGTCCAGAGGTGCTTGGGGGGCTCAACTGTTTAAGCATCTGTCTTCAGCTCAGTCATGATCCCAGGGTCCTGGGATCAAGCCTTGAAGGGAGCCTGCTTCTCCCTCTCACTCTGCTTGCTGCTCCACCTGCTTGTGCCCTCTCTTTCTGTCAAATAAGATAAATAAAATCTTTTAAAAAAATTGTCCACTTTTAAGCTGACATATATTATTTTACTTTTCTCATAATATTTATTAGGCCTTCTATAGCCATGTATGTACATACATATAATTACCAACATGATTTTTAAAGTTTATTTTTGTTTAAAATATTTAATGATTCAAAAGTTTTTAAATAAGAGTTTTATACATAAAGGAATTACCCAAAGAACATCTTTTTTTTTTTTTAAAGGAATTTATTTATTGCAAAGCGTGAACGCAGGGAGGGGCGAGGGAAGAGGGAGAAGCAGACTCCCCACGGGGCAGGGATCCCGATACGGAGCTCGATTTCAGGACCCTGGGATCATGACCTGAGCTGAAGGCAGATGCTTAACCAACTGAGCCACCCAGGTTCCCCCAAAGAATATCTTCACTACATAAATTAATTGATGAAGGGACTGAGATGTTCTTTGGTACTTTTATCACTGTAGTCTATTTTTTCATGTCATTAATCAAGACTAGCATGCCATGTTAGCCAGAAATTGAGATAATTTCATTCTGCAGCCCTTAATATAAGATTCTCTTCTAGTTCTTCTAAATTCAGATGTGTAGTTCTAAAAATGAATACTTCGCTTCATTGATGTTTTCCTTTTTTAAACTATTAAGAAATAATGTATTGTGTTCACCATGATTTGAGAGTATATGACCTATGAACACTTGTATTCTGATTGAGTATAGAATTTTATATTGTCTGTTTAGCATAGCCGCATTTGTGGATGTTCTTCAAATTTTACTTTTAATAAGACCATGAAAAGGACTCATTAAGCTATTTGGTGGAAGTGACTGAGAAGCCACAGGGCAGTGATGGAAGAAGCATTTCTGATAAAGGTTATATATTAAAATCTTGTGGTGGCTTAAGAAAAAGAGCACTAGTCTTGAAAAGCTGAGAAATTTTAACTTGAAGTAGTGTATTTAATTCTTTGACTTTCAAATGACTCCCTATGGCTGTTTTCCATTCCTACCTATCACAAATTTAACTTTTCCCCTTTTATAGTACATTATAAGGTCAGAAAAGAGTAAAATGTCAATTATATGGTGAAGATGTTTTGTACATAAATACGATATAAATGTTTTTATTGTAATCATTATAATATAAGGATCTTATGAATACTGTTCCTTAATACCAAAGATTGCTGTAAGTTTATGTGTTGATGAATATATAGATGAATGAATGAATGAATGAATGAATGAATGAATGAATTTATTTGGGGCTCTGGACTACTAAATTATCTGGAGCCTGCCTTGGAATGGAAGATCCTTCTCCTTGGTTTTGAAAACATTAAATTAAAAGGTATCTTAGGGGTGCTTAGGTAGCTCAGTTGGTTAAACATCTGGCTCTTGATTTCAACTCAAGTCATGAACTCAGGGACTTAGGATTGAACCCTACCTTGGTTCTACATTCAGCGTGGAATCTGCTTGAAATTCTCTCTCTCTCTCTCTCTCTCTCTGCCTCCCCTCCCCCTCTCCCCCTCCTCCCCTCTCTCTGCTCCTCATCCTGCTCAGGTGCATGCACTGTCTCTCTCTCTCTCTCTCTCTCAAATAAGTAAATAAATAAACAAAATCTTTTTCTTTTTTTTAGGTATCTTAATGTTTAACTTTTCCCCTTTTATAGTACATTATAAGGTCAGAAAAGAGTAAAATGTCAATTATATGGTGAAGATGTTTTGTACATAAATACGATATAAATGTTTTTATTGTAATCATTATAATATAAGGATCTTATGAATACTGTTAAAACTTAACATTAAGTAAAACTTAACATTAAGTAAAAACTTAATGTTTTTTAGCTATTATCTGTAATTGTCAAAAAGAAGCTATATAGTCCTCCTAAAGATAAATAAGGAGATAAAGAAAAACACAATGAGCTAAACTGTTAATTTTTGTTTATGCATTCCTTAGTTCATCAAGATTAAAATTTGACCAGATTTGACCACCATTTACATACAAACCTTTTGAAATGTAACATTCAAATTGTCCTCTAAATACAAGAAAGAGAATCTAAAGTTACTCTACATTTATTAACTTCATCAAAAGTAAATGGCAAATTCCTCCTGCAAAATAAAAATATCAAGAAAATAAAGCACATAGGAAAAATCTAAATAGAGCTTCTTTGCCCTAAGGACACATTGGAAGTACCTTTAAAACACTGGAAACAAATGAAAAATTATTAATGCTTGGGAATCAGATAAAAAAGAACTAAAAAGTCACTATTCTCTATTTAAGTTTCTATCCTCCGCATTTTGTATCTTTAGCCAACCATTCAAACAAAAGGAATCTATATCACTGTTCTTTCTGACAGAAAAGAAACTGTAATTTTCTTAAATGATACAGATACATAGACTATCAAAAAAAAATCGCATCTTGAAATCAAGAACTATATTATTACTGTCCGATGAGGAGAACACCAATGTGAAACACTCTCATATTAATTCAAAAGGGGACTGCATCCCTGCCTGAATTCAGTTACTAGGAACTAATGGGGAGTCATTTACTTGTTTATATTTTCTCTTTCACATATTTGTAAATATCTGATGATTGTTAATTTTACTTATCTTTTTGTGCATTTCATTACATTATATTCATTGGTTTTGAGTAACTTATTATGTGTATAAGTGCACATTTTAGAAGATGGTCCTTCTAAAGCTTTGCTTGTGGTCTTTGCTAGGAAGATGATTTAGATGCACGGAGAAGGTTGCTTGTTTTACTATTTATCATTTTCCCAGACAAATCCATGGAGACAGGCTGCTGATAGGATAGGAGAAAAACAACAAAAACAAATACAGTGCTTTGGCCTGGAACTGAATTGTATTATCTGTGCTGTCAGCTAGAGTCTTTGCTCACTTACCCAGACAATCTCCACAGGGATTAAAACTTCCCTCTGCATTAGTGATAGCCTTTAGTATACTGCAGCCTCATGTGCAGTTTAAAAAAAAAAAAATCTGGTTATAAACAGTTTTTAATAGTTTGCAAAATCCTCACCAGTTCAGCCTTTGGGGAGAGTGATGATACTGATAAATCAGATAGGTATATCATAATTAAATTGCTAATCACCTGGATTTTAGCTTTAGTTTCTATATATAACTCCTCACAACCCCCAACTCTGGGCCTGATTTGAATACTTACAGTGATGGGTGTACTGGTAATTCAAGTTATTTTTGAGGACATTTTTAAAAAATAAAGTTTATAAGAATTTTGATTTTGCATGAAAGTTCAGAAAGGTAGGATAATAGGAACTAAGAACAACAACAAAAACATCTCAGAATTGTGTAAACCAAACAAAACCAGTTAGAACCAGCTTCTTCATTAAGCGGTAAATGTCTGAACTAACCAGGAAGGTGACTATCTATTCTTAAAGATTTCTGCTAGTAAGGATTTTATAACCTTCTGTAGTTCTCAACCTGATGATTTGTCTCCCCACCCCACCCCCTGCCATTTGGCAGTATCAAAAGACATTTTTGTTTGAGGCAAATGGATTGGTGATATTGGCCTCCAGTAGGTAGAGGTCACAGGTGCTGCTGAACGCCTTATATAATGTACAGGAGACCTCGGGCACCAAAGTATTATCCAGCCCCAAAGTCAGTAGTGTTGAAGTTGAGAAACTGTGCTCTGAAGCATGGATTTTTTATCTTGATGGGAGTTCTTCCAAATGAATATCCCCACTGATGTTTACAATGTTTTATAGGGAGTTTATTTGTTTGGGTTACAATAAGAGAAAAAAGAGGATTTAGACATTGACTTGGGGATTTTTGAACATGGTAAACAAAACATTCTTTGAAAAATGCTCATGGAGACAATAGGCTGATCTCATGATACAAAGAAATGGAAAACAGTGCTATTTCATCATAGAAGGACATGGGAAACTTTATATATATTTTTAACCTTCATAAATATTGAATGAAAATTCTACTTTGTAGGAGATAGGGTTATATAGAATTATTTCTGTATTGGTGAATTAAATCATTTAATAATAAAGTACTCACAATATGTAAAATTAATTATCTTGGTAAAATATTCAGTATCATGAAGCTCTGAATTCATTTCTTAGATGTGACTGTTGGTAATTTATTTGCTAAGCTTCAGTTAACACATTCAGAAAGTCAGGTGGTGTTTTAAGCTTATCAGATGGGTGTTTATTAATTTCTATTTGGTAGTTTAGTGTCACTAAAGTTTTGGGTTTTTTTTTTTTTTTAGATGAATTTAAAAAATTGTCCAATCTTTAACCAATTGCTGGGCCTCAATGTAAGGAATAGGCATGCCCTTGTTCACTTCTCAAGTGGAGTATGACAGTGTTTCCATTCATTTTTATATTGTCTACTCAATCAAAATAATCTACAGTAGAAAGAAGTATATGTAAGGCTGCTTGTATAAACACAAACATACCTAGTAACTTAGTGGTGGTAGGAAAATTAGAGACTGACAAAAAGTGTTTGTTTACATTGCCTTCCAGAGATTAAGGATTTGGGAACCTGACCTGGGATCCAGGGGATGCCCATAACAACCATTGAGGTTCATGGAACCTCATGGAACATATATCTTCTAAAGAGATTTAATAGTATTCCATCCATCATGCTAAAACAAAAACAGACATAGATGTAAGTGATATTCTTAAACCCACTCTATTAAAATTGCAGTTGATCTTATGTTTTAAATAATCATGTTATCTGCCACACCACCCACACCCCATTAATGAACTGAATGGAAAAAGTCATACTTTTTGTAAAGGAGAGGGTGAAAAAATGCAGCTTGAAGTGAAAAATCATAGCCAATCATTTTACCTTTGTTTACGTGTTTAAGAAGTTGTCTCTTTGCTGGAGACAGATAGAAAAACTACATTCTATCACCAACAAAATCCTCTTGGGTTTTTGTTTTGTTTTTTAAATAAAGAAACCAACCACAGTTATATTAGTGTAGAAAAAATTCAGAGAAGAAATTGTATCTCAGCTAGAGGTGAAAAATGCAAAGTTTATTGATTAGAGACTAATGTATAAAAATAAGTTCTGCTAACAGAAAACAAAGGAATGAATTTGTTGTTATTTTATATATTCTTTTAGTTATTATTTTTTTATTTCTAAATAATATTTTGTTTACATGATATTTTGAATAGGTAATCTATATTAAATGATGTAAAAATCAAATCTGCAGAGAGATATACATAGTGATACCTTACTCTCACTTCTGTATCCCATTCTTGTCTCCCTCCCCCTCACCTCATTTTTTATTAGTCTCTTTATTCTTCTAATGTTTTTAATACAAAGCAAATATGTATATTTATTTATTGTTTCCAATACCCATATTCCCCAAAAATCTAAGATGTAGGAAACTATGCATATGCATCAAATGCTTTGCTTTTTTTCACTTAGCACCATATCTTAGAGATCGTTCTCAGTACATGGGTATTTTCTTCATCCTCTTGTAGGCAGCATAAGCACAGAACTACATACAAATAGTACCCTATCAATGGACTCTTGGACTGTTGCCAGTCTTTTGCCATTACTAACAACCTTGTCCAAATGTTATTTTGTAGTTGTATGGGTTTGTCATAAAGTGGGAATACTGTGTTAAAGGGTAAATGCTTTTGTAATTTTGGTAGATGTTGCCTTATTTCCTTCTACAGTGGTTCTATCATTTTGCTGTTTTACCAGTAATTTTTTTTTAAAGATTTTATTTATTTATTTGACGGACAAAGATGACAAGTAGGTAGAGAGTCAGGCAGAGGGTGGGGTGGGGGGCAGGCTCCCTGCCGAGCAGAGAGCCCAATGTGGGGCTCGATCCCAGGACCCTGGGATCATGACCTGAGCTGAAGTAGAGGCCTCAACCCACTGAGCCACCCAGGGGCCCCATGTTTCACTGGTAATTTTTAATGTGTCAAGATTTCCAGGTTGATTATTTCCAGGTAACTACTGGTTGGTAACTAATAGTTAATTGAAAAAAAAAAAATCAAAAGAGGAATTTTTAAAATATTTTAGGTAAAGTTTGATTTTTTTCCTTAACATAGACATTTAAATATGCATTAATTTGTTATTCATTCGTTTCAGGGCAAATGACTTTCTTTGAGAATAATCCACTGATTGAAGTTGCATGATATCCCTTATCTAAACCTCATTGTATTGATTTCAGTGTTTGACTTTAATGTAGTGAGAACTTAGGGCACTCTGAGTTCTTTTACAGATGTTCTGCTTATACCAAAATAGTTATTTTAGTTATTTACCTTGATCGAATTTTCCTAAGGATTCGCCTTGGTTTTTACAGAAATAGTCATGTACTTGTTAACAGTCATATTTTATTGGTTTATACAATATTTATTTACATCACATTATTTTAATATTAAATGATTGTTAAGCTAGAATTTTTCAATCATGGTTTCTTAATTTTTTTTTTTTCACTGATATTATCATTGTACTTATTAATCTCCTGGCCATATTAAGTGCTCAGTAAAACTTATTGAACAGAAGAGAGGCAGGGAAGAGGTAGTGTGGGAACAGGCTCAACTGACTTTTGCTTTGCACCCAGAACGAGAGAGCAAAGGTTTGTGAGGAGGAGAAAGTGGGGCTATAGCAGAGGTAATCTTATCGGCCAGTGATAGTTAGCCTGCCATGGCAGGTACAATCATGGGTAGGAAAATTAAGACTTCTACAGTACTTCTTCCATAAAGAAATTGAAAGGGCGGTGGCCTAAAGGAAGCCTTAATCCCAGGTTCTAATTTATTTACTTAGGATAAGTGCCAGACTGGGCTAGACATCTTTATATTATACTCTTGCCCAGCCAGCAGCTTATTTTTTCAAAAAGATACTAGGACTAGTTGAATGTTTTCTAAATTTTCTTTTTCCCCGTGCATCACCATGAATTTGCCATATTCATATACCACTTTACTACTCTTTACTTTATATTTTTCTTCAATTAGTATTTTAAGCACTTAGATAAATTTAATAAATAAGGATAATTTATATCTCCCTAAAAGGATTGCTCACCATAAATAAAAACAACAGTAAAAACTAAATGCAATAAAACAAAACAATGCTATTAAATGAAAGTTGTGTGATCTTTACAGAGGGCTCTGAGCAAAACAAGATTAGCAAGTGTTATGTGTCCCTCACAAACACCAAAAAAAAAAAAAAAAAAAAAGATAAGGCATAAAGGGTAAAATGTTAATAATAGGTGAATTCAAGTAAAGGTTGTGTAGAGGTTCTTTGTATTGTTGGCTTTTCTTAAAACTTTAATGTAAGAGGCGCCGGGTGGCTCGGTGGGTTGGGCCTCTGCCTTTGGGCTCAGGTCATGATCTCAGGGTCCTGGCATAGAGCCCCGTATCCGGCTCTCTGCTCTGGCAGGGAACCTGCTTCCCCCTCTCTCTCTGCCTGCCTCTCTACCTACTTGTGATCTCTCTCTCTCTCTCTGTCAAATAAATAAATAAAATGTTTAAAAAAAATTTTAATGTGAATTTGAAATAATCTCTTAAAAAGAAATTTAATATATATAATAGAATATTACTCAATATCAAAAATGAAGTTTTGCCATTTGCAACAATGTGGATGGAACTCTAGAGGGTATTATGTTAAGTGAAATAAGTCAATCAGAGAAAGAAAATTGTCGGATGGTTTCACTCATATGTGGAACTTAAGAAACAAAACAGAGACACATTAGAAGAAGGGAGGGAAAAAATAAAACAAGGCATAATCAGAGAGGGAGACAAACCATAAGAGACTCTGTACCACAGGAAACAAACTGAGGGTTGTTTGTGGGTAACAGGCTCAAAAAAAATGAGCTTGTGGATATTGGGAAATTAAAAGGGGAATAAAATTTTAAAGTTACTTATTTAATGTAGTATCCATGTATCATCTGAAAACATTTCAGGTTATTGTAGGTATTCCACTCTTCCAGACATAGCATGCTAGATTGTCTCTAAGGTCATTTCTGGTTCTTATCTTCAATGACACAGTATACATTATATTAATAATAGACAGCATAATTAAAACTACATGCACTCCCAATTCAGTATTTCAATGAAAGAAACTTTAGAAGAAGTTTGCTTTTAAGATTTATTTTTAGAGAGAGAGCATGGGGGAGGGGCAGAGGGAGAGAGAGACTTAAGCTTAAGAGAGACTTAAGACTTAAGTGTTAGTCGTGATCTCTCCCTTTTCTTTCATAATTTTATTAATTTGAGTCCTCTCTCTTTTCTTTTGGATTAGTTTGGCCAGTGGTTTATCAATCTTATTAATTCTTTCGAAGAACCAGTTTCTAGTTTCATTGATGTGTTCTACTGTTCTAGTTTCTAACCCCTTGATCTCTGCTTTAATTTAATTATTTCCCTTCTTGTGCTAGAGGTTAGCTTAAAATTATTGTTGATTTTCCAGTTCTTTAAGGTGTAAAGAGAGTTGGTGTATTCAGGATTTTTTAATGTTTTTGATTGAAGCTTGGTGGCTATGTATTTCCCCCTTAGGATTGCGCTTGTTGTATCCCATAGGTTTAGGACCAATGTGTCTTCATTCTCATTGGTTTCCATGAATTGTTTAAGGTCTTTGATTTCCTTTGATCCAAACCTTCTGGAACAGGGTGGTTTTTAGCTTTTAAGTGTTTGAATTTCTTCCAGACTTTTCCTTGTGATTGAGTTCCAGGTTCAAAGCATTGTGGTCTGAGAATATGCAAGGAATAATCTCAATCTTTTGGTATCAGTTGAGTCCTGATTTGTGACCCAGTATGTTGTCTGTTCTGGAGAAAGTTCTATGTGCGCTCCAGAAAAATGAGTATTCTCTTGTTTTAGGGTGGAATGTTCTGTATATATCTATGAGGTCCATCTGGTCCAATGTGTCATTCAAAGCTCTTGTTTCTTTGTTGATTTTCTGCTTAGATGATATGTCTGTTGCTGAGAGTGGCATGTTAAGATCCCCTACAACTAATGTATTCTTATCAATATCACTCTTTATTTTGATTAACAGTTGGCTTATGTAGTTGACAGCTCCTGTATTGGGAGCACAAATATTTATAATTGTTAGATCTTCTTGGTGGATAGACTCTTTAAGAATGATATAGTGTCCTTTTGTATCTCTGACTACAGTCCTTTAAAATCTAATTTTAAAATCTAATTTTTCTGATCTGAGAATCGCTACCCCAGCTTTCTTTTGAGGCCCGTTGGCATGGAAGATGGTTCTCCATCCCTTCACTTTCAGTCTGGGTGTATCTTTAGGTTCAAAATACCTCTCTTGTAGACAGAATATGTATGAGTCCTGTCGTTTTATCCAATCTGCAACCCTATGCCATTTTATGAGAACATTTTGGTCGTTCACATTGAGAGTGGTTATTGAAAGATAAGTTTTTATTGACATCATGTTGCCTGTGAAGTCATTGTTTCTATAGATTGTCTCTGTAAATTTCTGTTCCATGTCACTCTTGGTTTTTTCTTCTTTTATAGAACCCCTCTTAATATTTCTTGAAGGCCAGCTTGGTGGTCACATAATCTTTTAAACCTTGCCGGTCTTGGAAACTCTTGATCTCTTCATCCATTCTGAATGTCAGCCTTGTGGATAAAGTATTCTTGGCTGCATGTTCTTCTCATTTAGTGCCCTGAATATGTCTTGCCAGCCCTTTGTGGCTTGCCAGATTTCTGTGGACAGGTCTGACATTATTCTGATGGTCCTCCCTCTGCATGTAAGTAATCTCTTCCCCCTAGCTGCCCTTAAGACAGCTTTTCTGAATTTATGACTCATGAATTTCACAATCACATGCCTGGAGGTCTTTCTACCCTTGTTGATCTTGGGGGGGGGGGGTGTCCTTTCTGCTGCTAGGACATGAACACTTGTTCCATTCCCCAGAGTAGGGAAATTTTCATCTAGAATTTGTTCAACTATATCTTCTAGATTTCCCCCCCTCCACCCCATCAGGGATCCCATTAATTCTGACACTGGAATGTTACATGGCCTTATTTATTTCCCTAATTCTGTTTTTATGGCTTGTAAGCTGTTTGTTCCAGGGCTCTTCCTGATCCTTCTTTTCTATCAGTTTGTTTTCTAGATCACTAATTTGATCTTCTGCCTTGTTTACCCTAGCTGTTAGAGTATTTAGATTAGATTGGATCTCATTGATCACATTTTTTAGTTCTGCCAGATCAGCTCTTGCTTCCGCCCTTAGAGATTCTATGTTACCACTAATGGTCTTCTCCAACCGAGCCATTGCCTGGATAATTGTTACTCTGAATTCTATTCCCAACATATTGCTTAGGTCCATATCCAAAAGTTCTGTGGCAGAGGTCACAGTCTCTGAATTTTTTCTCTGTTAGATGTTACTCCTCCTAGTCATTTTGGTGAGGGGTGGTTGAGGGAATATATAGCTGAATATATCAACCATGATCCAGGCAAAGTGCACTCTGAAAAGTTTTGGAGCAATCAGAAGTCACTACCAAAAAGAAAAAAGAGAAGAAAATACAATTTATAATGTATAAAAACAAAGGACCAACCAAAGTAAAAAAAAAAACAAGAATAAGATTTATATAGTACAAAAAAAAAAAATACACAGAAACACTGACAGAAGAATAAGATGGGAAGGTGCTTATAAAACCTTGATGTGGGCAAGGAAGGTTATTTCAGTTCTTCCTGGGTGTATCTTATTATCTTTGTTAAAAGACTCGACTTTCCAGAGATACAGGGAAATTAAAACTGGTTTATATATAAGGGTAGTATTGAATTAGGGAAAAAGGACCACCTTGAAGCTTATAGCTATATATGTATTTAAAAAAAGAAAAGAAAAAGAAACAGGTATATATATGAAAAAGTTTAAGTTAAAAAGTTATTATGGAGGGGCGCCTGAGTGGCTCAGTGGGTTAAGCCTCTGTCTTTGGCTCAGGTCATGATCTCAGGGTCCTGGGATCAAGCCCCACATTGGGCTCTCTGCTCAGTGGGGAGCCTGCATCCCCCCTCTCTGCCTGCCTCTTTGTCTGTCAGATAAATAAAATCTTTTAAAAAAAGGACTGTTTGGGGGCACCTGGGTGGCTCAGTGAGTTAAGCCTCTGCCTTTGGCTCAGGTCATGATCTCAGGGTCCTGGGATCAAGCCCTGCATCAGGCTCGATCTCAGGGTCCTGGAATCAAGCCCCGCATCGGGCTCTCTGCTCAGCGGGGAGCCTGCTTCCACCTCTCTCTCTGCCTGCCTCTCTGCCTACTTGTGATCTCTCTCTCTGTTAAATAAATAAATAAAATCTTTTTTAAAAAGTTATTATGGAATATGTTGTATTAAACATCTAGTTGTAATGGTAAGTAGGTTAAAAAATAAAAGAACAAGGACCATGAGAAGAAATTAAAAAAAAAAAAAAAAACTTTGTATCTATGAAATATACAGGTTTGGGGGCAATACCAGGAACTTAATGTATTATTTTCCCCTGATGTGGGGTTTTACAGTTTTATGAGGACCCTATGGTTGTTGTCCTATTGTTCTTTTGGCTTGTCTTCTGGGGGTGGGGCCTGCCGCATTGTTTTTCAGTCACTCTTGCTTGGGCTGAGTTGCCCTGCCCCCCTATTAAGGGGCTGGGCTCTGTGGAAACCCTTTTCTCAGGCTTTTGTTCTGTGGTGGCTTTCGTACCTTTTTGGAGGGTCAGAGCAAAGTAAACTGTCTGTACCCAGACCTCTGCCTGAGAGAGAAGTCTTAGTGTGCTCCGCTCTGGGTGGTCCAGAGCACACAGACTCCCCCTCTGCAAACTCTGCTGAACACTGCAACCTCCCACAGGTGGTGCACACCCCCAGCCACTGTCCCAGTGGTCACTGGAGGTCCTCACTTGTCTCTGCATTCCCATGCCACTAAAACCACTAGCGATACTGGCCTGGGTGAGCCCGATCCCAGTGTCTGCTGTTGGGAAGCAGCTGTCTGGAGCCCATGCCCACACCCATGTGGGGTGGGCTCAAATCTGTTAGCTACACAGGTTGTGGAAGGCTGCAGGCCCAGGGACCAAAGATGAGCCCCTGCCAGGCTCTCTCAGGTACAGTTGGGCACCGGCTGTGACCACCCTGGGACTGTGGGTTTAGGTCCGTGCTTATGGCCACCTGATCCCACCAAATTGCCCTTTAAGACCCTTTGTTCTTTTTGAGTACTTTTAACCTGACTCCATGCTAATGCTGGCCCCCATGCGTAGGGCACTTTCATATTGGGGTATTACTTTTCAAAGGATTGCTTCTGGTGGCTCCCTTCCCCTTCTGTTTATCGTCTGATATCATTCCAGCACTCCCATTCCTCTGTACCTCTCCACTGATGATCTTCTGCCCCTGTAGAGATCCAGAAGTGTATAATCGTACATTTCAGGCTGGTTTCATGGGTGTTCAGAGTGTTCTGGTGAATATTTATCTCAATTCAGGGGACCGGTTGAAACAGGGTCTCCTATTTCACCATCTTGTCCCTCCTGCCATGGTTATATTTTCTATGGGGAGTAGCTTTATTCTTCCCCTCTCTTGCTCTTTCACTAAGAGCAAAGGCCATGTTGGCATATCCCTTTAGTTTCCTCTGTAGACTGGGTTTGATTCAGATGACTTACTAAAGGTATCCCTCCTTAAAATCCCTGTCCTTTATTCTCTCTCTGATTCAGCTATCTTCCAAGGCCAGCCCTTGATGATGACAACAACGATGATGATGATGATGATGATGATGATGATGATTTTACCTTTATAGGTGCATGGAACACATTACAACTAAATTTCTAGACCACAAGAAATTCTCAGATACTCAAGACAAATGACTGCTTTAGAGCTAGAGAATTTTCATTAGTGTGCCTCTATAAATTTGTATTTTCTTAACCCACTGAGCCACCCAGGCGCCCAAATTTGTATTTTCTTATTGTTTCTTGAGAGTTCTCTTACTGCCTTCACTGTTAAAACAGTTTTTGTGGTTCCATATAAATTTTAGCATTATTTGTTCCATTTCTTTGAAAAAGATGGATGGTACTTTGATAGGAATTGCATTAAATGTGTAGATTGCTTTAGGTAGCATAGACATTTTCACAATATTTATTCTTCCAATCCAGGAGCATGGAACATTTTTCCATTTCTTTGTGTCTTCCTCAATTTCTTTCGTGAGCACTTTATAGTTTTCTGAGTATAGATTCTGTGTCTCTTTGGTTAGGTTTATTCCTAGGTATCTTATGGTTTTGGATGCAATTGTAAATGGGATTGACTCCTTAATATCTCTTTCTTCTGTGTTGCTGTTGGTGTAGAGAAATGCAACTGATTTCTGTGCATTGATTTTATATCCTGACACTTTACTGAATTCCTGTATAAGTTCTAGCAGTTTTGGAGTGGAGTCTTTTGGGTTTTCCACATATAGTATCATATCATCTGCGAAGAGTGATAATTTGACTTCTTCTTTGCCGATTTGGATGCCTTTAATCTCCTTTTGTTGTCTGATTGCTGAGGCTAGGACCTCTAGTACTATGTCCATCAAAATCCTTGAGGAGAACACAGGCAGCAACCTCTTCGACCTCTGCCGCAGCAACATCTTCCTAGGAACAACGCAAAAGGCAAGGGAAGCAAGGGAAAAAATGAACTATTGGGATTTTATCAAGATCAAAAGCTTTTGCACAGCAAAGGAAACAGTTAACAAAATCAAAAGACAACTGACAGAATGGGAGAAGATATTTGCAAACGACATATCAGATAAAGGACTAGTGTCCAGAATCTATAAAGAACTTAGCAAACTCAACACCCAAAGAACAAATAATTAAATCAAGAAATGGGCAGAGGACATGAACAGACATTTCTGCAAAGAAGACATCCAGATGGCCAACAGACACATGAAAAAGTGCTCCATATCACTCGGCATCAGGGAAATACAAATCAAAACCACAATGAGATATCACCTCACACCAGTCCGAATGGCTAAAATCAACAAGTCAGGAAATGACAGATGCTGGCGAGGATGCGGAGAAAGGGGAACCCTCCTACACTGTTGGTGGGAATGCAAGCTGGTGCAGCCACTCTGGAAAACAGCATGGAGGTTCCTCAAAATGTTGAAAATAGAACTGCCCTATGACCCAGCAATTGCACTATTGGGTATTTACCCTAAAGATACAAATGTAGTGATCCAAAGGGGCACATGCACCCGAATGTTTATAGCAGCAATGTCCACAATAGCCAAACTATGGAAAGAACCTAGATGTCCATCAACAGATGAATGGATCAAGAAGATGTGGTATATATACACAATGGAATACTATGCAGCCATCAAAAGAAATGAAATCTTGCCATTTGCAACAACATGGATGGAACTAGAGCGTATCATGCTTAGCGAAATAAGTCAAGCAGAGAAAGACAACTATCATATGATCTCCCTGATATGAGGAAGTGGTGATGCAACATGGAGGTTTAAGTGGGTAGAAGAAGAATAAATGAAACAAGATGGGATTGGGAGGGAGACAAACCATAAGTGACTCTTAATCTCACAAAACAAACTGAGGGTTGCTGGGGGGAGGGGGTTTGGGAGAAGGGGGTGGGATTATGGACATTGGGGAGGGTATGTGATTTGGTGAATGCTGTGAAGTGTGTAAACCTGGTGATTCACAGACCTGTACCCCTGGGGATAAAAATATATGTTTATAAAAAATAAAAAATTAAAAAAAAAAAAACACAGTTTTTGTGGAGTCTGGGGAGTCTAAGCTCCCCATGTCCCCACAACTGTGGGGGAGGAGTCTAAACTTACCATGTCTCACAGATACAACTGTGGGGGAAGAGTGTAATTTTACCATGTCCCACAGATACAACTAGGTAACACTCACATCAGTGTGAATAACCCAGAAAATGACCCAAAGACTGGCAGAACAGACTCTCCACAGCTATGTATAGAAGATGCCATGTTAAGGAGGGAAGGAAGGTTGGAGACCCAGTTATGACCCACAGGATGGTCCCTGGGAAGGAGTGGTGTCACAGGCACAGAAAGGGGAGACAAGCAGACTCACACCAGGGAGCCCACGCAGGAAATTTCACAAGTTCTTACAACGAAGCAGACTTTAAATCTGAACTTAAAAAATCAGCAGACTTAGCTCTGGGAGAGCTTGGAGGGCTAGAGGAAATAGTCCCTGCCCTTAAAGAGACAGCATGGCAGACATAACCCTGGAGATATAGCATAGATGCAGTAGTTTGAAAATCACATGCGGTATAGGGGAAGGAAATTTGTTTACTATTCTCAGAGCATGTGCTGTAAGTACAGGGACCTATGGGGGCATCTCCAGGAATAGAGGATTTTCCCCTTGCCTACCCTCAGCTTGAGAACATGGCACTGTGTTGACACTCTCTACCTAACTTGAAAACAGCGTGCTCTACCCATACATTCCCCTGTGGACACACCTCCTCCCGTGTGGCCCCAGCACAAGGTCTCTTCCCACAGCAGATCAGTGCAAACTGGATCTGCAAACTGTGCTAACACCTGCCTGTCCTGCTAGCTTCTGTGGGTTCACCCTTCCCAATACTCTCTTGGCTAGAGCTTGTCCAAAGCTATGCTATAAACCTGGCAGTGTGTATGCAGCCCCAAAGGACCAGCACTACTTCAAAATGACTCTTGCCCCAAGAAGAGGGAAAGTTAATCACACACACACCTTAGGAGCAGGTGGCCCTAGGAGCAGGCTGGGAGCAGACAGCCAGTCTGACTGCAAGCTCTGCCCACCAACGAAAACTTCTCAGGGGACAAAAGAGGGAAAGTGACCTGAAGTTCACTGCTACTGCATTTCTGACAAATGCCTGATCTGACTCAACTCAAGGCCAAGGCATCTCCAGGCCAGCTGATCTGCAGCACAGCAAAGAAACACTGCCCACAACAAAGAGTGCCATTGTAGACAACTGGACTAAAGGAAAAAAAATGGGTCAACCACAGTAGCAGGGCACACAAGACACATAGGAGATACCCCTGAGGCATCATGTTCTGGTGAACTGGGGACACTGCTCTGCAGAGGACCTCTTCTTCATAAGACCACTTGCTTTCAAGAGCAAGAGATACAGCTGACTTTCCTAATACATAGAAATAGATGCAGTTAAGCAAAATAAGAACATGGATGAATATGTCCCAAATGAAAGGACAGGAGAGAATCACAGCCACAGAAGTAAGTGACACAGAGATAAATATGCTTGATAGAGGACTGAAAATAATGATCACAGAGGTATTTATAGGACTTTCTAAAAAAGTGGAGGACCTGAGACAGGAAACAAACAAACAAACAAAAACAGTCAGAGATGAACCCAATAACTGAAATTAAAAATATATTAGATGGACTAGTAGACTAGAGGAGACAGAAGAATGTATCAGCAACCTGGAAAACAAAGTAATGGAGAGCAATCAAGCTAAGCAGGGGAAAAAAAATAGGAAATGAAAACAGACTTAGCAAACTCAGCAATACCGTCAAGTGTAGTAACATTCACAGTACAGTGATCTCAGAAGAAGAAGAGAGAGAAGGTGGGGGGAGGGCAGAGAATTTATTTGAAGAACTAATAGCTGTATCTAGGAAAGTAAACAAATTCAGATCAAGGAGGCACAGTGACCCCCCAACAAATTCAACCCAAGGAAGTCCACACCAAGACATATAGTAATTAATATGGCAAAAAGTGGTGATAAAGAGAATTTTAAAAGCAGCAAAAGAAAATAGTAACATACAACAGAAACCCCAAAGGTTGTCAGCTGATTTTGCAGCAAAAACTTTGCAGACCAGAAGGGAGTATCATGATCTATTTTAAATGCTGGAAAGAAAAAAACCTGCAACCAAGAATACACTATCTAGCAAGGCTATCATTCAAATTAGGAGTGCTTATGAGTTTCCCAGACAAACAAAATTAAGGAATTTGTTAAACCAACCTTACAGGAAATGTTAAAGAGAATTCTTTGAGTGGAAAGAAAAGACAGTAAGTAGAAGAAAAGTGGGAAGCACGAAAGCAGTAAAAATAAGTATATCTATAAAAATCAGTGACAGGACTCACAAAAGAGAAAGAAGTAAAGTATGACATCATATACCTAAAACGTGATGGGGAGAGGAATAAAGAATGGGTTCAAACTTAAATGACCATCAACTTAATATAGAGTGCCATATGCAGATCTCATATACAAACCAAATGATTTATATACAAATGACCTTATATACAAACTGAATGATTATGTATAAACTGAATGATTAACCAAAATCAAATGATTAACCAAAAATCAAGAACCAAAGAGAAAGGAAAAAAAAACAAGGAGAAAGGAATCCAAGTATATCACTAAAGAAAACAAACTAATAGAGAAAAGAGCAAGAGAAGGAAGAGAGAAGAATCACAAAATAACCACTAAACAAGTGACAAAACGGCAATAAGTATATACCTACCAGTAATTACTTTGAATGTAAATGGACTAAACACTCCAATCAAAAGACATATGGTGATGGAATGATTTAAAAAAGCAAGACCCAACCACATACTTCATATGGAAGATTCCTTTCATACCCAAAGACATATGCAAATTGAAAGTGATGGGATGGAGAAGCATTTATCATACAAATAGTAGTCAAAGAAAGCCAAGGTAGCAAAACTTACATCAAACAAGATAGACTGTAAAACAAAAACTGTAACAAGACAAAGAAGGATACTATGTAATCATAAAGGAGACAGTCCAGCAAGATGTAACAATTGTTAATATATATGCACCTAACACAGGAGCACCTAAATACATAAAGCAGTTAATAACAAAGGAACTAATCCATAGTCAAGTGCACATGGAACATTCTCCAGAATAGATCATGTATCAGGCCACAAATCTAGTCTCAGTAAATTAAAAAAGATTAAAGTCATCCATACATCTTTTCTGACCACAATGCTATGAAACTAGAAATCAACCACAAGAAAAATTCTGGAAAGAACACAAATCCATGGAGGTTAAATAACATGCTACTAAACAATGAATGGTTCAACCAGGAAATCAAAGAGGAAATTGGAAAAAAAACACACACACACACACACGGAGACAAATGAATAGGAAAACACAGTCGTCCAAAATCTCTGGATGCAGCAAAAGCTGTTCTAAGAGGGAAGCTTATAACAATACAGACCTATCTCAATAAACAAAAATTTAAAAAACAACCTAGTATTACACCTAAAACTGCCAGAAAAAGAACAAACAAAACCCAAAATGAGTAAAAGGAAGAAAATAATAAAGGTTCGGCGAGAAATAAAATAGAAACTAAAAAAAACCCAGTAGAACAAATTAATGAAACCAGGAGCTGATTCTTTAAAAAGATCAAAAAATTGATAAACCTTTAGCCAGACTTATTAAACAGAGGACATAAATAAACAAAATCAGATATAAAACAGTTATAAAAAAGAAGAAATAACCAACATTACAGAAAAAGAAATGATTATAGAGACTATAAAAAATCTGCCAATAAATTTGACAACCACAAAGAAATGGATAAATTCCTAGAAACCTATAACCTCCCAAAACTGAGCCAGAAAGAAATAGATTTGAAAACGGATGGATTACTAGCAAGGATATTGAATTGGTAATCAAAAAACTAACAAAAGTCCAAGACCAGACAGCTTCACACATGAATTCTACCTAACATTTAAAGAAGAGTTAAGACTTATTCTTTCAGAATATTCTGAAACATAGAAAAGGAAGGAAATCTGAATCCATTCTATGAGGCCAGCATTACCCTGATCCCCAAATCAGATAAAGACTCTATTTTAAAAAAAGAGAGAGAGAGAGAGAGAACACTACAGGTCAATCTCACTGATGAACATAGATATAAAAATGCTCAACAAAGTAGCAGGAAACCCAAGTCCAGTGGTACATGAAAAAAGTCACTACAATCAAGTGGGATTTATTCCCAAGATTCCAGGGTAGTTCAATATTGGCAACTCAGTAAGAGTGATGCATCACACCAACAAGAGAAAGGATGAAAAACATAATTATTTCAATAGATGCAGAAAAAGCATTTGACAAAGTACAACATCTATTCATGAGGAAAACCCTCAACACAGTAGGTTTAGAGGGAACATACCTCAACAAAATAATGGCAGATATGAAAAACCCACAGCTAACATCATAGTGGTGGAAAGCTGAGAATTTTTCCCCTAAGGTTGAGAACAAGACAAGGATGTCTACTCTCAACACTTTTATTGAACATAGTACTGGAAGTCATGGTCACAGCAGTTAGACAACAAAAAGCTATAAAAGGCGTCCAGATTGTTAAGGAAGAAGTAAAACTTCTAATATTTGCAGATAACATGATATTACATTTAGAAGACCCTAAGTACTTCACAAAAACACTACTAGAACTGATAAATGAACGCAATAAGGTCACAGGATACAAAAATCAATGTACAGAAATTTGTTGCATTTCTGTACAATAATAATGAAGTAGCAGAAAAAGAAATTAAGGAGACAGTCCCATTTACAATTGCACCAAAAAGAATAAAATACTAGGAATAAACTTAACCAAGGAGGTGGAAGATCTGTACTCTAAAAACCATGAAATAGTAATGAAAGAAACTGAAGATAACAAATGGACAGATATTTCATGCTCATGGATTAGAAGAACAAATATTGTTAAGATGTCCACACAACCCAAAGCAATATACAAATTTAATGCAATTCTTATGAAACTAGCCAACAGCTTTTTCACAGAACCAGAACAAAAAATCCTAAAATTCATATGGAGCCATATTAGACCCCGAGTAGCCAAAGCCATTTTAAAAAAGTAAAAACTGGAAGTGTCACAATCCCGGATTTAAAGATATACTGCAAAGGTGTAGTAATCAAAACAGAATGGTACTACCACAAAAACAGACACATAGATCGATGGAACAGAACAGAGAGCCCAGAATAAGCCCATGATTATATGGTCAGTTGATCTTCAACAAAGGAGGCAAGTATATGCAATGGGGAAAAGATGGTCTCCTCAACAAATGGTATTGGGAAAACTGGACAGCCACATGCAAAAGGATGAAACTGAACCACTTCCTTACCCAAGGGATAAATACAAAAATTACACAAAAATAAACTCAAAAGGGATGAAGGATCTAAACGTGAGACCTCAAATCCTAGAACTCCTAGAAGAGAACACAGGCAGTGATTTTTCTGACACTGTCATAGCAACATTTTTCTAGACATGTCTCCTAGGCAAGGAAAACAAAAGCAAAAATAAACTTACGGGACTACATCAAAATAAAAAGCTTTTGCACAGCAAAGGAAATAATCAACAAAACTAAAGACAGCCGACTGAATGGGACAAGATATTTGCAAATGACATATTCAGTAATGGGCTTGTATCCAAAATACATGAAGAAGTTATACAATGCAACACTCAAAACACAAATAATCCAATTAAAATGGGCAGAAGACATGAATAGACATATCTGCAAAGAAGACATCCAGGTGGCCAATGGACACATGAAAAGAGGCTCAACATCATTAATCATCAGTCATTTGAAATACAAATCAAAACCACAATGAGGTATCACCTCACACCTGTCCGAATGGCTAAAATTAAAAAACAAACAAACAAACAAAAAAAAAACAGAAGAAACCACAAGTGTTGGAAAAGATGTGAGGAAAAGGGAACCCTCTTGTACTCTCGGTGGGAATGCAAACTGGTACAGCTACTGAGGAAAACAGTATAGAGGTTCCTCAAAAAATTAAAAATAGAATTACTTATGATCCAGTAATCCCACTACAGGTTATATGCCCAAAGAACACAAAGACACTGATTCAAAAAGATACATGCACTCCTATGCATACTGCACCATTATTTATAATAGCCAAATTATGACGTGTCCCATTGATTGATGAATGGATAAAGAAACACACATACACACAGAGGAATATTATTCAGCCCTTAAAAAGAATGAAATCTTGCCATTTGCAACAACATGGATGGCTATATGGGCTATAATTCTAAGTGAAATAAGTCAGAGAAAGACAAACACCATATGATCTCACTCATATATAACTTAAGAAACAAGACAAATGAACAGAGAATACAAAACAGAGACAAAACAAGAAACAGACTCTTTACTATAGAGAACAAACTGAGGTTACCAGAAGGAGGTGGGTTGGAGAATGCATGAAATAGGTAGAGGGGATTAAGAGTACACTTATCGGGGCATCTGGGTGGCTCAGTGGGTTGAGTCTCTGCCTTCGGCTCAAGTCATGATCTCAGAGTCCTGTGATCGAGCACTGCATCCGGCTCTCTGCTCACCGGGGAGCCTGCTTACCCCCCCCCCTCTCTCTGCCTGCCTCTCTGCCTACTTGTGATCTCTGTCTGTCAAGTAAGTAAATAAAATCTTAAAAAAAAAAAAAAGTACACTTATCTTGGAGCACCTACGTGGCACAGCTGGTTAAGCATCCAACTCTTCATTTTGTCTTAGGTTGTGATATCAGGGTCATAAGATGGAGCCTTATGTCAGGCTCTGCTCTTGGTGTGGAGTCTGCTTAAGGCTCTCTCCCTCTTCCTCTGTCTCTCCTTCCTCACCCCTGCATGCTTTCTCTTTCTCTGGAATAAATAAGTTTGGGGTTTTTTTTTGTTTTGTTTTTTTAAACTACACTTATCTTGATGAGCACTGAATAATATATAGAATTGTTGAATCACTATGTTTTGCAACTGAAATTAATATAACATGGATAACTATATGGAATTGAAATTTTAATAATAAGTAAAAAGAAAATAGAAAAACTAAAAGACAGCTTTTAAGTTTTGTGTCTAATACTGTTGTGTATAACATAGAAGATTTTCTCTTTTACTGGAAAGAATAAGTCTTCATAATTTTTAAGTTAGAAATATTTGAGACTCTTCAGTGATTTTTCTTAAATTATTTTTAAAATATTAAAGTAAAAACCAAGATTGGATGGATGTCTTGCAAAGAAGGAAGTTACTTATGGTGAGTTTTTAGTGTTGAATGTGAAAAGGTAAGTCTAAGTGTAAGCACGTTTCTTGTATCATTTAGATGGATTTGTTCTCTTCAGTGAATGTCCTGTGTCTTACTATCATCTGTGAGGAGCCTGTGAATCTATCTTAACACTGGCTTTCTGAGAAAAGTGAGATAAGCATTAAATATCCTTGATCTTTTCTGAAAGTGTCTAGGAAATCATGTATTTTGCTCTCCATTTCCAAACTTACTCTTCTTAGACATATAAAAAATATTGATGCAGTAGTGTAGTATGTAGGGCCAATGAGCATCATTTGGCTCTAATCTTCCACCTTGTTTGTTCTTGAAAATCATAACCTTTCCTGCTAGAATCGACGTTAAGATGTGCCAGGGCTTACCTAACTTTAAACCAGATTACAAAGATGAAAGTTCAGCGTGGATAATATTCTGTTAATGAGGCCATAATTATGGAATATTTCCTTGTGATTTTCATCTTCTACCAAATTTAACAGAATTTTTCATCAATCCTGACCGGCCATTTTGGTTTTGTCTTAGTGGTTGAGAGTATTGTTCAAGAGAATGTGAATGGATCACTGTGAATGAATCACTCCTGTTGAACAAATAATCCATTATGTTTGAATTTCTATAGTGAGTGATTAACATAATTCCCATAATTAAAGTTCTGCTTTTACCTTTTCTGACCTCTTTTGCCTTGTGTTTATTCAAATAACTTATCAGAAAAATCCTAAGGAAATACAGTAATAATTAAGAGTTAATAATGAAGAAATAGCTTCAGTGTGCTAGTGATATCATTTTATCCATTACTGTTTATGAGTAAAACTGTTCATTAATATTAACCATCCTTTCGGTTTATATATACATAAATTATTTTTCTTATTGTATGTACTGTCGTCATAAACATGGCATGTACATTGCCCTTAGGCAAGACTGTCTTGGTGAGTCAGGATTGTTATTGCTGTCAAATTGAAGATATAACCTTCTTGTCCAAATAGACTATTTTAATTGAGTCAAATTCAGTAGGACTTTTTGAGTCTCCTTGGAGTATAATGACCCTTTTCCTTCTAAGTTCTTAAAAGATTAATAAATTCAAGGGTGAATGTTTATAAAACTTCATAGAGGGCAAATTTGACTTTTTATTTTATTTTATTTTTTTTTTTAAAGATTTTATTTATTTATTTGACAGAGAGAGATCACAGTAGGAGAGAGGAAGGGAAGAGATCACAGAGAGAGAGAGGGAAGCAGGCCCCCTGCTGAGCAGAGAGCCCGATGTGGGACTCGATCCCAGGACCCTGAGATCATGACCTGAGCTGAAGGCAGCGGTTTAACCCACTGAGCCACCCAGGCGCCCCGACTTTTTATTTTAAACTCGTTTGTCACCCAGGGATGTCATTGCCCTGTATCTTGAATTCTTGACACAGGTCCCATTCTACTTTCACAATTGTCTGCTTGGTTTTTGTTTGTTTGTTTGCTATGTTTTGATGCCTTACTCATTTTCACACATCAGCCTCTACTTCAGTCTGTAAGTTCAAATTTATGTGTTTTAGTGTCCGGGTAATATTTAGATATTCAGATAAATATTTCCAAAGAATGTGTGATGGGAAAGAACTAGTTGTGCTCTGAGATTTTTTTTTTTTCTTTTACACTCCACACCTTTAGATATAATACTGCCTGCTTGGGTTGTCTAACCCAGTAGTAACTAATGAAAAATACCAGGAAGATTTTGAGGTATAGATAAACTGTTCTTTTACCCATAAGACCATCTCTTTACATTTGTAATCTCCTTTAATGAATGGAGTATAAAGCTATTATTTTGGCCATGTCTTCTTTATTGATTACACATTTGTTAGACAACATATGCAGTTGTTGGTAGTATTTTGAAATCTACCTCTACTCTATCTAGATGTGTCCTACATGCACTGTAGATTAAAATCTGCTTTTCATTCCTCAGTTTTAAATGGTCATTCCTATTGTTTTATTATGTACTTTGTGAAAATTGACCTCTTTTTTTGTGTGTGTGGGGCAGTGAAGGAAGGAATCTCCTCAAAGAATTTTTGTTTCTCAAAAGACAGTTAACTTGGAAGGGGCATCTGGGTGGCTCAGTGGGTTAAAGCCTCTGCTTTCAGCTCAGGTCATGATCTCAGGGTCCTGGGATCGAGCCCCGCATCGGGCTCTCTGCTCAGCAGGGAGTCTGCTTCCTCCTCTCTCTCTGCCTGCTTCTCTGTCTACTTATGATTTCCATCTGTCAAATAAATAAATAAAATCTTAAAAAAAAAAAAGACAGTTAACTTGGAAAAATTTATTTTACTTGAGTTTGAAAATGGAAAACTGACACTTTTAATTAGAAAGGATGTAAAATCTAAAGTATAATCGTTGCTATAAAATATGTTCATGTATCTGAATACTAGAGGTTAATATTTAAAGAAGGAAACAATAGTTAATTCTTTTTTCTTTCTCTGAAATTTTATTTAATAATTTGTTTATTCTTTTCTTATTGAAAAGAAAAAGGTGTTATCAGATCCCTGCCTATTTAACTTTAGAGAGAACTTAGTTTGGTCTGTTGTATAGACATGTAATCAGTATAGCACTTTTATTCATTCCATAAATACTTATGAGGTCTTGATGATTTTTAGTCTTTTCTAGTAAATATTAATTAGTGCTAACATCTCTATCAATTAATTGTAATATTTGGAATATTTGGTCATAAAGAAGAACAAGGCCTTGCTTCAAAATAACTGGCATACTCTCCAGTAAGTGTATTATATTCTATTGGACTTATGTACATCCCAATGTTTACTTCATTACTTTATGAATGTTAGTCTTGAGAGGAAACTTTATTATGATATTTTTTTAACAGTGACATTACAATGATATAATATAGTGATCTTGGGCCAGAATAATTACAAGTGGGTCTGCTCTCAAAGTAAATGAATTAATTGAAATCTATCTTCAAATATTATAATTCTTTTAACAAAAATTCTTTTGCAAAGAAAAAAATAACATAAAGTTTAGAAATTATGATTTTCCATAAGGTTTTTTTTTTGTAATTCTAGAATAAGGCTACTGTTTTATCTTTGGAAACATTACTTTTCCATGAGGTCTTAACCATTACCACTTTTACCTGAGGCCTGTGAATATGGTCTACTCTTGAGTTGCATACTTGATTCCAGATGTCTTCACATAACTGTGTTTGGAAAGACTATATATGTGTAGGAAACAATGTCATCAGTGGGTCAGGTTTGAACATTTTTATGAAATAGCACACAGATTTTTCTAGACAAGGATAGAAAAATGACAAGTCCTGGGCAAGGACGCCATCCCTTGGGAATAGACATCTCTAGGAGAACTGCACTCCTGGATAGAAAAGTGATACCAGATATTTTCCAATTTTGCTGAGTACTAATCAATCATTCTTATTTGAGAAATGAGTCTGGAAACCAGTTTTTGAGATAATTGAGACCATTTGCTGTGAACTTCCTTATGTATCCCCAGCTTTAACTAAACATTGCTATGCCCTGTTATTTAAATGTTCCTCCTTTACTCTCAGAGACAAACATATTCTCCTTAAAGTAAAATGCTTTCCTTAGTTTCTCTGTCTTATCTCAATTTTAAAAATTTTCAACTCTCTGGGTGACTGGGTGGCTCAGTCAGTTAAGTGGCTGCCTTTGGCTCAGGTCATGATCTTGGAGTCCCGAGATGAAGCCCCATATAGGGCTCCCTGCTCAGTGGGGAGTCTGCTTCTCCCTCTTTTACTCTCCCTTCTTTTGCACTCGTGCTCTCTCTCTCTCTCTCTCTCTCTCTGTCAAATAAATAAAATCTTAAAAAAAAAAAAAAAAGAGTTTCAACTCTCTAGTTCCTCCTGACTATACTTTATTAAGAAAGTGAATTTATGTAAGTCACCAATGACTACCAAACAAAATTTAATGGCTTCTTAATGGTTCTTATTTTCTCAAATTCAACAAATTTGATCCTGCTGAGTACTCACATTTGAAGCTCCAGTGATTCTCCAGTTTTCCCTTCTGTTAACTATTTGTCTCCTACTTTTTCATTTCAGTTGAATTCAACAGTCACAATATGGCATAAGAATCAGACAAAAATCGGAGTCCAGTCAGACACCTAGTTTTGGTTTTGACTCGAAATCTATCTCAATATCATTATTGTTTTTCATTCCCATTGCTTCTGTTCTAGTTCAGTTCTTTCTTTGGATTGTTAGAGTTGTCTTTTAAACAGTTTCTCTGCCTCCTAACTTGTTTCTCTGCCTCCAGTCTCTTCTTTCCTCCATTTCATCTTTGTTTTATTTCACAGTACTCTTCCTAAAGGAATGTCTTTAACCAGGTTGTTCTGCTGCTTTACCAGATTACCATAGTGCTAAGGAAACTAGAGTGGCTCCCTGTCCTTTGCCTGAAGTCTGGCTCTTCATTCTGACCATTCTAACCTGCAAAAGTTGGGCCCACGTTTCACCATTATTTTCTGTATTCAGGGAACATAATTTTATCCATTTTATCTGGCAATTAAGTCTTTGAGTGTCATGTGTTCTGCACATGCCATGTTCATGAATTCCTCCAGGCTTTTGCTGCTTTTTTCTCGTTTCCATTTATCTAACACCATCCTCATTACTTTTTCGTAGTTGCCTCAGTCTTAACAATATTTTCCTTTAAAAAAAAAAAAAACAAATTTGACTTTACCAGTATCTTTTTCTCTAGCTTGCTTCTCTTGAGGACCACTTAGTTAAGTTCTTGATTTTTGTCTAATAGTTGATTCTTTTCCAAATGTTTCCTAACCATCTAAGAACTTCTAGGTATTTTAAGGTCAGAGAAATGAAACTCTCTAAATGTCAGGTAATAGACCACAAATATATGACTACTGAGTGAAAATAAGCTACAGATCAAATATTATATCTCTTTAATTCTCACTAAAAAATTGAAAATAATTTGAGTAGAAGCAGTTTTAAAAAAATGATTAGTATCATAATTTTATCAAATCAACTTTTATATTTTTAAAATTGTCACATCAGCAGGGGGCACTCAAACCAAAGTTCATTCTGCCATCTTATGTTAGATTAAAATTTCTCTCTGTAAGAGTTTATTTATTCTGCTTGGGGTACCAGCTATACTTTATAATCGATTTGTAAATAAATTTTAAAATTCTTAGGTAGGTAATTCTTTAGAATTGTATTTTTTTTTTAATCCATAGAAAATATATTGTGTTTTTGATGGAAAAGTATGTTTTAGAACATGAAATGCTTTATCTGGTACTTTTTTTGGATGGCCACTTTACACAGGAATCTGTTTTTCCTGCCTCAAACAGTATTTCAGTTAAATTAATATATTATTAAGCTGTTTTTCATTCAATAAAATATTAACTTTTATAGAATAGTACTTTCATTTTCCCCTATGAACTTGAGAAAAATAAGTTTTTATTAGCAGCTATAGTTTAACACTGACTAAACTGTAGTTTGATAAATTCTTAAAGTTTTACTGAATTTTTCTTCCTGAGCCTTTCTTCTGGCAGACTGCAAACAACTAGTGGCAAGTGTTTATAGATGAGCTCATTTTCTCCCCTCCTCTTGGAGGTTAACCTAGTACTTATTAAGGGAGAAACACAGTTTATACTAAACAGTGTTTAACATATACTGATGGTATTACTGTATTTCCTGTTTTGTGTTCATAATTAGAAGATTCTGAAAAACTGCCTTTGTATAAATACTTCACTGACATTCCAGACAAGTATAATCTTGTCTGCTGGTAGGCAGGAAAGAGTGATGTCCTGGAATGCTGTTACAGAAGGAAATCTCTTTGTGTTCCACAAATGATACCCCTAAACCTTTTAAGAATATAATTTAAAAATGACAACTCTATATTTGCTTTTCCTTCCGTTTATTAACTTTGCATGCATTTAGTTCAGAAATGCAATTAGTCCACACACACATACAAAAATTCCATTATGTCTGAGAAAGAAGCGTCTTCCTGGTGGTTTGCTTGAAATTTGCTGGTAGATATGTCAGAGGTAAACATAAAAACTGATTTAGTAAGTCATTACTAGTTTTTGTTCTTTTAGCTTAAAACTATTTTTGATACTTGAATGAAGCTTTCATTCAAGTACAGGCTTCAAAGGTTCAGAGTTTTCTACTCCCTTCCAAAATTTCCAGTGAAAAAATAATTTGGAGATTGTTTTTAGAATACAGATTACATTTTTTAAGAGTTAGATTTGGAGTTTTTGTGTTATTATTTAATGTGAGTCATTAAGATATATAAATACGACTTGTAACTTAACCTTTAATGTGCTAATGAATAGATTTTCTTACACTTATGATAGCTAAAATCAAAATTGCATTGCAGTTTCTTTTCAATGACTGAAAATATATATATATGATTTAAACCCCTAAATGCCAAAGCAGACGTCATAAACTAGACCTGTGTCTAATTTCTAGGTTGGTGGTTTTTTTTCTTCTGTCTCATTACTTCTGCCATTAACATGGAAAGTAACAATTAATTGTATTGATTCTCTACCTCAGCCCCCACTCAGTCTAAAACCCAGCAAAATGGAGAATCACCTGTAAGAATTTCCAAATACAAGGTTTAAAATGCTTGTTGATCACTTTCAAAGTGTAAAAAAATATATGCTTTTTATGAGCAGATAGTTCTTATGTTATTAATGTACTGGCCATATGTTGTACCTTACATTTAAATATTTGCTTAGGAATATATTGACGTTATCCCTTGTATGTGTCCTTTCTCATAAATCTGCTGTGTTGAATTCTGAAATACTAAAGCTATTCATCTTCATTTAAACAGAGTAGCTTAAGACAGCAGAGCTGTTAACTGATATGGTGGTTCTTTTAATGGTGTCAGGAACTCTGATTCCTTCGATCTTGCTGCAGTACCATCCCTTAGCCACATGTTTAAAAATCTCCCTGTTACCTCAATTGGATTCTCATTCATGTGAACAGGAATCAAGAGGTGAGGTAATCGAGAACTTACTCCCTCACTTCAAGAACATACCCCATAACTTGCATGTATTGTTTACATCCCATTGGCTGATCTTAGCTACATGACCATGTTCAGGTACAAGGGAGGCTACAAAATAAATATGTTCTCTATTTTGAGTGGCTGGGCACACAGCTTAAATTGAGGGGTTTTATTACTAAAGGAAAAAAGAAAAGCTCGCAGTCTTAGTCATTATGTGTTAGTTTTGTTCGCTTTCATTGTCTACTCCTTTTTCAAAATACTCCCGCTTTGTTTCACATGACACAGCAGTCTCCTGATTTTTCTTCTATTTCTGGCCCTCTTGATTCCTTTACATATTCTCTGCCTAATCATGACATGTTGCAGTTCATCAAGGCTCATGGCTAGGACCTCTCTTCTTCCTTGTCTTCAGGCAATCTCATCTGCATCTGTGGCTTTAGGTATCATGTGATTGCAGTTGATTTAGCTGACCATTGCTCTGACCTCGCTAATGAACTGCCTACTGAGCTATCTCAAAGGCATTTCAGTTCAACATATCCTAAAATTTAGTCTTCCTCTAAGTATTTTAATCAATAAATCTTAACTTTAGGAGGTAAATACAATTACTATAACTGATCTTATAGATGAGAAATTGAGATACAGAGAGAAATTAAGAATTTGACCAAGTCACTGAGCTACTAACTGGTGAAGGGTCTGAGGTTTTGACAAATGTGCAGAACTGGGTAATGACAATACAAAGCAGTTTTTCACCCCAGTAATTTCTTTATTCTACCCCTTGGTAGTTAACCCTCTTTCCACCACTAATGCCTGACAACTACTGATCTGTTCCCCAAGTTGCCATTTTTCAAATGTTATATAAGTGGAACCATGCAGTATGTAACATCTTGAGTATGGTTTCTTAACATGTTTTTAAGAGTTGTCTGTGTTGTTACGTGTATCAGTAGTTTGTTCCTTTTCTATTGCTGGGTCATATTCCACTATATGGATGTACTGCAGTTTGCTTATCCATATACCCATTGAAGGACATTTTAGATTGTTTCCAGTTCTTCTGTGAATAATGCTACAGTAAACATTAGCAGACAGGTTTTTGTGTGAACATAAGTTTTCATAGTTTAGGATAATTACTAAGAGTGGAATTAACTGAGTCATAGGTTACCTAAAGGTGTGTGTAACAACTTTATATTGGTTTCTAGATTGTCAGAACTTTGTTGCCTCACCAGCAACATATGAATTCCAGGTGTTCTGCATTCTTGCTAGCACTTTGTGTTGGCATTTAAAAAAAAAAAAAAAGTAACCATTGTAATAGATGTATAGTGTTATCTTACTTAAATTTGCATTTCTGTAATGACTGATGATATTGGGCATCTTTTCATGTGCCATTTTTCATTACAATATTTTCTTTGGAGAAATGTTTTAGATTCTTCTAAGCAATTTTTACTTTTTTAATTGGGCTGTTTTTTTCTTGCTTTTTTCTTTATATTCTGATTACAGATCCTTTGTCAGGTATATTGCAAGTATTTTCTAGTGTATAGCTTCTCTTTTCTTTCCCTTAACAGTGTATTTTACAGAGCAAAAGTTCTGGATCTTGAAGAAGCTCAATTTCTTTTTTTTTTTTTTTCTTTTTGTGTTTTTTTTTTTTTAAATCAACTCTTTGCTTAACCCAAATTTTTAAAGTTTTTTGTCGTGAAAAGCACATAACATAGAATTTATTATTTTACCATTTCTAAGTATACAGTTCAATAGTATTAAGTATATTCACATTGTTGTGCAGACAATCGCCAAAACTTTTCCACCTTGCAGAAGTAAAACATTCTGCCCATTAAACAATTCTCCTTGACCCCCTCCACCCAGTACCCGGCAACCAACCATTCTGTTTTATGTTTCTATGAATTTGACTACCCTAGGTAAGCAGAAGTATGTGTCTTATTATGATTGGTTTCTTTCTTTTCCTTTCCTTTCTTTTCTTTTCTTTCTCTCTCTCCCTCTCTCTCTCTTTATTTCTTTCTTTCAGATTTTATTTATTTGAGAGAGAGTCAGAGAGAAAGAGAAAGAGAGAACATTATAGGGCCGGGCAGAGGGAGAGGGAGAGGAAGAAGCAGACTCCCTACTGAGCAGGGAGCCCGAGGTGGGCCTCAATTCCAGGACCCTGGGATCATGACCTGAGCCACCCAGGCGCCCCAGTGACTGGTTTATTTCACTTAGCATAATGTTCTCCTGTCATCCGTGTTATAGTAGATATCAGAATTTCTTTACTTGTTAAGGATGAATAGTATTCTGTTGTATGTATATAGTACATTTTGCTCATCTATTCAGTTGTCAGTGGACACTTGGATTTCTTCCACCTCTTGGTTATTGTGAGTAGTGCTGCTATGAAAAAGAGATTATGCAAATATCTCTTTGAGATTCTGTTTTCATTATTTTGGATATACACCCAGAAGTGGGATTACTGAATTTTTTGATGACTTAATTTTAACTTTTTGAGGAACTACCATACTGTTTTCTACAATGCCTGTACCATTTTGCATTCTTCCCAACAGTGCCCATGGTTTCTAGTTTACTCCATCTTTGCTAACATTTGTTTGTTGTTTGTTTGTTTTTTAGTTAATTATGTATTTATTTATTTATTTTTGAGAGTGAGTAAAACTATAGAAGTTTATTAATTGAAGATACAGAAAAAGCTCTCAAGAGTGAGAGAGGTCCGGACAGGGTTGCCCTGTATGTTGTTTTTTAAATAGCCAACGTAATAGGTACCTCCTAGTGATTTTGATTTGTATTTCCCTAGTTAGTGATGTTAACCATCTTTTCATATGCTTATTAGTCTTTTGTGTATCATCTCTGGAGAAATATCTATTCAAGTCTTTCACTCATCTTTAAACTTGTTTTGTTGAGTTGTGGAAGTCCTTTATAACTTCTAGATAGTAGCCCCTTATCAAATACGTGATTTGCATCCCATTATGTAGATTCCCTTTTTTACTCTGTTGATTTTGTCCTTTGATTCATGAATTTTTTTTTTTTCATTTTGATGTCAAATTTGTCTAGTTATATTTTGTTGACTATTATTTTGTTGTCTCTGGGAAACACCAAATCCAATGTCACTAAAGACTTTCTCTTTGGGGACCTTATATTTATTTAGGTCCTTGATCCATTTTGAGTTAATTTGTGTATAAGGTGTAAGTTAAGGTTTCAGCTTCTTTTTTTGGTATGTGATGTCTAGTTTCCCCAGCACCATTTGTTGAAGAGATTCCTATATTTTTTGGTAAAAGTTTTACATTTCACTTTTAGATCTGTAATCTAGTTTTGATCTATGTTTTTAATCTAGTGTGAATTCAAAGTAAAGGTCCATGTTTGCATATGGATGCAAAGTTGTTCCAGCATTTAACTTAAATATTGTATTAAAAATTTTAAGCTTATTATTTAAATGAATGTTTTCCTGTTTTCAAATTGAGATCCATTTCTTTTTAGCCATAGCAAAGGAATAGGTTTCCAGAATAAAACATGTAGTTTAAAATACTGTGCTCCAATAGGGATAGGGCTAAAGTTGGAGAACTCATATTCTCCCTTCTTTTCAGTTCACACAAAGTATAAAACAAGATAATTTGCTTTGCTCATTGCCATCAAGACACGTCAGATTTGTATGTCAAAGTAATAGGCCCACTCTGTCAGCCCTGTGTTGAGTACTCTCCAGAATACTGTGGTAAGTCACAGGTGGATTGTTCAGCTGCTCAAAGAGCCCCCAGGAATAGGCAAATAATCAACTGACAGGTTATTGTTGGATCAAGGATTTACCCTTTTCTTTGGCATATCATAGCTCATGAAGGCTAACTTTTGGTAGCTGTTTCAGGAAAAGAAAAACTGTAGTATATTTTCTTTCTTCCCTCCAGTCCCTGTTACACAAACAAACTTGTTTACAGAACATTCAGCATTTAGTTGAGTAAATGACGAGTAGGAAATTAAGCTGTTAATACAGGAGGATGACTAAGTGAGGAAATCCGTCTTTTGTTAACTACTCTTATATTATTATTATTATTATTAAAATAGAATCTGCTTTCAGTTTCACTGCTTAGGAGTGTTAGATGTACATGGTTTAATGGATTTTGTACTTAAAATTCTGGTTTCTCTCTTTTACTTACAGTTCAACATAATAATAGAAAATAACGCAAATAGTCTTCTAAGTGATTGATATAGGATGATGGCTTAGGCTTAGTTATTGAGTCAAAGCTCCACACCTGTTTTGTGTCATAACAACTTCCTCAGAGGATGTGTTTAAAAGAAAAAAATGCCATTCTTTCTTACAATGCCAGAGGAATTATAAATCTCTAAATTAAAGAATGCTGAATTCAATTTGATTCTTATTTAAATCTGCTTAAAATTAACTCCTTGCGTACTTCCTGGTTCTTAAAATGAACTACTTGTTGCCACATTGCTTTCTATATATTTCCTTTTTAATAAACCTTGATGACATATTAATCTTGATATTCATGGTAATTTGGAGAATAATCTTAAAATTATATATATTCTCCCCCTAAAATGAAGTTTACTGAAACAAATTAAAAATTTAATAATTAAATTCACTAAAGTAAACACACTCTAGAATGAAAAAGATTTTACTTGTTTGGTGGTACATGGAAATTTGAGCTCATATTTAATATAAGTTAATAATATCATGAACCTACTAAAAAATACTCATGTCATTTTAAACTGCATTAATTATAGCATCCAGATTGCATAAACTTACAGTTTTGTGGTACTCTGTCCTGGTCAGATCTCATCTAGAATATAATATACAATTTGGGGACCTCATAGTTTGTAAATAATTTTAGATATAACTAACAGGTATAGACCAGAGTATGTTTTTACTCAGGAGAAAAGAAGAATACATGCAGTACAGTTACTTGTTTAAAGAACTTTGTATGTTTAAAAGCCTATCCTGTAAAAAAGACAATTAAGAAGATTCTGGTTAAAACACATGGAATACCTTTTCAATGACTGACCGTTGTTCGTTTAGTCAACTTGCTTGTTCTGGGAGGCATTGCTCTCCCTGCTACTCCACGTGTTTTAAAAAAAGAGTTTTGCTGAATCTCTGCTATGTAGATCAGGAAGTTGGAAAATATAACTTCTATCTCTTCGGTTTTAAATTGAATTGGCAAGCATAAAATGATTTCATGACCCAGTCAATTAGCACATATGTGAGTATTTGCAAATTTGGGGGATTTGGAATTTGAGATTAAGAAAATTATGTTTGTTTGGCCCTATGAACTTGCCATATATTTTTGCTTTTCTATATTTTTCCTCTTTTAAAAAATAATTCAAAGTATTTATCAAAAAGTAAAAGAAAAAGTCAATTTTTGGCCCAGGTCCTATAAATCCAGTCTGAAGTTAGACGTTGGAATAAGAATGAATAATACAGGTCCTCTGTTTAACATGGGAACCCCACTTACCCTGTCATGCAAGTTGCATGTAAGGAACTTAGTAACAGTCTAAGAACTTGATACTTTATTTGTAGCAAACATGGCCCTCCTAACAGGGGGGAAAGGACAATATATTAGAAGATCATTCCTTGGCAGTATTGTCCTTTGAATGGATAGGCTTTTCCTATCATGCAGAACATCTTGACATCCCCCCCCCAAAGATTTTATTTATTTGTTTGAAAGAGAGATAGCGAGAACAGGGGACACCGGCAGGGAGAGTGGGAGAGGGAGAAGCAGGCTTCCTGCTGAAGAGGGAGCCCCATGTGGGGCTCAGTTCCAGGACCCTGTCAAATGCTTAACAACTGAGACAACCAGGCACCCCAACATCTTGACATTCTTAATGTTACATGTATTTAAGAGAGCAGTGAATAGAGCTATTGTGTTTCCAGAATTCAGCAAGAGAAGTTGTCTATTTAGCATTGAATATCTATATTACTGTAGTTTTCCACTGCATTTAGATACTAATTAACACTGAGTAGCATGCAGAAAATTCTTATGTGAGTTGTTCATTTGTGGAACACAGGATTGAAAGAATGAATGTATATATGCATGCTGTTCATTGGTAGTACATTAAGTACAGTGATCACTTTTTATTCATGACTAGTCTAGAATAGTTCTTAGCACTCTTAAATCTTGGTGAACATTTGTCATGGAAATAAATACATTCAATTTAGATAGTATCAGATGTTAGCATTGAATAAAGCAAATATATTATTTTTAAATTTATATAAATGAGTAATTTTATTTCATCTTAAGATTATGACTGTTCTAAGGAATATATATTATATATATACTGATTATATATTGATATATCAATATAGTATATATTGATATATATAAATTTATATATTATATATATTTATGGATTTCATTCTAGTCTAAAACATTTTTATATAGCTGTTAACTTTGGCAATCTTCTGTAAATGTCATTCCACTCTTGTGGTCATTAATTTAGAAGAATGACAGTTCTTCTTAATGTCTCAGTATTAACCTCCCAAGAGCAGTTATAAAAAGTACTTACATAATTCTTACAAAATTCTTAGAAAATTCTTACAAAAATTCTTACATAATACAGGATGGAATAGCTGCTTTTCCTTTGTTTTTCCCATAAAATAATCTATAGTATAAATAGGTCTTAAGTCATTTAAGGCTGGATTTGAATTCTGTTTAGGCCTTTACCAAGTAATGAGAAGTACTGTTTGTTCATCTGTAAAATAGGAATACTCCCTTCTTTGCAAAAATGTTAGAGGATTATATGAGGTAACTTACAAGAAGTATTTAGCATAGAGCTTGTTAAAAAGTGAGCCCTGGAGACACAATAGCTATTGTTACTATTTTCTCCAGGGAATGGGGGGATTAAAATATCATGGAGAAATACCTGGCTCTTTAAATTTTAAATTGTAATGCCTTTAATTTTACTTAGGTTTCAGTTTTATTTTTCTTCAGCTTTGTTTTTCTCTTTGAATTCTAATGTTGAAAAAATTCCTCCTGTTATACAGAATATATCAGCAGTTTCCCATTAGTCATCACTATTAAATGAATTGTTCATTAAGTATTCCTTTGGGATACTGATGACATCTTGTTCTCTCACATTGTGATGGCCAATGCATGTCATATCTGTTTCCCTTCCTTACTCCGTTCTACACAAAAGTTTCTGAGTTCTCAAGGAATATGCAGTGGTTATAAATATATGTATGATCTTCATCCATTGTCAGGAAATAAGGTTCTTAGGGGCTTTTCTGGCTTTTTGGCAAATACCTAGATAGAGGGGCACCTGGGTGGCTCAGTTGATTAAGCCTCTGCCTTTCGACTTGGGTCATGATCTCAGGATGCTGGGATGAAGCTCCATAGCGGGCTCTCTGCTCAGCAGGGAGCCTGCTTCCCCCCTCTCTCTCTGCCTGCCTCTCTGCCTACTTGTGGTCTCTCTCTTTCTCTCTCTCTGTCAAATAAATAAAATCTTTAAAACAAATACCTAGATATATTGTTCCAATTACCTAAACTCGGAGACTAACCTTTTTGTATTTTTCAAATGGCCTGGACTGATAGGAGTCTGTTTAGAGCAGGGTAGGCTGGAAAGTGTTAAGCTAGAAACAGAAGACTGAAGATTCAACCACCCTGGTTGTACACATTCATCATACACATTATTTTCTCTGAGGTTCCTTTTAGCCTATCTGTGGCTCAATATTGACCCAGCAAATTTCCTTTTCTCTTCTTCCCCCCACCCTGTGGTTTGCTTTATACACATACACACATACACGTTTGCCAATATAATCTATAATACAAACTGAATAAACTACCATCTGTATCTTTTTATTCTAATTTTGGTTAACATCTGCACAGCACATCTGATAGAATTGCATGGAACTTATAGTTTAAAATAACCATGATGAAGTTTTAAGCTTTTTTTTTTTTTTAAGTATTTTTTTTTTATTTATTTGACAGAGAGAGATCACAGGTAGGCAGAGAGGCAGGCAGAGAGAGGAGGGGAAGCAGGCTCCCGGCTGAGCAGAGAGCCCTATGTGGGACTCAATCACAGGACCGTGAGATCATGAACTGAGCTGAACGCAGAAGTTTAACCACTGAGCCACCCAGGTGCCCAGAAATTTTAAGCTTTTTATCTTTATTCTAGGAACATTCATTCCCATCTCCAAAATGTTATTTTCCTACCAATAAATCATAGAAAAAATATTGTATCATCTCTTCAAATCAGAACCTTTTTCAATTAATGACTATTTGATATAAGAACAAGTGTTTAAAAAGCCATGGTTTTTAAATATTAGTAGGGGGAATGTGTTATGTTGATGAACTTACATTGTATGCTCATTGTCAGTCTCCCAGTCTGTATAAATATGAAGATTAAAATCCAGTGATTTGCGTGTCTCAGAGAATGAAAGACCAATTGGATTTTTTAATGTAACTGGAGGAGAAAAGAAAAAAAAACTTTCAAACCTGAAGCCTTGCTTTATCCAGAGATGGCATGAGTTTTTTTCTTTTTCTGGCTTTAACCTTAAAAGTATATTCATAACGTCAGGGCTCACCAGAAGCACTGCAGATGCTTTGTAGGGACTATAGTTTTATCAGCTTATATTTCTTAGCTCAGACTTTCTTTTACCACTAGAAAGCACTCACACAAATGTTGAATAAATGAATTTATGTGAAAGTATATGCCTGAAGCTTTTGATATTTAGTATTTTTCCCAATTATTCTGACCTTCCCTAATCTTTTTTTTTTTAAAGATTTTATTTATTTATTTGACAGAGAGATCACAAGTAGATGGAGAGAGAGAGAGAGGGAAGCAGGCTCCATGCTGAGCAGAGAGCCCGATGTGGGACTCGATCCCAGGACCCTGAGATCATGACCTGAGCCGAAGGCAGCAGCTTAACCCACTGAGCCACCCAGGCGCCCCCCTAATCTTTCTGTTGTCTGAACTATATAACATTTACTAGTACTAGGTGGAACTATGTAGTAAATATTACAATTCAGGTAACAAAGAGATTATGGAAATTTAGGATAGTTAAGAAAAGATAAACACATTAAGTATTTTCTAATTTTTAAAAATCATTTTTGTGTGTCAGACTAAGTGGCTTGCATATACTATCTCATTTCAGTCTGCACAATAAAACAGTTAAGGTAGATGTTTTTTCATACTGTTTTGTAGATAAACAGGTTTAATAGAGATGAAGTAACTTGTTACTAACGGCTAGTAAATGACTCTACAAGGAATGTTACTTTTGTACATTTAGATATTCTTCCCAGAAATCGGTTTAGATAGATTTTGATGGTTTTCAAAGAATTGAATTGCTTAGCAGGGTTGCTACTGACCTCGGGAATTGGTAATGGATTTAAAGACACTGAGAAAATCTTTTGATGGCTCTTGAGCAGAATGTTGAGCAATCAATTTAAATCTGTTTGCTAAAATAAAGCCAATTATAAAATATGCCTTTACCACTGACCTAAGAGTGTCTAATCCTATTATAAATGATATTTATAATCTAAAATTGCTTTATGTTTGTAATGTACCAAATTAAAGAAGTATTTGCTTTTTATTTGAGGTTTTAATTTGCTTGAGAGACAAAAGTATATATTTGCAGCTTGAGATGTTTTTCTTGAGTGAAGTATCCAATAATGTCTTTCATATAAGCATTTCTTCTTTTTTTTTTTTAAATAGGGTGCTTTTATTTATTTATTTTTTATTCTTTTAAGATTTTATTTATTTGACAGAGAGAGGTCACATGTAGGCAGAGAGGCAGGCCTGGGGCATGGGTAGGGGAGGAGAAGCAGGCTCCCCACTGAGCAGAGAGCCCGATGCAGGGCTCCATTCCAGGACCCGGAGATCATGACCTGAGCTGAAGGCAGAGGCCTAACCCACTGAGCCACCCAGGTGCCCCTATATAAGCATTTCTTAGTATCATTAACAATGACATTTATGAGTTGAAGTAGAAATAATTTTATAATAGGCACTATTAAGGGTGCCTTGGTAGTACAGTCAGTTAAGCATCCAGCTCTTGGTTTTGGCTCAAGTCATGATCTCAGTGCCTTTAGAAATCTGAGATCCTTCCCAATATCTGTATACAATGAATTCCCAAAAGGAAAGCAAAGTGTAATGTGCAAAGCTGAACATCAGATTTATAAGATATATAAGGAGGTTCTATTCCTAGAGAGTTAATAATTATTATGAAATTCCCAATTATACTTTGTCATTGATAAAAATACTTCCAACATTTTGAATTTTTGTCTGTTTGCTGGGTTTTGTGTTTGCTTATTTTTACCTATTAAAAGTATTTATTTGAGGCTTTAGTTTTCACCATGCTAGATTGTGGGAATACAAGAGTAAATAGCAGATAAAGTCCCTTCTGATCAGGTGTACGGTTTAGTAAGTGGTGTTTATAGACAAGTGGGGAACCACACCAAAGGATGCTAAATAAATTCTCTGATGGAAAAAGCACAGAGTTCTCTAAGGGAAGAGAGATGGGATAAAGAGACTACTAAAACTAGATTAGGGAAAACGAAAAAGTTTCTTAGAATGAGTTTCCAAAAGGACTGGACGTGATGGGGTGGAAGGGATTGGATACTTCAGGAAGAGAGTAGCATTAGCTGAAAAGGCCTAAAATAGAGAGAGCACCTGATACATTTGTAGTTCAGGATGACTGGGCCATATTGGGAAAGCTGAGAATGGCAGAAGTGAGCTGAAGAGATAATCCATGGCCCGGGAATGAGAGTCTTTGAATGCCATTGCAAGGAATTTTTATTTTATCCCAGAAGCAAGGATAACCATTAAAGCTTTTAAGCAGGGAGTGATATTATCAGATTTGTGTTTTAGAATTCTCTTGTACTAAGAGGACGGACAGTGAGGATCTTTTAGTAAGAGTAATAGTTCAGCAATCTAGGGGGAAAATCAGTAGCTGGAACTAAGGATGATGAAGATGGGATGAAAGGAAGTAATTGGCTTTAAGAGATCCTTAGGAGTAGAATGTGCAGAAAAGCATAGTTGGTTAGAGTCAGTCTCATTTTCCCTAGAGATTTCCAATATGTATTCCAAAAAATAAATGTGCAAGGATATTTGTGTATATGTAAACCTTTGTTTGTAGAAAAATCTAAAAGGATATATATGTCCAAATATTCAAAACTGATTAACTGTAGAAATAATTATATATATATATAAAATATATATATATACAATATATATTTATATTTTATATATTTTACTATATATATTTATATTTTATATATTTAAAATATATATCCCTCTGCTTTCTAATTTTTCTGCAGTGGACATGCATTTCTCTTGAAATTATTTTTAAAAGAGTGATTATACAATACAGATATAAAAACCTACTATCATAAAATTTTGATAATGTTGTAAATTAAGTCTCCCAGGCGAAATTTTCTACCATACCCTGGCACCATAACTAGACACACACACTCGATCTCACTTTCACAATGAGTTAAAGATAAGTTCAGCAATCTTCGGGCAATGAAGAACTTATTCAGATGAAGCAAATGATCTTTTCTTTCTATTTTATATAGGCATATTATTTTTTAGAGGACACTTAGTTGACTGCAACTCATTATAATTGTCTCCACTAATTATTAAAATCTGATAGTTATTATGGGAATACCATAAAGACCTGTATCTCTGTAGTGAAAACTTACTAACATAACTGAAATAAACCAAGGGTTATGGGTCTTGAGATTTATAACTAATTCTACAATTCTTAAATATGTTATACTGAAAATTGGGGCTAGCAAAAGTTAAAAATATTAATCTAACAGTCCTAAAAATGAAACTATATAAACATTTGGGGTTTGATGATGTTTATTACTGAATCATCTTTTATCTTTTTTGTACCTAAACCAAGCCACAAATAGTGGTTTCTATTGATTTTAACAATCACTATGTTTAATCAAAGTGATTTCAAACTTTGAAAATGAAAACTCCTCTTATTCCTTAATGTTACTTTAATCTGTTCAAGTCAAGAGAGTACATTTTATAAATATGTATTGTCTCAGGAATTAAACTGTGTCCTATTTGTATCCCCAGAAAGAGACTAGTTTATTGTCTCTCACCAGTAGCATCAGGACAATTGTCTTACTTTGCAAAGACGTACTATGAGTTATTAAGTGTTTGTTACTCCCTTTTTATAAATGGAAAGACAGGGACAGTTTGTTAGGCAATTTGCCAGGAGGCAAATAATAAACCAGTGGAAAAGCTCAAGTATTTTCTAGGCATGTGGAATTCACAATTTTTCTAGCTGCTCTAGGAATCATTGAAATAATTTTGTTATTATTATACTGCTTTACAGACATGACAAATTTTACAAAGAGCACACATCCTTGAAATTTTTTTTAACTCTCTATGTATGTTTCATTTACATTTTAATATTCTCTCTTACAAGAGAGGAATCCAAAGCTTAGAGAGTTTAGAACTTGCATAAAGGAATTGTTAGCAGTGAATAGATTAATATTGTGTGAATTCAAAGCTGATGATTTTAACAATATCCAGACAAGTACAATAACACAAAATGAGAAACATTGGTACCATTTCTTGAGAGGTCACTGAGACAGATATTATCTAACTTAATTTTCTCTGCAATTTGCTCACAAATATTTTCTTTTTATAGATGAGGAAATTGATCTCCAGTGAGATATACCCATTTGATGTACTGTTTTAAGAACTAATGTAGCTCATTTAAGAGTGTCATTCTAGGGGCAACTGGGTGGCTCAGTGGGTTAAAGCCTCTTTTTCGGCTCAGGTCATGATCTCAGGGTCCTGGGATGGAGCCCCGCATCGGGCTCTCTGCTCAGCAGGGAGCCTGCTTCCCTTCCTCTCTCTCTGCCTGCCTCTCTGCCTACTTGTGATCTCTGTCAAATGAATAAATAAAAATCTTAAAAAAAAAAAAAAAGTGTCATTCTAATGAATGATGACAGAACTACTAAATTTTTTAGACTTAATTAATAATCATTTAATTTCAAGTATATTTTATGCAGTATTTCTTAATCCTTGGAATTCTTTTTTCTTTTTGGAAGTTGAATATGGATTACGCTTAATGATTTATAGCAATGCTTTGCAGCAGTTTAGAAAGTTCCCAGCCTGGAAATGTCTGTTTGTATAGGAGTAATGCAATTTTAGTATCTAGAATCCTGCTAACATATGTGATAAATGTCAGTAGAAAAACATATATTTCCTGTCTTTTTACTTACATTTTATGAAAGAAAGCATTTCTGTTATGTTAGAAAATAACCAGAATTTCTCGTTTCAAAAAGAATTCATATGTAAGCTACTGTAAGTTATAACTTTATGTGTTTTATTGTTCTAGAAGCATTCAGAAATCATAGTGTTTATGAGTATGAATTGCTATAGATTCCCATGGCCCTCTCCGCCCCAGATTCTTGAAACAAATAAACAAGGCTTTACATAATAAAAATTGAAATAAAATTTAAAATATAACCCATAACAGGTATGAACTTGCTTTAACTGTGATTACTTTCTGCTAGTGCATGAATTTTGGGGATGTCATCGTTAATTGTATCAGCACTTTGGGAGTCTAGTAAGAAATAATTTCAGAGCAAATCAGTAGTATGTTAAAAAGAAAAAAGGAAAAGGGAAAAAATTTACTCTTTACTCAATTTTAATAATTTTTTTTTAAAGATTTTATTTATTTATTTGACAGAGAGAAATCACAAGTAGATGGAGAGGCAGGCAGTGAGAGAGAGAGGGAAGCAGGCTCTCCGCTGAGCAGAGAGCCCGATGTGGGACTCGATCCCAGGACCCTGAGATCATGACCTGAGCCGAAGGCAGTGGCTTAACCCACCGAGCCACCCAGGCGCCCTCTTTACTCAATTTTAGAACAAGGAAACGTTAGACCTTAAAGAGATCTTAGAGGTGATCTTAGCCCACCTGCCAAATAGGGAAGTGGAATCAGCTTTCTCATGTAGGTGTAAGTCACCAACAATAAACCAGGGATAATAAACTAAGACAGAACTTTCTAACTGAGCCCCTTTCTCTACTCCATAATACCCCAGTAATTGCTCACCCTGTCTTTAGGATAAAGCAAGAAAGTAGCAGTCCATTTCCAACTAGAGGCAGAACAGTAGATCAGGACAGCAAGAAAGTTGTATTAGCAATAAGTTTAGTCATTCCTACTCTCTCAACTCTCCTCACTCTGGATTTGACAACTATTATAGAAGCAGGAAAACCCCAATTTAAAAAAAAAATGCCTAGAGTGGAGGTCCAAAGAGATTTGCTAGTAGATAGAGGCCACAGGCAAGCAGAGGTGAGATTAGAGAGTAAAAATAGGAGGTAATTGAGTCCACATCGTGACATCAGAAGAACCCTTTATTTTTTTTTTATTTAATTTAATTTTAGTGTCTGTGTTCCAAAATTCATTGTTTATGCACCACACCCAGTGCTCCTTGCAATACATCCCCTCCTTAATACCCACCACCAGGCTCACCCAACCTCCCACACTCCTGCCCTCAAAACCCCTCAGTTTGTTTCTCAGAGTCCATAGTCTCTCATGGTTTGTCTCCCCCTCCGATTTCCCCCAACTCACTCTCCTCTCCATCTACCAATGTCCTCATGTTATTCCTTATGCTCCACAAGTAAGTGAAACCATATGGTAATTGACTCTCTCTGCTTGACTTATATAAACTAGGGCTCCTCCACCCAAGCAGAAAGTTACTAGGTAAGTGAACTAAAAGTCACAATAGGATAAAATAAGCAAAACCAGTGGCACAGAATGTGAATTTACAAATAGCTATAGTAGAACTAAAAAGCAACAAAAAAAACCTCTAGATGAGTTAAATAACAGAATGGATGTAGCCAAAAAATGAATTCATAATGTGGAAAATCAAGTCCAGAAATTTTTCTAGGAACATTAGGAAAAGATAATAAGATGAAAATAATGTAAGAAAAGTCAAGGAGCTGCTGGTGGCTCAGTTGGTTAACCTTCTGCCTTTGGCTCAGGTCATGATCCCAGGGTCCTGGTATTGAGCCCCTCATTGGGCTCCCTGCTCAGCAGGAGAGTCCACTCTTCCTTCCCCCTTTTCCTCTGCCACCGCTCATGTGCTCTCTCTCTCACTTACTCTCTCAAATAAATAAATTTTTTAAAAGCTTTCATTTAAAAAGTTAAGGAATATGAATGATAGAAATAGACATGTCATCACTCATCTACTATAAGTCTCAGAAGAAGAGACAAGAAGTAAACTGAGGGGAGGAGATGCCAAATCACTTAATAACTAAGACTTTTTCAGAACTGAATATAGCAATTAGGATTTGAAGAGTTCAGAGAGAGCTGAAGAGTATAGATAGGAAGAAAACCTACATGTATGGATCTATTCTGTTCAAATACTTGGACATCAAAGCTTAGGGGAAAAACTCTAAAAGCTTTCAGGTTTAAGGGAAAACAGATAACCTACATAGAGAGGCATGAATCAGACTGACGTTAGATTTCTCAACAATAACAGATTCGAAGGGAACCTGAAATGATAGCTTCAAATTTTTGGAAGAAAACAACTTTGAACCTAAAATTTTATCCAACTTAACTGAAAGTTAAATGTGAGCAATGAGGAAGGATATTTTCTGATGTACAAGATCTCGGAAAATCTACAAAGATGCTTGCTGAAAGTTCTCGGAACATATATTCTGACAAGAAGAGATATGTAATCAGGAGGAAGTAGTCAGATATATAGATAGTAATAGAGAGTACAGAATCCAAGGATGCATATAGTTTTATAGAAAAACAATGACCAAAAAAATAAAAAACCAAAACAGAAGAAGGGGAGAAGCTAATAAACCAAGTATCTCATCCATCTAGAATTAAAATTCCAGGTAATGTGAATCTTTTGGGAATTGTGGGGGCAAGAGTAGTAAGGGAGGGATGGGGTTAGAGACCAGAGGAGGTCAAACTGTGATAAGATTCTTACTTTGTTTAGGGGAAGTGTACAGGCATTGATTTTAGACATTTACAGTGAAAAATAAATACAGTTACAGAATTCAAAATTATTGTTTGCTTGGTAATAGACACCATAGATAACATGAACAGATTGTGATAAATCAGAAAAGTTCCAATATCAAATAAAATAAAGAACATTGATTTCCAAATGATTTATCATCTGTCATGTTTGAGAACCATTGTGTAACTAAAATCAGGGCTCTATTATTTTTATTTCTTGAGATCACAAGGGGTGGGCACCAAATCTCCAATTTTTACCTCATTATTACACCCCAAGTGAAGTGCACAGTATTTTAAGGGATCACAGTTGCTAGGAACATATCCTGAAGGGCTGCTAAGACAGTTTTATTATGTTGCCATGTTATTGTTTGTAGAACCTTGAATAAATCTCTCATGAGTACACATCGGCAGTTCAAGACCCTTTTCTATCTTGAGCCATTTTTCTCCTCCCAGCTGGAAGCTACAAGACACATAAGATTTTGTGAAAACCTTGATCTTGTTTTATTAATATAACATGTGTGTGTTACATTTTTGCCCCCTCAGTTATCTTGGCTCTTTAACGATTAAATGCTGTATTAGCAACCCTGCAGACGTTGGATTCCTTAATTTCATTAAGCCAGGACATTCCGCATGTAGGGTTGCATGGTACACATAGGAATGATAGTTTAAGGAAATCATTTCTAAATCTCTGATGCCTCAAACTGATCTGCCTGAGACTCCGTTTGTGATGAACGGGGAGATTTCCCCTTTGCACACTTCTCTTTGTAAACCTCAGAGGCCCAAACAAGAGGACAGTGAGGAATAAAGGTTATGGGTCTGAGAGACTGGATAATTCTGGTGCACCAGTTTTCTGCATATGGTCTGGAGATCATAATAATTACTCTTTGCCTTTTTCACTCTTTTTCTCAGGAATTAGGGTGAGAGAGGACTTTCCATTATCATTTGTTTGTCATCTTTTCTGTTACATAACTCAAATTGTAACAGACTTTCTTCTCTTCTCACTACTTATTTATGCATAGAATAAGCTCTCTGTACTTTATTATATAAAAAATTGAAATAGAATTGAAAATGAATATTAGCAATATGTAATCATCTCCCATGTTTATAAGAACTTATCAGGAGGGAGGAGACTAATGAGATAATTCCATCTGTCTCATTAAGAAATGAATCTTGAATAAACTTCAACCTTTTATGCTTAATATTTCCTCTAAATTTTTAATAGATTTGATTTTACATATATAATTGTAATTCTGATTCAATCTAGAAGAAATTTAATACTTTGAACCTTACATTCATATGAATTTTTTTAAAATCAATGTATATACATAATTTTATTCCTGAGAATTATTACAAGATGATTAGTGAACAAAGGAAATTCCCTTGGGGTAGCGGAATAGAATTAAAGAGAAAAAAAAGCAGTTCAAAGTTTCTCAAAGCTAGTTTTTAAATGGATGCTAGTATTAAATCACTGTGGTTTCAGATCTGAGTACATTGGGAAGAGTTGATGTAAAGGTCTTATTTTAAAATCTCAATATTTATAGTACTCTGGAAATTACATCCTTCACAGTTATTTAAACATGGGTACATGTGAGAAGGCAACTATCTCAATTTTCTTTTTCAAGTATACATACAGTTCCTTTTTAGCACTAATAAGAGCTACATGTGCACACTGATTGAGACCAGAACTCTACATTTTTGGAGAAAGAAAGGGCAGTGAAGGAGAGAAATGCTTTTAAAATTAAACAATGAAACTTTTCCAGGGAGTGGTGAAAAGTGGGTGGTTCAAAAAACGATTAAGGAAGTAGATAATGGAGTTAGTCCCTAGCCAACCTGTAGCAACTGCCGTATTATATTTTAATATGTGCCATTAAACTGTATATCTTGATTCCTTCAACTTTCTGCCAAAATGAGTGACTCTTATTTCAGTAGTAACTAGAATTGTGTTGACTAGACCACTGATAGAATCACAGCCTTTTCTAACCCACTGTGTATTTTTAAAGTGTGATAGGATGATGGTGTACCTTAATTACCAATAACAAAGTACCCACCTTGGCAAAATTTGTGATGTGATAGAATTGAAGTCTGTATAGGACATAAGCACACACACAAATAAGTACTGGAATTTGCAGGTGGAAATGTGCTTTCATGTCAGTGGTATGGAAGTATAAATAGTATTTTTATCATACAGCAAACATATAAAAATTTTAACTTTCCTAAGCATGATTTTAGGTAATAGCTTTTTTAAATGCCTTTAAAAAAAAAAAAAAAAAGAACAGTTTATTAATTTTAAAGAAGGAGTGTGCACACATATAAAAGTGGGGGGAGGGGCAGAGGGAGATGGTGAGTGCAGAACCTGTTCTGGGGCTCAATCTCAGAACCCCTGAAATCATAACCAGAGCTGAAACCAAGAGTCGGTGCTCAACTGGCTGAGCCACTCTGGCACTCCTAAAATGCTTTTTTGAAAAGAAAGCTTTTAGCTAGAATAATAATGATACTACTTATTTAACTGAATTACAAGTAAAATATGAAGAAATATGGCAGCCGTTTAAAATATACAATCCCCAACATTTCTTAAAGGGAAGGGGGGCTGGTAGGTTGAATGCTTTCTACTCTGTGCTGCAATGGGTGTGTACAGGCACATCTGAAAAGAGGAAAGTTGGGATTGGCCAAATTGCTCACCCCAGAGAAGGGAATTGCTGACTTGACAGAGTAATAAAAAGTAGGGAAACTTGGTATATTTCTATGGCAGTAGTTATAATGGCTAACACTTATTGAACAGGATATGTCAGGCACAGTGTTAAATATTTTACACATGTTAAATTATTTAATTGCCACAGTAATAACCACACATCTATCTTACGGTCAAAGAAATGTCCCAGATTTTCTTATGTATTCTTTTATTGTTCAGATATTTATTAGCTCTCCTCTTGTCTGAATGGGCAGTTGAGCCCAGTCCCAACTTCCTCTTTAAAGGGAGGCTTGACTGGCCTAGAATGTCCACAATGGCTCCCCTCTTATGTCTGGTCCATGTGAGGCATTCTGCTAGGAGGACCTTGGAACTCCTCCACATAACCTTCCCGTAAGCATAGGCTTCTACAGGTATGGTGGCTAGCTTCTAAAATGGAGCCGTTTCAGCCCAGAAAAGCAAAAGTTGCAGATCTCTTGAAGCTATACTCTGTCACTCGACCCTGTTCCTTTGCCCTTGTTTTGGACAGAACATCTCCCAGTGCTGGCCCCAAGTGAGTGGGAGGAGAATAGGTTCAACCTCTTGATGAGAGGAATGGGAAAGTTTTTGCAGCCATCTTTAATACACCATAGATAATATGATGCTTTCTATGTTGTTGTTATTATTCAGCTCTATATTTGAGAGCCAACCATCTCTTTTACTTGCAATACAAAAATAACTTGCCTATGACCATTTTCTTTTAAGTCTTTGGAATGTTTGATTGTTTGATAAAATTTTAGTTCTGGAAGGATGGAAAGGAGTGGGGCTGACGGTGCTTGTACAGAGTTTGCCTTAGGCCTACCTGACTCTTTACTCAGCCTCAACATTCAAGTAAACTACTAACAAGTATGAGGCAGAGGATTTAAGATACTTTATCCCAATACTTTATGCCAATCCCAGAATGCAGAATTTTCTATTTTATGGGGAGACAGAGACAGAGAGGAAAGTATTACTGCTTATAAAAATCATTTACAGGGGCACCTGGGTGGCTCAGTGGGTTAAAGCCTCTGCCTTCAGCTCAGGTCATGATCCCAGGGTCCTGGGATCGAGCCCCCGCTTCGGGCTCTCAGCTCAGCAGGGAGCCTGCTTCCTCCTCTCTCTCTGCCTGACTCTCTGCCTACTTGTGATCTCTGTCTGTCAAATAAATAAATAAATAAATAAAATCTTTAAAAAAAATTATTTACAGTATATGTGTCTATACTTTTCATTTGCATATCTATTTTGCATATCTATTTTCATTTAGTTTTCATTTAGTTTCTATTTTCATTTAGTTTTATCCATAGTAATACCTGCTCAAATTTTTCAAAGTCAAAAAGACCTACAAGGCTAAACAAACAAATAAACAAACAAAAACAAAAAAAGGCTAAGAAAGAAAACAAAAGTCTTCTGCACTTTCCTCCCCAATTCTCAAATTTCTGCTTCCCAAGATGAACCACTTTCTACTTACTCGGTTAGGTCCCTCCCTACCCCACTTAACTTTTAAAATGCCATGTTCCTGCTTTTATTTCTTGAGAAAAGAACCAAATGAAACATATAGATCTGAGAAATGCAAAATCTGAAATGAAGTATTCACTGAATATGTCTTACAGCAGATGAGACGCTACAAAAGAAAGATCAGTATCTACTAACAGACTCATTCCAACTGAAGCACAGAGGGAAAAAAAGGCAAAAAACCAAAACGAAACCACACAAACAAACATGAAAAAACAGAGCCTCAGTGACCTGTGGGACATAATATTAGATAAACTAACAGATGAAATTGAATTCCTGGGGGTAGAGTGGGAAAAGGATCAGAGAAAATATATTTGATGAAAAAAAAAGCCCCAGATTTGTTCGAAAATCTCAACCCAACAGAAAAAAGTAGCTCCAAGGATAAGCAGTCACAATGATATTCAATCAAGACAAGTACAAGAAAACCATACCAGTGGAGATCAATAAAGTTGCTGAAAATCCATGATAAAAAGAAAACCTTAAAAGCAAACAGGAGGAAAAAAAGCCATGTTGAATAATACAGGCACACAAGAATGATCAGAAACAGTGCAAGCCGGGGGACAGTAAAATGATATCTTTACAATGCTGAAAGAAAAACTGTCAACATAAGAAGAGCAAAACCTATCCAACTTAATGAAACATGTTCTTGTAGAAAGAATCCTTTCCATTTATAGTCACAGAGAGTGATGCTGGAAAGGACCTTTGAGCTAATTAATCTGTAGCAATGAAAGTGGGACTGCAGAGGGGATTAGAGTGACTGCCCCATAGACACACTCTAGATTTATCAGATACACCTGGAAGCCTTGTCATAGGCACACACACACACACATACACACTCCACACTTACTCCTCATTGTGATGAGAATAGTGAGCCTGTGAATAATGAGACTGAGTAGGATCATTGCTGGTATGTTGAGGCAGAAAATAGGATGAAAACCCCTGGCCGTCTTAATTTTCACTTTATGCATATGACCATTAAAGCTTTGAGAGGGTAAAATGACTAGTCCCAACTCACTTCTGGCAGAGAGTATAGTAAACCTGCATCTCAGATCAGGTTGTTCTCCTTCTTTTGGACATTTTAAAGTTACATAATCCCCTTAGAATTAGTCTGTGACTATACATTTGCAATGAAAGGTGAATATCAGGAGTTTCAGACCAAAGGCTGTGTTTATTTATGTGTATGATGAGGGTGGATACTTCTAGTTTTTGTATCAGTGCAGTTTTATATAAACTTTCAGTATAAAGGCTAGAGTTTATTAAGCTATTAATTTATTGAGGCATAACAATAGCAGGGATGAATAAAACATATTTTCATTTATTTTATCTCTGTTCTTGACAAGTAAAGGTCCGGATGTGGTAATACCTATTATGTAGTGGCTCCCTAAAGAAGTTCAAGTTGAGAAACACAGAGTACATAGGCAGTATATAAACATGCTTATTGTTGCATCATGTCAGTGGAGGAAAATACAGAAGGAACACTTGAGCACAATAAATCTCTCCTAAAGAGAGCATTACTTGCTACGACCTGTCTGCAGCAATCAGAGGAAGGAAGTTAGCAAGAAAGGGAAAGAATGCCAGGTTGCAAGTGCCAAAATGTCTCATCACTTGCAACTGAAGGGAGATTCCTTTAATTCAAAACAATGTTCAAATTCAACTGCTAAAATTACAGTAGTGTCCTAGATTTTAGAATCCATTTCCCCTCCCCCCTTTTTTTTTCACCAGTAAAGGTGATCCTTATCAAAACATCAATACTGAAAACCACAGAGATTAAGGATTGAGAGGGACTTAAATCCAGTGTAACCCTCTTATTTTCAGATGAGGTAACATGGATCAGAGAACATTATTTAACCCCTAGTCCAGTGTTGTATCCATTATAATCTGCTTTGAAGAATAATTATAATCAAATCACTTTGAGATTCCAGGTAAATCATGCCCCACCAAAGGTGTGTGTCTTTTGTTATTTGATTATAACTATTAAGTGGTTCTGAGAAACTAATTCAGAAGGATCTACAGATAATATTGAGGAGTTCTTTTGTTTTTGTTTTGTTTTTGTTTTTGTAAAGGTTTTGACAAGTTTTTAATCTGATTTTCTGAACCACTTGGGAGGTATGAAATGTTGCTTTTAGAAGTCTGTGTCAAACAAAACAAAACAACAACAAAAAGATTTTTGTGAACTGTACTTTAAAAAGTCTCATTTTTCACTCAATTACAGTTTTGATAAAACAGGTATGATTCCGTGGGGGAGTATTTTGGGTACATAGGAGTCAAGTTAGATGGAAGTATAGAAGTGTAAAGAAGCCACTGATCAGAAGGTCCACCATTACTGTATAGTGCACTATGAAGAAAATGTAGCCAGACACATACTGATTTCTGTGGAGTTAAAGGATGAAGAATTGTGCTTCTTAGAATCACTGAAATATTGGATAGTTGATTAGGAAAATAAGAACCTTTCTGAAGGAGAGGAAGCACAATGGAGACAGGAATGCCAAGTGGAGGCTGGGCTGCAGAGTAGAGGTTCCTAGCTGAAGCCCACTCCTCTGAGGAACAATGAGAGGCAACTGCAAGGCAGCAGCAGCACCTGGGGCTCCTTGGGGGAGGAGGGTGAAGAAAGCAAGGACCTTGCCCAGACCGGAGCCCTTGGTTCGGAGCCTGAGCCTTCTGCTTCTGTTCAGTCGTGAACAGGGGAATGTATTAGAAATCGAGTCTTAACAATTTAAATGGGACAGCAACTCTCAAAATCTTTGAGACTCTCCTCAAAGGATTTAGAAGACAAGTTAAAGGATTGACTGCTACCCCAAGGCATTTAACTCTCATTTTTTAGTCTATGACAAGCCTCCAAAAGAGCAAAATAAAGTTAAACAGTGTTTTAAGAAGATGAATCTGACTAGCAAGGGTATGAATAAGTATAATCTGCCAGAAATCTTGTCTTTTTCTTTTTCTTTTTTTTCCTCACAGCAATACTCCCCCTGGAAAAATAGAAGTAGTGTTAGTAGTGTGATGACTAGCCTTTTTTCTATTTTACCAAGTTGTGCTACTTTTGAGAAAAATCCAAGTTCTACACATGGTATAGCAAGGAAGCGAGTAGTTATTTACATGAGATTTTAATCCACCCTCACCAGTAAACTCTGTTCTAAAACACAACATTCAGTTACATCCTTAAAAAAATGATTCACTTTGGGTGGAGTACAGACTTGCCCATAGTCATCAGTTTTACTGCAGGCAAAATAAAGACACACCTCTTCCTGAAAACACAGACAACACAAATTACTGTGGCCAGCTTCTTGCATTATCACCTTCCCATCAGCTCATCCCAGCTGCTAATCACCTAATACTACTAATGTAAACACTGCCCTCTCCAAGCACCTGGCTTCCTTTGGTAGTATTCTGGGATAATCTCTCATTCTACAGTATCTTCGGTGACATTTCTAATTCCTACAAATTCTCTAATCTCTGATAATAGTTTTCATCACCTCCATCATATCACTGTGAACAATAACTTGCAGATTATTTGTTTGCTTGCTTGCTAAATTCCTACTCATCCTTTGAGGATCAGGTCTCTTAACCACCCAAGCAGAGATTTTGCCTGCTTCTGTGCACAAAATAGTGTTTGTTTGTTTGTTTGTTTGTTTGTTTGTTTTAAATAAATACTTCAGTTCTCTCATTGTATTGCATGCTCCTCAGAGGTAAAGACTGCATTTCTTCAGATTCACATCCCGAAAACTTAGCAAAAGTGCCTGGTATATAAGAGATGGTTACTAAATATTTGTTGAAACGATTGAGTAGATGGACTACAAAGTTTGTATTTGCCATACACAGTATTAGCTTAGTAGGATATATCTTCTAGCTTCAATATTAGAATGTAATAGAAGACTTAAAACACACAACTGAACTGAGGACAAGGCAGCATTGAAATAGCCTTCTAAAAAGAGGGTCAGGTTCCTAGATAGGACAGATTGCTCCTAACAGGGATGACTAAGAGATAATAATTATATTAAGTCTTAGGGAAAAGGATGATATTTTAGGACACAAAAGAGAGGATTAGTAGGCATTCCATACGGAACTAACACTAGGCAAGGGACAAAGACGTGAAAGCAAGGTATGGTGAATATTTTAATTGCATGGTTCAGAATTATAAATAGATCACGGGGTACCTGGACTGCTCAGTCGATTAAGCGTCCAACTCTTGATTTCTGCTCAGGTTATGATCTTAGGGTTGTGAGATCGAACCACGTATCAGGCTCCATATGAAGCCTGCTTAATATCTCTAGCTCCCTCTCCCTCTCTCCCTCTGCCCTTCCCCCACCCCGTAAAAATAAGTAAGTTAAAGTAAGTAAGTAAGTAAATAAATAAATAAAGGAGATCAGTGGCTGATAAAGCTGGACAAGTTGAAATCAGCATCTAGGGGAAATTCAGGTTTTAGTGTAGGCAGTTGAGATACATAATTTCTGAGTAGAAGATATATCATGAGGTTTTTGGAAGATTAATCAATGTTCAGCCTGAATTAGAAGAGGAGGAAACTATGGGCTAGAATGAAGGGTTATAGTGTTTCTTTAGGAAAGGAATTTAAGACAAGAAGCCAAACTAAAAACAAGAGGAGGATATATGTAAGTGGCATTGTTAATGTAAAAAGGAAAAAAAAAATAAGTCTCACTGTATTGCATGTTGGTCGGTTTACATTTGAATCACGACATTTTAAGAGAAACCAGACAAGCCAGAGTAAATCCAAAGGAGAGTAACCAGGATTTGGGCAGGAGGGAGAGGCAAGGGTCTACAAAATACAAAATTTCCTACAAATTCTGAAGGAAAGTATGAGAGGCAGCTTCAGTTTTTCAGAGGTCTCTCTTTGGAAGAGACAACATCTTTGCTCTGTCACTCCAGAGTATCAAGATACTGGACTGCATCCAGAAGAGTGTGACCTAGATGTAGAAGGATTTGGAAGCCATGTTACAAAGGAAAAGTAACTGATGCATATTGAGAGGTTTCGTTTATGGTAAAGATTTATAAGAAACTTGAACAGTATCTATAAATTCATGAAAAGTTTGCCACATGGAAATTGGACTTGTATACAGATTCAGTTAACTCCATAGGTCAGAACCATTTGTAAGTTGTAGATAAGCAGCTTTTCTCTTTATCATCAGAACTATTAATTATAGCAGGCCATTCATCAGAAATAGTAAAAGTGTGGGTATATTAAAAATGGATATTGATGGTATCAAACAGTTTTAAAAGGACATATTAATAATGTCCATTGGATTTATTTTATCAATATCTCTAATATTAGAGGATAAAAAAAGAAGAATCAATGGGCCCACCAACATCTTAGGACTTATGTCAATACTTTTTACTTATGTTTGTCAGTATGTCAGAATTTATAATTCTCAGATGAACAGAAAAAGCAAAGAGACATATAGTTTATGTACCCATGAATAAATAACAAAATTTCTTAAAATGCATACCAAATAAGAAGGTATGGCATAGTATGAAGAATGGTGGGTTGACGTCAAGCACACCTGAATTTAAAGCCAGCTCTTCCACTTAGCTATTTTAACTTTGGCATATTATTTGGCCTTTCAGGGTCATGGTTTAATCATCTGTAAACAGGGATATAATTACTCTCTATCAGGGTTTTAATACAGATTGATAATAATGCTTATTCAGTACATAGAAAAGAACCTAAAATATTTTGATATTAAAAACTGGCAACTATTAAAACTATTATCTAAAAAGGTAGACACATAGACACAAAGTGGTTAAGTGAAGAGAACATAGGCTTTGGAGTCAGACTTGACCTGACTTTGAAGCCTAGGTCAGTGATTTATTAGCAGTACATCCATGTTTAACCAACATGACTCAGATTCTTTATCTGTAAAACGATAACAGTACCTAGATGCAGAGTATCAAATTAGGTCATGTTAGTATTTCTTTGTTTAGCAGAGTCTGGTACATAGTTAAACCTCAGTGTTAATTTCATTTCATTTCTTCAAATGTATGTACAGGCAGTACCCCACTCATGACCTGTTAACACGAATTTTGTAGACTTAGACGGACTGGAAGTCTTGGCTGGGCTCCACTGTCCCTGAGGGGAGGGAGAGCTGTTCCTTTTGCCAGTGCCAATTCCTGGGACTGATTCATCTAATAGACTGCCCTCTGTTATGCAGCCCTTGAAAGGAAGTGTCAGAGATTTAATAGATGAAGAGAGGATAGAGACTCGTATCTTGTTTTATATGAAAGGAAAGAGTTTGAAGTTACTAGATGTTCAGGCACACTTATTATAAATTCCTCCTCACTAACCTTTATCCAATACTTCCAAAACTCTACCTTTTCTAAAAGGTTATAGCAATCAGAGGAGAGATTTGAAGTATGCTACTTTTATCTATTTTTTTATCCTCTCATTTTCAGCCAAATATCATAGTCCACTTATACTGACTGTTCTAATCGGACTCATTTCTTTATGATTGAAATAACTTACTTCTTTCTCTGTGCAAATTGACCATGATATTCTTATTTAGACCACCCTCTTTGGGCCCTTATGTAATCCTGAACCACAGTTCAAGAGTCACCCTAAGTTCTGCTTCCTCTGTGACCTCTAGTGATCTTTCTTTTTTTTTTTAAATTTTTTATTTTTTATAAACATATACTTTTATCCCCAGGGGATAAAATCGCCAGGTTTATACACTTCACAGCACTCACCAAAGCACATACCCTCTCCAATGTCCATAACCCCACCCCCCTTCTCCCAACCCCCCTCCCCACAGCAACCCTCAGTTTGTTTTGTGAGATTAAGAGTCATCTAGTGATCTTTCTAACCCACATTATTTTTCCCCAGCTGATCTCTCAGCCCCAAATCTGACTTCACATTTTATCACTTGTTCTCTATTTTGAGTTCTTCACTAAGTATTTCATGTGTGTGACTTATTTTCCCCAACAGAAATTTAAACCCTTGAAGGGTAAAATACTATCTTACTGTATTTTGATTATCCCCCCATTGTGCCTAAGGGGGAAAAATATAGTTTTTTTATGGTAGATATTTGATTAAGACTTATTGAGTTGTTTAAAATTTCTAGATATTAGCGAGGTCTCTATGCCAATATCTCGTTATTTTGGTTAGTTTATTTGCCTTTGAGAATTTTCTGAGCCCTTCTGATTTATTTTCATAATAGACAACACTTTGAGGTGTCATAAGTAGAAATCATTTAGTATGAAAAAAATTCTAAGAGTCCTGATTCCTAGTCCAGTTTTCTTTCTCCTTGATATGATACTGAAGAAGATAACAAGTGGACCTTATACTTAATGATTCTGTAATTCTGCGTGTATATTTTAATGGCAATAAGACTGTGAAATTTGAAGGGTCTTTAAATTTTCATTTTCATTCAATATATGGATGGTTACAATTCCTAGTAAACATCTGGGATTTTCATTTTTAGTTAACTTTAGGTTAATTTTATTCTGAGAGTCCTATAAAAAAAGTACATTGGGCCTTAGAAAAATTCTTCTTAGTATAAAAATAACAAATTATATGATTCCATTTATATAAAATGTCGAGATAAGGCAAATCTGTGGAGATAGAGTAGATCAGTAAGTAGTTGCTTAGGGCTGGGGTTACAAGATGCTTAGGGAATTAATTATAAACCAGGTATAAGGCAACTTTGGGGACCAACAAAAATATTCTAAAACTAGATATGGTAATGGTTACATAAAGTAAATTTCCTAGAAATCATTGGATTGTGTACTTAAACTTGGTGAATATTATGGCATATAAATTATTTCTCAATAAAGTTTTTAGAATAACTTAGGAGATTACATGGTTAAGTTTTATTTTATAATAAATTATCTAGAGTGATAATATTTCCATTATGAAAGACAAAGATGTTGATTCAAATTATTCCATTAGGAAAACTAATTATTGCCACTCTTTAATTGCTGTATCAGTATATGTACTTCTCTTATATATTATTTCTATTAATAAATTTATATTGCACTATTTATTAGAATTTTCAAAAATAAAACTACTCATGTAAAAAAATATCAGATTGATCATTTTATTTTATGTTTCTAACCTTTATATGTCATGGAATTCAGATGATTTCTCACTGTTATCTGTGATTTTCAGTTCTGAAAATAATTCATCACTTGCCTTTGTTTTTTAATTTTTAATTTTTTTATAAACATATATTTTTATCCCCCAGGTCTGTGAATCGCCAGGTTTACACACTTCACAGCACTCACCATAGCACATACTCTCCCCAATGTCCATAACACCACCCCCCTTCTCCCAACCCCCCTCTCCCCAGCAACCCTCAGTTTGTTTTGTGAGATTAAGAGTCACTTATGCTTTGTCTCCCTCCCAATCCCATCTTGTTTCATTAATTCTTCTGCTACCCCCTTAACCCCCCATGTTGCATCACCACTTCCTCATATCAGGGAGATCATATGATAGTTGTCTTTCTCTGCTTGACTTACTTCGCTAAGTATGTTACGCTCTAGCATGATACGCTTGTCGCAAATGGCAAGATTTCATTTCTTTTGATGGCTGCATAGTATTCCATTGTGTATGTATACCACATCTTCTTTATCCAGTCATCTGTTGATGGACATCTAGGTTCTTTCCATAGTTTGGCTATTGTGGATATTGCTGCTATAAACATTCGGGTGTACGTGTCCCTTCAGATGACTACGTTTGTATCTTTAGGGTAAATACCCAGTAGTTCAATTGCTGGGTCATAGGGCAGTTCTATTTTAAACATTTGGAGGACCTCCATGCTGTTTTCCAGAGTGGTTGCACCAGCTTGCATTCCCACCAGCAGTGTAGGAGGGTTCCCCTTTCTCCACATCCTCGCCAGCATCTGTCATTTCCTGACTTGTTGATTTTAGCCATTCTGACTGGTGAGAGGTGATATCTCATTGTGGTTTTGATTTGTATTTCCCTGATGCCGAGTGATATGGAGCACTTTTTCATGTGTCTGTTGGCCATCTGGATGTCTTCTTTGCAGAAATGTCTGTTCATGTCCTCTGCCCATTTCTTGATTGGATTCTTTGTTCTTTGGGTGTTGAGTTTGCTAAGTTCTTTAAAGATTTTGGACACTAGCTCTTTATCTGATATGTCGTTTGCAAATATCTTCTCCCATTCTGTCAGTTGTCTTTTGGTTTTGTTCACTGTTTCCTTTGCTGTGCAAAAGCTTTTGATCTTGATGAAATCCCAATAGTTCATTTTTGCCCTTGCTTCCCTTGCCTTTGGCGATGTTCCTAGGAAGATGTTGCTGCGCCTGAGATCAAAGAGGTTGATGCCGGTGTTCTACTCAAGGATTTTTTTTTTTTTCCCCTCAAGAATGTTGATGGATTCCTGTCTCACATTGAGGTCCTTCATCCATTTGGAGTCTATTTTCGTGTGTGGTGTAAGGAAATGGTCCAATTTCATTTTTCTGCATGTGGCTGTCCAATTTTCCCAACACCATTCATTGAAGAGGCCGACTTTTTTCCATTGGACATTCGTTCCGGCTTTGTCGAAGATTAGTTGACCATAGATTTGAGGGTCTATTTCTGGGCTCTCTATTCTGTTCCATTGATCTATGTGTCTGTTTTTGTGCCAGTACCATGCTGTCTTGATGATAACAGCTTTGTAATAGAGCTTGAAGTCCAGAATTGTGATGCCACCAACTTTGGCTTTCTTTTTCAATATTCCTTTGGCTATTCGAGGTCTTTTCTGGTTCCATATAAATTTTAGAATTATTTTTTCCATTTCTTTGAAAAAGATGGATGGTACTTTGATAGAAATTGCATTAAATGTGTATATTGCTTTAGGTAGCATAGACATTTTCACAATGTTTATTCTTCCAATCCAGGAGCATGGAATATTTTTCCATTTCTTTGTGTCCTCCTCAATTTCTTTCATGAGTACTTTATAGTTTTCTGAGTATAGATTCTTTGCCTATTTGGTTAGGTTTATTCCTAGGTATCTTATGGTTTTCGGTGCAATTGTAAATGGGATTGACTCCTTAATTTCTCTTTCTTCTGTCTTGTTCTTGGTATAGAGAAATGCAACTGATTTCTGTGCATTGATTTTATATCCTGACACTTTACTGAATTCCTGTACAAGTTTTAGCTGTTTTGGAATGGAGTCTTTTGGGTTTTCCACATATAGTACCATATCATCTGTGAAGAGTGATAGTGTGACTTCTTTGCCAATTTGGATGCCTTTAATTTCCTTTTGTTGTCTGATTGCTGAGGCTAGGACCTCTAGTACTATGTTGAATAACAGTGGTGATAATGGACATCCCTGCCATGTTCCTGACCTTAGCGGAAAAGCTTTCAGTTTTTCCCCATTGAGAATGATATTTGTGGTGGGTTTTTCATAGATGGCTTTGATGATATTGAGGTATGTGCCCTCTATCCCTACACTTTGAAGAGTTTTAATCAGGAAGGGATGCTGTACTTTGTCAAATGCTTTTTCAACATCTATTGAGCGTATCATGGTTCTTGTTCTTTCTTTTATTGATGTGTTGTATCACATTGACTGATTTGCGGATGTTGAACCAACCTTGCAGCCCTGGAATAAATCCCACTTGGTCGTGGTGAATAATCCTTTTAATGTACTGTTGAATCCTTTGGCTAATATTTTGGTGAGAATTTTCGCATCTGTGTTCATCAAGGTTATTGGTCTATAGCTCTCTTTTTTGCTGGGATCCTTGTCTGGTTTTGGGATCAAGGTGATGCTGGCCTCATAAAATGAGTTTGGAAGTTTTCCTTCCATTTCTGTTTTTTGGAACAGTTTCAGGAGAATGGGAATTAGTTCTTCTTTAAATGTTTGTTAGAATTCCTCTGGGAAGCCATCTGGCCCTGGGCTTTTGTTTGTTTGTAGAATTTTTTGATGACTGTTTCAATCTCCTTACTGGTTATGGGCCTGTTCAGGCTTTCTATTTCTTCCTGGTTCAATTGTGGTAGTTTATATGTTTCTAGGAATGCATCCATTTCTTCCAGATTGTCAAATTTGTTGGCCTAGAGTTGCTCATAGTATTTTCTTATAATTGTTTGTATTTCTTTGGTGTTACTTGTGATCTCTCCTCTTTCATTCATGATTTTATTTATTTGGGTCCTTTCTCTTTTCTTTTTGATAAGTCTGTCAGGGGTTTATCAATCTTATTAATTCTTTCAAAGAACCAACTCCTAGTTTTGTTGATTTGTTCTATTGTGTTTTTTTGGTTTCTATTTCATTGATTTCTGCTCTGATCTTTATGATTTCTCTTCTCCTTCTGGGTTTAGGGTTTCTTTCTTGTTCTTTCTCCAGCTCCTTTAGGTGTAGGGTTAGGTTGTGTACCTGAGACCTTTCTTGTTTCTTGAGAAAGGCTTATACTGCTATATATTTTCCTCTCAGGACTGCCTTTGTTGTGTCCCACAGATTTTGAACTGTTGTGTTTTCATTATCATTTGTTTCCATGATTTTTTTCAATTCTTCTTTAATTTCCTCTTGACCCATTCATTCCTTAGAAGGATGCTATTTAGTCTCCACATACTTGGGTTCTTTTCAAATTTCCTCTTGTGGTTGAGTTCTAGCTTCAGAGCATTGTGGTCTGAAAATATGCAGGGAATGATCCCAATCTTTTGATACCGGTTGAGACCTGATTTAGGACCGAGGATGTGATCTATTCTGGCAAACATTCCATGTGCACTAGAGAAGAATGTGTATTCTGTTGCTTTGGGATGAAATGTTTTGAATATATCTGTGATGTCCATCTTGTCCAGTGTGTCATTTAAAGCCTTTATTTCCTTGCTGATCTTTTGCTGGATGATCTGTCCTTTTCAGTGAGGGGAGTGTTAAAGTCCCCTACTATTATTGTATTATTGTCGATGTGTTTCTTTGATTTTGTTATTAATTGGTTTATATAGTTGGCTGCTCCCACGTTGGGGGCATAGATATTTAAAATTGTTAGATCTTCTTGTTGGACAGACCCTTTGAGTATGATATAGTGTCCTTCCTCATCTCTTATTATAGTCTTTGGCTTAAAATCTAATTGATCTGATATAAGGATTGCCACCCCAGCTTTCTTTTAATGTCCATTAGCATGGTAAATTATTTTCCACCCCCTCACTTTAAATCTGGAGGTGTCTTCGGGCTTAAAATGAGTTTCTTGTAGTCAACTTATAGATGGGTTTTGTTTTTTTATCCATTCAGATACCCTGTGTCTTTTTATCGGGACATTTAGCCCATTAACATTCAGGGTAACTATTGAGAGATATGAATTTAGTGCCATTGATTGCCTGTAAGGTGACTTTTACTGTATATTGTCTCTGTTCCTTTCTGATCTACCACTTGTCAGCTCTCTCTTTGTTTAGAGGACCCCTTTCAATATTTCCTGTAGAGCTGGTTTGGTGCTTACAAATTCTTTCAGTTTTTTTTTGTCCTGGAAGCTTTTAATCTCTCCTTCTATTTTCAGTGATAGCCTAGCTGGATATAGTATTCTTGGCTGCATGTTTTTCTCGTTTATTGATCTGAAAATATCATGCCAGCTCTTTCTGGCCTGCCAGGTCTCTGTGGATAAGTCTGCTGCCAATCCAATATTTTTACCATTGTATGTTACAGACTTCTTTTCACGGGCTGCTTTCAGGATTTTCTCTTTGTCACTAAGACTTGTAAATTTTACTATTAGGTGACGGGGTGTGGGCCTATTCTTATTGATTCTGAGGGGTGTTTTCTGCACCTCCTGAATTTTGATGCTTGTTCCCTTTGCCATATTGGGGAAATTCTCCCCAAAAATTCTCTCCAGTATACCTTCTGCTCCCTTCTCTCTTTCTTCTTCTTCTGGAATCCCAATTATTCTAATGTTGTTTCGTCTTATGGTGTCACTTATCTCTCGAATTCTCCCCTCGTGGTCCAGTAGCTGTTTGTCCCTCTTTTGCTCAGCTTCTTTATTCTCTATCATTTGGTCTTCTATATCATTAATTCTTTCTTCTGCCTCATTTATCCTAGCAGTGAGAGCCTCCATTTTTGATTGCACCTCATTAATAGCTTTTTTGATTTGATCTTGGTTAGATTTTAGTTCTTTTATTTCTCCAGAAAGGGCTTTTATATCTCCTGAGAGGGTTTCTCTAATATCTTCCATGCCTTTTTCAAGCCCGGCTAGAACCTTGAGAATTGTCATTCTGAACTCTAGATCTGACATATTACCAATGTCTGTATTGATTAGGTCCCTAGCCTTCGGTACTGCCTCTTGTTCTTTTTTTTGTGGTGAGTTTTTCCGTCTTGTCATTTTGTCCAGATAAGAGTATATGAAGGAGCAAGTAAAATACTAAAAGGGTGGCAACAACCCCAGGAAAATATGCTTTAACCAAATCAGAAGAGATCCCAAATCGTGAGGGGGGAGAAAGGGGATAAAAAGAGGTTCAGAAAGAAAAAAAAAAAGAAAAAACGAGAAAAAAAAGAAACAATTAAAAAAAAGAAAATGAGTAAAGAAAAAGTATAAAAAAGAAAAAATATATAAACTAATTAAAAATCATTAAAAAAGAAAAGGGTAAAAGTTAAAAAAAATTTTAGCAGAAGAGAAAAAAAAATTTTGAAAAAGAAAAAAAAATTGAATTAACTGCAAGACTTAAGAATCATGGGGAGAAAGTCATGAGTTCCGTGCTTTGCTTTCTCCTGCTCTGGAATTCCGCTGCTCTCCTTGGTATTGAAACCGCACTCCTTGGTAGGTGAACTTGGTCTTGGCTGGATTTCTCGTTGATCTTCTGGGGGAGGGTCCTGGTGTAGTGATTCTTAATTGTCTTTGCCCCAGGCGGATTTGCACCGCCCTTACCAGGGGCTGGGCTGAGTTATTCACTCGGGTTTGCTTTCAGGAGCTTTTGTTCCCTGAGCACTTTCCATAGAGCTCCGGAGGATGGGAATAAAAATGGCGGCCTCCTGGTCTACAGCCCGGAGGAGCCGAGAGCCCAGGGCCCCACTCCTCAGTGCACCCTCAGAGAAGAGGGCCCAGTAACTCCCGTCTGCCTGACCTCCGGCCGTGCTCAGAGCTCACCGAGCCTGCGACGTGTTTAAGGTAACCCCGACCTGTGAGCTTACTGTTGGCTCTGTCTCTGTAGAGGCTTCCCCGTTCTAATACCTGTAAGCTCTGTGACACTCAGACACCTCCGATCCTTCTGTGACCCTGCGGGACCTGACGCCACGCTGACCCTGCATGGGCTTCACCCGGGTTTAGCCTCTGGAGCGATGTCCCTCAGCGGAACAGACTTTTAAAAGTCCTGATTTTGTGCACCGTTGCTCCGCTGCTTGCCAGTAGCCGGCCCCTCCCCCCGGGGTCTATCTTCCCGTAGCTTTGGATTCACTTCTCCGCCAGTCCTAGCCTTCAGAAAGTGGTTGATTTTCTGTTTCTACAATTGCTGTTCTTCTTCTCTTCTATCTGCGGATGGATTTGTAGGTATTTGCAATCTTTAGATAAGGTATCTAGCTGATCTCCTACTAGCTGAAGTAGTCTTAGCCTGCTATTTCCCCGCCATCTTGACTCCTCCCCTCACTTGCCTTTTTTAATTGAAGTATTCTACCAGAGTTGACTATAAAGTGATTTTTTTCAAGGGAAATCATAATTTTTCATATATTTCTAAGATTAAATTTGAGAGATGTTCACACTGGGGGGAGAAATCTAATTTAGTAAGCTATAAATTTTTGACAATGGGAGATTGAACTACGGGCTTAAATATTTGTTAATTTTGCACACTGTTTTATTCCTGAGCATAATAAGTATGTCCCCTTCGTCTGATAGCTTTTGGCTTCATGCTTTTCGCTTCTCTATTTCTATACTTGTGTTCTTATGTCTAGTTGAGCATCACTGCTGATTTTTTTTTTTTTTTTTTTTACTTTACAGACATGTACTTTCAGAGCAGGGAAATTTGAAACCACAAGAGAATTTTTATATCATCCAGTCCAACTTATTAAATTGTTCATTTGATATGAGGCCCTCAGGGGTAAGGTACATTTTGAATATATAGAGTTAAATAGTTAGCTTAATTTTCAAGGAATATTTACAATAAACCAGCACAATTTCTTCATCTAGTCAAGAAGAGAGACTGATTTTTCAGTTCCTTGAACTTTGAATGGTATCATGCCTATGTGTGTTACTCTTCTTAGTCTTGCATAGCTCCGTTTGCTCATAGTTCAACTAACAGTAATTTCCAATTAGAGTATCTAGATGCTATTTATCAGGCTCCTTGCACTTTTATAAGAAAGAGTATACCGTAATAGTAAGAGGTCAGGATTCATACTTTCTTTATCTGAGTAAGGTCTGCCATTCATTTACTCTGTGACTTTGGACAGATAGATATATTTTTTTAAATAATCTTTTTTAAGAAATTATTTATTTATGAGAGGGAGAGCTAAGAGAAAGCACGAGCAGGGGGCAGAGACAGAGGGAGAAGCAGGCTCCCTGCAGGGCTCAATCCCTGGATGACGTGATGTCCTGAGCCAAAAGCAGACACAACTAACAGCCATCCAGGTGCTCCGAGGTCGATATTAATGGTTTTTTTCCCTATCCTTTTAAGCCTTTTTGTCTTCATAGATTAAACTCTGAGGCTATCTCTTAAGTGTTTAATTGCTTGGTGAAAATAACAAATCTTTTTCATACTTTTATTAATTATTTGATTTTCTTTTATGAGAAAAACTTAAAAATAAGTTTACTTTTTATGCTCTTGCTCATTAATCTGATGAAACATTGTTATTTTTCTTTGTAAATTGTTTAAATTCTTTATATAGTTAGGTTATTAATCTTTTCTTGGAGGTATTTTCCCAGATGGCTGTTTACTTTGGAATTTCATTTGTGATGTTCACTAATATGCCTAAGACATCTCTACAGATTCTTCCTGTGCTTTTAAACTTGGAAAATCTTGAGATCTTCTAAGATCAAGATAGTTGGAGATATGATGGGGCTTCTATTACATTACAAACTATTAAGCTTTGTGTTTTTAAAAAATATAAACTTCTGTTCTTTTTTAAGCAGTTCATTAATGAAGAGACAATTTCAGAGGTCCATGTGGAGTCTTCTTAACTGTAGCAGATAAAGAGAAAATGAGAAAGCAAATCTCAACTAATTACACTTTAATTTTCATTTCGAATATTGTAGTAAATGGTGTAATGTCCCACTAAAAATTTTTCATGGTAGGATTGCTAGTATTGAAAATAATTTGTCCAACTAAGGTAATAAGAGGCTAGCTTTCAAAACCTGGGGTAGTTTTGCAAAATAAGTATAAAGTTAAATTTTAAAACCTGACACATTAGTGGTATATCACTGTCATTAATTCTATTAGGAGAAAAGGCAGAGTAGCTCCCATTTTCCCTAAGCTTAATAATAAATTTAATTATTTTAAATAAATTTATTAGATTATTTTATATTATATTTATATTATTTATATTACATACTTATTAAATATAATACATTTAATAAGCTAAATTCAATAATAAATTAATTTCCCCTAAGCTTAATAATAAATTTAATTTAAGATAATAAATAAAATTAATAAAATAAGCATATATAAATAGACTTATTTATATAAAGATACGGATCATAAAGAATTTTAATTATTTCTTGAAATGGAGGATAGGGGCACCTGGGTGGCTCAGTGGGTTAAGGCTCTGCCTTCAGCTCAGGTTATGATCTCAGGGTCCTGGGATCGAGCCCCACATCTGGCTCTCTGCTCAGCTGGGGGCCTGCTTCCCCCTCTCTCTCTCTGCCTGCCTCTCTGCCTGCGTGTGATCTCTGTCAAATGAATAAATAAGAAATATATATATATATATTAAAAAAAGAAATGGAGGATAATTATACATAAAATATTTGGGGTTTGTATTAAGATAGAAGTCATTTAAAATATAATAAGCATTATATCATTTTATAAGTTCCTTTCTATAATTTTAAGGGAGAAAGCCAAAGATTCCTTTTGTATACACAAAAATATATATAAATATTATTAATTTATGTCCATGGAAAAGAAAAAATTGGTATTTCCATAAACATGCTCTGTTCTTTATATGAATAGTTGAAACTAATTGTAGGTGATTGGGATTTCATTTTGTCTCTGGTTATCATGTTTAGTGTCTTGTGACATGATTTGCTTTAGAGTGATGCCTACTTGCAGGTAAGTACATCCATTAACAGTAAGCCTGGTTAAATAGTGCTTGTCCTCAGTTGGTAAACATCTACTTGGATAATGATAATGCAGTAACAATCTAATGGATATAGCAACTGCAGGATTAAATCTGCCATGATGAGATAGAAACTGTCTTGTCAGCTTACATCAGTTTCGGAGGCTTGTACTTTCAGTGGGGAATGGAAGAGGACAAAGTAGCAACTTCTTCTTAGAAGTGCAGTAAATAAAAGCTTATATGAAGATCTCTTACTTTCCTTGAATGACCCCTTCAAAGGTGACATTTTTCATTTTTGCTTTCAATTCTTGCTTATATAATGAGAAAAAATGAGGAACCTGGAAGTATGGGTTTAGTAAATTCTCACTTTTGTATTCACATCCTATTTTTTATTTTAATCAATGAGGAAGAGAATTTATATTTAATACCAACTTATAGTGTGCCTATATTTTAAATCATTGCCCCCCACAATAACCCCATTATGAGTACAGGGAGGATTAATGACCTATCCAAGGTTATATAATCCTGAACTGGTAGAGCCTGGCCTAGAGCCATGTTCTTTCTGACTGTGAAACCTGACTCCTTTCCTCTTAAAGAAGTAGATATGTATGATATGTGACACATAATGTAAAATAGATGCAGAAAAGGTAACCAGGATAGTGTGGTTTCTGATTAGTGCCAAATGATTGGATCAAGCAGAGAAAGGAGAAATTGCTCCAAACTAGAATAATAAGGAGGAGTTATGTGAGGACGCAACTTGAATTGGACTATGAATTCTCTGTGGCTTATCACTAGATAGAGATAATGATCTCATATGGAATGAAGACTAAGAGATTTTGGGAAGATAATTATAAGTATGTGTTTGAAAACAAGAGGGAGGATGGTCCCTGGGTTACTTAAGGGTGCTCATCTCAGTTATGAGTGTCTCAGGACCTAACACAGTGCCTTACGCTTAGGTAGGTACTTAACAGTGTTTAAGTGGTACTTAAAAGTGTTTGTTGAATTGAAAACATTCTGGGAGATAAGAGAAACATAGTTGAGAATGTGTAGTCTTGCAGTGTTGAAGGCTGCAGAATTAGTAACACTTTTTTAAAATTTGTTACCCTGACACTGAAGTTGGAGGGTGTGAGTGATGAAGAAGAAGAGAGTGAAGGCCAGTCAGCTTTTCCTCTAATTGAGAATAACAGGTCTAAAAAAGGAGGAATTTTGAGGTCAAGACCAACATGGATGAAAGAGTTAACACCTGATACCCTCAGTCAACTTTGAAGGATAGGAGACATCCTTGAAATTTTGAGGGGAATAGAAAGGATTTGTGTTAGCCACTGAGGCAAGGGTAAATGGGTTCATAAAAGAACAGCCCAAGAGCAAGCAGCAAAGACCAAGTGGAAATTTTAAGAACTCAGTTTGGATTATGTTTATTCCATGAAGTTTTTCTGTTTTCTTCTCAGAAATCTGAGGTGCACTGCAGAGCAAATAGTTCTGCCTTAATATTTACCATTACAAATCTAACATATGTAATTATATCAGGTTCCATCCTTTTTCAAGGTCATGGGATTTAGCTGGAAATCTATCCCTTGGTCTTTGTGCGGGGTTGAAAAAGTGTGTAGGCACAAATTAAAAATATTCCCCCTAAACATTTTCTCTCAAGAACGCTTAGAAAAGCTTTTGGTCACACAGCTTAGGTAGCGGAACTGGAAAAACAATTTGCTGGGGAAAGCTAATAGGTTCATTTTCTCATTTCTGATGATTGTCGTATTTTCAGTAGTTGTGATGTAGAGCTCTGTTTTTCCCATTATCTAACTATAATGGGCAAGGACTGTTTGCATGTGCTCTTTGACTGTAGTCCTTGGCACTGATAACCCTAAATAAAGCTGTAGGCGCTAATTACCTCCCTTTCCTAATCTGAATACTGATGTGCTTTTGAACTAGTAAGTCTTCTGGTGTTCTAAGAGGGCTTCCCTCCTCATTGGAGAGATATTTACTTCCCCTGAACTCAGAGAACAAGATTTTGAATTATATTTTGGAGAAGTTTGTAATGCTTCTAATTTTGTAGCAGCACAGATAAATCAGTGTATTTTTGTTGTTATATAACCAAATTAGCACTGCCTGTGTATAAGAAGGAGATAATTATTAAAGTTTTCTTTAAGGGACACCTGGGTGACTCAGTTGGTTAAGCGTTTGCCTTTGTCTCAGGTCATGATCTCAGGGTCTTAGGATTGAGTCCCACATCGGGCTCCTTGCTCAACGGGCACCTGCTTCTGCCTCTGTCTGCTATTCTCCCTGCTTGTGCTTGCTCTCTTGCTCTCTCTCTGACAAATAAGTAAATAAAATCTTAAAAAACAAAAAAGTTTACTTTAAGATATATTCTTGAGATGTGTGTGCTTATGGATAATGTAGAGACAAAGAGAGTTCATTATCTCTCCTGATTGTCAGATTCCATCTAACTTATCAATAATGTGATCCTGTGTCTCTTTTTGATGTGCTAGAACCTGAATTGCTTCTGATAGTACTAAGAAGATAGAATAAAAATTGACTTTGGCTGTATGTCATTTGAAAGGAAGGTGATTTGCTGAATTATTGAGCACATTGGAAAAATGACAAGGCAGAGTCTGTTTATTCCTTTTTGGCCAAAGAATCAGCAAACACTTTTGACTGATGACATTGCAATGAGTCAGAATTATTAGCTTAAAGCACAGAACTGTTCTTTTTCTTCACCACAAAAGAATATGGTCTACTGTGAAAATAAAGATAATTTAGTTTGTGATTTTTCTTCTCTTAAAAATTCAATTTTCCTAAATTTTTTTTTCACTTTTTAAAAATTATTTTTAGTTATGTGACTTGGGCAACCCATTCTGCTTTAATTTCTTTATCTTTAAAATGGGGTTATTAACCTATTTAACAGGGCCATTGTAAGGATTAAATGAGATCCTATTTGTGGAATGCTTGGAATGACTAGAACAGCGCCTGGTAGTTACTCAGTAAATATCAACTTTCGTTTTCATTTAAACCAGTATAGCGTCAACCACAGTGGCAGGGATAATATTCCAGCTTGGCCCTTTATTAGCTATGCAACCTTAGGAAAGTTACTTAACCTCTTTGTATCTCAGTTTCCACATCTGTAACATAAAAGTAATATTGATGTCTACCTGATTAGATTTTTGTGAAAATTTAGTGAGTTAATGGATGTTAAAGTGCTTAGAACAACCTGACACATAGTAAGTCCATTATTAAAATTATTTTGGGGGCACCTGGGTGGCTCAGTGGGTTAAAGTAGTGGCAGTGGGTTAAAGCCTCTGCCTTCAGCTTAGGTCATGTTCCCAGCGTGCTGGGATCGAGCTCCACATTGGGCTCTCTGCTCAGTGGGGAGCCTGTTTCCTTGGCTCTCTCTCTGCCTGCCTCTCTGCCTACTGGTGATCTCTGTCTGTCAAATAAATAAATAAAATTAAAAAAAATTATTTTCAACATTATCACTGTTTTTATCAGGACACATTTTTTAACAATGCAAAAAGGTATTTAAATGTACATTGTTCTGCATCATGGCCAAGTAGGGACATGAGGGACAAGAAGAGAAAGCAAACTGACAGGAATAGCCAGGAGAGTAAATACTACAGAAGCAAACAGCGTAAAACAAAAACACCCAGGAGAAGACAGATGAGAAAGGAGAGTTCCAGAAAGATCTTCCTACTTCTAAAACTCATTTATTTGTTTATACACATACAGGCAGACAAGATAGAATCCTAGACTGGGTTATATACTCTATAGGCTACTATGTCCCAACACTTTACAAATTTTTTTTACACTGTATTTATTCTGTTTACTTGGTTAACTGAGCACCTTCATAGTCAGACTGCAAACATTTTGAAGGCAAAAAACACATATGTGTTGTTCATTGTTGGAATCATTGTGTCTTGCCCAAGGAGGCACTCAGTAAAAGTTCAAAAATAGGGCTTTGCAATACTAATTTGTATTTTTCTTTGAAATTTTTACCTAATACTTCCCATAAATATGCCTTGAATATAAAACATATTTGTGTGTGTCAGTACCTTTACTGCATGTAATATTTTTGTTTCTAAAATTTTACTTTCTTTTTAATGTGGAAGTCTCAGTATTTACTAAAATTACATAGCTATGCTATTTGCCATAATAATGCTAACCACATCTTTAGGAAAATACAGTTGTCTCATTCACCACACTTTGTGTCATATGTTAATTTTTCTATTATTTCTTTTCTTTTGGAGTCTGTTGTTCTTTTTGTTTGTAAAACAGTATACTTGATGCTGCAACCGTGGCTTTTTGCCATGCATTCTTAGTAGTTCTTGGAACATTTGGTTTAGGAAGTAGGATAATTAGTATATAAACATTGTGTAGCAGAACTACTCTAATTAGTGCCTTTTGGCTGGGATTGAGTGATAAACAAAGTAAGATGCATGTTAACATTCATTCTAAGTTTATAAAAATTCTGTTAAGGACCTATGGGACAGCACACCACAAGCTATATTGAATATTGTAGTAGTTGAGACCATGAGGAAAAGTTCCATCATCTCAATTTAATAGTCTCTATTAATAAATTAGTTAACCCTGCAGACTTTCATTAGTTTTAATTATTCAGAAATCTTAAATCTAGCCATCCAATTATATTCCTAATAACTTTTCACATCTTTATTGAAACTTTTCCTCTTTAATCTACACCTGAACCCATTTCTTTATGTTCTTGCAATCTACTAGTTAAAAGCAGAGCATTGATTGAAACCATCAAAATGAAATAGATTAAAAACCAGGTTCAGATGCAAAATATTTTCTCTTACTTTATGGGGCCTTCAATTTTCTTTAATTGAATTTACTGTTTAAGTCCTTTACTGTTGAAAAGCACTCCTTATTTTTGAAGTATAAATAATCAGAACATTTTTGCCATTAAGATGTTGTCCTGTCAGTCCACATTATTCAAGCTGCTATCTACATACAGACAGATAATTTTTTATAGAGAGTGAGACTCAACAAAATACTAGCAAATAGGATTCAACAGTACATTAAAAGGATTATTCACCACGACCAAGTGGGATTTATTCCAGGGCTGCAAGGTTGGTTCAACATCCGCAAATCAGTCAATGTGATACAACACATCAATAAAAGAAAGAACAAGAACCATATGATACTCTCAATAGATGCTGAAAAAGCATTTGACAAAGTACAGCATCCCTTCCTGATCAAAACTCTTCAAAGTGTAGGGATAGAGGGCACATACCTCAATATCATCAAAGCCATCTATGAAAAACCCACCGCAAATATCATTCTCAATGAAGAAGAACTGAAAGCTTTTCCGCTAAGGTCAGGAACACAGCAGGGATGTCCATTATCACCATTGCTATTCAACATAGTACTAGAGGTCCTAGCCTCAGCAATCAGACAACAAAAGGAAATTAAAGGCATCCAAATCGGCAAAGAAGAAGTCAAATTATCACTCTTCACAGATGATATGATACTATATGTGGAAAACCCAAAAGACTCCACTCCAAAACTGCTAGAACTTGTACAGGAATTCAGTAAAGTGTCAGGATATAAAATCAATGCACAGAAATCAGTTGCATTTCTCTAGACAGCTCATTTTTTAGGGGCACTTTGAGTTTTAGTTTGGAGCTAGGGTATGAAGTCTAGGTACTAGTTCTTAGGAATCTCATTTGTAGAATGTTGGTTGTCAGAAACTTCTTTGTGATTAATTTCCTTTTATGAAACTGATGAAAACAGAAAGCAAATATCTTTTAAAAAGTAGAAAACTTAATAAAAATTTGTCAAAGAAATAGAAATGATAATCAAAGCTTTCCCTAAATTTACACTTGAAATACACACTTGAGTAAAAAGATATACTTCCCCAAGTTGAATAAGTTAAACAAGATAGTTCTACTAAACTTTCAGGAGATACATCTCCTGTCTCATGCATATAATCAAAGAAAGAAAAAAAATTGACTTAAGGGATTGCTTTCTGGCTAATTTTGCAAGACTTGTACAACCTTAAGTCCCAAAGAATAGTACAACAAAAGAGAATCATAGGTCAGTCTTTTACAATTGTTTAAGTGTGGGAATTCTAAATGAAATGTTAGCTAATTCCAACAGACTTTTTAAAAACACAGTTATTTTATCTCTGGAGGGCAAGGATAGTTTAACATTAAAAAAAAAAGCAATGAAATTAGATTAATGGTGAAAATATATAATAGACAAAAACTGCATAATTATCTAAAAGAAGATTTTCAAAGTATTTGATAAAATTTAACACCAATTTATGACTAGTAGTCATAAAGTCGAGAAAACTAGAAGTAGAAGGAAACTATGATTGATTAAGTTTAAATACTAAAGCCTATAGCAAATATCAAAACTGAATCTTTGAACTTTAAACAAGTTTTAGACAAAGCAAGACAATTATACTTAAAGACCAATATTCTTGATACAGATCTGGCTAATCCAAAAAGGAAAAAAAAGTGAAATAAAGATGGACAGAGAGAATAGGGGGAAGAGAGAAAAACAAAACAGTCTTTATTTGGAGATTATGTGATGTCTACACAGACATAGACAAAGCATTAGAACTAGCAAAAGCAACTTATATACTTTCAGAAATCAATAGTTTTGTTTTTCTACATTAGCAGTAACTACAGTCTAAAGTTCATAGTAGTTATAAAAATTATAATGCATTTAGGCATTAACCTAAAAATGGATAACAGTTTTATAAAACTTTATAAAACAAATTGTAAAAATTTACTAAAGGATATAAATGAAAGCCTGAATAAATAAAGAGCTATAACATGTTCATTGGTAGGGCACCTAACTCAAAGATGTCAATTCTCACCAAATGCAATTCCAATTAAAATTTTAATAGGATTTGGGTGGGGGGAAGGTGGGAAGACTCAAACTGACTGTGATGAAGAATAAAAATCCACAGATAGCTAAGCCTGTTTTGAAATGTATCTGGAAGAAGAATGATATTTTGATGAGATTTTAATCCATATTAATTGAAGTAGTTTAGAACTGGCACAGAAGCAGTTGGACTAATGGAACAGAAGTCAGTGCTCAAAAATACTCAACATGGGGAAGAGGTGTGTTGCTTAATAGGCTCTTAGAAAGACCTGTTTTCTAGATGAAACAAATAAATTTGGACCCCTCCCCCACATCATGTACTGTATGAAATCCAGAGAGAACAAAGACCTAAAAGTGACAGGTGAAACTGTAGAGCCAATCAAAGAAAATGTTAGAAAAGATCTTTGTGGCCTTGGTATATGGAAGAATTTTAACTCTACCCCTAAAGCACAAGTATCAGGGATAAATTGGTAAATTTACAATGGCAAAACTAAGGATTTCTGTACAGTGAGTTCTAGGATAAAACAAACTTCACATGACAGTGACAGACTAGAAGCAGGTATCTCTAACGTCAAAGCTGAGAAGAGATAAACATGTGGACTCTATGAGAACTGCTTGCAAATTCAAGAATAAGAAAGGGAAACAAATCTATAGATAAAAGCAAAGTTATTACTTACCACATTTTGGAAGGAGCCTCCTGAATGGCCGAGTGCATGAAGAGATATTCAACATTATAAGTAATTAGAGAAGTGCTAATTAAAATAACAGTAACATATCACTTCATACCCATCTAATTGGAAAAACCATTTTTTGAAAACTCAATAGGTAAATAAAAATGAAGGATGAAGATTTAGGGTAATGGGACATTTAAGTACCCCTGGTGGAAATCTAGACTGATGCAGCTTGTCTGAAGAGCAATCCCATAATCCATAGTGAAAGTATGAGTATAAATTGTTACTCAGTAGTCCCATATCCGTGGACATACTACAGTGAAACACAGCTCAGGTTTATAATGGGGTCTACTCCAGGATGTTTACCTCAGCATTGTGTCTGGTAGAGTTGAGGACAAAGTGTCTGCCATTAGGGGAATGGTTACAATCTGATAGATGTATCCTGTGGCACACTCTGTAGCCATCAGGAGCAGTAACATAACTGCTGGCCATGCCCTCCAGCCAGAGACCCTTGTGAACACATACTGTAGTGGAACAAATTGGATTTATTGGATTTATTACTTGTAGGGAGGGGGTAACCCCCACTCTGGGGAACTGTGGAACATCTCAACAAGAGGATGTTAGGAAGCACTTACAAGATCTGAACTTGTGTTAGGTGATTGGTGTGAGGGTTAAAGGTGAGACTTTGCTTTGACTTGGATATTGTCAGAAAGCAGAGGTAATTCTAGGATTGGTTATCTTAAATCATCTATGAGGAAGGAAGAATAGAATGAGGCAAAGCTGTAATTGACAGAAATAACAGTCACTCTTACTAGCAGGGATACGGAATTGGGTTGTTTTTGTGGCTTGGACAATGTTCATATTTTGTCTTTATTCAAACATGATTATGCAGTGGTCTTGTGTTTGTCTTGATTCATTATGGGCACAGAGAGGCCTTTTCTGATGTTGATGTTTTGTGAAATGGCTTATGTTTAGCAGAACACCAACCAAGTGTCAGACCAGCTTGTAATAGAATGAAGGCCTTGCTGATAATACTGAGCCAGCTCCTAGATGTACTTTTTCTTTTGCAGGCTAAAACAACACAAAGAGAACTTAGAAACCTGATAGATTATTGTTTGTTTAAAAAGATAGATTATTGAAAAGGGCTGACAACAAGATATATGACATAATATTATTTATGTAACTCAAACAGAAAAAATGAAACGATATGTATTATTCAAGGATAAATATACATATAAGGCCCTTTACCAAACACATAAATTTTCATCTTTATTGAGGATGAAGGGAAGGCACCAGTGGCCAGATACTAAAAGGAAACATTAAGTAAAAGAGGAACCTCATAACAGTGAGCTACAGCTTGAAGATTATAATAATTCAGTCTCAGCAACTAAATCCAAAAACCGGTCTCTACACCAGCAGAAACAGTAAGGGCAAGAGTGGGAGGCGGTGGCCCAAATTCTTATTTGAATTTACTGCTGTTGCCTTGTAGGAGGTGGGGGAAAAGTAATGCTTTCTTTAAGGTTTTTCCGAAATCTCTTTTATTTCCCGCATCAAGAATGAGCTACTGTAATGATAGTATGTTGATACTAGTTGAAATAAAGCATGCCCCCCCCAGCATAAAATGAGAGTATTAGTATTTTATGTGGGAACTTGATTCAACTTTAAACATAACCAAAAGCTTTGCATTAAAACAACAAAACAAACCAACCCCTCTCCTTCATATTAGTTGTAGAAAAAGCTAGTTTATTGCATTTCAGGTAAAAGATTTCTTCATAAGGCTTAAAATTAGTGTGTTAGTATCTTAAGAGTACTTCTTAACTAGAAAAGAGCTTTTGAGAAGTAAAGAGACTTCCTATCTCCCATTCCCACCCCCAGCCTCTAATCAGGGATTCTTTAAAAAAAAAAAAAATGTCCTAGTTTCTTGAATGAATTTCCTTCAACTTCTGTAATAAACATTTAGAGATAGTATTATAGGTAGTAAGAACAAAGATTCTTTAATTTAGGAAGGGAAACTTAATTTTTACCTAAACACTTTCCTGTTCATTTCTAAAGTGAACATGTTTAGGTGTATCTCCTGAGGTTCTTGTTAGGCTTTACTTTGCCCTTTCCAAGTGTTTCCAGCACACTGGGCCCCCATGGCTTCCTAGGCATGTTTTCAAGATAAACTAATATACCTCTGAAGGGCACGCTGCCTCTCTGTCTTGTCTTCTAGTAGTTCTTATTCTTATTGGCTGTGTTTTGGAACATGTGTTTTGGTGTTATTTATGAAACATTTGTTCTCTTACATAATTTTATAGTCAGGCAGGGGCAATGGATACTATGATTTTTTTTTAATTTTTATGTAAATTCCAGTAGTTAACATAAAGTTTAATATTAGTTTCAGGTGTACAGTACAATGATTCAGCACTTCCATACAACACCCAGTGCTCATCACAGGTGTACTCCTTAATCCCCATCATCTATTTAATTCACGGCCCCCCCCCCCGCCACCTCCCCCCAGTAAGCATCTTTTTGTTCCCTATAGTTAAGAGTCTGTTTCTTGGTTAGCCTCTCTCTCTCACTCTCTCTCTCTCTCTTTCTTTCTCTCTCTCTCTCTTTTCTTTTTCCCCTTTGCTCATTTGTTTCTTTCCTTAAATACCATATATGAGTGAAATCATATGGTATGTATCTTACTCTGACTTATTTCACTTAGCATAATACTCTCTAACTCCATTCATGTCATTGCAAGTGGCAACATTTCATGCCTTTTATGGCTGAGTAGTATTCCACTGTGGAGATATATATACCACATCTTCCATTCATCAGTTGATGGACATTTGGGCTGTTTCCATAATTTGGTTATTGTTGATAATGCTGCTGTAAACATCAGGGTGCATGTACCACTTTGAATTAGTATTTTTTTATTTGAGTAAATACCTACTAGTGTAATTGCTGGGTCATAGATTAGCTCTATTTTTACTTTTTGAGGAACCTCAATATGATTTTCCAGAGTGCCTGCACTAGTTTGCATTCCCCCCAAAGGTGCAAGAGTGTTCCCTTTCTCCACATCCTTGCCAACACCTATTATTCCTTGTGCTGTTGATTTTAGCCATTCTGACAGGTGTGAGGTGATATCTCATTGTAGTTTTGATTTGCATTTCCCTTATAATGAGTGATGATGAGCTTCTTTTCATGTATCTGCTGGCCATGTGGATGTCTTTGGAGAAATATCTATTTATGTCTTCTCTCCATACTATGATAGTTCTTATGTCATCTAACCTTATTAATTCATCTAGTTATCTGAACTTCATTAACATTATAGGAACAAGTATATAATTTAGTCTGTAAGCATCCCAAACCCTAAAATTAGTTTTTAAGGGTAATTCTTTATTACACTACCTTTATAAATCCCTGTCAGATCCCTGGGTTTCTTCCATGTCTGCTAGAAAATATAATGAATTTTGATTTAAGAAACAAACATACCTCCATTTACATTCTTACACAATGCCCCAATTGGTGCATTACTCTGGAATTTCGCTTATTAAAACAGAAGTTATGATATCTCTGTATTGTGCAAGACCTCTGTTTTCTTGGGAAAAAGCACATTGTTTCCAGTAGAACTTACTCATTCAGACTTCTGGTTTTGATCTCCTGAAATATCTATGTGTTTCATCTCTAAAACTATTTAACAAATTCCACATTTGTTTTATGTAGATAGGGTTGTATATAAATTATTGTAATTCACGTTTTCGTGTAAAACAGTATGAAGAACTATAGCTTGCAACCTCTTTAAAACCCATAGCATGACGGACATACTGCCTTTGTAATAAAGAATAGTAAGAATAAAATGTTGCTGCAAGCATACAGAATACTTTTTAATTCCACATGCCCCTGTACTTCATTAATACCTGCTGATAGGCTTCCCACAGCTGCATATGGTCCATTCCAGATTCTGAAACTCGGTTGCATTAAAATGTGAGTGAAAATGCTTGAACTGCCTTTGAGCTTTTGGAATAAAGGGAGCGAGTGGACAGCATTATGATTTTATTCCCCTCACCCCCACCCAACCAGCTTGCCTTCCAAGACCTATTTATGTTCTTTATATCCCCTGCATCCTTGGGCCTAGCATTATAAAGCACAATGAGAAGCCAAAAAAAAAAAAAAAAGAATATCTTTTGAGAAACTCTTTTCAAATTAGTGTACCTATATGGACAAGGACTGTAGGCAGTTTTTCCCTGCAGATGCTAACAATCTGGAAGAAGGAGTAGAATAGGAGCAGACAGGTTGTCTCCTCACCTAAATATCTGAATGTTGTGGGGCGGGGTTTGGGGGTTTTTTTTTGTTTGTTTTTTGAGGTTTTTTTTGTTTTGTTTTGTAAAATCTTCAAATCATCAACTCACACACCACACTTTAAGTAGGACTTTATTTAGTATCTCCGTATCAGGACTGGAACTTGACACAATTTTCCATACATGTGCACACACACATAATAAATGTCTCCCTTTTGAAACTGCTATAAGAATTAGTACTTACAGCGTTGGGTATTCTGTTAAAATCATTAACTTGAAATACTGCTCTTTCCAAGGGAATTTTATCAGAAAGAATATAAGGTGTTTTGAGCATGTGATTCCAAAGGAAAGGGAAAGCTAATAAAGAACTTAGTAGTATAAACACTGATTTAGCTATTTTACAGGTACAATTTGGAACTAAATTAGTTTTTTTTAAAAAAATAGCTACCTTAGCCACTGTGGTGGTAGGAGACAGATTTAATATTTATAGAGGTTCATATGCGGTACCTTTGTCTTTAAAAGTAATTGTGGTTGGCACTGTAGTAGGAAGTCATCTTGGGTTACTACTGACAACTAATATCCAATGTTTCTAGTGGTGTGGGCCAGAATTTGATTTGTTTTTTGAGGAGGTGATTATTTATCTATTTAGGGAAGGTAAGTTTTATTTTTGGCATTCATACTAGAATTCTCTATCCTGGTTCTTGTGTTTTTGCACATTATAGATTCTCCAATAGAAATTTCTGATAACACAAGTGTATAAAATCAGAAAATAGTTCACTTAAAATATTTTAGTGTTCTGAAGGAGAAAAGGGTATTATTGTCCTTAATTTCTTCTTTATGGAGAAGTTTTAACTACATTTTAAAATTGTCCTTTATTACCTGATATACTAATGTGTATGGGTGGTGTTCTTTTTGTTCCTCTGTCTCAATATCTCTGCTTTTCTTTAAAATGAGGGTCTGCAAACTTTTTTTGTAAAGGCCCAGATAGTACATATTTTAGGCTATGCAGGCCACATACGGTCTTTGTTGCATCCCCTCCCATGCCATCATCTTTTCCCGCTCTTTATCCTCCTCCTCTGTTTTTTTACAACCTTTTAAAAATATAGAAACCATTCTAAGCTTGAGTGGCCTACAAAAGCAGAGTTTGACCCACTGACTGTTTTAAGTGAGCCCCTAGTTTCCAAACCCAGTTCTGCCCAAGCTCACTGGTGATTTGGGGCCATTGGCACGTTTGGCTTTGGCTTCTCTGACCCTTTTATGAAGAGACCCTAAATGTCTTCCAGCTTACATGGTCTATGAAATACCTATACATCTGCTTTTGTTTTTTTCATTTTAAGTACATAATGTAGTTGTTACAGAGTTTAGCTGTGCTTCAATTACATTTCATTAACACCCAGGTTAGTATCATCTAGGGCTAAGCTATCTGGCATGTGAACTCAGTGTTAGAAAGTCTGAATTTGAGTCCTTGATTTGCCACTGACTAGATTCTGGTCTCAGGCAAGCCACCAGACCACTCTAAGTTTCAATTTCCTCTTCATCAAATGAGAAAATAACACCAACTCTGCCTACCTCTTAAAATTGCTTAATTTTTTTCTAATTGAAATGGAGATACTGAAAATGCTTTGTAAACTATAAAACATAAAATATCTTAAATCATTCTTTTAAGCTCAATGCTTTTTATAACTGTGAATTTCCCTAGAACTTTTTATTACAGGAAAAAATGTTTTTAATTTAAAACCACTAACTTAAATAACAGTAGACAATAAAGCCAATAGTTCTTAGTATAAGATTTGGAGAAGAGTAGACCTTCAAATGCCTAGTTCTTCAAGGTATCAGTAACTCTTTCAAACCAGATCTAATACTTAGATTTTGATTACATTATTCCTTTTCTAATGGAAAAGTATTAGGTGTTTTCTAGAATATAGATAACATAGCTCTTAATATAATGCCTTGCACATGGTAACCTCTCAAATATTTGCTGACTTTCTCTAGGACCTTAGTCTGCTTTGGCATCAGATGTTCCTATTCAACCTCTCAGCTATAAATAATTGCATTTTTATACTTGGAGTATAAAATTATTGGCTTTCCTTTCTTCATAGTTGTTATTGAATTCTCCACAGATGTTTGCTCCATTCCCTCAATAGTTCTCCTTTCTTCTTTCTTCAGTGACAGAGAATGGAAAGAAAAATATTCCTAAGACTGGACAAGTCTTAACAATTACAAGATAGTTAATTCCCAGTTTGCTCTTTTTCTTAACTCTCCCTCGCTTCAGTTTTTTCCATCAAAAGACACTTTAAACCAATTTTCTTGTAATAAAAACTATACCTTGGTTAATGGAAGCTAATCTGAATGGGGGCAGGTGGGAAAGAAACTCTAGAAATCCGAGATACTTAGTTTTGTGATATATACAACTTAAAGAGGAAAAAAACAGACTGACCTGATTCTGTGCTCCTCAAATCTGACTATACATTAGAATCATCAGATGAACTTTGAAAAACCAAGGATTTCCTGGCCCTGATGCAGACTTACTGAATAAGAATCTTTGAAGGGGTCAGGCCTAGGAAAATGTATTTTTAAAAAGACTCAGTTTGAAAACCAGTAAAGTAGTTGCTAGCGTGGTCTTTAGGGTAGGACACATGTGAATTTGAATTCTGGCTCTGTTATTTACTACCCATATAAATTTGAGCAAATTATTTTATCCAAAAAAGTAAAGATAATAATGAAATTTTATGTTGTAGAAGTTTTCAAGGATTAAATGAGATAGTATAGCATTTAAGGGCTTGACACATAACACCCAATAAATTGTTTATTATTGTACATAACTGTAGTATTATTTTTCTTACAGATCCTGTATTTCTTAGAAAAATGATAAACAATTTAAATTTTGACTTCAATTTTACTTGAATTAGAATTTGGATACAAATTTATCTCATCACAATCTCATGTTAAATTAGTTCTGCTACCTGTGAATTTTCACAATTGCCTTAATAAAAATATCAAGCTATATATTCACTCTGTAGTTTTCTTATGAAAACTGGGCACTTTTTATAGTAGTAGCAAGTACATGCTTCCAGTAGGCCGAGGAGAATAAACCTGTCCATTTGGCAGAAACAACTACTTCGAATTCTAATCTAATGCAGTAAAAAAAAAAAATTTTTTTTTTAAAAGAAAGAGTACATTTTTTTAATGTTCCTTGCTTGATTTCCATAAGGCCCAACTTGATTTTTTTTTTTTTTTTTTTTTTTAAAGACTAAAGCCATAGCTGAGTCAGGGGAAGCTAATACATGTGAGAATATGGGATATGGATGCTAATTTTAGCAAACATTTAGTTTCCTTTAAAAAACTGCTTTCAAATATTATAGCAGAAGAAAGAAATTATATGTCAGTTATACATGTTAAGTATCTGTATAGACTTCGATAGTTTTTAGCATCCTAAATATTGTGAGATCCATTAAGAAGATTTTTACCCTATTATGTTTGCCCGTACTTTGAGGAAATAAGTCCATTCTTATTTTTCATGCTTCATTCATTATGCCATGCTAAGTATTGTCTTGCTTTAAAAAAGAAAAAAATCATTGGCCCAGTAGTTTGGATGTGTTCTATGAAACAATGAATTTCCTACCACAGTTATGTACTAAGAGGATTCCATTCAGTACGGTCTAGTATAACCATTGCTAAAATAAAAATAAGCAGTGAAAAGCCATTATAAAATAGCCAGTAATGTTAGTTCTTTGTGTTAGAACAATAAATTCCTAGGCATAGCTGTATAAATTACTGTATCAGTTTAATTTGGCCAAGTCAAAGCTCTAGTTTATGGCAGAGGCAAGCTTAAAACACTGGTCTTCTGGTGGAAGCTATCCCTTTATTTAGAGGATGGGGCTTTCGTTATAACAGTTTGGTGCGCAGCCCTTCCAGGAGATGGATTTGGTTGATGGATTCTTAGAGACTATTGAGACCAGGTATTTGAAGAATTAGAATAATATTAGTAATAACAGTTAACCTTTATTTGGACACTGAGTTGGTGTTTTACCAACTTCTAATTTAATTTGTATTCAGTCAACTTATGAGATACTGTTATTATGTCTATTTTAGAGTTTATTTTCTACCTAATATTAATAATTTTGTAACATTAAAAACAACCATAATATTAAGTATTATTAGAGTAGCTACTGTAGGACCTTGTATTTGACACTGCCCTTTACTTTGTATTTTACACATTATTTCATTTAACAGGATGGCCTTATAAGAATATAAGTATGAATATTCACATTTCAGACATACCTCCTGACACTAAACAGTTACAGTAACCTGAGGTTTGAACTCAGGTTTGATTCCAAATTTCATTCCCAGTCCCACAGCATTCCTCTTTAGAGCTATATTCAGTAAAAGTGGCATTACTTGGGCAATAGGGTATGAGTGTCAGAGCAGGACATCCTCTCTTCTTAAACATGTAGGAGTTTGCCCAGTTGGTATGCTTTAATATTCTAAGATAAAAATATGTCACTGTTTTACTGTTGTCCAATTGTAGAAAGTCAGTTTAGAGCTACAACTCAAAAGGACTTTTAAAAGTTACTGGAAGCTAAGTGTTATATTGGCTTTCTATGAATTACTCAGAAATCTTCTCCAGGTATGATTTTCTCCAGGTAAGATTGCTGAATTACTCAGAAATCTTCTCCAAGGGGTCTTTTGTTAGGTGAAGTTGGAACATAGATTCAAAATGCTAAGCTTTGGCTCTTTTGTAGCTAATCTGATTAAACATTTAAAGTCTCACATTCAGGGACCAGGGTGGCTCAGTTGGTTAAGTAACTGCCTTCTGCTCATGCCTTCAGGTCATGATCCCTGGTGTCCTGGGAAAGAGGCTTGTGTTGGGCACTGTACTCAGAGGGGAGTCTGCTTCTCCCTCTCCTTCTGCCCTGCCCCAACTTGTGCTTGCTTGTTCTCTCTCTTGCACTCTCTTTCTCAAATAAATAAATAAATAAAACCTTTTTTAAAAAATAAAGTCACAAATTCATGATAAGGATGTAATATCAAGAGGCTTCCAGGTGGCTCCGTTGGTTAAGCATCTTCCCTGGACTCAGGTCATGGTCCCAGGGACCTGGGATGGAGCCCCACATCAGGCCCCCTGCTCAGCGGGGAGTCTTCTTCTCCCTCTGCCTGCTGCTCCCCCATGCTTGTGTACACTCTCTCTCTCTTTCTGTCAAATGAATAAATAAAATCTTTAAAACAAAAGAATGTAGCATCAGAATTTTTATAGGTTTTAATAATTAATAACATAGTAGCCCGGGAAATCCTGTTTAAGAATTATTTTGGAGACAGATCATACATATTTCTATTTTAGTTCACAACTGCTAATAATATGCTTGATACTGATAATATATTGATTCATCTTAGATGGATATTATGACTACGGAATAATTAAAATAAGGGATGATCTTAACAAAAAGCAGTGGAAAACTGAATAAAAATTAAGAATAGAAGTTTTGCTTTTACTTTTCCAAGATCATGGTTTTTCAGAACATGAGATGGTTCCACATTATTATATTCTGCCTAAGACGCTTTTATTTACTAAAATATACCTTTTAGTAAATAATTATAACATGTTCCGGTAGAGGTTGGTGGGCATGTCAAAGCTGGATGCTTCATTTTCTTTAATGGTAATGTGCTTTTCTGATTTGTAGGCTTTTGTTTTCTAAAATCTAATAACCTTATAAAAGATACATCATTTTTAATTTGAACTCTAGTTGGAGTGTCTAACCGAATGCCTTCAGACATGGTTTGTAGTTTTCCTTTAAGTTTCATTCTTTAAAAATATTGACCTTTAGGATCATGAAAGGAAAATAATGAAAACTGTATTTATGAAAAGTAGTAAAAGTACTGTACATGTATGTCTTTAGGGATGAGGAATATGAAGCCTTTTGAGATGTTCCTAAAAACCCCACATGCTATTTGACCATTTAAAAATGGGAGTACAGGGGCGCCTGGGTGGCTCAGTGGGCTAAGCCTCTGCCTTTGGCTTAGGTCATGATCCCTGGGTCCTGGAATCAAGCCCTAGCATCGGGCTCTCTGCTCAGCAGGGAGCCTGCCTCTCTGCCTACTTGTGATCTCTCTCTCTCTGTCAAATAAATAAGTAAAGTCTTTAAAAATAAATTAAAAAATAAAAATAAAAATGGGAGTATAGGTGTGGGCGGGTGGGCAGGTGGTGTGCAGAACATGTATCTGCAAACTCTGATGAATGGCACCTGCTGGCATGTGAGAGGAGCACCACTTGTGATTGCTGAATTCTGCTTTTGACCAGGAATATGCTGAGATTTTAAATGTTCTCTTTGTAATTAGAGTATTAGGGAGATAGTACCGTCTTTATTAATATTCTTAATAAATAAGAATATTAATAAATGTTCTCTTGGATATTTCTATTTGAAGCTTAGAAAATTCTGGCATCAAAACTATATTTATTACTGACTCCAAGTAATAATTGAATTATTTTATCAATTGTATCTAAATTAAAGATCCTCCACAACTCTTTATGCCCTAAGGAAAAAGGCTAAATTTAATATTTAAGTTATATATGTAGAAATGTAATATATAGTATTTAAATATTAAGATTATTTAAATTATTTACATACTATTCTTCTGTACTTTAAGAAAAAAAGAAAGAAATGAAATTACTCTTCTATTCTTATAAATCTTTCACTTTTATTCTCTATTGTTAAATATATAGAATACAATATTATATAGTCCACATAAATTAAAATTTTGTGTATTTTTAGTATTTATATATTCTTGTATCTGTTCCTTAGTAGGATGGATACATTCCTACAAAGTTTGCTCTGTAGAAACTTTATTTGAGTGATTTTTTTCCTCAGTAATTTCCATTATAACGTGAAAAGTATAAGCCATTCTATTTCTGACCTCTAACTATCAAAATCATTTTCTTTATTGAAATATAGTTGACAAATTATGTTTGTTTTTAAACATCTATATCCTTAAAAGCAGTGACTTTCCCATCCCATAAAATATTAACAACCTTGAAATATTAATAACATTTCTGCAGTGCACTCAAAAGCCAGAATCTTTGGCAGAAAGATTATCATTCTTATTTTTCTTCATGAAGTATTCTTTAATCATTAGACGATCACATGAGCTTTAGTGATTAGGCTATACTTTTATGCTAGTGTGGAACTACTTTGTCACTTCAAATATTATCTCCAGGTTAACAATATCTTTTCCTTAGTCTTTTTCCTTCCTCAGAACCTACTTATCTTTTCCAAAAGTCTTGACTTGAATTGTTCTATTTTAAAATGCCAGTCATAAAAATTAATTGTGTTTTGATGGTTTATTATATATCAAATCACAAAAGCATCAGATTATGTATCATATACATATGATATTATATCAGATTGTAGTTAGGCATCATAATAGGTGTGGACTATTAGATGTTGTACTGGGCCCCCAAGTTCTGAGGATCAGCTAGCTCTTGCTCTCTAGAACAATGCTGAGACAGTTGACAAGTATCTTAAATTTGCAGCTTTATCAGATAAATTACTATTCGTTATTCCTAAATGCACATCGTTCTTACAGGCTTAAGTATATGAGATAATTTCTGTAAAACTACTAAGGAACCAAATATAGTTGTTGGTTATGGCTGTCATGACTTCATGTCATTCTTCCCTGGGTCACACTTCCCCGTTTTTTCCAAGGACTTTCTGGAGCTTTTATATGCAGCTTCAAAAATACATTTGTTTTTCTCAAATCAGTATATCGCATACTTGTAATCAATATAACATTGTATGTCAGTAATTTTAAAAAGAGCATTGTGTTGTGTTGTTTCAGATTAACTCAGCAGCTGAGCAGAGAGGTGAATGGCTGCAAAATGTTAAGAAATGCTGAAACTATTGCACAGATGCTTTTCCAGTGTCTTTCTTACATGAAAAATGTTCTTGTATTTATCTTTCTAGTAGTGTCACTGTAGCCCATTTAATAATATATGAAAGAGAGGATCATTTAGGTGGAATAAATAAAATGGGCAGAGGCAAGTAGTTGAAATTGCTTATTACTCCCCAACTTTTCTTTGAACATCACCCTATGTAAAACTATATTAATATAAAATAGCAGAAAGGTAATATTAAATATGAACCATGCCTGGTATTCCTGGCCAGGCTTGTTTATTGGCTTCTTGATATAATTTCTGAATTTTAGAATCCAAATATTAGTATGTGCTTAGTTAAATATTTTTGAAAATTAAAATATTAAATATTAAATTTATAATATTAAATATTATATTAAATATTAAATATTTTTGAAAATTTAAGATTCAGAAATTAGCGATCTATATTTGGTTTCTGGATTAAAATTCTGAGCTCCCAAACACAGCTTTATGTAACAGTCTCCCTCAATTTTACTAATTTACCATGTAAGGAAGGGTCTTAAGATCTCAGGAGCCAATTAATTGAAGTTAAACCTTGTGCTCCAGATCCTTTGATTCAGGAAAATGATTATGTACATATCACCATTGCTTTGCCTTTGCACCTTATTTCCCCTTCATGGAATGCCCTGCCTGCTCTCAGCCTAGTGAGCCCTGGCTCATCCAATAAAACACAGTGTAGGTGTCATATGTGTCCCAGTCTACCTTTCTGCCCTTCTCACACCTCAGAGATACCCAGATCAACTTGTTAACAACAGGTAGATGCTTTCCCTTTGCACACATATAATAATATGGACTGTCCAGTATAACTATACCCTGAATAAGTTTCTTGCCACTGTTCCTCTCTAATTCCCTGACCATGCCTGCTCACTTTGGCTACCACCTTAACCTTCATTCCTGATTGCTGTCTTCCCCTTGTCTATACCAACCTTTTGCCTTGATTACTTCTACCAGTTGGGTCTGGGTTCCTTTTAATCTTACCCATTTGCTAAAGTAATACATTCTTCCTAGATAATAGTCTCAGGATAGTATAACAATACTGTATTCTCTTTTTTTATTAACATATAATGTTAATCATCATTTGTTTCAGGGGTACAAGTCTGTGAATCATCAGTCTTACACAATTCACAGCACTTACCATAGCATATACCCTCCCCAGTGTCCATCACCCAGCTACCCCATCCCTCCCACCCCCCTAAAATGCGCATCAGTTTAAATGTTTAAGAGATGGTAAAGAGAAGCTCCCAATGATGTTGTGTGCACCAGTAGTTGAAGTAGTGGGTAAATCTCTGCTTCAGTAATAGCACTTTTGGCATCATACCAGCATCTGAATTAATTCCGGAAAAATATGTGTCACGTTTTGTTTCATCAGTTTTCCATCTCAGCATTAACGATCAAGGCAAAAAATAAAGCAGTGTATCTAACCTCATCTGATTTCATGGTCATGGCCAGATTTCACAGAGATGAATAGAGGACTTTGAAGTATCACTTTTCTAGTTAGATTTCCATCTTTCCTGTGTATGTTTCATAGAGCCAGCAGAATGAGAAAGGGTCTGAAGGGTACCTCTATCTTTTCTTCCTCCTCCTCCTCCAATGAAAAGACTTCCTCTCGTAGATTAGTGGTTGGTGTTAATAATACCAGTATTCACGGGAATAAAAGAAGAATTGATGACGCCTGAAGGAAGTCAGGTGCTACTCTGGGTAAGTTTATCAGATAGAATCATGACTTCTATACTGTCTAGTGATACTGGGGGTATTTTGTTGTTCATATTTGTTACAAAATCACTCTTTGGTTGTGTGGATATTGTGAAGAATGTTCATAAGCCAGAATACTGCCTCAGATTTCATCAGAATCTATGCTTATGGGATTCATCCCTTAACCCTGCTGCAAAGTGGTTCCATCTCTTTGGTACCTGAAAATTGTGTGAAAGAGTACAGAGAATTAAAAAACTGTTTCCATACAATATTTGCAGATATGTTACTTTCTACATATTATTCTAATAAATGCCCTCCTCATGCTATCAGGAAGCACTTTCCACAGACTTCTAAGTTGTGGTAGTTATGTATTAGTTATAAGCTGTTTAGCAAAATAATCAGAAAAGTAAAGAAAGAGACATTGTTGTTTGTATTCATTTAGTCATTTTAAAAGTGAAATTACTATTTGACTCATACAAGTGATATTACCACAGAAGAAATATAAACCCTGTCTTTAGATATTTTGGTCAAGTATTATCAACTTCATAATGTTAGCTCAATTCTATGAGAAGGAATTTTCTTTTTGGAACTGCCAGGAGTCAGAGAAGTTCTATGATGCCTACTCTTCCTTACTGTTAGTTTATAGAGAAAGTTTTGCCCCTGAGGAAGAGCTCACAAAGGCTGAATAGGCAAAAGCATCTAATTCAGAGGTGAAATGTTAAGAAGCCCATGTGACTATACACATTAGCTATTCTCCAGTAAGAAAATACCTGTTTTGTTAAGTTGATCTCTGTATTTCTTTCTCCTCTGTGTTCTCTCATCCTCTCATATTTTTCTCCTTCTCTCCATTTCTCCCTACCCCCCATCAAACCCCTGCTATGTTTGGATCCATAGAGAAGATAGGATTATATTGTAGCATGCACTCCCTCCCAAAACTTTAATAGGATCAGTGCCTTCTTTTTTGTTTTCTGTAATTGTCTTTTTTCTATTACTTTGTGGGTCTTCATATATTCTGATTACTAATCCTTTGTCAGTTATATATGACTCAGATATCCTCTCCCCGTTATATTACTGAGCTTTACGCTTTGTTTATATTTTATGTAGTCTTAATTGTAGGGGAATTTTGCACTTTTGTGCAGTCAGATTTATCAGCCTTTTCCTTTTTGTGTTCTTTATGTCTTAAAGAAATCCTTCTGCACACCCAAAATTGTACTTACTAAATGCTTTAAAATTGCCTTTATATATAGATCTTTAATCATTCTGGAGTTTTGATATATTCAGTGCTGCAATAAATACTCATGCATCTCCTCATACAGACTTGCATTGTCTAATCAGAGGCTCCTAGCCACATAGAGCTCTTTAAATTTAAAAGAAAATTGAAGGAAATTTAAACTTCAGTTTTTCAGTCTCACACTAGCCTTATTTCAAGTCCCACAGTCCCTTGTGGTTAATGACCTTTCTGTTGGAACAGTATTGATACAGAACATCTCCATCACTTTACTAAGGCATCTTTTGCTCTCTCCTAGTATCTTTACCAGGACCCTTTTCATAGTAGGCTTGAATTGCAGTTTCTCTCCTCCTAGACCCTTTTCAAGTGTGTTGAAAAGGCAGCTAGCTTCTCATCTTCCATTAGCTTCTTCTATGAATTAGAGCTGCTCCCAGGTGAAAAGCTGCCCTAAATACAGGACGCAACCCTGTAGTCCTCCTTCTCCCATTATTACTTGTTAGTTTTCTGATTCCTTCAATTAAATGTTTTTCCTCCAGTTTTTCTAGTTATTCTGAGTGAGCCGGAGGGTTTAAATTACCCAGATTCTCCATTTTTCAGAAATGCAAGCTACCCAGCATTCAGGCTCACATTTATTCCTTAACTAAAATATTGTTCATTTGTGTAAAAGTTTGATTCTTTTACCCTTAATCTGGAGCTAACTCTATTTGAATTAAATATTTTATTTTTAAGTCAATATGTTTTTCTTTCTAAATCCAAATCTACTTTTTTATCCTACCTTTAATTAGGCCTGTTTGTCAAGTAAACAAATTGGTTCATTAAAAAGTATACCAATCCAGCATTAACTTTAAGCATAAACATAAATTAGAATATCTGCTTAATATTTCTGAGGTACTTGTGAATAAATAAGTCTTGGTTTTATCTGAAAAAGAACGTTGTTCATTTCTTTTTACATGTTTTGCTTGCTCAACTGTTGAACAACTTTAATTCTTCTGATGATCACAGTAATACAAGTGGTCTTGGAAACCTGAAGCTTCTAGTAAAACTTTGCTGAAACATGATTTTGTGATGAGAATTATAAACTTTGCAGATTAACACAGTGAGGACAATCCAGCTTGCAGCATTAAAAGCTAAACTGCCTGATACTGATTTCAATAAGGCTATTGTTAATGCAAGTGCATGTTAACATCCTTAGTGACATTAATGCAGTACTACTGACATTAAAATAAATACTCCAGACTTCAGTGCATTCAGAAAGCGTGAAGGAAAGTGAAAACACTGTTCTTAAAGTTTGTTTTTCAAACACTCCCTAATGTTACAATATTTTTATACTTTTATTCAAATGTTTTGCTGGCCTACAATACAATATGCAGAGTATGACTGAAGATAACTGTTATTACTGATTATTGCTAATAAACTTTAAGTTGCTGAATGCTATAATAATAACAGGCTTTACTTTGAAGTACTGTATATCATAGATAAGAGAAAAGCATAATCATTCAATGGCCAATGAATAAATGATTTCACAGTTTAAAGCATTTAATAAGACTGAAATCTATAACAAAGCTGTTCTCTGGTGTACGATTACTAGAGAGGTTTACTAGGTCAGAGTAATAGCAAGGAAGATTGGTCTTAATATCCAGTATGCAGTGTACCTTTGTCTCTTAATCAAAATGTGAAAAAGTACACGAAATACAGACTTGTACTTTCACAAGACTTAAACCAGAGTTGACATCTTTAAAATATGCCTCAAAATTGAGAAATATAGAAATGTCATCACTTACACAAATAAGAAAAAATAACCTTATATAGCCCATCTGAATCATTCCTGAAAACAGACCACACACAAACTTAACATTTTAAGCCAAGAGGGCTTTAACATATAAAGGGGGAAAAAGAGACTTAATGGCATCAGAACTAATGTCCCCTGAGTATTGAATGGAAAGGTATAGTGTAATAGGGCAAGTATTCTTCTGTCAACCTGTCAGATTACTCTCTACTGTTTCCTAGAGTGAGAAAGTAATTAAATCTCTATACTTCATTGAATCACAAGGCTCTATTAAGGAACAATTTGAAATGACCATATAAAATGTCTTATTATATATGAACTGTAGTCTTGGATAAACTAATCATCAGAAGTCTTTTTATAAGGTAACTTACAGAGTTGTACGGTTTTTATGTTAATACGTAACTCACAGGCTGCTTTATGTTTTAGCATATTTTATAAATGATTCTTGGAAGTTTTAAAGAATTTGTACAATTCATTATTTGTTCTTCGGTGGCTTTGGGGATTTAAAGGGCATGAGAATGCCAAAGGGAATCATCTGCTTTCCTGCCATAAGAAAAAGTAGCATTAGTGGAGAAAAAGCATGTTTGATGTAAGAGCTAGATAAAAACTCACTGAAACCTTAGGATTTCTTTTTACTTTTTATAGTAGCTTTTTTTTTCTTTTTTAGGAATTTATGCACATCCTCAACAGAGAAACTATGAACTTTCTGAACTTTTAAAAAAATTTTATTTATTTATTTGACAGAGAGTGAGAAAGCACAAGCAGGCAGAGCAGCAGAGGGAAAGGGAGAAGCAGGCTCCCCAGTGAGCAGGGAGCCTGATGCAGGGCTCCATCCCAGGACCCTGGGATCACGACCCAAGCCAAAGGCAATCACTTAACCAACTGAGCCACCCAGGCACCCTACAGTAGTAGCTTTTTGAAGGGTGCTTGATACTGGATTAAGACTGAGCCACTTAAAAAATATATTTATAGCAAAAGCAAATTTGTCTCAGGGAGTTATATAAAATCTAAGGGGTTTCAAAAATTCAAAAAGATATAGAGGAAATAATATTTCAGTTGCATTTTGATTAACAAGTTCATTTATTTGGATTTTTAAATAATGTTTAAAATTTTTAATGCCTATTTAAATTTGATGATCAGTGTATTACCTTAACCATGAGATTTGCTAGTTTTTTAAAAAATTTTTTATTTTTTATAAACATATATTTTTATCCCCAGGGGTACAGGTCTGTGAATCACCAGGTTTACACACTTCATAGCACTCACCAAAGCACATACCCTTCCCAGAGATTTGCTAGTTTTATGGTGATGACAAAAATAACTTGTTCCTCGGCTCTTGGGCAAGACTGGTACTGATTAACAGAAGTAGAAGTAGTAATGAAAATAATGATCTCTTATAATTAGAATAATACACCTTATTTAATTACCATCTATTTTCCAATTTTCTTTTAGGATACCCCCATAATATTATTATTCCTAAACAGTAAATAGGGAAAATAAGGCAAAGACAAGTCAAGTAACTATAAATCTTCATCATCCTTTCATTCAATCACTCAATGAATTTTTAATTCCCTTCCTAGATATTAAACTAATAGTAGCTTAATAACAGACACCATATGGTGACTCAGGCAGTTAAGCAAAGCAGTTGACAAAGTAAAACAAAAGCATGAATATTTTACATACTTCTCTCATCACTAAGACATCATGCCAGTTAATCAAGTAAAAAATGTATCAAACCAATTTGTTTTATGTAGAGAAGAATTGATCCAAGACATTCCCTTTTCTCACATTTACTTGCTCTCCTGAGAATTCAGTCCAAATCATGTTAAAGCTAATGGATAAGATATGTACCAAAATGTATCACAAATATAAAGCAACATGAGGTCAGTCTATGATATTCAAATTTTGTTTTTTTCTAAAATCAAAATACCTTGTTTAAAACTTATACTGAGAAGTATCAGATTCAATTAACAGGTAATACTTTTGCATAGAAGTAGTTCAGTGGAAGAATCTCAATAGTAAATGAATGATGAAAATATGCACATAGAGAAAGGGATTATAAGTTTATATATGTGTAGCATACACTTATGATTTTAAAATCTTGATTATAAAACTGATATAAAATTCAAGTTTAACGACATACTGCATTAAGAATCTTAATCCTCCAAGAAAAGAAAAACAAAACAAAGCCCAGGTAACAGGTTTCTTTTGGTGATGATCTACCAGGTATTACAGATGTGATTTCCCTCTTGTTCTGCTGTCTTCGTGTCCCTCAGTCATCATAGGCAGAGCATCAGTCCAGTGACTCTTCCTGTCAGTATTGGTGGCGACAACCAGTCTGACCTGAAAAGAAACCAATACTCCTTCCCAACCTGGAAATGCTGGTAATTTATCTCCCTGGCTCCCACTCCCTGAAACCCGCCCTCACCCCTACCACCAACAGAAGGTTTGTTTACTTAAAATGCAGAATACCTCTTTCACATGTAAGAAGATTGGATTCTTTAAATACTAAGTGACTTAACTTAGGTTTCCTGAGCATTTCACATGAAAAGAAAAAGCGTATAATTTTTTTCCCCACATTAGACCATTACTTCTAAACTTTAGAGAATTTCATAGGGTGCATGCTCAATAGGATCTTGGTTTATTTGTTCTTTGTTTTTCAATTATAACCAGATAGGAGAATGAAGAGAATAAAGTGAAAATTACAGAAGCATACTTCTGATACTCTTAGTTTGTTACCATCTACTAGTATTAGAAGCAGATAGTATTGGTGACTGTGTGAGTGGTGGGAAGAAGGGAGGTCATGATTTTGTGGCTCCCTCTTGAACCCATTTATGAAGGCTTTAATGGTCTAGGGCTGTAAATCTAAGCCTCAGTGGTCAGAGTTCATGCTTAACCTCTCTGGAGCAGGGCATGCTCCTTCTCTGATAGATCAGGGCTACTCCTTGACCTCTGTGGGTTATAGACATATCATCAGTTCATAGATGATAGGTACATCAAGAGAGCCTGGTTAGGCATATAGAACAAATACAAATCCTGATCCTTCCAGACTAAATATAAAATAATGTAAATATTAATAATTATACAAAAAGACTTTTATACAGACTGAACTTAGAGAATTTAGATGACCCACAGACACTGAGTGATCTTCGGAATTATGGATAACATCCTTATTTTGAAATTATGAAAGGAATTATACTGGTAATGTAAAGAGACTGTATAGCTCTAAATAGATGATGCCTCATTAATTTTTCCACATTAAAATTTTAATTTGAGATAAATGCTGCCATATTATAAGCACTAGATATAATAAATTATAGAATTTTTTTAATGCTATGCCCAGATTTTTTATGTTTTATCTGTTGTCTTTCCTATAAACCCAAAGCCATGTATTGACCTATTAATCCTTATGGCAAAGTATGTGCAAATATTTTACCTCCATTTAGCTCATATTTTATGTGGAATATTTGTCTAAACCACACTTTGGCTTTCTTCTGGACCTTTTCAAAGGTATTTTAACATATACATTTAACATTATTCTAAAGGAGTGAAAAATATCTTTTAGATTCCTTTGCATACCACAGAACACTTTTGTTAATTCCGTGTCCTTACATATCTACCTTGCTACTTCTCTCTTTATTGATATGTGGAGCAAGACCTTAACTTTTCTCTTTCAAATTGTGAAGTAAGTGATATATAGTAGTTTACATGTTTTGATTATTGCAGAGATGAATGTGACTTCACAGGACTTTAGTACACACCAACCCTGAAGAAAATGAATAAATAAAACACTAGCACAGATTTCTCTGTTCCAAGAGGAAAGTCCACATTATGTGGGTTAATTTATCTTCTGTCATAAGCATTTCGTATGCTCCTCAGTATCGTGGGAGGAGTGACACTTATTTTCTGTTGTGTTCAGAACAGCCATCTGTGCTTGGCACCAGTGCATACTGACCACACACTGAAGAGCTGAAGCATTTCTTTGAAGAGACATTTCTTTGAAGAGAAAACTTGGGTTTGCCCATGGTGCCCAGTTGGGAATGCTAAGTGTATACCATAAGCTTGGCCCTCAGTTTGTCATGGCTTATGGTTTGGAGTGGCTCCTCTCATTGTTTGAGTTTGGTTGCACCAAAAAAGTAAGCCTGTTACTTCATTGTAACAAGAAAGTGCTTGTCCAAGCACGTTGCATGTCGGCAGTTTAGAGCCTGCTCTTGCACTGTCTGGTACTTGGACAACTTTTTAACAAACTCTCCAAGGCAAGGCAACTGTGACAAGGTGTCAGTTACTTTCAAAAAGCAAATAAATCAGGGGCTTTGAGTCTCAGTATAATAATAAAAATCTAATGTCCTCACACGAGTGTCTTCATTCCATGATTTTGAATCATATTTTTGGTAGTGAAGGCTCCACCTTCAAAGTAAAATCCTAAAAAGCAGTTTAGAGAGTCAGGTATTCTAAGAGGATGCTTTTTAGGAATTCACAATAAAAGAACAATGAGTTAACTTAATCCAATGAACTAAAGAACAAAACAATGAAGAGTGTACTTGAAATTTAATCCTTCCTTGTCTATTTTCCTCACCAAAACAGGAAAGACCGAATTGCTGTATACGTCCTTGTATCTGAGAAAGTGACTTCCAATGTCTTCAGTATTTTATAAGCCAGTTAATCACTTGCTGTAAGTTCACCTAAGTTTTAACAAATTTCCATGAATAATTCTAAACTTACTCTGTTAAACAGTATCTCAAGAACTAACAGAGAGATACGAGTCTTTAGGGCTTAACTCTTTGATTAGCTAGTACCTAACAACAGTCTGCATTTTCCAGGTTCTACTCCAAAACCATAAATTGCCTTTTTTCAGAAAGGCATTAAAAACATTAATCATTAGTTGAATAAAGAGACTGGTTGAGAACAAAATGGTCTGCAAATAAATGAAGACTGCCTTTGCTAATCTTTAGCAGTAATTTCCAGTGCTCTTCAAGTATGTGTTGTAGAGCAAACATACCTTACTGAGCAAAAATTGGGTGTTTCAGTTTAATTTTCATGTGTTCTTGTAGCCTCCAAAACTATTGCTAATGTTAATTCTAAGTCACAAATTATCTAAAAAAGAGTAAGAGTATACAAAGTGTTGCTGATAATAGTAACATACATAAATTAGATGAAAAAGGCTTTTTACAGCTAATTGAAGAGTATATTAGGATTGCTTTTTCTAGGAAGAAGCAATATAAACTACTAATTGCTAGAGCTGGTGGTGCTTCATTCCACTGCTACTTAGCATTTTTAAAATGTTTCTAGTATACTTGCTGTTATTGCTTAATACTAAAAATATCTTGGAGATGACATTCTATAGAAATGCCATATTGCATTTTGATTTTCACTGTTTAATAAAGATATGTTAATAATACTTCAGAGCAGTGGCCTCTAAACTTTTTTATTGCATGTATCTATGAGAAAATTATAGTGTGAACTACCAATAGATGCATATTTGTTTATTTATTTACAATTATACAAGTACATTATATAATATATTTTTTAAAATTAACATAAAAATTTAAAGACATAAAATTTTATATCTTAAATACCTATTCTAGTATCTTCATTTTAGACACCATTTTATATACAGATTTGCTATAGTTAAGAGCCAATAATAGTGGTGTATTTTTTTCACTGTTATACCATTTATAATTTAGAGTAAATGCTGAGAAATTCTTAGTCACATAATAATTTTATTTTACTAAGACTCATTTGATTCTAAGACTCAATGAGTAATAGAATGAAGATTAATCTTGAAAATCTTGTTACTTTATATCATTGAAAGCACTGCACCCTTCTGCTCTCTGGGCTCAGTAGAGTAAACCTAAGGTTGTCAGATTGTGACACGGTCCTTTAAGACGCTGGGCAAAGATTGATGACCAACAGATTAAAAACAAGCAAGAAAGTATAATCTCATTTTGCCGGGTTTTGTTTGTTTTAATGGGCAGCTTATATAGATCTATCTAAGAATAGAAAACGTCTAGAAGAAAATGGTTTCTATGAAAGGAAATGAGTGGATTGGAAGAGGAAACAGGATTTTTGCTTTTCACGCTGCACATTTCTATACAGTCTGTTCTGTTATTCTTTTACAATGAGCTTACATTACTGAATAAAGTAACACAAACATATGAGGACAGGAAAGCCTCCTTTTTTGCTCTATTGACTATTCTTGTCTCGTCCTTGGTTTACTGGTTTCCTCACTTCCCCTACTGGAGCGGTATTCTCCAGTTACATTTTTTTTTTTTAGATATATTTATTTATTCGCGAGAGCCCGCATAGATGCGAGCACACATAGATGCAAGCACACTCACACACACACGCAAGGTGGGGAGGGGCTGAGGGGGAAGGAGAGAAAAATCGCAAGCAGGCTGCCTGCTGAGCGCAGAGCCCAATGTGAAGGCTCACTCACAGGATGGTGAGATCAAGAGCTGAGCTGAAATCAAGAGTCAGACACTTAACCAAATGAGCCACCCAGATACCCCTTCAGTTACTTATTTTTAACAGCCTATAGGGACTACCCGAATTTTTTTCTTTTCTCCCATTCTGATTAACAGCCTTTCAGTTTATTTCTTAACACCTGCCTGCAACCCCCATCCTCAGATCATACATAAAACCTTCTCTTTATTCACTACTCCCACACGTACATAACCCATCTCTTTATTATCTTAACTGTTCCAGTTATTCCATTAGTTTTGTTCTATGCCTTTGAGAATGTATTGTCTACAAATAACTTTGTTTCTAGGTACCCTCAAAAGATAACAGTGGGCAACATAAATACCTTAAGAACGTATAAAAATTACACTGAAAGGAGTTTATCATCACTAGAAAATGTTGGCTTTCAGCCTTCTATAAAATTGGAAATTGTTGCTATTTTATAGTGTAGCTCTAAGTCCTTCAATAAGGATTCAAAGCCCCAGATAGTCTGAGCCTCAAACTGAAAAGGAAAGTATATATAGATATGTATGGTTTCAGAGATCCACAGTACCAGAGTGGCAGCTTTCACCTGGAGAGTAATTTGCAGGGAAATACACCATGGTTTGAGCTTAGCCTCTGCATCTGACTCCACTTTTCAGTCTCTGACCTCAGATGACTTAACTTAGCTTTAATTTTATCATGTTAAAAAAAAAATCAGCATTTTTAAAATGCCACTGCTTGGCAGATGACTAAATTAAAAATACGTATAAAATACTTAGCCCAGTGACTGTTTAGCTATTAACAGCATAATATTAAAATTAGAAAAAGAAAAGGCAAGAAATTTTACCCCCCCAAGTAAAAAAAGGTTTTACTCCGTTTCAGCATTTGAAGCTGTATCACCAGTATCTGTCTTTTCACTTCATACACCTACAAAATTAGTAGATTTTTTTTTTCTTAAACTAAATATCATGATAGTGGTATTTATCAAACATGTTTCCAATGTTTGAAGTTTCGGTACCATTTCTTATATGCAAGTTGACCCTTGCATGCAAGATAAAGCTAAGCTCTGAGCTAACAACACATAATGGGCACATACCCTACAGAGGATAAAATCTTTTCCGAATACAATCTTTTCTGAATTTCATTTTCCTTTTCGTGAATTTCATTCACATGTGCTTATGCAAATATATCTAAGCATACCTTTGTTGTGCCCTAACAGAAAAAAAAAAAAAAAAAATCTTCTTTAAATTTAGACTCCATGTGATTAAAAGCAGATGTTTAGTCCCAAATCTACAAATGTATTTTTAACTTAGGAAAAAGAGGGTACTCCAAAAAAACTATTATTCATTGCACTTTTGAGCAAAGCACAAGTCATGCTGAGTTCAGGTGGATACAATTAGCTACTACTAAAAATAAGCCATTGGTGGAGTCAGTGAATACTGAATATAGGAATTGTAAGACTTTGTGGGAATGACAAATAATGGGAAGAACAGTTAGTGGTCTGATTCTAAGAGCTGATACTGATCAGGAGGCTGCTGTGGCTGGAGTTACTTGACGGGGAGTGGTGAGGGTTGTCTCTCTGTCCTGAACGCTTTTGTTCTGTTGTTGAGGCTCACTACTCTCTAAAGCATTTCACTGATGCCAGTAGGGAACTATTGTCAACCAGCGTTCTAGGTGGGAAATGAAGCTTCCTAGCCAGCAAGTCCATATAACACCACTGCAGTTTTTACATATAGATTATTTTTGCACATGTACATCCTACCTAATAGATATTAAACTAAAATAAGCCTATCTCATTCTCTTAAAAATAACCTTACCAGCAAACAGAAATTCCTCCATGTCCCATTTAACTCAGTTTAGTCTGATTTAGCGTGGAAGAGTAAACGTGTACACCAGTCATTTAAGCAAATATTTACAGAAGCTTTGTAGAATTTTTTTGTATCAATTTAGTTTTTATATTATTTAATAATTAGTATAATTTAGCTCTTATGTAATAAGTCCTTTAAATAGTGAAATTATTTCTAACACCACTGGATTTGCTTTTACTTAATTGTCCTATCTCAGGTTACATATATATAGGCAAGTACCTTTAGGTATTTTGATGCTAGATTAGTAGCTTCAACTGTCAGATGTATTTATTATTAATATCAACAAAGGTCACTGGGATTTAAAATAGATTAAGCAGTTGAGGAAAAGCATGGGACGTAAGTAACACTTATTTTCTTTCTTTGTTTTTTTTTTTTTTTTTTAAGATTTTACTCATTTTATTTGACAGACAGAGATTACAAGTGGGCAGAGAGGCAGGCAAAGAGAGAGAGGAGGAAGCAGGCTCCCTGCTGAGCAGAGAGCCTGGTGCGGGACTCGATCCCAGGACCCTGGGATCATGACGTGAGCTGAAGGCAGAGGCTTTAACCCACTGAGCCACCCAGGTGCCCCCACATACTTATTTCAATGTCCTCAAATACTTTGCCATTAATGGAATATTTGGTAAGCAACACACTATATCAGGTTTCATAATTATAATACAAGAGAGACTTTTTAGAAATATGGCATTAAATATTAGTCTCACTGATACTGTTTTGGCTGGATGATAACTACTTTTAGATAGTTTTTAAATCTTAATATTATGTAGATACAGAAATATAGGTCAACCACTATGTTTTATTTTAATTGATAATAAATTAAAATTGAAAAATAATGCTCATTCTTTCCGTTTATCTTCCATATTGAATATATATGTAACAGTTTCACACATTAAACCCAGTCTCAAGATGAACCAGTTAAGACAAAGCTGACAAGTAAGATATGCCCACTTTTCTATGGAACATTTTTATGTTTTAATCAGGCCCTAAAATTATCTTCTAATGCTAATTGTAATGCTGTAGGTAATATGGATCAATATTTTTATTTTTTAAATGTTAGAAATTATTTGACAAATTGTGTTTTAATGATTTATAGACTTTATTTGTAGAATAAAATCTGATCAGAATGTGTGAGCTAACGAAGATGCTAGATACAGGGGTCCAATCCCTCTCCTTAATGAGGAATCTAAAACTCCAGTACTGAATAGCTTCACCAAGGTCACACAAAGAGGAGGAGAACAGATGTGTGTGAACTCTAGTCTATCTAGTTCCTTTTTTTTTTTTTTTTAATTCTTAAAACAACTTTATTAGAGGGTTTTTATGATGATAAGTGTTTTACAGATGAGGAAACTTAAGAATATGAAAGAAGAAGAAAATAATCTTACCAATTGATTGGCAGTTTTAATCAAGTATAATTATACTTCTAAGTCTTTCTTTTTTTAATTGAAATATAATTGACATATTAGCTTCAGGTTTACAGCATAACAATTCAATATTTGTATATATTGCAAAATGATTACCCAGACTATTTCTAAAGCCTCTGTTTTCCATACTACATTACAGTGCTTCCCACTTTCAACTTCCTACTGTTTGCTCTTCCCAAAGTGCTTCGTTCACATTCCAGGTAACTTAAACTGGTTTTCCTACCCTTCCTTAACACCTACAAAAGTCATCTCCATTCTCTCTCTATCTCCAGGGAAGTTTATTGCCTTAATGAATCTCTAAGTAGTCTGTTCAAAAGTGTAACAAGATGAAATGAACCTTCTAATGTCAGAGGAGCTCTTTGGGGGCCAGTGGGTCACTCATGTGGAAGCTCTTCTGTTCTGTGAATCTGTCCCAGTTCCAGTTTCACTTCTAATTTTCTCTTGTTCTTTAGTTCACTCCTGAACTGCACTGAGTCTCTTAACAACTTAGTAGTTTCCTTTTGTTTTTATTATATGATCTCCTAGTAAGGGCAAGTATAAAGGGGAAGGCTTTTTTTTTTTTTTTTTAAACATATGTAGAGATCATTTTAAGTGGTAAAAAGTGTATTACTGACATTTAGGACCTTGAATTTTATGCTCCAGGATAGCAAAAGAATATATACAGCATAATCATGAGATATGACCTATGGCAGATTTTTCTTGGATACTTCTAGAAGTCATTTCACATTTTTTTCAATATCAGACCACCAAATTACATTTATTAAAATATATATAGATAAAAGTAATTATAAGCCATAAATTAGTATAACCTTTCTGGAACATAATTAATAAATAACAAAAAACTTTAAGTTACTCCCTTTTGTTCTATTAATCATACTTATAGGAATTTATTCTGGGATATAATACAAGATTTTAGTTAAAATGTTCACTGCAGGATTTGTTACAGGATTGACTCTGTAAAATAGGACTAATGGTACTACTTATCTTTGAGAGTTGCTTTGAGAACTAAATACTACATATGTACTATATATACATAACATAAATAATAAGTAACTATTAAAATGACGATATAAACACATTAATATTTTTTAAAGTTCATGCATTATATTTCCTGAGAAATAAAAGTAGGTTATAAAACAGTAATAAATGTAACTTTTATGTAAAACAATGTACATTACAGTGGTCTGGATATTGTTCCCCAAAATATTACTAAAGCCATCATTTTGGTGATTTTTTTACTTTCTAATCAGTATTGTGTCAAAATTGTTTACAATAATATGAATCATTTTTATATTCAGGGAAAGTAGTGAAGTTATTTTTATTTTAAAAATAAACTGTACAAAACCTTGCTATTTATTAACAGTGTGACTTTTAATTTGTTTTAAATTTCCTTGTGTGTAAAAGGAGAGTAAAAATAAACTTTAAGTGTAAATGTCAGTTCTAATTCCCTTCCCATCCTCCCCCCCATTTCAGAGTCCCAAGCCTTTCTTGGCTCCATAGTAGCTGAAGTGAATTCCTTCCCAAGGCGTGCGGGGTCATATTTCTCATCGACAACTTCCTTAGCAAAAGTAACGCTGCCAGAGAAGTGGAAGGGGGTAGAGGGAAACCGAGATATTGACAGAGCCCAGGGGAGAAGTCAGCAAGGTGATCCAGGGCTGTACTGGCAAGTCCAGAATTATGTGGCAATTTTAAAACTGTCTTTAGTTTTACTCATTGTTTAGAACTCGATCACGTTTTAAACATTCTCTTTGTGAATTTCAGGAAAGGGACACCATCTCTTTCCATTCATTTGGACTCTAGTTTTATTTTTAGCTATATATAGAGGAGAAATTTCCTTGGTTAGAAAATAATTTTTTGAAAAAAGAAGAAAATAATTTTTCGAGAGAAGAAACTTTAGACAGCTAGCTGAAGTAAATGGTGCATTAAGCTTATGTGTGGAGGACATGGAGAGTGACAATATGTCATACCCCTCCCACCCACACCAGAACATTTACCTTGAGACATGAGTGCCTTTCCCTGACTATTTTTAGAAATAATCATGTTATTTTAGGAGTACTATATCATCAATTCTGAGGGGTTTAAAAACTAGTCGGACAAGGTCTCCTGCATTGCAGCATTTATAGTTTTTTTGGTTTTTTTTTTTCTTTCCTTCCCTATTTAGTTAATAGGCAATAATAAACCCATATCAGAATTATTCACTGAGAAGGAAATGGCATAACTGTTCACAGCTGTAGCTGCATAGGTCCTCAACAGCTCTCTGGGACTTGGAATCAAATCCGAGCTGATACTATCAGAGTCCCTCTGCCCAAGATAATAAAATTTGAAGTCCCGTGTGTCAGGACGACTGCATATGTGCAAGTAGTTGAGGAAGTTCATTTAAAGCATTTCCTTTTCAAAAAGCAGGAATTTAGAGAGGCAGGGGTGCAGGACCAGGGGATTTTAGTTGAAGTTTTCCTTTACAATTTCTTCCCTTGAGGAATTTTAGTTCTCTTTAGCGACCTGGTTGTCAAATACAATCATGAATCTTGCAGAAAATATGAAACTGGAGAAATGAAGACATTCATTTGCTATTCATACTGAATTGTGTGCAGGTGTAATAAAAGTAGGCAACTGAAACAAGAAAAAAGAGAATTCTGCTTTTTATTGAACTGAACTGAATCCCATCTCATGAGATAGTTTGACGTGTTAAAAGGTTTTTGCTATGATCATTTTGTTTTGGCAAGTTAACAGATTTTGCCTTTAAGAACCAAATTTTCAACTCTCCAAGAGGTCTCATCTTGAATTGAAATTATTTGTTTACCTGTCATGTCCATTCTTCTATAAGCTCCTCCAAGGCAAAAAGGGTATATCTATCTTTGATAAATCCAGTACCAGACTTGTAAATATTTATTTAGTTGGCTAACTAATTAAGTTGCCTTTTAATAAGAGTGATTTCGCTGAATAGTAATTTCATGCACACGGGCCTACCTTCTAATTTCTGCTCCTTCCAACTTCAGAAGCTTGGAAATGGCAATATTTTTTGCTATAGCAATTTACAAAATTTTAGCATTAAAAGTTGAAACCACCCTAAGTAGAGTGGGAATTGGATGGAACAGTAATACTGGGTGTTGCTTGTGTATTTTAATATCTATGCGCTAGACATTAGGAAATGGTCAGTTGTGGCCATCACTACATCCAAACATACCAAAATCTGTGACAAAATGAATTAGCCACCGTTTCTGCATATTGGCACTTAGTGTTCCAAGTCAACACAAATTATGGGACAATTAATTTACATAATTTCTGTCCATATTTTAATTCCTGTGGATAGTTTCTGTCCCATAATTTTTGTACATATAAAAATAAATATGGAAAAACACAGTATCTATTTCAGCAGTTAAAATATAATTTTATTTATTGTATGTGGTATGTGTATGTATATGTGTATTTACAAGTAAATATATAAATACATGTGCATGTATTTCTAAAGGAGACCTTGGCCTTATTGCTTAAAATGAATGCAGAGCTCTAACAAATAAGCATTTGTTCATATCTCTGAACTATTCAACTGGAATGAGTTGAAAATCTTGAATCTGCACTATAAAATCTATGACAAGAATTTGGGGACCCAGTGTCAAAGAAACAATGCAATGCCATTATATATTTCTCTTAACAAGTATAAGTCTACATGGTTTACAGTTTCCTTTGCCTTCTCTAACAATGAAGAGAATGAATCTAAACCAGATTTAAACCTCAATTTAACATATAACTGAATAATAAATTAAAATTCTACTTGGAACACATTTCTTTTGTCACAGATTATAGTATCTAGTGACTTTTAGCAGTGATTATTTTCTTGTTATTAATGAACTGAATGTTCTACAGGTGACAATACTTAATCTGTTTTTTAATGAATTTACTCATTTTTTAATTTAATAAAATTGATCATCTTGGATATTTAGATGGGCCTCATACTATCTTTCAAATGTGATGTTGTATAGAAATTGAGATTCCGTGGAAATTGATCATTTGCAGCATGAGAAGACTGATCCTTCTATCAGTTAAGATAAGCAAAATTCTTTGGAAGAGAAAGGTGCTCTCTTGTGTGAAGGAAGTTGATGAGACTAGTCAGTGCTCTCATAAGGGTAATTTATCTAGTGCCCTAACAATTTATTATGTATTTGGTGATAGTCTCTTCACTGAAGGTCTCCACAAACCCTAGAGCAACCAGTTCCAATTTAGTAACTACTGGCCAAATGCAGCTGAGCATTTAAAAAGTGACTTATCCAAATCAAGATGTGCTTTAATTGTAAAATACACTCCAGATTTCAAAGGCTTTATACCAAAAAAAGATGTAAAATGTTTCTGTAATAATTTTACATTGATATTTAAGTAACACTTTGGATATGTTGAATTAAATATATTAGTAAAAGTAATTTGACTTTGTTAAAAACAAAGCGTAGGGACTAGATACCTTTAAAATTATATATGTAGCTCATACCATATTTCTGTTGGACAGCTCTGATCTAGAGTTTTACCTATTTCAGTTGTCAGAGTTTAAAATGGATGATGATCTGTGATGCCACAGGTATAATCAGATTCGAGATGGCAAATGTTTATTTGGTCCTGTGTCAGAGGTGGGCTCCAACTTTTACTTACCTTTGTTCTGGCCTCAGTTGGGTGCTGTTTTTTTATAAGAAAGGCAGTTTTCCCTGAGCTAATAGGATAATAGAATTTGTCTTTCCTTCTACAGATCTGGTAAAATAAGTTAGTATATTGTGTCAGGAACAGCTCTTTACAACATAACACTTTCTTGTATGTCTGTTATTTTAAATTTCAAGTTCTCCTCTAAAGCTCTGGGATGGGTTTAGCACATGTTTCTCCTTTTTCTAAAAGGTGTCATTTTCAAGCACCGAAAATTCTTAAGCACTAATATTCTGGCGTGTAGTTGCTATATATTTTATAATGTTACTGTAATAACAACCATGCATGGTTTTAATCTTTGACATAGTATTATTTTTATAGTTTTGTTAAAGGACCTTCCTCATAATCACAACTGAACATCATTGCAGTGACTAAGTTTGGGGATTCATACTGAGCAAACAAAGGCCCCCAAATTTTAGAGATGTTTAAACTACTTCTTACAGTCTTTCTTATTATTAAGCTCATAGATTATTTATAGTTACTTTTTTATGCATATTACTGGACAGATAGATTTATAAGGAAGATAATTTTCAGTAAGTCTTTATAGTTAATTCTTTGACCACAGAGTGAAGGGAGGAGTTTGAAGATTAGGACAATATCAGATAGGTCTGTGAACTGAAGAAATTAGAGCCAGCAGGACACTCTGCTTCAAGATAGAGGCCAGGTGGACCCATTTTTGTTACTGATTCTGTTGTACTCCTCCAGATTATTTTTTCCAAAGTTCTTAAAATCTCTAGTCAAACTTGAACTGATACCCAAAACTGATGGTGATTTGCTTCCTAGATTTGTGAAAGGATGACTTAGAGGCACTGCTCTTTCAACAGAGATCTGGCAGAAGTTTCCTAAGTTCCATTAGCATTAGGGAATGGTTAAAGACCCTAAAGCATTTTGTGAAACTGGAGTTCTTGGAGTTCAAATTTGAGTGTCTGGCCCAACATTCTTTAATAAACTAAATCTTATGAAAAATTTGAAAGGGCAGGGGTGCCTCAGTGACTCAGTCAGTTAAGTGTCTGCCTTTGGCTCAGGTCATGATCCCAGGGTCCTGGGATTGAGCCCCACATTGGGCTTCCTGCTCAGCAAGGAGCCTACTTCTGCCTCTACCTCTGCCTGGAACTCTTTCTCTCTGTGCTTGTGCACTCTCTCTTTCTCTCTGTCAAATAGATAAAATCTTTAAAAAACAATAAAAATAAAAATAAAGGGTCTAATCCCTTTAGAGAAATAAAATTTAAAAAATATGAAAGGGCAGCCCATGTATTCCATTGAAACAAATATCTAGCGGTATTTCCCATTGTGTACAATGATGACATTTTTTTCTTCTAATCTTTTGCTTTTGAGCTCCTTTCAATTTCTTAAAATTACTTAAAATAGTCAGATGCTTTATCTATTATTTTGAGAACCTCCTCCTCAAAAAAAAATATAAACATTTCATTGAAGTTCCTTAAAGGTAATCAAACTGTGATTTCCCAGGTTTTCTTTCCCCTAATCTCAGTCCCTTCTAGAGTAACATTTCATTTATTCCAAATCTATTTTCCAACTTTTAGACAATCATCTCATAAACTTATAGTACCATCTTATCTAACCTCAGTCACACCTGATGTCTTTTTAATAAGAAAATGAATAATTAGGAAGAAAATCAGTCAACAGAAATAGACAATAACTGATAAGAATGATAGAATTAACAGAGTTAAAAATAGCTATTATAGGACGCTACTTCTCCTTCCACTATAAACCATATGAAGTAAAACATTTATATAACTTTAATGACTTACTTGGTACGTGATTGGAGGCTATCTGGAGGTTTGTATTTTGTAAACTGCCCTCAGTCAATCAGCAAATATTTATCGAGCACATAAGGTAATCCTGGCTGGATATTGGAATGAAATAATAAACAGTAGAAATATGGTTCCCCATTCTCATGGAGCTTATGGTCTAGCAAAGAAGAAAAATGTAACTCTAGCTATCTCTCAGGGGTTTTCTATAATTAACTGAGATAATGTATAAGAACCAGCACAATTTCTGGTATATAGCATTTTTTAAATAATTTATATTTAATTTATATAAGAAAGTAATTACAGGTATTCAAAGTGCTACAAACAAATACCAAGTGCTATGGAAGCGTGTAGGAGGGGGAATCTAACTTAGTCTGGGATATTAGAGAAGGCTTCCCTGAGTTACTGATTTTTAAGCCAAATCTGAAGAATGAAGAGGCTGTTAGCCAGAAAACAGTGGAGTGATCATTCTATTCAGAGGACCCAGCATTTGAAAAGAAATAGAGGTTGGAGAGAGCATAGTATGTCCTTTATAGTAAAGACAGCTGAAAACAATGGAAGGTATTAAGGATGTGGGTAGAGAGCAACTACCACATCTGCATCAAAAAGCCATTTCATCATACCAGCACTCTGTGTGAACAGTCTCTGAGCAATGTGACACAAGGATAACCACAAGAAAGTGGTTCAAACAGTGGGAGTGGAACAAAGTGGACAGTTATTTATTTGGAATCCACAGAATCTGGCAGTTTGAAAGTGAGACGTGAGAAAGAAGGGGCATAGTTCCTAAGGTTCTGGGTGGGTGCAAAGGCTATTTTCTAAGAATGGGAATGTCAGGAATATCAAAGCTTTAGAAAAGAAAATTATGAATTAGGTTGGGGATGTTTCTTTGTATGTACCTATTTAACATCCAAGTAGAGATGTCCATAGAAAGTTTGACGTGAGTCTGGAGTTCAGAAGACAAATGTGGACCTGATATGTAGATTTGGGGAAGTACTATTTTGTAGATGGTAATTGAAGTCAAAGAATGGATGGGAAAGTGAAGAGAAAGAAAAGAACGTTAGGTGTAAGATCTGCAGAACTTCAACCTTAAAGTTTAGGTAAAGTAGAAGGACAGGAAACCCACCCCAAATGTGGCTGAATAAGAACATCTAGAGAAATAAGAGGCATGATATGGAGTGTAAGAAGCCAAGGGAGAAGTGTTCTAAGAACAAAGGAGTGATTTGGCTTTTTTTTTTAATTTTTAATTTTTCATAAACATATAATATATTTTTATCCCCAGGGGTACAGGTCTGTGAATCGCCAGCATTCACAGCATTCACCATAGCACATACCCTCCCCAATGTCCATAACCCCACCCCCCTTCTCCCAACTCCCCTCCTCCCAGCAACCCTCAGTTTGTTTTGTGAGATTAAGAGTCACTTATGGTTTGTCTCCCTCCCAATCCCATCTTGTTTCATTGATTCTTCTCCTACCCCCCTTAACCCTCAATGTCGCATCTCTACTTCCTCGTATCAGGGAGATCATATGATAGTATTCTTTCTCCGATTGACTTATTTTGCTAAGCATGATACGCTCTAGTTCCATCCATGTCATTGCAAATGGCAAGATTTCATTTCTTTTGATGGCTGCATAGTATTCCATTGTGTATATATACCACATCTTCTTGATCCATTCATCTGTTGATGGACATCTAGGTTCTTTTTATAGTTTGGCTATTGTGAACATTGCTTCTATAAACATTCGGGTGCACGTGCCCCTTCGGATCACTAAGATTTTATCTTTAGGGTAAATACCCAGTAGTGCAATTGCTGGGTCATAGGGCAGTTCTATTTTCAACATTTTGAGGAACCTCCATGCTGTTTTCCAGAGTGGTTGCACCAGCTTGCATTCCCACCAGCAGTGTAGGAGGGTTCCCCTTTCTCCGCATCCTCGCCAGCATCTGTCATTTCCTGACTTGTTGATTTTAGCCATTCTGACTGGTGTGAGTTGATACCTCATTGTGGTTTTGATTTGTATTTCCCTGATACAAATAGAGCACTTTTTCATGTGTCTGTTGGCCATCTGGATGTCTTCTTTGCAGAAATGTCTGTTCATGTCCTCTGCCCATTTCTTGATCAGATTATTTGTTCTTTGGGTGTTGAGTTTGCTAAGTTCTTTATAGATTTTGGACACTAGCCCTTTATCTGATATGTCGTTTGCAAATATCTTCTCCCATTCTGTCAGTTGTCTTTTGATTTTGTTAACTGTTTCCTTTGCTGTGCAAAAGCTTTTGATCTTGATGCAATTCCGATAGTTCATTTTTGCCCTTGCTTCCCTTGCCTTTGGCGATGTTCCTAGGAAGTTGTTGCTGCGGCTGAGGTCGAATAGATTGATGCCTGTGTTCTCCTCAAGGAGTTTGATGGATTCCTTTCTCACATTGAGGTCCTTCATCCATTTGGAGTCTATTTTCGTGTGTGGTGTAAAGAAATGGTCCAATTTCATTTTTCTGCATTTGGCTGTCCAATTTTCCCAACACCATTTATTGAAGAGGCCGTCTTTTTTTCATTGGACATTCTTTCCTGCTTTGTTGAAGATTAGTTGACCATAGAGTTGAGGGTCTATTTCTGGGCTTTCTATTCTGTTCCACTGATCTATGTGTCTGTTTTTGTGCCAGTACCATGCTGTCTTTTTAAATCCTGTGGAAAGTTTGGGCAAGATATGAGCAGAAAAAGTAATCTCTTAAAATTTAACAATCTGAAGGTCATTGGAGATTGTAAGAAGAGCCATTTTGGTGTAGTGATAAGGACAGATTGGAGTCAACTGTGATAAGAGTGACAAATGAGAAAGTAGAAACAGAGATTTAACCACTCTTTAGCTATGCTTGGGGAAGAAAAGGGCTGGGCAGTAGCTAAGACCACATGATATGCTGAACAAGGATGTTTAGTAGCAGAAGGTGTCTGGTATGTTTAAATGAGGACGGGAAACATTAAATAGAGTAGAGCTTGAAGATACCCCAAAGGGAGCAGATACTTGCAGTGCCACATTCCACCATGGCAGGATGAGGTAGGATTTGCAGAGAATGCTTTCTACATAAAGAGAATACCTGGTCAGATATAAGGTTGGGTAAAATGGATAAAAACATACTAATCAAGTCTAAATGTCAGTTCTTATTATCACACTGAGATCATGAAAACCAGGCAAGCACTTTGTGATTCCTAAAGAAAATTTTCTTTATTACAACAAAGAACAAAACAAAAGCTAAAGAAGATAATAAACTGACATGAAGGAGCAGTATCAAATAATGAAAAACAAAATCCATTTTTAAAATCATTTAAACAGAATTGCTTATTTGAGAACTTACATATCTTTTTCTTTCATATCTTTTCCTTTCTTTTTTTCTTTCTTTTTGTAAGTAAACTCTGCGCCCAACATGGGGCCTGAACTCACGACCCCGAAATCAAGAGCCATATTCTCTATGAACTGAGCCAGCCAGGCACCCCTCTCCTCAGTCTTACTAATGTTATTGCCTGAGGCATTGTTAATTCCATGGCCCACATAAAAGATTTTTAAAAATACTTTGTCAGAGAATGTGGTGCACTTGTAATTGCAACTTCCAAACTCCTCTTTAAAGACTTGTAATATTTGGCTGGAGTTCCTTTTTTTTCTTTTTCTTTCATAGAAAGAAAACACTGCTTCCCCCACCCTCAGAGTTAGTCTGAGACGATACAGCCACATCTGTCAGAGCTATACTAAACTTGGTCGCCCACCTGTTTTGGTTATAATATTTTCCTTCCCTTTCTGCTCTTCTCTCTCCTGTTCTCCCGTTTCTTAAGCAAAGGACGGAAGGGAGGAAGGAAGGGTTGGTTGAGGGAAAAAAAAAATCATCTCTTTTTTTCATACTGATATTTAAGGTGAAATAAAACTGGTTATAAAAGCATCTATCAATACAACACTAACTTGCCAAGAAAGAAAAGAAGGAAGGAAGGAAAGAGGAAAGGGAGAAAGGAAGGAAGGAAGGAAGGAAGGAAGGAAGGAAGGAAGGAAGGAAGGAGCTGAGGGAAAATAATGAAATTCTCTTTTTCATATTGATATTCAAGGTGGAATTAAAGTGGTTATAAAAGCATCTATCAACACAACACTAACATGCCAAGCTAAGTATTTGGGTTGGAAATTATGCTTTCCCAACTGCTTAAAAACAGGAAGTATCTCTGGTAAATGACGGATAGCGCTCTATGGCTGTAAAAGGAAAGCTGCTTTCATTTCTTTGCACATATTTGAGCAATAAAATGAGTTCTTCAGCTTCATACATACTGCACTCATATATCCATACATATGTTGCTGAAATCCATCTGCAGTATGTATGCATGCACATACATCAATATATGTAAATATATGTTAAAACTTCTTCAAAGGCTTTAAGCAGAATCTCTTCTCATAAGCTAGTCCAGACACATCTTATCCAAAGCGCTTGGATCTGTCAGAAACTGCCTATAGGTTTGCACTAGGTGATTAATTGCCAGGAGAATCTGGTTCTGTATTCCATTACATATAATGGTTATCTTTTCTAAAGGTATCCTTTTATTAAGATTCCATCTCAAACAGGGTTAAATGCGTGCACATAACTTACATTCCTGATGTTTAGCACTTACTACCAAAAAAGAGGAAAACTTCAATCCGTTAACAAAGGCATATTTTCTGGATTCATAGACACTTTTTTCCCCCAATTATTTTCTAAAACTTTAATAATATTTTAATGTGCCTAGAAATTTTTTTAGGATAGCAGTATGGAATAATGGAATATAGTTTAGTTACCAAGGTCTGATGGTATGGAATCAGACCTTAGTTCAAATTTCAGCTTTACTGCTTAATATCCCCCTGACCTTTGGCAATTATTTAACCTCTTCAAACCTTATTTCCTTTCTTATAAAACTGGTAAAGAATATCTCCTTCTGGGTGTTAATGTGAGGATTACATGAATTACCATAGGAAAACACTTATCCCAGTTCTGAATATATAGTAGGCATTCAGTATCATTATTTACATTATTAGACTGCTTCTTCTAAGCTCTCCTACTTAATCATGTATTATGACTCTTGCCATAATTTAACCTCTCTGGACCTCTGTCTTCTCAGTAAATGCAAGAGATTAAAAATAGAAGGAATCTTTGTGATACAAATATCCTATGATTCTCTAATTATCTTCATATCAAATTAAGAAAAGATGCTTGCTTTTTTTTTTTTTTAAAAGATTTTATTTATTTGACAGAGATCACAAGTAGGCAGAGAGGCAGGCAGAGAGAGAGAGGGAGAAGCAGACTCCCTGCTAAGCAGAGAGCCCAATGCGGGGCTCAATCCTAGGACCCTGAGATCGTGACCTGAGCTGAAGGCAGAGGCTTAACCCACTGAGCCATCCAGACACCCTGAAAAGATGTTTGCTTTTGATAAAAATTATCATTATCTTTGGGGCACCTGGGTGATGCACTTAAGTCTGACTTAAGGTCTGACTCTTGATTTCTTCTCAGGTCATGATCTCTGGGTGGTGAGATGGATCCCCAAGTTGGGCTCCATGCATAGCAGGGAGTCTGCTAAGATTCTGTCCCTCTCCCTCTGCCCTTCTTGTTTATGGTCACTTGCTCGCTCTCTCTCTCTCTCTCTAAAGTGGATGGGTAAATCCTAAAAAAAGAAATATTATCCTTACCCTCATTACTGACAAAGTAAGGACACTGACTTCTATTTACAGTATAATCTTGGCTTTACTTTTGACTATGAATCTGAAGTCAGGTATATCTCAGGGTAGTGGCTGAGTGTGGACTCCACAGCCAGATTGCTCATGTACTGCTCCTGACTCTACTACTTAATAGCTAGCTGTATGACTTTAGGCAAGTTCACTAACCTCTGCTCTCTCACTTTTGTTGTCTGTAAGGTGGGACTAATAATACCTAACTCGCATTTGAGGATTAAACGAGTTAGCTTATATAAAGGACTCAGGAAAGTGTTAGGCATAGAGTACGTTTCACGTTGAAGCTACTGTTTGTCATTGTCACCATCATCATCATCATCCTAGAACGGCCTCTCCATTGCTTCTTAACCATAGCTTGGGGATATTATAATAGGTGGATTAGGATTTGGTTCTCTGAAATACGAGACAGACCCATACCCTTTGATATATGCTGCCTATTACTTAGGAGTGAGATCTCTAAAGATTCATACTTACCATAGGGTAAGGGGAAAAAATACTAGAAACTTGTATTCATGATTGTTTTATGTAGCATTTTATTCATTTATTTATTTATGAAAGAGAGAGCAAGCACACAAGTGGGAGAATATGGGGCCAGGGAGGGGCAGAGGGAGAGGGAGATAATCCTAAGCAGACTCCACATTGACCATGAGCCCAAGGCAGGGCTCAATCTCACAACCCTGACATGACAGCCTGCGCCAAAATCAACAGTCAGATGCTTAACCAATCTAGGCAGCCCAGATGCCTCTGTAACATTCTTTTAAAAAAATGTGTTACCACACTTTGCTTATGCATTCACCTGTGAATGGAAATATGGGTTGTTGAGATATTTATAATCATAGGTAAAGCTGCTATGAACAGTCAAAAAAAAAGTATGTGTGTGTGAGATAATATACATAATATATTAATACAGGGACATATATATGCTTTTTGAATAAATATAGAACTGTTGGGGTAAGTGCTCAAGTTAATTTTAATAATATGAATGAGTGATCACAGATGTTTGGAGACAGCAGTCCTTAGGAGACAGTGTCTTCCAAAGGTGATAATAACGTGATGTAACTTTCAAACTCAATTGTCTACTGTACTAGTTACAGATGAACACTTACTAAAGAGGCAAGTTAGACTTATTTTTATAACTCCAGAGTGTTTGGAAAGACCATAGCCAGTGAATTCTTTGCTAAAGATAGGGTAAACATGGTGTGGAATCCAGGTTATTCTGGGTGTGTCAGCTACTTGATGTGACTGAATAATGAGATGTCTGAGCAATTTCAGGTCCCTACTTACATTTGGACTTGGCCATGTAAGAAAATGCTGCTGTTTTCAATGGCCAGGAACCATAAAAACATACTCCCACAGGATAATCAAATTCCTTTTTTGCTTGTATTTAATAGCAATGAAACTGAGACTTTTCTGGCACATTAAAAAATTTTATTTTAAATATTGTTACTTTTACTGAAATGGAAAAATTATTATTAGTTTCTTTACCTACTTTGTTTAGAAAACACCAGAAATAAAGGAAAACCAAAGATTTCTTTTTTAAATGGGTTTGTTTTAAACCAGGACACCAACATTTGGAAATAACTCACAACAGACTTTTTTCCTCACCATTAGAAGTTCTTATAATGAGCTGATATGACCCAGATCTTGGGGCATAGAAGCTTAGGGTAAATGATTGCCTTTATTCTCTTTTGGAGAGTGGATTCTTTGGGGAATCTGATATACTCATCTGAAAAAATTTGCAGGCAAAATTTGGCTTACAATTTCAAAAGTTTACAGGCAGTCCTTTCCCTAAGCCTATCCAAGAACCCTTAGGTAAGTGAAATCCTCTGGACAATGAAAAGGATTTAGCTACATTTGTGTTCCAACCTAGGAGCCACTGTGTAATCACTACAGTATGTGACCAGCTTTCTGGAAACCCTTCATTATCCAGGTTTGATTTCAGGAAGTCATTGACACAATTCTTGGTTATGTCTTGTTTTTATACTTGAAATAGTGTTCAAATTATGGTATATGCATTATATGCTTATTATGTGATATCTACTTATTATATGTTGATTATCTCAGTTTTTTAGAAGTCCGTATCAGATGTAATCTGAATCTTCCAAAAGCAATATTATCTGAATTTGGTCAGGGAATTAGAGACTGACAAATCTCATAGAGAACTTTTCATAGCAAGCTTATGAGATAGGCAAGCAGGTAGAGAATAAGCCCCATTTTACAGATGAGAACCTGAGGCTTACGAGTAATTAGAATGACTTGATTCATTACTGGGGACATGGGCCTGTTCAGATATACCTGTGAGGCTTTTTCAAAGCAATCTCTATAAGCCATAGTTCTCAAAATGGGGTCTAAAGACTCCCTGCTTCAGAGTCAGCAGGCACACTTAATCAATACACAGAGTTCTGCTCTCTCTTTCCAGAAGTTGTAAGTCCAAATGGAGTGTAAATTCTCACGGGACTCTCCTGGATTAACGGATAAATCAGATGATTCCTGTGCACGCTGAGGTTTGAGAAATCCTGAGCAGTAGTTTGAATGCACATTAGAGTCACTTGAGCTTTGGGAAAATAATTTCCCTGGACTTGGGCTGATTGAATAAAAATCTCTGGAGAAAGAACCTCAAGGAAACCTACTTTTCAGAAGTACAGCAGGTGATTGTAATGCCCACTAAAGATTAAGAATCACTACTGTAGGGGCCTCAGTGGCTTAATGGGTTAAGCTCTGCCTTCAGCTCAGGTCATGATCCTGGGATCCTGGGATTGGGCCCCATATCGGGGTCCCTACTCACTAGGAAGCCTGCTTCTCCCTCTCCCTCTGCCTGCCACTCGCCCTGCTCATGCGCTCTCTTGCTCTCTCAAATAAATAATTAAAATATTTAAAAGAAAGGAGGGAGGGATGGAGGGATGGAGGGAAGGAGGAATGAAAGAAGGAAGGGAGGGATGAAGGATTGATCACTACCGTAAGGGATTTGGAAACTTGTTCTGTAAAGACCGAGATAGTAAAAATGTTGGGCTTTGCAATCTACATTCGTTATCAGATATCAGTTTATATCAGTTATCAGCTGCAACTACTCAGGTTTGCTGTCCTAGAGTGAAAACAGCCATAGATAATCCTTAAATGACTGAACATGGCTGGGTTCCGACGCAACTTTATTTATAATAACAGGAGATGGGATAGATTTGGCCCATGGAGTGTAGTTTACCAAACTATAGGGTCCCATCCCACATGTCTCACAGAGCCAGAATTACGCGGTGGTCTCTAGCTCAGACGCTTCTGGTTACTGCATGTGAGTGCTGAATACTACTATATTAAAATTCAATTAGTAAGAATAGAGCCAGAATTTTGAATTCTGAAAGAGTTAAAAATTAAATAAAAAGAAAGGCCTATAATGTGTATTATCAAAGACGAGATAAAAAAGAAAAGGTATGCTAGACAAGGAAGAAGAAAGTGCAGTGAATAGCCAAACCGGATGTAGTACTAATGGTCACAGAGCTCAGAAGTGGGCCAGCACCAGCCAGATAAGTTTTATTCCCCAGAAAGGGGGCAAAGAAAAAGGGTAAAACATCCCTGCACTCTTAGATGTTGGGATTGATAAGAAATACCTTCCCAGGGACGCATGGGTGGCTCAACTGAGCATCTGGCTCTTGGTTTCTGCTCAGGTCAGAATATCATGGGTCATGAGATCGAGCCCACGTGGGGCTCCGCCTCAGCAGGGAGTCTGCTCGAGAGTGTCTCCCTTTATACCCCTCCACCCACATACGGATGCACTCGCTCTTTCTCAACTAAATAAATGTTTAAAAGAAAAGAAAGAACTTCCTATACTTGGATATTTTATACCCTAAAAATTGAGATGTTGGCAGGAGGGGAAAAAAATGATCAGTCCATTTGGTGAGGGAGGCAAGGAAACAGCAGTGTTCAGCTTAGTGACTGTAGAAAAATCATGAACCCTACAAATGTGGACAAGGAGGCAGTCTGTCCAGCTCTATAGTGCTGTTCAGCAGTCAGTCCCATCGGTCCTGTGGTGTCCCTTCAAGTCACGCTGCATAAACCTGTCTTGCTACCTCTCTATCCTTAACAGTTTCCTTTAGCACCAAATAATGTTTAATTATAAGAGAGGTGCAAAACTGAATCAACAAGAAAAGTTTCACTTATATTTAACATATCATCCATTGTATATAGTGTACACCAGAAGATTGCTATTTTAAGTTTTTAAAAATGATTTTTATATAGTTAGCTAAAAAAATCCAACTATCCAGAAAATTCATATTCTCAGCAATGTATTTTTGGTACAACCCGCTATCTTATGTATTTCTTGTCTGCATGTGTCTGCATCTGGTAGCTAGGTGTCTGCAGATAGATCACTTTACATTTTGATGAACTTAATTTTTTTTTTAATTTGGAAAAATGTTATGTCCCTTGAATACCTTATGGTCCAATGGAGACATTAGAGTATGTAAACAAATCTTGTAATTAATATGTGCAACAGACTGGCAAATGGTGTTTAGAAGTAATATAAAGAAGAAAATATTCTTTTGTGTGTGCAGAAGTGATTTGAAGAAAGAACTAGAATTTTCCTAGAGTACATGGCATAGGGGTGGGTACGACTGTTCAGACAGAGAGATCAGCACATACAGAGGTACAGAGGTGTGTGGGGATGTGATATTTTCAGGGAACTGTAAGGAGTTTGGTATTAGCAGAAGGTAAAGGGCAGGGAGGGGCCAAGTAATGGGAAATGATACTAGAGAAAGAAGCAGGGGACAGAGGATTTTTCCCCATCCCCACCACGCCTCACCGTTCACCCCTGTTTAGAGACTATGGGTTTGTTGACATTTAAATACCATAAAAATCAATGTATACATGTAAGGAAGTCTATTCCCCATCCTTCCATCCTGTGGAGAACTTTTTTTTTTTTTTTTAAGATTTTATTTATCTATTTGACAGACAGAGATCACAAGCAGACAGAGAGGCAGCCAGAGAGAGAAAGGAGGAAGCAGGCTCCCCGCTGAGCAGAGAGCCCTACATGGGGCTCGATTCCAGGACCCTGAGATCATGACTGGAGCCGAAGGCAGAGGCTTTAATCCACTGAGCCACCCAGGTGCCCCCTGTGGAGAACTTTTAAAAGATGGAATTTTATAGAGATCTTCCAAAGATTAACTGCATTGTTTTCAGTTTTTCTCTGTAGTTTATCAAAAAGCAAATATACTTTTTATAAGAGGAAAAATTAAGATTAGTTCTAGTTAAATACTGTTTTGGGCCTTTTGAATAGAAACGGATGAAAAACATTCTAGTAAAAGAACTTGTGAGTGTGTGTGTATGTATTGATGTTGTTCTCTTTTCTTTACTCTTTTGTATTCATCAAAGTCTGCCAGGTATCGTGGTTCATTCCGCACCCCTGCTGTCAAAGGCATCAAGTCTTTTCTTGCATGGCACTGCGGGTCTTTACAAAACTGAGCAAGCCCAACATTAGACAGACAGCCTACAGACCAACTGACTTATTTGTTTTCATACAAACACATGCTTGGATGTTGTCATACAGAAATCCTTTTTAAAAGCATTATTTTCCCAAGAACAAAGAACATTGTAACCCTAGTGCCTAATCCTGTGCCTGGCACATAAGTAGATACTCAGCATATGTTTGTGGAATTGAACTGCTCTGTGAAGCCTCAAACGGAGTGCTAAAAACTCCTGCTACTCTAGGAGTAACTGGATATTGTAAGTAGCTGTAATATGAATTGAAATGTTGTCTTAAAAAAGCATTTCCAGCAGTTGAAAAACTGCTTAGAAGATCCAGATTTAATTGGGCAAGTATTGTTCTCTTTGCAGAATACAAATACAAATCTATCAAAAATAAATTCCTGCTTTATCTTTATCTTCCTTTGCAAAATGGAGAGGCATTGTCAAAGGGGGAAATGGCTAATAATAAGTTGAAGACTTTGGGCAGTTTTACTTCAAAGATATTTCTTAAATCGTCCTTTACAGGTTCACTGCCTATGTTATTATTCATGTTCTAATTTAAGACCTCAAGATTGTATTAGCTTCCTAACTGGAAGTTACACTTCATTCCTGTGCCACCTCCACACTGCTGCCAGAATTGTTTACTTTCTTAAAAATTGAGCCTGTCCTTCACTTGATTAAAGACCTTCCATGGTTTCCTATGGGCTTTAAGATAAAGACCACAGTCCTTGACATCACCCACTGTATGTATATAATCATACCCCTGGAGTTGTTTTTTGTTTGTTTTTACTTCACCTACTTTCATATCCCCACGTTTTCAAGAATCCTCCGCCAGTTCTTAAACTTTTTTTGTGACCTGTCACATGTGGAAAAATAACCAGATAAAGTCACTGTCTGACTCTCTAGAGTCTCTGGCTTCTCTGGGCTTCTGGCCCACCTGAGCACTGAAGGAAGCAGAATCTTACTGTAATCTGTTCCCTGGGTAGCATTTGGGAAGGTCTGTCTCACCTTGTGACCTGACTAAAACTTTTTCCTTCTCAGGAATGGTGTTTACATTGCTGTACCTTTATTATTTGTGCAGAGTATTTGTTTGGCCTTTTCCTACCTTCTCAGCCCAGTAAATTTCCCCTGATTGCCATTTAAGGTCCAGCTTATTCAGATCAGGGAAGTGTTTCTGGGTTTTTTAAAGGAAATTTGAAGTGCCTCTTTTCCAAAGTCTTAAGTCAACTAATTTTAACTCCTCTAAAATTCTCACTTTCCATTTTCTGAGCCAGATGTAATCATTTCATTTTAAGCTTAGACACTACTACTGCACCAATAGTGATTTTGTGTTTTTAAAAATACAAATAAAAAGTCTCACTTCTTTTTGTAAACCGTTTCTTTCTCCCATAGATTACATTCCCCGTGGTATCAAATATACCATCTCAAAAGGGTTACTTATGTAAATGATGATGAGCACAGTATAAATATATATCATTACTACTTACTCAGTTATACTATAAAATTAAAAGATGTCAAGTTATTTCTTATAAAAAGAGTTACTAAGCTAAAAGCTATAATAAAAGAATTCTAAAAATTGGTTTCCTTGGATCAACAGAGCCTATTGCTTATTTTAACTGTCATTGATCTTGATCTCTAACATCTTCCTCTCAGCTATTTCTGTCTTTCTAAAAATGTTTTATAGGGGCGCCTGGGTGGCTCAGTCAGTTAAGCATTTGCCTTCGGCTCAGGTCATGGTCCCAGAGTCCTGGGATGGAGTCCCATGACGGTCTCCCAGCCCCATAAGAAGTCTGCTGCTCCCTCAACCCCTCCCCCTGCTTGTTCTCTCTCTCTCCTCTCTCCCTCTCAAAAATAAATAAATCTTTTTAAAAAACAAAAATAAAATAAAAATTAAAATATATATCAATTAGGTAAATGTTGCTGAATTTATCTCATTAAAATGATTGGTTTTTAGTATCACAGCATTTGTCAAGATCCAATTTAATTCTCATCCTTAAATTTTTAGTTAATGTGGCAATTGTTCATGTATTTTGTCATCTTTTGTGCTACTATCTTAGCCTGTTGATTAAAACTTGTACTTAACTCTGTATGTTGAGTGTTTTCTGCTTTTAATATGTTAATATCTGAAAAGTAAGGGCCAAGTATTACCCTTCTTTGTATTGTTAATAGTGCTTTGCACAAAAAAGTTTATCAACCAGTGTTTTTTAGTTACTTTCAAAATATGTGGATAGTTAAGATTTTTTTTCTTTTTTTTTTTTTTTTAATTTATTTATTTGATACAGAGAGAGAGAGAGACAGCGAGAGAGGGAATACAAGTAGGGTAGTTAGTGGGAGAGAGAAAAGCAGGCTTCCCGCTGAGGAGGGAGCCCGATGATGGGTTCAGTCCTAGGACCCTGGGATCATGACCTGAGCCAAAGGCAGATGCTCAATGACTGAGCCAACCAGGTGCCCCAAGATTTTCTTTTTCAAATTTTATATAAAATCCATTTCGGTTTCCTGATACGTGTTCAGCAACTGTTTGCCCAACTTAAGTATACTTTCTATATTTTTTTTCCTCATTGTCTCAAAGTTTAATTACCAAATAATATAATGAAGAGTGTTTCTTGTAAGGCGTTGAATGGGTTTTGCAAAATATTGCCTATTTTTTTAGTCTCTAAAGCTGTTCTTCCTTCAGTCTAATTAAACTTTTGAATTACTGAATTACATAAAATATATTATAAAATTGTATTCCCTGAAACATTGAGAACTTCAAGCCTTAAAAGATAGTAGCTAAAGTGAGATAAACCAGACAGAGAAAGACAAATACTGTATGGTATCACGTACAGTGTAATCTTAACACACACACACACACACACACACACATAATTTCTAGAAACCAAAAGTAGAATGGTTTTTGCCAAGAGGCTATGGAGAAATGGGGACAATTTGGTCAAAGAGTACACTTTCAAATATAAGATGAGTAAGTTCTGAGGATTTGATGTTCAGCATAGTGAGTATAGTTAAAAATAAGGTGTTGTGTACTTGAAATTTACTGAGAGTAGATCTTAAGTGTTCTCACTATATACAAAATTGAGTTCACTTTGTTGGATATATTGATGGGTATGTTAATTACTTTGATCTTGGTAATCATTTCATATTGTATGTGTACGTCAAATCATGTACACTAAAATATATGCAATTGTATTTGTCAATTATTCCTCAATAAAGTTGGAAATAAAAATTCTTAAAGATAGCAGCTAAAGTCAAAGATAAAAAAATTTTCTAGAAGTCAACTATGTCCATCTCTAGGCTGAGTAATGTGGGCCAACACATGGAAAGATTTAATAAATATAGGCATGTTCTAGGGTCTCCTCTCTTTTAGTGATTCCTTTTTCAGGTTTCTCTTAATGATAAGAGAGCAAGCATGTTGCTGTAAGTTCTCCTTACTCTATTATGAAAAGGCTGTGAATTGAGAAAAGTAGAATTTGTCAGACAAGGAGATAAAATATTCTGAACAGAGAAAGAAATATGTGTGAGGACAAGGTAGCAGAGAGCAGTATACTGCATGGTGATTTTGGCTAACTGTGAGTGCTCAGGTGTGCTTAAGGAACTGCAGATAAGGTAGGAGAGTTATATCAAAATTATAGAGGCCTTGAAAGCCTATGAATTTGACTCTTGCCCTTAAGGTGCCATTAGATGGTTATAAAATAGGTTACTGTATTTGCAGTATAAGAGTAATCAGTTTTGGGCCACCTGGGTAGCTCAGTCCGTTAAATGTCTGCTTTCGGCTCAGGGCATGATCCTCAGCTTCTGGGATGGAGCCCCGCGCCCACCAGGCTCTTTGATCAGCGGGGAGCCTGCTTCTCCCTTTCCTTCTACCTGTCTCTCTCTCTCTCTCTGTCAAATAAATAATCTTAAAAAAAAAAAAAAAAAAGATCACTTTTGCAGTGATATAGATTAGGGGAGGAAGAAGAAGGAAAGAATTAGACTCCATGCAGAAAAAACAACTATAAGGCAGTTATGATATTCTAGACAAGAGATTGTGTTGTCTTGACTCATTGAGTGCCTTGTGTGTGCTGTTGCCGAGTCTACAGTGTTGAATAAAAGAATATGACCCCTGCCATTATATACAGCCTACAGCCTGTTGGGAAAGACGGACAGTAAACAAACACATAAATATGTAATGAAGAAGATGGAGGAGAGATGACCATTTCAGGATGGAATTAAGAAGTAGCATTAACCATGCCTACTGCCTATCCGTCAAATTTAGAAAGAAAGGGAGATGCCTAGAATAAGTTCAGGGTTTCTTTTAAGTAAATCAGAGCTGTTACCAAGGATCCACCTCTCTTCTCAGTTTCCGGATCTGTTTTTTCCATGCATCATGATACACTGATATGTTTTTATTAGAGTAAAATGTGAAGATGTAATTAGAGTAATGTCTAATATAATTAGAGTAAAAAGTCTTTCCTAGAGGAAGGCACTCCCTACCATCACATACACACCCTGTTGATCATTCAAAATAAATGAGAGCCATGGGACCTGATTTTTCAAAGTGTCTGTTTTAATACCTTGGTCTGAACAAGTATTTCTATACCAACTAAATTAGATTTAAACATTTGATAGAATATGAAATTACAAGTGTCAAATTGCAGAATTTTATTTTAAAAAGCCGCCCTATAACTGTGGTAATAGAGTTGAATCATTAAGATTCCTTAATATGAAATACCAGAAATGCTTTTAAGTCCTTTTTGGAAAGGTCAGAAAAGAAAAGATAATGGTATTAATTTAATTAATTGGTATAATCAACTAAAATAACAACACATTTTCAGTAATCACCATGTAACATAAGCTGTGGGCACTTCCTTCAGAAAGATACTATAATGGAGTCCTAGAATCAGGGTTGGAAGTCCCATTTAATAGGTCATGTAATAATTTGTAGTCCTGGGTGCACCAAAAGATTTCAGGTGAACTTTATGGAATTATTTAACAGAATTGTGTAGGGATATTTCTTCATCTGTATATTTTGAGGAGAATTCTTGTCAGATGTACACAGCCCTCTCTGAGTAAAGGACCACCTTCTCACACATGAAGAAACCAGGACTGAGATATAGGGACTTGACAAGGTCTTGAATAAGTTGTCTTGAAAAGGTGGTTTGCCTATGATATTTTTAAGTAGAGTTTTAAGGTAACAGCCACAGTATCTATGACCTTAGGCTAGAAGGGCTCAGAGTAGTATTAGGAAGGGTTGTCTTATTTTTTCATTGAGAGTTGTCATATGTTGATTTTAAAATAACAGAACATGCTATCATTCAGAATGCATTCTTCCACCCTAATATCCCAGAACAGTATTTTTAAAGAAATTCTAGGAAGGGTGTTAACTCATTCAGGGTTCTACAGGAAGGAAAGCTCTTTCCTACTATTTTTTAAGCTAACTTTCACTGACAAGATCAGACCAGAAAAAGACCAGCTGGCTGTTGGCCCAGACGTTATAATCATTGAAGTATACTCAACCTGCACTGCCCAGGGACAGTTACAACTTGTTTATGGAGGGGGGGAACGGGGTGCACCTAGATGCATGCTGAGTGTTGTTCCAATAACTTAGATGACGTGTGTACTCTATATCCTTTGCTGTGTTGTTGATCTATTGGAAAGGAAATTTTAAAATAGCCTGGAATATGAGTTTTCCCATAAGGGTGAAAAGGATAACTTCAACTTTAAAAAATAACCAAACCATTTACAGTTATTTCCCCAGCACCTAAAACAGGGCCTGGCCCAAGTAGTTACATAATATTTTTTTTGATGCAAGAATTACTTAAATTTCTTTTGCTATGTATATCATATTTCAGAAGAAGAATTTTTTTCATTTGTCCATCTATACTGTTGTATCATTATACTGATAGGATAGTAAAGTAAAAAGAGAACTGATTCAACATTCAGCCTACTTCTGCCTTTTATTGTATGTTCCAGGGCTTCATTCTCTGTTTTATAATAGGTATATGACAATAACTACTTCACAGAATTTGGAGAAATATTAAGTAAAATACAGTATGTGAAAAGTGGTTTATAGATTCTTAAGAGCTATATAAACATTAATGTTATTTGCCTTAACTAATACTTTTAATAATTTGAAGACATATATTTACTGGAATCATTCTAGTTTACTGAATCCTATATATGTTGTAGGTAGGGGAGAAGTAATTCCCCATAATTGAAATGCAGGTTGAAAACTTAATTACGTACATTTCAAGGAAGCTGATCATGTATCATTTTTACCTAATGTACTAATGCTGGGTACAGATAATTAAATAATTAAAACAGTCTTTTTTTTTTTTTTTTAAGATTTTATTTATTTATTTGACAGCCAGAGATCACAAGTAGGTAGAGAGAGGTGGGGAAGCAGGCTCCCCACTGAGTGGAGAGCCCCATGGGGGCTTGATCCCAGGACCCTGAGATCATGACCTGAGCCAAAGGAAGAGGCTTAACCCACTGAGCCACCCAGGTGCCCCAAAACAGTCCTTTTTTTTTTTAAAGAGTTTATTTATTTGACAGACAAAGAGGCAGGCAGAGAGAGGGGGTATGCAGGCTCTCCACTGAGCAGAGAGCCCAATGGGGGGGCTTGATCCCAGGACCCTGAGATCATGACCTGAGCCAAAGGCAGAGGCTTAACCCACTGAGCTACCCAGGCACGCCAAAACAGTCATTTTTAAACAAAGGAAGTTACCTTTACTGTGTCTTTGTTAATTGACTTTTTGCTTGCCAATTTATACATAACTTAAGAATTATTAGTTATCTATTAATATAATTATTAATATATTTAATATAATTATATTATATAATTATTCTGTATCATATATAATATAATATAATTCTATATTATATTCTATATTATATATGATATATAAATATCATATATAATTATATAATTATTATTATATCATTCAGCATATTGTAGATATTGAGACATATGCAGAAAGTACACACCAGCATTTTCCAAAGTGAAAATGGAATATTACTTTTGAGATGTTTGATTAGAATTTGGGATAATATTTGTATATACTACTGTAGACTTCTCTTGGAAATTTTTATTAGTATGGGTTCCAAAAATTTTTGCATATGGAAGCCAAGCTGTTTAATTTTGCTTCTACCCGTTGTTTCCCAAATGTTATTTAACAAGAAAAGCTTTTTCTGTATTACATCTGTTAACATTTACTGGAATGTTTTATGAAGCACTGGTATGAGATATAATGGAATTGATCCCATGAACTTTAACAGTCTATTTAGAACTCTAAACATAAGCACAATAAAGTAAATTTTTAAAAGAGAGAGAATGAGTTGACTATAGGATTGAAATGCTTGGTGATATCTGCCCATCTATCCTCATGGCCAAATCATAAAAATTGATCTGTTATTAAGTAAGTATTCCTTCTCTTATTGACCACTTCTTTTTTTTTTTTAATTGACCACTTCTGTGTGACTTTTTCAAACTGCTTAGTTGAAGGAGGTAATCTTTAGAGATCATCTGAGAACATCTCCAATGGCCTTGAATTTAATGATTGATTGAAAAATACCGAGTCTCTAACAAATACAAGTTACTGCTTTTTAAATCAACTTTATTTATAATTTACATGCCATAATAAACTGCATCATTTAAAGTATACAATTAATGTAAACATACGTAAACCTGAGGGTGCCTGGGTGGCTCAGCGGGTTAAGCCTCTGTCTTTGGCTCAAGTCATGATCTCAGGGTCCTGGGATAGAGCCCCACATTGGGCTCTCTGCTCAGCAAGGAGCCTGCTTCCCCCTCTCTCTCTGCCTGCCTCTGTGCCTACCTGTGATTTCTGTGTGTGTGTGTGTGTGTGTGTGTGTGTGTGTGTGTGTGTGAAATAAATAAATAAAATCTTAAAAAAAAAAAAAATATATATATATATATATATATATATATGTAAACCTGTGTCACCACCTTTGCAATCAAAGTAGAAAATATTTCAGTCAACCCCAAAACATTACTTCTGCTCACTTGCTAACCCATCTTTTCTTCTGCCCCAGGTTCCAAACTACCACTGGTCTGCTTTTCGTAATTATAGATTAGATTGTTTTTTTCTAGTATTTTAGGTAAATGGAATTATGTAACGTGTATTCTTTCATGTTTAATTTCTTTAACTCAATAAAATGATTTGAGACCTCATGCATGTTGTTAAGTGTATCAATAGTTCATTCATTTTAGTGCCAGTTAGTGTTCACTTATATGTATATACATACTTTGTTTATCCATGCATGAATTGGTGGACATTTGAGTTGTTTACAGTTTAGGGCTATTGTTTATAAAGCTGCTATGAACATCCATGTGCAAGTCTGGGTATATGTTTTTGTTCCTCTTGAGTAAATACCTAAGAGTAGAGTAGCTAGGTTGCTATGGTAGGAAATGTTTGACCTTTTAAGAAACTGACAGTTTTCCAAAGTGGTGATTGTATCTTATATCTTATATCTTATATCTTATATTCCCATTAACACTGTATGAGTTCTTATAGCTCCTTATCCTTATCCTTTTTCAATCTTTGGTATTGTCATTTTAGTCATTTTTATAAGAATGTAATTATGTCATCACATTGTGATTTAAATTTGCTTTGATCTGGTAACTAGTGATGTTGAGCAGCTTTTCATTTACTTACTTCCCAACCATATAGTTTCTTTTATGAAATTCTGTTCAAATTTTTTGCCCAATTTCTCTTGGTTGTGTTCTTATTATTTTTTTTTAATTTTTTATTTTTTATAAACATATATTTTTATCCCCAGGGGTACAGGTCTGTGAATCACCAGGTTTACACACTTCACAGCACTCACCAAAGCACATACCCTCCCCAGTGTCCATAATCCCACCCCCTTCTCCCAAACCCCCTCCCCCCAGCAACCCTCAGTTTGTGAGATTAAGAGTCACTTATGGTTTGTCTCCCTCCTAATCCCATCTTGTTTCATTTATTCTTCTCCTACCCACTTAAGTCTCCATGTTGTATCACCACTTCCTCATATCAGGGAGATCATATGATAGTTGTCCTTCTCTGCTTGACTTATTTCGCTAAGCATGATACGCTCTAGTTCCATCCATGTTGTTGCAAATGGCAAGATTCCATTTCTTTTGATGGCTGCATAGTATTCCATTGTGTATATATACCACATCTTCTTGATCCATTCATCTGTTGATGGACATCTAGGTTCTTTCCATAGTTTGGCTATTATGGACATTGCTGCTATAAACATTCGGGTACATGTGCCCCTTTGGATCACTACATTTGTATCTTTAGGGTAAATACCCAATAGTGCAATTGCTGGGTCATAGGGCAGTTCTATTTTCAACATTTTGAGGAACCTCCATGCTGTTTTCCAGAGTGGCTGCACCAGCTTGCATTCCCACCAACAGTGTAGGAGGGTTCCCCTTTCTCCGCATCCTCGCCAGCATCTGTCATTTCCTGACTTGTTGATTTTAGCCATTCTGACTGGTGTGAGGTGATATTGCATTGTGGTTTTGATTTGTATTTCCCTGATGCCGAGTGATATGGAGCACTTTTTCATGTGTCTGTTGGCCATCTGGATGTCTTCTTTGCAGAAATGTCTGTTCATGTCCTCTGCCCATTTCTTGATTGGATTATTTGTTCTGTGGGTGTTGAGTTTGCTAAGTTCTTTATAGATTCTGGACACTAGTCCTTTATCTGATATGTCGTTTGCAAATATCTTCTCCCATTCTGTCAGTTGTCTTTTGATTTTGTTAACTGTTTCCTTTGCTATGCAAAAGCTTTTGATCTTGATGAAATCCCAATAGTTTATTTTTTCCCTTGCTTCCCTTGCCTTTTGCGTTGTTCCTAGGAAGATGTTGCTGCGGCAGAGGTCGAAGAGGTTGCTGCCCGTGTTCTCCTCAAGGATTTTGATGGATTCCTTTCGCACATTGAGGTCCTTCATCCATTTTGAGTCTATTTTTGTGTGTGGTGTAAGGAAATGGTCCAATTTCATTTTTCTGCATGTGGCTGTCCAATTTTCCCAGCACCATTTATTGAAGAGGCTGTCTTTTTTCCATTGGACATTCTTTCCTGCTTTGTCGAAGATTAGTTGACCATAGATTTGAGGGTCTATTTCTGGGCTCTCTATTCTGTTCCATTGATCTATGTGTCTGTTTTTGTGCCAGTACCATGCTGTCTTGATGATGACAGCTTTGTAATAGAGCTTGAAGTCCGGAATTGTGATGCTACCAACGTTGGCTTTCTTTTTCAATATCCCTTTGGCTATTCGAGGTCTTTTCTGGTTCCATATAAATTTTAGCATTATTTGTTCCATTTCTTTGAAAAAGATGGATGGTACTTTGATAGGAATTGCATTAAATGTGTAGATTGCTTTAGGTAGCATAGACATTTTCACAATATTTATTCTTCCAATCTAGGAGCATGGAACATTTTTCCATTTCTTTGTGTCTTCCTCAGTTTCTTTCATGAGTACTTTATAGTTTTCTGAGTATAGATTCTGTGTCTCTTTGGTTAGGTTCTTATTATTTTATTTTTAAGGTTTCTTTGTATATTTTGGATCCAAAATTTTTTTGTCAGTTATGCCTATTGACATATTATCCCAGTGTGTAGCTTGCCTTTTTATTTTCTTAAAGGTATCTTTTGAAGAGAAAAAAAATTAATTTTTTAAAGACCAGTTAATTTTTTATACTTCTAGAAGTTTGTAGTTTTAGCTCATACATTGAATTTTATGATCCATGTCAGGTTAATTTTTGAAATGTCAAGTAAGGATCAGTGTTCATTTTAAAAATGAGTTCTGAGGGGCGCCTGGATGGCATAGTTGGTTAATCATGCAACTCTTGGTTTCAACTGAGGTCATGATCTCAGGGTCATGAGATTGAGCACCCAAGTGGGCTCCACGCTCAGCCCAGAGTCTCCTTAAGACTCTCTCTCCCTTTCCCTCTGTCCCTCCCTTCTTTATTTGCTCTCTCACTCCCTGAAATAAAATAATAAGACTCCTGGGTGGTTCAGTTGCTTAGGCATCTGCCTTTGGCTCAGGTCATGATCCCATGGTTCTGGGGTTGAGTCCCAGAAGGGGCTCCTTGCTCAGGGGGGAGCCTGCTTTTCCCTCTGCCTGCTGCTTCCCCTGCTTGTGTGTTCTCTCTTTCTCAGACAAATAAGTAAAATCTTTAAAAAAATCTTTAAAATTTTTAAAAATCTTTAAAAAAATCTTTTAAAATCTTTAAAATAAGTAAATCTTTAAAAAAAAGTAAAATCTTTAAAATCTTTTTTAAAATCTTTTAAAATATTTAAAATAAGTAAATCTTTAAAAAAAGTAAAATATTTAAAAAAGTAAAATCTTTAAAATCTTTTTTAAAAAGATTTTAAAAAATCTTTTAAAATTGATTTTATTAAAATCAATTAAATAATAAATCTTTTTTATAAATAAATAAGAGTATCTAGTTGTTACAGCATTATATTTATGCTTTCCTTTCCTAGTTGGATGCTGTAAAAATAAAAACCATTATGGACTCCCTTATCTATTCTGTTGATCTATATTTATATCCCCTGGACCTTATCACACTGTCTTGATTTTTTTAGCATTACAAGTTTTGAAATCAAGTAGTGTAAGTCCTTCAGCTTTTTTGTTTTGACTTGCTTTCACTATTCTCATTTGCATTTCCATGTAAATTTTATAATGTTTGTCAGGTTTTTTCAAAAGCTCTTATGAAATTTTTATTGGAATTGCACTGAGTCTATAGATAAATTTGAAAAGAATGAATATCTTAATACTGAGTCTTCTACTTCATGAACATGGTATATCTCTCTTTATGTAAGTCTTTAATTTTTCTCAATAATGTTCTAGTTTCCAGTAAAGTGTTTATTAATTTTATTTCTGTCTTTTACATTTTATTCTTTTTATATATTCTCAAGTGGATTTTTAAAACTTCATTTTCTATTTACTGTTTAATATGTAAAATACAATTTTTATAATAAACTTGTATTCTGTAATCTTGCTAGTAGTTTTGTAGGTTCCTTAGTATTTCTACATAAACAATCATGGCATCTGCAAATGAGGATAGTTTTACCTTTTCCTCTTCCAAGTTCTATATTTCCTTTCCCCCTGCCAGTTTTTGTCTTTTGTGTTTTGCCTTTTGCCTTTGCATAAAGACTTGGACCTTGAAAAGTGTTCCCTTTTCTTTATTCTGAAATGGTTGTACAATCTTACTGTTATTTCTGCTTTGGTAGAATTCAGAACTGAAACCATTTAGACCTAGAGGTTTTTGGTGTAAAACTCATAATAAATTAAATTTTTTATTAATTCATTTCCATTTAAAAATATAAATATAGGGTCCTTTTTATTTTTTTTTTCATTTTGTGTCCATTTTGGTAACTGGATTTTTAAAGAAACTTATTTTTTATCAAAGTTGTTGAATTTATTGTCATAAAGTTGTTCACAGTGTTCTCTTACTATTCTTATTGCTATCTGTAGATCTGTAGTGATAACTTCTCTTCCATTTCTGATGTTGGTGATTTCTTCACTCTTATCCTTGTTCAATCTAGTTAGAATTTAATCAGTTTTTTAAAATCTTTCCAGATTTTGGTTCAGGTCATAATCTAATGGGTCATGAGGACAAGCCCAATGTTGGGCTCTATGCTGAGTGTGGAATCTTCTTGGAGATTCTCTCTGCTTCTCCCCACATGTATACTCACTCTCTCTCTCTCTAAAATAAATAAATAAATCTTTTTTAAAAAGTCTTTCCAGAAAATTACCCTTGACTTTCAATTTTCTCTATTTGTTAACTATTTAATTGATTTCTGCTCTCATCTTTATTATTTTCTTCCTTGTACTTACTCTTGAACCTTAGGTCATTAATTTTGGACTTCACTCCTATTATTTAAAGTTATAAGTTTGGAGCGCCTGGGTGGCTCAGTGGGTTAAAGCCTCTGCCTTCAGCTCAGGTCATGATCCCAGGGTCCTGGGATCGAGAAGCCGCATTGGGCTCTCTGCTCAGCAGGGAGCCTGCTTCCTCCTCTCTCTCTGCCTGCCTCTCTGCCTACTTGTGATCTCTGTCTGTCCAATAAATAAATAAAATCTTTTTTTAAAAAAGTTATAAATGTGTCTCTAGTACTGCTTTTAAGTATATTCTACAAATCTTGATATGTTAGATTTGCATTATCATTCAACTTAAAACACTTTCTAATTTCCTCGTGATTTCCTCTTTGACCTGTGGCTTATTAGGTTGGGTGTTGTTTAATTTTCAGGTGCTTGAGGTTTTCCTCTATGTCTTATTGTTTATTCATTTCTAATTTATTATAGTCAAAGCACTACTTTGTATGATTTCAGTCCTTTTGAATTTGTTGAGTTTTGTTTAATGGCTCGTCATATGAGCTATTTTAGTGATTATACCAAGTGTACTTGAAAAAAATATGTATTCTGCAGTTGTTGGGGATAGTGGTCATTAAATAACTATCAATTCAGTCACAGTGATTGACAGTCTTGTTCAAATCCTCAGTCCTTCCTATCTTTACTGATTTGCTTTCTAGTTGTTCTGTAATTGCGTAGAGTTAAAATCTCCTATTGTGATTATGGAATTATCTTTTTATCTCTTTAATCCTGTCAAATTTTGCTTTATATTATTTAGAGACTCCATTATTAGGAACATACGTATCAAGAACTATAAAGATTCTGAGACTTTACCCTATTTGAAAGCTAAGAAGTTAGCCTGTCACAATTTCATAAGGACTTGGCTAATGACATGAGATTCTTGGGTCAGAGACAGAGGACAATTTATTACTCACAGTTTATTACTCACAGGATATCATGGTGTGTGTGTGCGCGCGCACAAGCTGATTCTCTAAGACCTGATTTCCGCTATGCACCCATATGAGGTTTTGATGTTTGTGTTTTCTATAGTATTTTACGTGTGGTCTCAGCTGCATTTTCAGGGTTTTGGTTTTTTGGTTTTTTTAATTAGAAGATGTTCGTGTTATAGTTCCTGTCTTTCTTATTTTCTGTATTTATATCTATCAAACCTTTTTTCTGGGTATTTCATTCAAAAGTGCACATATAGAAATATGCCGTGTTTCACTAATTATAAGTGAGTGTCTCTTAAATTTTCAAGAAATGCCATTTTTTATTATGTCAGCAGCAAGAGTAATTTTTTGGAGGTGGAAAGCATGTACAGTTTTGTAGTGTTTCATTTCCAGTACTCTTTATTTCTTCCTGAAGATTCAATTTTCCATCTTATGTCATTTCCCTTAAACCTGAAGAATGTCATTTAGCATTTTCTGTAGTGCCATTCTGCTCGAAACAAATTTTCTTGGTTTCTTTTATCTGAAAATGACTTCATTTTTCTTCACCATTAAAGAATATTTTCTCTGGTACTAGAATTTTGGAGTGACATTTTTATTCTTTCAGCACGTTAAAGATGTTGTTCTGCTGGTTTCTGCCCTTCATTGTTTTGATTGAGAATCATTGGTGATTCAAATTGTTGTTCTCTGTAAGTCTGGCAGCTTTCAAGATTTTTGTCTTTGGTTTTCAACAGTTTGCTATGACGTGTCTGGGTGTGGTTTTTTTCTTTTCCTTTCTTTTTTCTTTTTTTTTTTTAAGATTTTACTTACTTATTTGACAGAGATCACAAATAGGGAGAGAGGCAGGTAGGGTGGGGCGGGGGCGGGGCAGGGGAGCAGAGAGCTGGATGCAGGGCTCGATCCCAGGACCTGAGCTGAAGGCAGAGAGGCCCAACCCACTCAGCCACCCAGGTGCCCCTGGGTGTGGTTTTCCTTATATTTATTTTATTTTAAATTCACTGAGCTTCTTGACTGTGTAAATTTGTTTACCAAATTGGAGAAATTCTGGCTTATTCTTCTTTAAATATTTTTTCTAGCCCATCTTCTCTTACCTTTTCTTCTGGGACTGTAGTTACACAAATTAGACCTTTGATATCATCCTGTGAGTGATCTTTTAATGTAAATCTTACCAGTTCACCTTCTACTTAAAACCTCTCAATGACGTCTTTTTACAACTAACATACAATCCACACTCTTCACTATGTCTTTTACGGCCTCATGATCCACCTATGACTATTTTTTGGAATTCATTCCTACCTCTTTTCCCTTTATTCACTCTACCGCAGATTTTCTTTTTTCTTTCCCTGGAACATATTAGTCATTCTTGCTCTTTGTACTTGATACCTTGAATGCTCTTCCCCCAGATCTTTCTGAGGCTGACTCCTTTGGACATCTGAATAAGTTACCTCAGAGAGACTTTCTCTCACCACCCCAACTAAAAGTTGCCCCAGTCCCTTAATACATATATACATTTTATTTTTTATTTATTTATTTAATTTTTTTTAGAATTTTTTATTTATTTGACAGAGAGAGATCACAAGTAGGCAGAGAGGCAGGCAGAGAGAGAGGAGGAAGCAGGCTCCCCGCTGAGCAGAGAGCCCGATGTGGGGCTCGATCCCAGGATTCTGGGATCATGACCTGAGCTGAAAGCAGAGACTTTAACCCACTGAGCCACCCAGGCACCCACATATATACGTTTTAGACCCATATCTGTTTTAATAACTTTACTGAGATAGAATTTATATTAAAAATTTAACCCATTTAAAATACACAACTCAGTGGCTTTTAGTATATCCATAGTCATATGTAACCATCACCACAATCAGTTTTATACATATCTATCTTATGCTTACACATATCTATCTTACACATATCTTATGCTGTTTTCTAGTACCAAGAACAATGTCTGGTATATAGTGCATGCTCAATAAAGTTTTATGAATAGATGAATTTTATTAGCTCTAAGATAATTTAGGCATTAGCCTCTAGTAAAATATGAGGGAAGTTCGTTTGACTACTTTCAACTCTAGAAGTATTCTTTGATCAGAGCTATGCTATTTTGAGGGCTCTCTAAAACAGCTTAGCCCATATTTTAAGAGTTATTGCAGGAAGTTCCAAAAAAAGTCTTTTGATGTAATGAATATAAGTCATATTACACATTTCCCTAAGAGAAAATAGCCATCTTTTATTGACCTGACAGTTGCTGAGAAGCAGAAAGCCTCTCAGAATTATTGCTTTGCTATTCTCAAAAGTACTCTGAATATTGTTTATTTGTTTAGATCTTTGAAATAGATGATAGAATCACTAGGACTTGTTTTATGTACTAATCATGTGTAATAGTAGGTTATTCATGAGATTCCAGACATCCCCTTTCTTTGGTACCTTTCATGTGGAATGTCAGTTCTGAGTTTGGGTGATCTTCTTGGTATCATCTTCTTTATAGGCTTTGATGCGACCTGGAAGAATTGACAGAATCATCTATGTGCCTTTACCAGATGCAGCAACAAGAAGGGAAATATTTAACCTCCAGTTTCACTCTATGCCAATCAGTAATGATGTGGATCTGGATGAACTCATCCTCCAAACAGATACATATTCAGGAGCAGAGGTAAGATAGTTCTGCTCAAAATACCTTGGTGGCAGGAAAGCAGTGGGTTGGGGTCATTAGCAAAAAGACTGCTTGATACCAACTGTTTTAAATAACTGTATGTTAAGAAATCTTCAAACAGTAAATGCACTATATGACAGGTGGTCACTAAATTAAATTGCGTTTTACTGGCCTCTATTGTATCTCAGTTGTTTTTACCTGGTTTCTGTCACTTCTCAAAATGTAGTCTTCAGAGAATTAACATAATATAGTGGGGAGAACATTGGACCAGAAGTAGAAGTTTCTTCTTTGGGGTTTCTTGATACATCAGCTTACAACCATTCAACAGTTCTCTGAACTTTGATTTCTTGACCTGTCAAAGGGAAATGAAACACAACTTTACATACTGTTTTCTAATAGAGATCATAAAAATGAAATTAGGATGTCATGCAAGTGCTCAGAAGTACAAGACTTGGCAGAGAGATTATATTATTACCATCTTTTATCATTTTGGAAAATTATGTTAATTTACTTATATATTAAAAATTCACAAAAACTGTAAAAGAGAGTGTCTGGGTGGCTCAGTTGGTTAAGCATCTGCCTTTGGCTCAGTCATGGTCCCAGGGTCCTGGGATGGAGTCCCACATTGGGCTCCCTGCTCTGTGGGTACTGTGTTTCTCCCTCTGACGCTCCCCCCATTCATGCTTGCGCTCTCTCTCTCTCTCGCATATGCATGCTCTCGCTCTTTCAAAGCAATAAAATTTTAAAATAAATAAATAATAAAACTGTAAAAGGGACAGCCTATAATCTACCCTTAGCTGGGAAAGTATACTGTCAATAAGAACATCAAGACCTCTGTGAAAATAATGAAAGTTGTTAAGTATAGCAGGTAAACATTTCTCCCTCTCTTTAGCAGCTTTTTGCTTTGCATTTTTCTTTACAAAATAAAAATCCATTAGAATAATTGTGCTTCTTTTCTACATGCATTTCTCAAGAAGGGACAGACTGTAGTCCTCAACACAGAAATATCTTCTGAATACCACCAATATGGATTTGTATGGGGAAATTAATATATTTTCAAGTAAGAAATTATTTTTCTTCTGAATTATCCAGCATACAGACTTCACATTCTGTCTGCTTGCTATAGTTCATAATCTGTCCTCTGTAAAAACCAAAAAGAGATTAGCACCTAATAGATCATTAGTGTACTCAGAATTGTAGGTAAATTTACATGTAGAATTGAACCGTGTCTATCATTCAGTCATAGTTAATAACAACAACTAAAATAGATCTAAATCTCTTCATTGTTTCGTCTCAACTATGAACTATGTATATTTGATTTCCCCACCTGAAGATTTTTCATTTTCACTGGGAGAGAGAAAAAAAAACAGTCATGTAGAAAGTACCTTGAGAAGCAGTTGAAGTACATACATTTTTAAGTCATATCTGAAAAAATAAACCTTATGAGCATCTTCTTGACATGACTGTCCATTAAGTTAAAATGAACATGCAGTTGCTGTTAACTGACTGCTCCGGCATTTCTAGAATTCAGTTTTTGTTGTGAGACCAAGGGCTGGTATCATGTATATATGTCAGTTTACAGGAAGCAGCAAAGAGAAGAAACCATAAATCTTTCACTTGAGCTGAGTGAAGTGGAAGAGCAGTTAGCAAGGTATAAATGTGCCTTTCTCACTTTGAAGTAATTCACGGTAGTAGCATAGAAGTGCAAAACAAAAATCAAAGCCTATGAGGTTCTGTCTGGCTGAAAGGAAAAAACTCATTTGGTGCCAGGAATTATTGTACCAGCTTGCTAGTTCTTATGTAGTACATGTCTTACTCAATCTGTAATATAAGCACATTCATTTCTGATTAATTTTTATATCAGATCTTCTAAAAATAGTCACAAGGGAAAAGTAGCAGAAAATTCTGTCCCTCCTTGAACTACATTTTTAGGTCCTATAATGATTGGGTGGGGGAAGTATATCCCACCCTGGTCCTAATTATAGTCCATATATTATTACAACTTCAAAGAAATTTTATTCAGAGCTATTTCTTAGTAGTTCTAAAAGTCTTAAAATTAATAAATAGGAAATTTAAGACCGACAACATTTAGCTTCAAGTAATATAAGATCCCATCTTTCCCCCACCACTTTCCTTCAGAATGAAAATGGTGCATCAGTGTTGAAAGCCAAAATTAGTTTTGATTTGTTGTTGTTGTTGTTGTTGTTGTTGTTGTTGTTAGCAGCAAGATAAATTCAAGCTGGAAAACTGTGTCACCTGACTCTGGCAGAGCCAGTGCTTTACAGCTGATGTAACTAATTTGATTTAGTCCTCAGTCTAATGCAGATCCTTCAGCACAGAACCTATTACATTGTATATATTTAACAAGCATTTAACCACCTGAAAAAGAAAAACAATTTTAAAATTATATTTAGGAAAAATAGACTTCCCTTTGTCATTATCATAAGGTGAACCCTCTAACTTTGTAGCAACACACCTTGCTATGGCCATAGATACTTTTTCGAATTTAGAAAGTATCTTGGTGGCCACTTTTGGTGTAAAATGAAAGTGCTGATAAATTAGTTGTCTTTACAGGAGTGTTGTATCATCACTATAAGTAATATATATGAATTATCTATAATATATAGTAAATATTATATATTAATTTAAACTGTACAGTCTTAGCTACATGAACAAGAATGTGAGCCAGAGATGAGGAAATTGCTGACACCAGTGTCTGTCTTTTAGAAACTTAACTGCTGTATTTTTTTAATGTTTAATTTTAATTAAAAAGCTATAGAGGGGGTGCCTTTCTGGCTCAGAGGTAGATCATGTGACTCTTGACTTTGGGGTCGGGAATTCAAGCCCCACGTTGGGTGTAGAGCTTACTTAAAAAATAACAACAACAAAAAAAAAAAAAACGACAAAAACTCTAGAAAGTGATTAGAAATGATATGGGTACTTTTAATGACTGAACTAAAGGAGTTACTTTTTAAAAATGTTTTCTTTCAACCTATTTTTATTTGTTTTCTTTCAACCTATTTATTTGCCCAGTGAACATGGTTTATTAAAAGCTTACATGGCCCAGTGTTTTAAATGGCCTCTTAGACCCCTGAGTTACCCCATTTTCCTTCGCTGGAGAGGGAATAGAGAGAACTGAAGCATTTTTTTAATTCTCAGGAGTGTCCCAAGGGGAAGTTTCTTGCCAACTGGAAGGGGAGTCAGGTCATTAGGGAGCAGCCTCCATGGAGAGGCTGAAGCAGGTAGCATCCTTCAGCCATCACTGTGCCCCTCGCTCCCTGGTGGCCAGAACCTCTTTGTCTGGCTTCTTGGCTGTAGCTCCCAGTTAAGAGAAAAACATGTTGCCATTTAAAAGCAGATGGGAATTCAGTTCAGGAGGAAATAATAAGTCTTTTTTGGTTATACCCATTGTTTTCTTTTACTTTGATTTTTGTTTTTTAAGTTATTTGTAGCAGATTCCACTTCATTTTTTCATTTGTCTTTTATCCAGTTATCTTAGTTACTTTAGGAAAATTTTTATCTTACCCACCAACAGGAAATCCACAGTCACAAATATGTGCACATGAAAGGCATAACCCAGCCCATTACCCATGTGCCATGTGCTTAGGAACAGAGGTGACGAATAAGATATATAATTTCCTCTCTCTATAGGAATTTGCTGACATAGGCTCATACATAGTATCTGTAAAATTGGAGTTGAATGTTTACTTGCATTTGGGTGTTATCCTCCTGTTAGTGATTATTTCATTAAGTGAAATTTATAATATGTCTAAGAGCCAGTTATCAGTTACATATTTTATAAATAATATAGGCAGTCAGAACATTTATTTCATACATCAAGATTTGAGAATTCAACTTTCAAGACAAGCAATAAAAGGAAAACAAAGCAAAATTTTAGTGTTGCATTCGAATAGACTTTTAAAAGAATTGTAGTCTTTTTCTTTCAGGGTCCTTTCAGCAAGTTATTGAACGTTGAACCTCCATTTTCTCATTTTTAAGTTATCTCAGTGACTGAAATCATTTTGAGGGTTAAAACAGGTAGCAAATAGAAAAGTACCAAGAAACAATGCATGACACTTAAAGAGTGTTTCATGAATGTTAGGTCCCTTTATTCTTTCTTCCTCTTGTCTGTTCAGTATTTATATTTACCACAGAAGTATTAGATGATGTTGCTATAAGATGGTAATGTTTTCCATTGCCTCAGTAACCAATGTATCTGAAAGCTAAATTACAAATGAGTTGCTTCTTGTTCTTTTCTAAAGACTATTACATCTGCTTTATATGGTGATTTTTAGGGTAATTTAATGAACCTATTGCAAGAAAAGTTGTCTTATAGCAATTTGTTAAATACATTTCACGCTAAGTTTTTGAAAAGCTTTAACTTCATTTTAATTTACTCTGTCTATTCTTTTTTTACTAAAATCATGTGTCTTGCTCTGGATTTGTTTTGTAGTCTCTGTCTTTCTGGGTCTAATAGCTCAAGGTCTTAATGCCGGCTGGACGTTAAAAAATTACCTTCCAGTGTGCCTCATTAATTCAACAAGGTTCTAGTCACCATGCTTAACGCTATTATAGCTAATAAAGAGAGAACCTTAAATTAATTTTCTATCTTACTGATTAATATTCCTTCTGACATGCTCTCTCTTTTCTCCAACACAATGAAAACATGGTTATGAAGGACCTTGAATATCATCTAAACGTTCTCTTCTCCTTTAAGCATTGAGAGCCATTGAAAAAGTTAATAAAAAATGTTGTGATCAAACTTCTGTTATCAAAGATTGGTGGTGTTTTGTGTCCAAAACCACCATTAGCCTACCCACTGCTATTATGTGAATTAGAAAAGGTACTCCGTTGCCCCACTTAATGAGAGCTACCTGCCTGAGAGAAAGCTTTGTCAAGCAGAGCATGAGCTTTATAAACTCCCCATTTCAGTCCGTATTCTCCCCCCTCATCTGGGCATCCATGTATGGACACAACCTTCACATCTCTAAAAGATTCTCATTTTTAGCTTACCCACTTTTAAATATCCTTCAGAGTGCCTTGCAGAGTAGCTCATATAAAGTTGATATGTATGCATTGAATAAAGAAATTTAGATTTTATATCCCAAGTAGATAAACTACTTTCTGTTACTTTAAGATTTGCTGCATGAACCCTGGACAAACATGTTATGTGAATGGGATAAATTATGGAAACTCATTATTTATTATGAATTATGGGGGAAGATGGAAGTATTAAAGTATTAAAGATATCTTTTGTATAATATCTTTTTGGATGTGAGGGCGATCTGACTGTGACATCTGTCACCCCACTGATCATTAAAGTTGATTGAGCTGATCTAGCTGGCTAGACAGGTGTCTTCTTCCTCCTTCACTACTTGAAGTTAGTGTGTCCCTCCCAAAGCTGCGTGCTCAGTTGAAGAGGACCTTTCTTTGGTCAAGTGTAGGCAAGTAGCTGTGCTCCACTGCTAGAACCTCCAGACAAGCTCTCGGGTAACATTTGTAGGAGAACGTAGGGTAGTTATGCTTCCAAGACTCTAGTCACATACAAATGAGGCACTGCATTGCAACAGTCTGCCGTTCTTCAAAACAACAACAAAATGGTGTCTTTTGTGCAGTATTAACCAGCCATGAGGTGCAGCACCTGGTATGAATGGCCACAATGATGAAAGTCAGGTGCTTTATGCCCTCTGAGCCATCTTATCCCATATAAGGTTGAAAATAAGCTCTTACAGCCAACACCTTATCTCCACAACTCTTTTCAGTTGCTAGTGTGTAGCTATCTTGTTGCAAATGAATCATGATGGAATTCTCAGAGCAAAAATCAGCACAAACCAAAAGTAGATATTTAGGCTGTAACTTTTAAGCCAGCCCCACCACCCCTTTCCTTCCCCTGTCCCCACAATTTTACAATCTACATACTAAGTGAAGGAGTTTGGTAAAAGCCAAGACTTAAATTTTCATCCTATCTTGGCCATGTATTACAGTTTTAGTTGGGCCAAATCAGTTATCATCTCTAGAACTCAGTTTTCATATTTTAGCAGGGGAGGTGGTAATATGGTGTCTGTGATCCTTCCTAGTGTTAAAAATCTATGTGTTATATACCTATCATACATTAAATTAATTGTATAAGGAATCTCTTAGACATTGGACTTCCAGGGATATATAACATGGTTTTGTTTCCTTTACAGTGCTTCTAGAAACCTGGGATCTTAGGCTCTTAGGCAGTCTCTATATACTTGCTACTACTGTGTCCTAGAGATCCAAATCATAGCACCAGAGGAATAAAAACATGAAAAGACAGACTGTGCATGAATTCAGATTTTAATAAAATTCTGCTTAGCAAACTTTCACAATTTTCCACTGAATAGAAATGAAAGTTTTACCTGCTCAGAGACTCCCAGTAATTTTTTTTCCCCCTGAGAAGTTTGGTTTCTCTGCTTTTCAATTTCCTCAAGAACAGTTAGTCAAGTTCAATATCTATGATTCTGGAGGCATTATAATAAAAAGTGTTGTAAAATGGAAATAAGCCACCAGCCCCCTTTTTCCCTAAACTCTTTGTCAGGGAATTTACAAGGTTACAATGTTCATTTTAATGTAGCTTTTAAAACTTCCAACCTGTGGAGATATAAACATCTTCTGTATTTCCAAACTTCAGCGTCTACTCAAACTGGCAATACAAGAACCTTAATTCAACTTACCTGAAGGCTATTTCAGATAGGATGTTTACACCAAAGCAAATAATTTTCCAGAACACCTTGTTCTGTGATACCTGTATTACTGACTCCTTGCCAGATGTTTAAAACTGCCATCAGCTTATAAGAAACATTAGTCAGAGAGGAAATGGATGTTGAATGAGAGGCTGGCTAGCAACAAACTTAATAGAGCATTTTATAGCCAAATACTGAAACCCTGTATAAGGAAGCAGTGTTTCAAGGCAACTAGTCAAGACCTAATAATCTAGAACCCCAAACCTGGGTTCCAGGCTAAATATGTATCTGTGAAGACTTACTCAAGCCAGTAGTAAAGCTAATTAAGCATTTTACATTCTGCCTTGTTTCTCCTCAGAATTCTGGTTCCTCAGAATTTTTGCACATTTAATCTGTATTTCTTCATCTTCAAAAGAGTGATAAAATTTAGAGGTTCTACTAATGTGAGAGGAACACAATTTTAAAACGATGTGTAAAGCATGCTATAATTCTGTATATATAGATTCTAGTAGACTTGGATATTTTTGTTTGGTTATTTGAGGTGATGGAAGGCTAATTTCTAATAATTCTAATCAGTATATATACAAAGATATGTAAAAACTGTTTATTCCTTCAAAAATATTTTTTACCAAGATGCCTGGCTGGCACAGTTGGTTAAGCATCCAACTCTTGATTTCAGCTCAGGTCATGATCTCAGGATTGTGGAATTGAGCCCTGCATCAAGCTCCTTAAACTGGACATGGAGCTGCTTATAATTGTCTCTCCCTTTGCCCCTCCTCTCTCACTCTTTCCCTCTCTTTAGCAAAAAAAAAAAAAAAAAAAAAAAGTATAAAAATTTTTTTTTACCATGCAAATCTACATTATAGTTAAGTAAATGGGTTATGGAATGAGAAAGATCCAGATCCAAATGCCTCCCTAGTATGCCCATTTCTTACCCTTCCTTATATGTAAATAAGGATACAAAAAGTCTCTATTTCATGGATCTGTTGTCCAGATTAGATGAAATCATTCATATAAGGGACTTACCCTTGAAGAACATAGCAAGTGCTCAATAAGTCATTTTTGTTATATATTTTATTTTATTTTATTTATTTATTTGACACAGAGAGAGAGATCACAATAGGCAGAGAGTCAGGCAGAGAGTGGGGAAAGCAGGCTCTCCACTGAGCAGAGAGCCCAATGCAGGGCTCGATCCAGGACCCTGAGATCATGGCCTGAGCCAAAGGCAGAGGCTTAACTCACTGAGCCACCCAGGCACCCCTGTTACATTTTTTATAATTGGCAAATTCAATCTAATTAATCTTTAATATGAAAAAATCCACAAAATTGAATTTTTCATATTTCACTGCTTGGGCTTTATGAATACTCAAAATGAGTATTTCATGTATATTCATGTTTTTTAGTCTTTATAGTGTATTCTTTAAATTTAAACTGCATTTCATAGTTACATGCAGTATTTATTTCAGCTACTTTATATTTATATACATTTGAAATCCCTGTTTTTATTTTTTTCCTGTTAAACATGTATTTTACTTTCAAGTGTGTAAAGCTAATGTTTCCTTACAAACTGTTAACATAATTTTCCTATATCAGCATATTCATCAAGGTAATACTAGTGACTAGTATACAACTTAATTCTAATTTGTTTTAACATAAATTTTGTTGATTAAGAGAAGTGAACCTAGCAACTTTAGAAAGTTGAGGGGTTTGGGGTGTTTTTAAAGATGTATTTAGAGAGAGAGGGAGAGAGCATGAGCAGGAGGGGCAGAGGGAGAGAGAGAATCCAAAACAGACTCCAGGCTGAGCACAGAGCCTGATGCAAGGCTTGATCCTATGACTATGAGATCATGATCCCAGCCAAAACCAAGAGTCGGGTGTTTAACCAACTGTGCCACCCAAGCGCCCCTAGAATAATCACTTAGGAAATAAGCATTCCTAATTACTGTGCCCTTTCATTTAGGTTAGGATTAAACCCAGGTATCTAGGTAAGGCTCAGAAATCTAACACTAATGACATAAAGTACTATGTGTCATATAGTGTGTGATGGTGACAATGGGATGTTCTCATTCTTCATCCCCAAATGACAGTAATTCTGAGTTCTCAAAGGTGTCATTCTATTAAAATGTTACTAAAACTCTATCAAATGGTTGTTCAGAGTTGCAGTGCAGTCATTAAGTTCTTAAATATAACCTTCATTATGTTTTGGAAATTTAAAAACAAAATCTAACCATTCCTTAAGCTAGAAAGTAAAGTAGAAAGAATTATTAAGATATTCATAACTCTCTTTTTTTGTTTTTTGTATGTTTAACCTCCAAATATTATTGCTTGTGTTCTTTGACAATATTTAACTCTCTTTTTGCTATTAAAATCTGGAAAGTGGATTTTGCTTTTGAATTTGTAGGAAGGTTTCCTTATTCAAGACACTAGGTGTAATGTACATGCCACATTTACCACTGTGGAAGTTTCAAATCATTAATTAATTATCTTTTCTTTTTCTTCGGAATTAAAAAAAAATCACTTAAACTGATTTTGGCCATAGAACAAGACATTCTTTCAGTGGTAGCAAAAGTAGCCCTTTGGCATATTTTTTATTCACTTCAAAAGAATCCTGAAAGAGTGGTTTTATATTTAAAACCAAGAATTGTATTTAGTTTGCCTAACACTAACTTCTTGCCAAAATCCTTAAAAAAATAAAAGGTTACACAAATACTCTCAGATATAAAAATAGTAGTCCCCAGCATTTCTTATTTTGTTGTTGTTGTGTGCCATGGCTTGTGTCAGAACTGGATATTAGTGGGGAGATATGGCCAAAAGTTGTCAATTGAAAAATAACTTTCTTGTTACACAACCAAGTTGATCATAATTGGCATGAATTATGCACACATGCACAGGTTCACAAAAGCTGCTTTGATTGTTTGTTTATGGCTTCCTTATAGTTTAATAAAAGACACTTAAGCTATGATTTCACCTCTCATTCATTTATGAAATTAATATTGTGCATCTATACATCAAAAAATTCTTGCCATGTCTAGTTCACCTTAATTTTGAACCCTATACGATATTTTCATGGGTAGATTATGCCTTCATTGCCTTTAAATTAGGCTTTTTTCCCCCAAAAGTACTTATTTATAAAATTTTAGTACATTTATTATGTAAAGCAATTTACATTAATACTTTAAATCATTTTGTACTTGTATATAAAACTAGAAATCAGTAATTGAATTTTAGGGACATAAAATAACTCAAGGACAAGAGTTGATGTTATACATTATAAATTATGTAAAAATTAAAGCACATTGAAGTTCACCTTTAACATGATGTAGCTTAATATAGAATTTGGTTTCTGAGTTGATTTGGATATGTCTTGGATCCTACCCCAAGTGGTTCTGTGATGGATAGTTTCCCATGCAAGTCTCTTGAAATGTATTACATCCCTAGTATAAGTAATCCCAAAAGAGTAAACACAAGTTTTACCTCCTGGAAGCAGGAGAACACGCACTAGTAAAGCCAACCAACAGGAAAAAAGGGGATTTTGTTATCTTCTTTAGGCACAGAGCAAGTCCTATGCAAGGTTAGATTAGACAAAATTTGTCTTCACTTTTCACTATTTATCATTCAAGTCTGCTGCCCCACCCACAATATCCTTTACACCTACTTTTCTGAGTGCTTTTTTTTTTTTTTTGACAGTCATAATCAGTTGTCTCAGAAAATAATCTGATTGAATCAAATCACTATAAAGCCAAATAACCATTATTACTTCAGGGAGCATCTGCATTTTGTTTTATTTTATTATTTATTTATTTGTTTGTTTATTTGACAGAGAGATCACAAGTAGGCAGAGAGGCAGACAGAGGGGAAGGAGGAAGCAGGCTTCCCACCTCCCGCCTAGCAGAGCACCCGATGTAGGACTTGATACCAGGATCCTGTGACCATGACCTGAGCTGAAGACAGAGGCTTAACCCACTGAGACACCCAGGTGCCCCAAGCATCTGCATTTTAAAAATTTTACTCTCCCAATTAAATTTATAACTAGTCAGTGTTCAGGTTGTTTAAAAACAAGTGAGCTTTCTTGCTCTTAACTCCTTTACCTTCCCTCTTATGCTAACTTTCAAGATACTTGAAGGGTTCAAATTTCCTTATAAAAAAGATTTATTCTATACAGCAACTTTTACATTAAAAAAATCCAGTGAACATAAATAAAAGTATTTACAATTTGTTGAAAGGACTTCCAATCTTTTCTATTGTATGCAATTACATTTTCACATGGTTAAAATCAAATTGCTTAATATGTTTTATTGACTCTGGTATTAGTCTAACATCATCTTAAACACTGCTGTTATATTTTACTGAGCCTTATTAGCATCGGGGACTTTGGGGTAGAAGCTAAAAGGTAGGTAATGGTAATAGAAAACCCTGTAAGTGATTTTATAATTGGGAAATCCTTATATTTTAGAGGATAGTTTAAAATTTTGTCTCTGAAAACGTTAGATTCTTTGGCATTGTCTTAGGGCTAGATCCTAGAGCCCCTCACCTGGACTTCAGTTGGGGGAGCTCAATTTTAATCTGTAATATTTTGTCTGATAACAAGGATTTGTTCCTAAAAGAATTTTGGTTTGGGGCACCTGGTTGATTTAGTTAGTGGAGCATGCCACTCTTAATCTCAGGGTCATGTTCAAGCCCCACACTGAGGGTAGAGATTACTTTTACAAAGGAAAGACAGAGGGAGAGAAAGAAGGGAGGGAGGAAGAGAGGGAAGGAAGGAGGAAACAAGGGAGGAAGGAATTTTGGGTTGAAGACCCCAATGTAAGAGGAGCTTTATAGTTAAAAATACAGAAAATTGAGTTTTCTACGCAGACACCAAAAAAAAAAAAAAAAAAAAACTGAGATAGAGAATAAAATCAATAACCAATTTTTGCCCTTTGTAAGAAGCTTTCTTTCTTAGACATTTTTAGATAAAATTTTTAGAAATGTATTAGGTATAGAATTCATCAACTTAGGAACTTCCAAAGAGAAACATTTCATCACCAACCTTCAGCGTGACCCCTAAAACTAGGATATGCATACTTAACACCATATTTCTCGACTATTTATATATAAAATTTGAAAAGTAATATTTTCTATAATCAAAAGACCATTTTTTTCTTTTTCAGTGATACATTTTTATGACTGATAAGTTATGAATGGGAATTTCATCTCCTAACATTTATCTCACTAGAAAATGTAGAAGTGTTTCTCCTACCTTAGTATAAGATATGCTTTTAGTAGCTAGAATTATCTCTTAAATGTCATTTTTAATAATGTATATATTTCTTATTAATAGATTTTAGGGTTTTTTTAAGATTTTCTTAAAAAGAAAGAATTATCTCTTAAATGTCATTTTTAATAATGTATATATTTCTTATTAATAGATTTTAGGGGTTTTAGGGGTTTTTTTATTTTTAAGATTTTCTTTATTTATTTTGAGAGAAAGAGCAAACATGAGCAGGGAGGCAGATGCAGTGGAAGAGGGAGAAGCAGACTCTCCACTAAGCAGGGAGCCAGATGCAGGGCTCCATCCCAGGACCCTGAGATTGTGACCTGAGCCAAAGGCAGCCACTTAACCAACTGAGCCATCCAGGTGCCTGAAAAGATTTTAGTTTTGAGCAATTTTTGGCTTACAGAAAAATAAGTAGAAGATGCAGAGTTCCCATTTACCCTCTTGTTTCCTCCAGTTTCCCCCATCATTAATATCTTGCATTTCTGTGATATGTTTGTTAAAAATTGTTGAGCCAGTATTGATAAATTAACTGAGGTCCATGGTTTAATATTAGGGTTTACTCTTGATGGTGTATTTTCTTTTTTTTTTTTTTAAAGTTTTTATTTATTTAGTTGGCAGAGAGAGATCACAAGTAGATGGAGAGGCAGGCAGAGACAGAGAGAGAGAGAGGGAAGCAGGCTCCCTGCTGAGCCCAATGCGGAACTCGATCCCAGGACCCTGAGATCATGACCTGAGCCGAAGGCAGTGGCTTAACCCACTGAGCCACCCAGGAACCCTTGATGGTGTATTTTCTATGAATTTGACAAATGTGTAATGACATTTGTATCCACCATTACTGTATCATGTAGAATAATTTCACTGCCCTAAAAATCTTGTGTGCTTTACCTATTCATCCCTACCTCCCTCATCCTAAGCCCTTGATCTTTTAATATCTCCATTGTTTATAACCTTTTCCAGAATGCTATATTGTTGGAATCTTCTTTCACATAGTAATATGCCTTTACATTTCCTCCATATCATTTTGTGACTTGATAGCTCATTTTTTTTTTTTTTTTTTTTACTATTGAACAATATTTCATTGTCTCCAAGTACCATAGTTTGTTTATCCATGTTTGGGTGATTAAAGCTGCTATAATCATTATGTGAAAGTTTTTTTTATGGACTTAGGATTTTAACTCTTTGGGGTAAATACTTAGGTGTGTGATTGCTGGATCATTTGGTAAGAATATGTTTACTTTTTTTTTTTTTTAAGATTTTATTTATTTATCGGGGTGGGGGGGGAGAGCGAGCACAGGCAGACAAGAGTGGCAGCAGAGGCAGAGGGAGAAGCAGGCTCCCTGCTGAGCAAGGAGCCCGATGTGGGACTCGATCCCAGGACGCTGGGATCGTGACCTGAGCCGAAGGCAGCTGCTTAACCAACTGAGCCACCCAGGCGTCCCTGTTTACTGTTATAAGAAACTGACAAATGTCTTCCAATATGGCTGTGCCATTTTGCATTTCCATCAACAGTGAATGATAGTTCTTATTGCTGCATATCCTCAACAGCATTTGTTGATGTCAGTGTCTTAGATCAGAGCCATTCTAATATGTATGTAGTGGTATCTCATTATTAATTTGCAATTCCCTAATGACATATGTTTAGCATATTTTCATATGCTTATTTGCTATCTGTATATCTTCTTTGGTAAGCTATCTATTCACATCTTTTGCCCATTTTTTAAATTGGGTCATTTGTTTTCTTATTTGAATTTAGGAGTTCTTTGTATATTTTAGATGCCACTTCTTTATTATATTTGTGTTTTCTAAAAATCTTCTCCCAGTCTGAGGCTTATTTTTTCACTCTAGTGTCTTTCATAGAGCAGAAATTTTTAATTTCAATGAATTACCAATTTTTACATATAAAATATATTTAGTAAGGTAATAAGTGTATTATTTCTAGAAAAAGATCTATTTGGAATTGATTTATGCCTTGTAACTATTTACAGATAAAAATCACCATATTTGCTCAGTGGTTTATTTTTGTCCTCATTTTATAATTGTGGTAATTTATAACTTTTAATGGCAAAGGAGAATTATTCCCTCAAAGAACTATTAACCATGAAGAAAACCATTCTATTTTCTTTGAACATTATGCTACTGTATTTGAATCAGATTTTCTGCCTGCATGCATAGAAAAACATTCCCCTCAGAAACTGGGACTCCCTACTCAACAGGAGCAGTTTCAACTTGGGCACATGTGGTATTTTATATGGAGATGACACACTACACAATGGCAGTACTATACAGCCGTGTTTTAAAACACAGGAGAACTGTACAAGGATGTGGTAGATGAGGGGAGGGACATTTTAAATGAAGAAGTACACTATAGAAAGCAGTTTTTACATTTTTAAAGTTTTCTCTGATTCAAAAACCTTGTCACATCACATATTGGGAATGATGTAATGGAGTCTCATCTCTAGGTTCTGCTGCTGAGTCACTTTATGACCTCAGACAGGTCTTAATTTCTTTGTATTTCTATTTCTTATATTGAAAGAAATAATTTCTGAGAGCCTTTCTATCTTTACATATATTTGTGACTCTTAGTTTATACCACAGTATTAGAACTAATGTTAGAGGAAACTGTCTAGAAAACACAAATATGCCCACGTTATAAAATGGTTAAGACAGAAATGTAAAGCAACTAGTTTTTTTAACTTAACAGTATTTTCTGTTTTTAAAATATTTTTCCATGGACGTCTGGGTGGCTCAGTCGGTTAAGTGACTACCTTCAGCTCCATTCAGGGCCTTGGGATCCAGTCCTGCATGGGACCCCTTTCTCAGCAGGGAGCCTGCTTTTCCCTCTGCCTCTACCTGCCACTTCCCCCAGGTGTGCTTTCTCTCTGTCTCTCTGTCAAATAAATAAATAAATTTTTTTAAATCTTCAAAAGGTATCTGAGGATTTTTATTTATAATTATGTGTTTTTTGTGGGTTGTTTGTTTTGTTTGTTTGTTTTTTAAGTAGGTTCCATGCCCTGTGTGGAGCTCAGTGCAGGGGATGAAATCACAACCCTGAAATTGGAAAACCTGAGCTGGGATCAAGGGCAGCTGACTGAGCCACCCAGGCCTCCCAGGATTTTTAAATGATAATATGCTGACCTGTCTCTTGGACATACATCTATTTGTAATATATCCCAGTAGGTACAGGACCGCAATACACAATTATTCTTTAGTAATTATATACAAATTAGAAAAAAATCAAAGTATAACATTTATAGACCAAGATTATTTTTTGCTTGACTCTATGAAGAAAACAGAGGGAAGGCAAATTTAAAAACTGAGGAACCATTACTAAATGGCATCCAGGTTACATAAAAATACTGCCCTAAAATACGGATTCTTTTGGCCTAATGTTTTCATGCCCCACCTTGGTCTTTTTCTTTATTCTAGCTAGAAATACATTATTAATATTTTTGTGATTAGAACTCAAGTTCACTTAGCAGTTATATGCAGTGGGTCATTTACTCATTCATTCATCCATGAAGAACAAAATAACTGTCACGTCTTATGGAACCCTGAGTTTCCTGTCTCAGTAAACAAAGGGCCGATTGGTATCAACAATACCCTTCTCCTCTCCCTAGCAATCTGTATTATTTTCTAGTGTCTTAATAAGACTTTGCATTGTTCCTCTTTAAACAATATGTGTTTTTAATTCTGCATCTGTCAAGTAAGTGAAGTCACAAAATTCTAGAAGAGATTCATAAATTATCAGTGATGAAAACTTAGAAAGTTTGTCCATAAAACTTTACAGTTTGTGAGGAAAGTTTGGAACTTCAGATATGTTCCATCTTTATTTTTTTGTTATTTATTTTTAAATTTTTTTTATTAAATTCAAGTAATTAACATACAGTATATTCTTAGTTTTAAAGGTAAAGGTCAGTGATTCATCAGTCTTATATAAAACACAATGCTCATCACATCACATGCCCTCCTTAATGCCCATCACCCCGTTATCCCATCCTTCTACCCATCTCCCCTCCAGCAGCCCTCAGTTTGTTTCCCGTGATTAACAGTCTCCTATGGTTTGTTTCCCTCTCTGATTTTGTCTTGTTTTATTTTCTCCTCTCTTCCCCATGACTCTCTATTTTGCTTTTTAAAGTCCACATATGAATGAGATCATATGATAATTGTCTTTCTCTGATTGACTTATTTCACTTAGCATAATATCCTTCAGTTCGATCCACATCGTTGCAAATGGCAAGATTTATTTTTTTGTTGACTGAGTAATATTCCATTGTGTGTGTGTGTGTGTGTGTGTGTGTGTGTGTGTCTCTTCTTTATCGATTTATATGTTGGTGGACCTCTGGACTCTTTCCATAGTTTGGCTATTGTGGACATTGCTGCTATAAACATTGCGGTGCAAGTGCCCATTTGGATCACTACACTTGTATCATTGGGGTAAATACCCAGTAGTGCAATTACTAGGTCTTAGGTGACTCTATTTTGAAGTTTTTGAGGAACCCTAATACTATTTTCCAGAGTGGCTGTACCAGCTTGTATTCCCACCAACAGTGTAGTAGGGTTCCCCTCTCTGCATCCTCAGCAACATCTGTTGTTATCTGACTTAATTCTGACTGGTGTGAGGTGGTATATCATTGTGATTTTGATTTGTATTTCCCTGATGCCGAGTGATGTTGAGCATTTTTTCATGCCATTTGGCCATTTGGATGTCTTCTTTGAAGAAATGTCTTGTTCATGTCTTCTGTCCATTTCTTGATTGGATTATTTAGCTTATTTATTGTGTTTGATATGTTCTTATAGATTTTGGATACCAGCCTTTTATCTGATACGTCATTTACAAATATCTTCTCTCATTCTGTAGGTTGCCTTTTGGTTTTATTGACTGTTTCCTTTGCTGTGCAAAAGCTTTTTATCTTGATGAAATACCAATAGTTCATTTTTGCCTTTGTTTTCCTTGTATTTGGAGACCTGTCTAGCAGGAAGTTGCTAGGATCGAGGTCACAGAGGTTGCTACATCTGTTCTCAAGGATTTTGATGGTCTCACATTTTGAGTCTTCCATCCATTTTGAGTCTATTTTTGTGTATGGTGTAAGGGAATGGTCCAGTTTCATTCTTCTGCATGTGGCTGTCCAGTTTTCCCAATACCATTTGTTGAAGAGACTGTCTTTTTTCCATTGGACATTTTTTCCTGCTTTGTCAAAGATTAGTTGACCATAGAGTTGAGGGTCCATTTCTGGGCTCTCTATTCTGTTCCATTGATGTATGTGTCTGTTTTTGTGCCAGTATCACACTGTCTTGATGTTTGCAGCTTTGTAATAGAGCTTGAAGTCTGGAATTGTGATGTCACCAGCTTTGGTTTTCTTTTTCGACATTCCTTTGATTATCTGGGATTATTGCTGGTTCCACACAAATTTAAGGATTATTTTTTCCAGCTCTGTGAAAAAGTTGATGGCATTTTGATAGGGATTGCATTTTAATGAATACATTGCTCTAGGTAGCCTAGACAATTTAACAATATTTGTTCTTCCAATCCATGAGCCTGGAATGGGTTTTTCCATTTCTTTGTGTCTCCCTCAATTTCTTTCATAAGTGTTCTATAGTTTCCTGAGTACAGATCCTTTTCCTCTTTGGTGAGGTGTATTCCTAGGTATCTTGTGGTTTTTGGTGCATTTGCAAATGGGATCAATTCCTTGATTTGTCTTTCTTCTATCTCATTGTTAGTGTATAGAAATGCAACTGATTTGTGTGCATCAATTTTATATCCTGCCACCTTACTGAATTCCTGTATGAGTTCTAGCAGTTTTGAAGTAGAGTTTTTTGGGTTTTCCACACTGAGTATCATGTCATCTGCAAAGAGTGAGAGTTTGACTTTTTTGCTGACTCGGATGCCTTTTATTTGTTTTTGTTGTCTGATTGCTGAAACTAGGACTTCTGGTACTAGGTTGAACAGCAGTGGTGGTGATAGTGGACATCCCTGCTATGTTCCTGACCTTAGGGGAAAAGCTCTAAGTTTCTTCCCATTAAGAATGATATTTGCTCTGGGCTTTTCCTATATGACTTTTATGATATTGAGGTATGTTCCCTCTATCCCTACACTGTGAAGAATTTTAAACAAGAAAGGATGCTGTACTTTGTCAAATACTTTTTCTGCAACTATTGAGAAAATCATATGGTTCTTGTCCTTTCTTTTATTTATGTAGTATCACATTGATTGATTTGTGTATTTGGATGACCCTTACAGCCCAGGAATAAATCCCACTTGGTTGTGGTGAATAATCCTTTAATGTACTGTTGGATCCTATTAATGGGTATCTTAGTGAGAATTTTTGCAACCATGTTCATCAGGTATATTGGTCTGTAATTCTCCTTTTTGATGGGGTCTATGTCTGATTTGGGGATCAAGGTAATTTTGGCCTCATAGAAATAGTTTGGAAGTTTTCCTTCCATTTCTATTTTTTTAAACAGCTTCAAAAGAATAGGTATTAATTCTTCTTTAAACCTTTGGTAGAATTCCTCTGGGAAGCCATCAGCCCTGGACTCTTGTTTGCTGGGAGATTTTTTTTTTTAAGTTTTTTTTAAAAGATTTTTTATTTATTTGTCAGAGAGAGAGAAAGAGGGAGAAAGAGCGAACACAGGCAGAGGCGGAGGGAGAAGCAGACTCCCTGCCAAGCAAGAAGCCCGATGTGGGACTCGATCCCAGGATGCTGGGATCATGACCTGAGCCAAAGGCAGCTGCTTAACCAACTGAGCCACCTAGGCGTCCCTGCTGGGAGACTTTTTGATTACTGCTTTAATTTTCTTGGTTGGCTATGGGTCTGTTCAGGTTTTCTGTTTCTTCCTGATTCAGTTCTGGTAGTTTATATGTCTTTAGGAATGCATCCATTTCTTCCAGATTGCCTAATTTGTTGGCATATAGTTGCTCATAATATGTTCTTATAATTGTTTTTATTTCTTCACTGTTGGTTGTGATCTCTCCTCTTACATTTATGATTTTATTTGTTTGGATCCTTCCTCTTTTCTTTTTGGTAAGTTGATCTCTCCTTTTCTCAGCTTCCTTATTCTCCATCATTTTGTCTTCTATATCACTAATTCTCCCCTCTGCCTCATTTATCCTAGCCATTAGAGCCTGCATTTTTTTATTGTATCTCATTAATAGCCTTTTTATTTTGATGTGATTAGATTTTGACATGATTAGATCTAGAAAGGGATTCTCTAGTATCTTTGTAATCACTATTCTGAACTATAGTTCCAACATCTTACTTATATCCATATTGATTGGGTTACGGGTAGTCAGTACTGCCTTTTTTATGTTTTTTGAAGTGAGTTCTTCCATCTTGCCATTCTGTCCAGAGAGGAATAGATAGATGATTAAGAGAAGTACTAAAATGGCAACAACAACCCCAGAAAAAAATACACTAAACCAATCAGAAGAGACCCAAAAGTGGAAAAATAAGTAAGTAAATAAATAAATTTTAAAAAGAGAAAGAGAATTTAATCATACAGGTGAATAGAATAGAGCAATATAATAGATCCTGTGTATTTTGATCTGCTTTTTAGAAAACTAGATCCCAGAATTATAAATAAAAAAAACTTTTATATGTACAAAAATAAAATAAAATACAATGAAAGGATAGAGGGTAACTGTAAAAATGAAAATTTTTAAAAAGAGAGCAAAAAGAGAAAGAAGGAGTATTAACAGACAAGTGGATGGACCCTTTAATTTCCTTTTTGAGGCTGCATAATACTTCATTGTATGTCTATGTATGTGTATGTACACACACACACACACACATGCACACATCCCACATTATATTATATTTCAGTTATATAGGATACCCTATATCCTGAGTATATTTTGGTTGGTTTGTTAGAAGAAACTATATCTCAAAATTGTTAAGAAAGAAAAACTTACATATATACAAAAGTAAAATTAAATATATTGAAAGGATAGAATGTAACTGTAAAGATGTAAAATTAAAAAGCCTTTAATAAACAAAAAAAAGGGGGAAAAATGAATATATTCATACAGGTGATGAGAACAGAGCCATATAACAGTAGTTAAGACCTTATTTTTAAGAAGGAAAGGACTTATAAATACGGAGATTTGAAAGTCACTTTATTTTAAAAAAATGAATTAGTATGAAAGTGAAAATTACTTTAATTATCTCAGGTAAAGTCACATATTACAGTTAATATGAAGATTTCTGTTTCCAAATGAGTATCAGTGTATCCCTTTATTTATTCAGCAGTCTCTTTTGGGGGACACAATAAAAAAAATCTTATAACAAAATATTATATAAAATAATACAGAGCAATCTAAGGTAATTTTTCTTATTACATGGACTTAGTTTTACCTATATTTTGTGAAGTGTTTTGTTACCATAGCACATGTATGTTTATGTTCACCTGTTTATCCAGGTCATAAACAAATCATAGATATTAGAACTTCAAACTTAGCCAAAACCAAATTATTTTTCATACTATGCAAGTTTCCCAGAATTAACAAAGCTACCTTTTGGGAGTCACAGAGTAAACTAGTGTCTTTTATTACACTGCTAAAATGCCCATAGAATAGGTCATGCCCTGCATGTTACAACAACTCCGGAGAATGAAAGCCTGGCAGGAACTCTAAATACACAGTTGCATTTGAGTGGCAATAGCAGACAAGCTGTCATTTTGGAGTTTAGTATAGACAGTAAACATTCTCCTTTGTGCTTTCTACTCTCCCTCTCCTGCCTTCCTTTTTTTGCCCCTAGCTCTACTGAGGTATAATTGACAAAATTATAAGATATTTAAAGTACACAATATGATGGTTTGATCTATATTGTGAAAGGAAACCCCCTTCCAAGTAAATTATCACATCCAACTCCTCACATATTTACTTTTTTCTGTGTATATGTCAGAAAATTTAGCTTCATTCTCTTAGCAAATTTCAGTTATACAATAGTTTTATCAACTTTAGTCATCATGATATGCATTAGATCCTAAGACCTTTTATTAATCTTATTACTGAAAGTTTGTAGAGCTTTTACTAATTTCTCTTTCCCCATCCCCAGCAACCACTTTTTTATTCTCTGCTTCAGAGTTCAATTTACTTTTTATTTATATTTTTTAGACTCCACATATAAGTGTCTCATATATTTTACTTAACATAGAGTCCTTCATGTTCATTCATGTTGTTGCAAATGGTGGGATTTCCTTTTTTGAGGCTGCATAATACTTCATTGTATGTCTATGTATGTGTATGTACACACACACACACATGCACACATCCCACATTATATTTATCCATTCATCTGGCAGTGGATACTTAGGTTGTTTTTATATTTTGACCATCATAATTAATGCTCCAAAGAACATGGGAGTACAGATACCTCTTCAAGATAATGCTTTCATTTTCTTTGGATATATACCCTGACATGGGATTCCTGAATCATAGGGCAATTCTATTTTTTCATTTTTGAGGAACCCCATACTGTTTTCCATAATGGTTGTACCAGTTGACAGCAATGAACAAGGGTTCCCTTTTCTCCACATCTCCACCTCAATTTGCTTCTTAACTTTTTGATGATAGCTGTTCCAACAGGTATGACATGATTTCTCATTATGGTATGGTTTGCATTTCCCTGATTAGTGATGTTCAGTCCCTGTTTGTTTGCCTGTACGCATTTTTTGCGAGGGGAAAAATGTGTATTCAAGTCCTTTTCCCATTATTAAAATGGGATTATTTGTTTTTTTTTTTTTTTTTTTGCTTTTGAGTTATATGAGTATATATGTATATTTCAGATATTAACCCCTTTTTGGAAATACATTCTACAAATATTTTCCCCTATTCAATAGGTTGTTGTTTCATTGTTTGATGGTTTTCTTTGCTGTGCAGTAGTTTTCTAGTTTGATGGAGTCCAAGTTGTTATTTTTACTTCTGTTTGCCTTTGCTTTTGGTGCCAAATTTAAAATATCATCACCAAGAAAGACCAATGTCAAGGAGCTTACCCCCTATTTGTCTTCTAGGGATTTTATATATAGTTTCAGGTCTTATGTTCAAGTGTTTAATCAATTTCAAGTTGATTTTTGTGTATGGTGTAAAATAAGGGTTAGGGTTCATTCTTTTACATGAGAATGCCCAGTTTTCCCAGCACCATTTATTGAAGACAGTATTTTTCCCATAGTTTCCCCGTTTCTGTTTCCTTTTTTAAAAATTAATTGACCACATATGCACAGGTATATTTCTAGGCTATTATGTTCTATATACCTATGTTATCTTTTTTTTATGCCAATATTATTGCTGTTTTGATTACTATAGCTCTGTAATATAATTTGAAATCAGGAACTATGATATGACAGAGGGAGAGGCAGACTCCCTACTCAACGTGGGGCTGGATCTCAGGACCCTGAGACATGAGTGGAAAGCAGATGTTTAACCAACAGCCACCCAGGCACCCTTTTGTTCTTCTTTTTTAAGATACTTTAACTATTCAGGGTCTTTTGTGGTTACATACACATCAAAGGATTATTTGTTCTATTCTTTGAAAAATGCCATTAGAATTTTGATTGGCATTGCATTGTATTTGTAGATCACTTTGTGTAGTATGGACATTTCAAGAATATTAATTCTTTCAGTCCACAACATGGTATATGTTTCCATTTACTTATGTCTTCAGTTTCTTTCATCACTGTCTTATAGTTTTCAGTGTACAGATGTTTTTTATCTCCTTGGATAAATTTATTCCTAAATATTTTATTCTTTATAAAGATATTATAATTGAGATTGTTTTTTTAATTTCTCTTTCTGATAGTTCAGAACTGGGTCACCAGCCATGTACTAGGTTCTTCCAGGGAGATACTGGCTACTTAGTTTTATTGTTTGAGCAAGCCAGAAAGAGAAGGCTGGGAAATGTCTGCCGGCTTCCCCCAGGGATTACAGCCTACCCTAAATTCATGCTATAATTAGACGCCAGACCCTCAGGCAGCAGCTTGTAAAGTATGCATTAAGACCCCTCTCCGAGAAAGGCTAGAAGATGTGCATTTTGTCTGTTCCCCCTAGCTTTTAGAGCTAGATGTTTTGGGGACACAGTCTTCAGGTGGGGCCCTAGATATGTGGTCCAAACCCCTCACTACTCAGGGAGAAGTTGAGAGTTGGGGGTTTTCTGCAGATTGTATGATGCTGTGCCAGGAGTAGAGAATTTTTAGCAAGAGTGCCTGTCAGCCTTTCCTACCCATTTCAGTCTATTTTCTCATTTACCCAGTGTATAGGAAGCTGTCATAGAGGATTGATCCACGTGTGTACATTTGGTCTATCTGCAGGAAGAGAGAAGTTCAGGAACCTCCTATGTTGCCACGTTGGTTGACTTCTTTGCTTTCTTTTTTATAGTATAAAATAAAATTTCTTTTAATGATATCAGGCAATGCGAGGGATAAGTAAAAATCGGACCAGAAATGGGTGTGTTTCTTTGCCAGTTGCCTACATTAAGAAACTAACAGATGCCAAATGGAAGTTAGAACAAAAGCAGAATGTAACTTACAATCTAGATTTATCTTTTTTCATTTTTTAATGAGTAATTTAAAAGCTTTGTTTAAGGACTAGTGCTCTTAAGCAAAACTCTAATAAATATTATTTCTTTAATCTGGGAGACAATTGAGCTTTCCCTTATTTCTCTGAAGAAACCCTTGGACTTCATTTGTGGACCTTATTATAACATTCATTTACATTAGCATACTAAAGATTGGAGATTAACCTGCTATCAGTTTCATTCCCTGTGTAACACCTTGTCATTAAAGTATTATGCTTTGCTTTCCCCCCTTGCCTATCTTCTGTTAAGTGCTGTTGCCTCCTTCATTTTAAAGGATATATTCTCTCCACCTCTGAAATGGGGATAAATTTATCTTATTGGTTGAGGAATGCAAGGATATTTAGAACATTTTCTTGTATAGCTGCAACTTCATACAGCTTTTCAATTGAATCTTCTGCAGCCAGTCAATGTAGATCCACAAAGTCATTTCTGAACACCTCCAGCCCAGATTAGATACCCATACTCTTTATCCCATAATACATTTTGCTTTCTAACCTAGATTTTGTTTTTTTAAACCTTTGTTAAGACAGAATCCGTAATACTAGTTATAACTAGTTTTGAGAATCTTGACTAATGAGTTAGCATCCACCCAGGCCAGTTCATTTTGGTGACTTTAAGCTAAAATGGGTTCCTCAGCTTAACACTTGATTATGATGGGAAAAGTTATTGAAAATAACTTAACATATGCAGTATAATAAAACTTCAGCAGATTTTACTGACATATCTGTCTTGTAATAGTTTCTGATAGTTTCTCATACCTGCAGTATGGCTATGGGAAATATTCTGGTTCACTTTTGCATCTCAGCCACATGTCTTGGTGCCATTATCTCACACTGTGTCCACAAGTCCTTTTCTTAGTTCAGGGCTGTTATCACAAAGTCCTAGAGGGGTTGCTTCCTCAATGTAGCCTTTAAGAATAGAGCCCTTAAAAATTAGTTTCAAGGGCGCCTGGGTGGCTCAGTGGGTTAAGCCGCTGCCTTCGGCTCAGGTCATGATCTCAGGGTCCTGGATCGAGTCCCGCATCGAGCTCTCTGCTCAGCAGGGAGCCCGCTTCCTTCTCTTTCTACCTGCCTCTCTGCCTACTTGTGATCTCTTTCTGTCAAATAAATAAATAAATAAAATCTTAAAAAAAAAATTAGTTTCAAAAAAAGGCTTTATTTCTCCAGTTTGTACATCAAAATGTTGGCCAAGCCTATATGGTGCTATGTACCACTCTGTCTCTTCTGACTGAAACTTCGTGTCTGTATCTGTGCTTTCTTTGGTGGCCATGTCCTGCCTTCTGACCAGCATTGAGCTGGATGCTGTAGCAAAAAAGAAAGATGTTTACATGCCTTTTGACAAAGAATTCCTTCTTCCCTGAGCACTAAACTGAAGTCAAATCCCCTTGTTTTATAGAAATATGATACTTTCAGTATGATACTATTAAATATGTGTCCAGAATTAGTATAACCAAATCAGCCATTAAGAACACATTGACTTCTGTTGCATGGGCCACTCAGCACCCTGCATCATAGTCACCAGCAGCTGCTGAATTGGAAGCTTTCCTAAGAGAGGATCTGTGTCACCTCTTTGTACTCGCAGAACTTAAGTACTTCAGAGATGCTTTATAACTTTTTTAAGAAAAGAATAAATGACCAAATGAAAAATTGAATGCCTCATGGGTCCAGATGCTGTGAATTTCATACCGACTCTCATGTCAATTTTTTCAGAAAATAGCAACTATTTATACATATACATACTTTTAAAAAATAATAAACCAGCAACTTATTATGTGCTGTCTGGTGATTTTATATACTTCACAATATGTTAACATACTAACCTGTCTTAACAGAATAGTAGAGGTTTAGTGGGAAAGTATTTCATCATGCAGAAGCTTGCTGGAAAAAAGAATTAGAGCAACTAAACTATAAGCACATAATATCTCTCTGCCACTATTATTAAGATTTTGTAAGCATTATTTTATTTGTGTCTTCCAACGACCCTTTCAGATACGTACTACCTTATATCCTTGATTCTAAGATGCTAACAGTTGTAAGAGACATCATCAAATTTGTAATAATTTGCAGTGACTGTGTATGTTGGAGGCATAGAGACTTCCCCTACCATATGCATATCTATTTCATGACAAATACTAATTTTAAATGTTAAACATTTAGAAAAGTGTATCTTCAGAGTGTCATTAAATACTTCAGAAATTGATGTCCAGGCCACAAGATACAGAATGCTGGCAAGCTTCTGCTTGCAGGTGGCTATGCATGTTGCATGCTGACTTATGAGACACAGGTATGTTCAGTGTATGGGGTGACCTGTAGAAATTGGCTGAACATCATTAAACAAATTCATGAAACTTCTCATTTAACATGGTAACCTGAGGGGCGCCTGGGTGGCTCAGTGGGTTAGGCCGCTGCCTTTGGCTCAGGTCATGACCTCAGGGTCCTGGGATCGAGCCCCGTAATCAGGCTCTCTGCTCAGAGGGGAGCCTGCTTCCTCCTCTCTCTCTCTGCCTGCCTCTCTGCCTACTTGTGATCTCTCTCTGTCAAATAAATAAATAAATAAATAATTTTTTTAAAAAAACATGGTAACCTGAACACACTCATTTACATTTGTTCCCTTCTGAAACTGTACTAAAATGAAAGTAAAAAATAGGAAATGCATAAACCAATAATGACAAAGAGAATGAAGAAGATGACAGTGGATGAAAATATAGATTAAATTGTTGAAGCTGGACAATAAAGGAACAGATTAGATAATGCTAAAACCTACAGACAAGAGAAACCAATAAGAAGCAGCTGATTGCCACAACAGAAGTAGTCAAGAAAGACTCAAGAAATTAGAATATAGGGCACCTTTGAGGAAAAGAAGGAAAGGTTAAAAACAGGGTTTATTGGGAATCTTTACATAATGGACGTACACCCCTCAATTCTTTCTCTTGCTCCTCACAGATGGGAGACAATCCCCCACAGAAAACTGGAGCTTTTCTTTTTTTATTATTTTTTTTATTTTTTTAGAAAAGTTGAACTACAGAGGTTTTAGACATGAAGGCAACCAGTTCCATATAAGGGTGAGGGAAAGGGTACCATGTAAAATCAAAAACAAAGTATTAAATGGCAAGCGATATACTTCATGCTAAGACTCCAGGCCCCCTCCCTTGCTCTGACCCTGTCATGCTGTCAGACAGGCAGGTGATTGGAAGATTGTTCTCCTGGAGTCTGAAAGAACAGCTCTGCAGACACTTATATTTGGGAGAATTACAAAGTACAGACCACCAACTGGCAAGCCTCACCATGCACACAGTTTCCAATTCAAATTTCAGTGCTTCATTCCTCGATATGAACGGAAAACTACGGATCACCAATATTTGAAGAAAGCTTCCAATATGAAAGACTTCCAATATGAAAGACTCTAAAAGAAATACAGGGGAAATAGATAATGAAAAGTACAACCACTTGTGATCTCTGCCTGCCAAATAAATAAATAAAATCTTTAAAAAAATAAAATAAAATAAAAGACTCTACCAAGTGCCCAGCCCCAACCCATCACATACAAAAGACCAAGAATTTAGATTTCCAGAGAATTAATTCTCTATGGCAGCAGTAGAAGCCCTAAGACAGGAGAGCTACCCTTCTAAATTCTGATGGGAAATTATTTCCAACCTAGAGTTCTATATCTAGCCGAACTATGAAGTCAAATGTGAAGATGAAATAAATACATTGCAGACATGCAAGATCTAAAACAAATGTATCTCCATGTACCCCTTTTTAGGAAGCTACTGGTGGATGAGTTCTACCAAAAACAAGGAAAAGACATGGGATCCAGGAAATAAGCAGTTCAACACAGGAGAGTGGTGAAGGGAATTCCCAGGGTGATGTTGAAGAGAGAAGTTCCAGAAAACACACACACACACACACACACACACATTTTTAAGCTTCTTTATATAAGCTGGCAAGGAAAAGACATTCTTATCAAGTTGTCACTATTTGGCTGACTTTGTTTTCCAATTGAGAATAAGTAATTAAAAAGACTAGTACATGAAGATTATATTAGCTACACTTGGAAACTATAAAAGCAAAATATTGTTTCAAGAAATGATCATATGTTCTTTCCACCTCCTCATTCCAATACAGGACTGTATTTCTCCATGAAAGCTTCATTTCAAATTCAATGTTAGTTTTTTCTGTCATTTGTGAAACTAAAGATGAGTATCTTCAGGTTCCAAAAGATTATAGTAGCAGAGCCTTTTCCCCCCTCCTTCAAATAAAGTGTGTGGAAAGACTATTATATAGAAAAGATAAGAATGAATCTGTTTTGATTGGGCCTGTCCCACCTACATACCTTTCCCTACTCCTCCTGCCATTACTTCTAGGGCACTTTGGAGATTCTGTGGAGCAGTTTAAAACTATTACTCTCACTGAAACTACTGAACACAAGACTTATTTCACTATTATTTCTCAGAATTATAATCTGAGCACCCATGAGTTTTATGAACTCAAGAAGCAGAACATCAATGTAGCTTTGCTTACAGAGTGAGGTTGTGTGTATATGTGAAATGCCACTAAAATTCCATCTTGACAAGTGTGTGCCAGTCAGCCTTGTTTTTAACAAAATGTCTTTGCCTGAGTTTCAAATAAAAGTTGGAACCTCCAATTTTTACCTTCCTGGCATTTTTTAATTTAAAATTAGTCATTTGTATTTCTTTTCCCTTGTAAGCATGAGCTAAGGCAAATAAAGCATCCAAATAACACTGTATTTGGGGTGGGAAGTCCTGTATTTCAAGTGTTCCTTGTAGTACATCTTTTGTCCCTCTTAATGCTATCCTTTCTTTTTCCCATGTCACTCCTGTAAAAGCAACTGTTGACAGATTTATAGTTTTAAATAGCTTTCCAGATACAATCTCCTCTGGTAAATAAAACTAAAAGATGAGATTAAGAATAAAAACATAACTTAATGCTATGAGAATTTGATTTTTTGTATAGTATGGTCGTTATGGGATGCCCATGACATCAGGTTTGAATCTGCCTGCATACCATGAAAATATAAAACCCTCAACAGTAGAGTGTAGCATAGCTTTTCCATCTGAAAGATTTATCATTTTTAGTTTTATCACTGGCGAGTATTAAAAATACCAACTTCATGGCCTTTATTACCTGCATACATTCTGTGAGGAAGGGTAGTCCCTAACCAAACATTTTGAGAACTTCTTGATGTTTAATATTTATTTGTAAATATAGAAATATAATGAAGATATAGCAGTAAGTGTTTTATGTTATGTGCATCAAAGAATTTAAGTTCATGTTGCTTTCCCATTAATCTATTCCTTTTAGAGTCTTCAACTAAATAATGCAGAAAACATAGCTTATGAAATTAAAAGTGAAGCTTAACATTTTAAAAACTCCACCTATAATTTTGAAGAATTAAATCCTTGAGCAAGTGCGTATCTTGGCAGACAAATCATTTTAACATGAAACTTGATCAGGTTAGAATTAAAAGTACAATTAGGAGAATGCCCTGAATCATAGCGGTATTACTATCTTCTTATGCTCAACCTAAAAAGCAGAAACAAGGTTACCATTTCAACTCAGAGAGTGGGATTTTATCTTGAAGGCTATAAAAATAAGTTACATGTGAAAATCAGAGCAGTCCATCTTTTTTATTCCTTGGTCCTTCTTTGAGGACTTTTTTGTGACACATGTGAAAAAGCAGAGCCATGGAGTTATGCCACAGCAGTAATAGGATATACCCAGATTTAGCACAATTGATTATATCGTTATAGTCTACTGCAGCATAATGCTGGAGAGTGACGATAGCCCTGGGGGGTGGAGAGGACCATTTAGGGCTATTTCAGGTCAAAGCATTAGATACACCTTTAAGGAAAATTGTACCTTCCCAGCTTGGCAAGAAAATAGTTGGGATGGCTTGAACATCAGTATCTTCAGGTCTTTTTTACCATCTCCTGGCTTTCCACCTGTAGAAACAGTTTAAAATATCCATCTTTGTTTTTTTTTTTTTGTTTTAATTTTAAAAATTAAGTGAGGTTCCTTTTGTTATCAAAAGTTGATGGCATTAATGAATTCCTGCCAGTGGAACCCAGCAATACATAGCACCTGGGGTGGGGGGGGGGTCAATGTGAACAATTTCACCCTTGACCTAGGCAGTGCTCAGACATTGTGGCCTTATTTGGTGGCCTTGCCTATGAGCCTCATTTTATCTTTGTATCTTTTCATGCAAGATTCATGGCTTGAAGCATGTCCTGATCCCTCTGAGTTAAGCTTTCCTCTTATTCTCCTTTGGTTTCTAGCTGGCTTACTCATTCCTCAGCATGAAGTTGCCTGGATACTTGAGACTCATTGTATATTTGAGGAATTATGATGTACCTATAATAAATCTAAGCTTTCTGTTTGCCGTGTGTAACTTACACTAGAAAGTTACCTGGGTCCTTTAGTTAAAATTCTACCCTGTACCTTATTCTTAGTATGTCACTGTTTTTGTTTTTGTTTTTGTTTTTCTTGCTCCAAAATGATACTGATAATTTTGATTTTCTTACTGGAATATGAGTAAGACTGACCTATATTAGTTTTGAAAGGATTAGATAATCAGTATTTCAAATGCTAAGCATCATGGTGACATTAATAAGAATACATTACAGTATGTAGTGAAATTCTTTGTGGTGCTGGCACAAATGTTCTTTCCTGTTGACTTGTAAATGCTTCCACTAGTCAGCAAAGACAGTGCAAAGTTTCATCACTTAAACTTGATGCTCAGGTAATACGAGTAGTCATGGTGACAGTGTTGAGTTTCGGTCTGTTACAAAACGTTTTGCTTTCTATTTTCAAAGATGACTATTGAGAGGGAACCCATTCTCCATGTATATGAAATGTAATGAAAATACCTTTGTGAATTTAGTATACCTCTCCTGAGTACATACACACGAAGTCTATCTCTAGGATTTTACTAATGCAAAATTTGGAATACACAACTATGTCTTGAACCTATGAAACTTCCTTCCACATTTCTTGTGATTTGACAGTATCATTCTCCTTCAGTCTTCACTGGATGTTAAATGGCTGGATGCTAAACATTAGTTTACCATTGATTTGTGGATAGTCTTCTCACATTAGACCCTTACTTACCAGCTTCACTTATTTTTTGGAAAAAGCTCCAGAAGAGCTGGAACTTAAGGAATTAGAGACAAGTTACAACCAGAAGGGGAGCATATCCACCTGTAGAAGTTTAAAGGAACCATGAAATATAAGCCTCCTAGGCCACTCACAGTGACTTCCACTTGAATTAGGTTATAAGTCATTTTTGTTGGGGAAAATATGGTAGATAAATATACAGCCACCTGGATTATTTATTGGCCTTCACTATACGTTCAATAATAAGGTAATATAGCAATAATATTAGGAATGTTTGCCACAATTTTGTTGAGTACTTACTATGTGCTAGACATAATAATAAGTATTTTACATAAGTTATTTAATACAGCCCTCTAAGGTATTAAATTAGTATATTCATTTTTATAGAAGAGAATACTATAGCTTAAAGTAACCTTTTCAAGTTCTCACAAGTAACATCTAGTGAAATTAATATTTAAACCCAAGTGTGACTCCAAAGCGTATGTCCTTAAATTCTAATTTCCTTGGATATCCATTGTTCCTTTGGAATGGTTTTGAATGTTTAGTAAATGGGAGTGGAGTCAGGGAGGGGATGGTTGGGAGAAGACAAAGGTACTGACAATGGATGATTTCCTTCTAAACCTTGAGGAAAATTATTTTTAACTTAGTATTATATGCCAAACCAAACTTTAGAAACATGAGGATTGAATAAAGGCATTTTATAATATTCTGGAAGGGACTCAACATGTACTTGTTTTTTTTACAAATGTACTTAAGGTTGTATGCCAGCTAAACAAAGGAATAAATCAAGAAATGAGAAGACATAGAAAGATTAATAATGTAAAGTCTCAGGATATACACTGTGCTGGAAGGCTAGAGAATAGGCAGTCCATATGGAATAGGAGGAAAAATTGAGCTTGCCTCTGGAGGCTTCCAGATTAAATCTAACCCTCACTGATGAAAAAGATCACAAAGTTTCAACATAAAGGGTGAGGAGATTTATGAGAGCCACACAGGAAGTCCAAAAAGGGAAATACATGCAATGAAACTCTAACAGAAGTAGAGAACACATGGTGTGGGCTGATGGGGGGCAGGGGTTGATCAGAAAAGCCTTCATGGAAGAAGTAACATTTTAATGAGCCTTTAAAAGATAAGCCTAGTTTTAGGGCATCTGGGTGGCTCAGTGGGTTAAAGCCTCTGCCTTCAACTCAGGTCATGGCCCTGGGGTCCTGGGGTCCTGGAATCAAGCCCCACATCAGGCTCTCTGCTCAGCAGGGAGCCTGCTTCCTCCTCTCTCTTTCTCTCTGCTTGCTGTTCTGCCTACTTGAGATCTCTGTCAAATAAATAAATAAAATCTTTTTTTTAAAAAGAGTGTTAAAGGGCACCTGGGTGGCTCAGTGGGTTAAGCCACTGCCTTCAGCTCAGGTCATGATCTCAGGGTCCTGGGATCGAGTCCCACGTCAGGCTCTCTGCTCAGCCTCTCTGCCTACTTGTGATTTTTCTCTGTCAAATAAATAAATAAAATCTTTAAAAAAAAAAAAAAGCCTAGTTTTATGAGGCTATAGGAGAGAATCCATTTTACTCAGAGGCAGAAACAAAGAAGGATATGTGATTCAATAGAGCCTAGACATAGTGAGAAATGGGTGTAGTGTTTTGGAGTTAAGGCTCTAATGATTGGTAAGGAGTATTTTGTAGGGTGTCTAGAGTATGCACATTCTGGAAGCTTATCATTTACCAGATAAGAACTAAAGAACTTCTGACGATTTTTAAATGATGTCAGAGCTTTAATTTTGGAAAATTAATCTAGAAACAAGATGGTTAGTCAGGAAGCTACTATAAGAGTGGTATAAAGTAGAAAGAAGACAGTGTAAATGAAAGAAAAGAAGTCAATGTCAACAATTATAATTGATGAATAACAAAAACTAAAAGTCAAGCATCAAAACTGACAACATTTTCAGCCTGAAGACTGAACAAGTGGTATTTTGTATCAGCAAGTATAAGAATGTAGTAGTTAAGGGGCGTCTGGGTGGCTCATTCAGTTAAGCCTTGGACTCTTGATTTCGCCTCAGGTCATGATGTCAGGGTCATGAAATTGAGCTCCACTTTCGGCTCCGATGAGCATGGACCCTGCTCTCTCCCTCTCTCTCTAAAATAAATTAAAAATGCAATATTTTAAAAATTATGTATGTAAATGTACATATATAATATAAATATACATCATATACATATACATATATATTATATACATACATAACCATATATATGTATATATATGTGGTTAAGTTTCTATTTGTTGTAAGTAAAAGATACCAGCGGGAACTGACTTGAGCCTAAACAAAACAAAGAATATTTTCCAGGGGCGCCTGGGTGGCTCAGTGGGTTAAAGCCTCTGCCTTCGGCTCAGGTCATGATCCCAGGGTCCTGGGATCGAGCCCCGCATCGGGCTTTCTGCTCAGCGGGAAGCCTGCTTCCTCCTCTCTCTCTGCCTGCCTCTCTGCCTACTTGTGATCTCTGTCAAATAAATAAATAAAATCTTAAAAAAAAAAAAAGAATATTTTCCAAAATAAACTATGACACATCAGGATTTAAGGAATAGGACTTTGTACTATCAGGGACTAGAAGGACTCCACAATCCTTAACAACAGAATTTGTAACTGTTCTGCAGCTGTGAATGTGAATCATCTACCCTCAACTTTTCTTTGTTTCTCTTAGTTCCAAAGCCCCTGGAGAAAAAACCTGATTGGCTCATTCAGAGTCATGTGCCTCTTAACTAAGTAATTCTGATAGAGGAACAAGGTCGTACGTTTGAAGACTAATTTCAGGGGTATTTCCCAGAGAAGAGGAAAATGTTGTGAGATAGGCCATATATAAGTGATAAGTGTATTTATTCTATTCTTGAATACATAGATTAGGCACACTTACCTTCCCATACTTCCATATGTGAAACGTAATATCTTGTTATTCTGTAAACAACTGTAAATGTACTCTACCCTCCCTGACTAAAGGTAGTATTTAGAAGTGATACTATGTGACCATTATTCTCCCAAGTCTATAACCTCTTAGTCTCTCCCCATTCTTTCTGTGGCTCCATCATGAGTCCATCTTGCCTGTAATCTTGCAAGATGCTATAACTTAGGTCTTTTGGCTTTCGACTTGGAGGCCTAGGTACAACTCTATTTGGTCATCTGGAATCTGACACCAGTCCCCTCTACCATGCATACCAAGTTTGACCCCAACAAGATCAAAGTCATACCTGAGGTGCACCAGTGGGGAAACCGTTGCCACATCTGCCCTGACCCCCAAATTGGCCCCCTGGGTCTGTCTTCAGTAAAGATTGGTAATCACATCTCCAAGGCAACCAATGATTGGAGAGATTATACTGAAATTTATTATTCAGAACAGACAGGCCCTGATTAAAGTGGTACCTTCTGTCTCTGCCCTGCTTATCAAAGCCCTCAAGGAAGCATCAAGGACAGAAAGAAGCAGAAAAACATAAACACAGTGGAAATATCACTTTTGATGAGATTGTCAATATTGCCTGATGAACACAGCACCAATCTTTAACCAGAGAAATCTCTGGAACCATTAAAGAGATCCTGGAGATCGTCCAGCCTGTGGGCTTCAATGTTGATGGCCGCCACCCTCATGACATCAAGAGTCGTACAGTAGAATGCCCAGCTAGTTAAGAACTACAAAGGAAAATATATCAATAGAGAATCATTTGACAACAACAACAAAAATGCTGTAACTTAGGGATTAAATTATAAATTTAACTATCACTAGTATCCTCTATATATAATGGTTAGAGAAAGGAAGAGGATAGAAGAAAAGCTAATGATAAAGTATCATTTAAAAAGAGGAAAATAAAGGAATGGAGTAAGATTTTTCTTTGGATAGCATAGCTAATAGCTGTAAGCAAGGACAAAGTGCTAAAGGCTACACTTGTAATTTTGGCACTTGGCAATGGGGCCATACTATTTATGACTTACTTTCTCCACTGATGCTTCATGTTCCTCTTTGGCTTTGATTAGTATTTCATCAAGTCAAAGTAGAGTTTTTATGCTATTGGCATGAGACAAACATACATTCCTAAAGAGTTTGAGCTCTGGGTGGAATTGCTTGTTTAATGTTGTGATAATCATCAATTAATCCTAACCAATGGTCATGGTAGTACAAGATGTTCTGCCTCAGAGGTTACCAAGGTTCAGTACTAACCCACTATTAACTCAGCTCTGTCCTTTTTGGCTACAATATCTAGTACTGTCCCCATCCATCCTGAGATCAGGTCTGTGAATAGCCTCAAAACAATATTTGGCTTAGTTGCTCTACTGGAAGGTGTAACAAATATCCCTAGTTATGATACGAAAAGTAGAGTTAAGATAGCCTAGGTAATAGCCCACATGAAGGAATATTAGAGCCTAAACTTGTATTAGTTAAAATATAGTGAAATTAGGGAAATGAAGAAGGCATTAAGGAAGCAAGATTTATGGGATTAATTAGTTAGAGAAAAGAATCAAAGGTGACTCACAGGTAGGTACCTTGAGTTGTGATAGTACTATCAAGTGAGGGAAGAAAATATAGGCCAGTTTGGGGATAAAAGTAGTATATCCAGTTTGGGATATATTCAATAGCAAGGACTTTTGAATCGTCCAAGAAAAGATGTCAGCAAGTGGTAGTTGAACATATAAATTAGGAGATGAGACCAAGAGAATATAGGAGATTACACTGTAAAATATATAAAATGAGAAGAGTAAAGGGTCCGAGAAAGAAATATGGAACACTAAAACCAAAGGATAGACCTAAGAAACAGAACAGAAATGACTGAAGGGAGATGGGTTCTGGAAACCAATGGGATGAAGATCATTACCAAAAGCAACTGAAAGGTTCGGGTCTATTGAGTTTAGCAATATGAAAGTCATTAGTGACTTCCTTGAGAGCAGTATCAGAGGAGTAGTGAGGGCAAAATCTAGATTGTGGAAAACTGAAATGAAAATGGAAAGTGAGGTATTACTGTAGGTATCTCTTACAAGAAATTTAAACAAAAAGGGATAGAGATTAGATTGGTATCTGAAGAAATATTGATGGGGTAGGGACTAGGATGGGAGAGACAAGCATGTTTATGAGCTGAGGAGGAAGAGTCAGAGGGAGAATGAAAATATACAGGCAAGAAAATAGGGAAGGGAAAAACTAATGAAGGAAGGTCACAGAGGACTGAGATTGTGAGCACAGAGTAAGGTTTGGCCTTCAGCTGAAGGAAGGGTGCCCTGTTCTCTTGCATTGTTGAGAAAGTAGTAAGGATCATAGTAGATATAGATGATTTTATAGGTAGGGGGCCTGGAAAGTTGAAGAAGGGGATTGGATTCAGTGATCTGCAAGCTTCAACTTGAGTCTATTTCATGAGTCTTTTATCTGACCCAAAGAATTACTGAATCCATATATATATAATGGACTGTCACAAGATTGAGTTTTACCCTTTACCATGTGTGGTATAATATATGGACTTTGCTGTCCAGTGCCTCTTTCTGAAAAAAGTATACAGAAATTCAAATTTTAAAAATGTAAATATACTGAGTTTAAGGTGTCTATGGATCCACTTAATGGAGTTGATCATCTAGACTAGTTTTCATTTTGTTGGAATTTCTCCTCAAGTGAAAATATCCATTATGTAACATTTTAATTAATATAGCTCTATTGCATAAAGAGAAAAGGGAAGCTCTCTATATGTGGATGATCATATACTTATAGAAGGATTTTTTTACTATAGATTAATACTGTTTTCTAGATAAGAAAGACTGAAGATACTAATGTCACAAATGATCCATCAGTCTCTTAGTTTTACATACTTCTATTTAGGTGAGGACCTGTTAGTGACTTTGTCCATGCAACCTATTTGCTCAAATGAAACTTCTACTATAGCTTTTTCTTACATTCTGACCTACTTGATAATCTAGTATCATATTCACTATCACAAAGAATTATTCTATATAGTATGTTAGCTGTAACTCGATGTAGTTCTTAAAGGGTTCTCTCAATTGTGTTAATACTTGACCCTTTGCAGTGATCTGAAAAGCATTCTTACTTTCCAGAAAGAATACCTTAGTAATAGTGTTAAAGCTTCAGGATCTTAGAATGAATTATTGATCAGAGAAGACTTAACAGTGCCTGGCTCACAGTTTGTACTCAACAAATATCTGATGAGTGAAAGACTGAATGCATGCAATTTCATTTTGTGAAAGTTTACTACACTAAAAACTCTGTCTCTGGAAAGAAGTAGCACATGTTCTTTTTAGAATATCTGAAATCATTGAATTTTAACTCTGTTAACAAACACTTTGAGTCCCAGGCACAAGACACTCACTGAAGTAAAGAGACCTTGTTTATGTCCTTTTACATTGGGTATAAGTTTTATTTTTTTATGATAACAAGTTTGGATCAGTGCTGGTTTAGGCAAGGTTCAGAATAATTATATAAAAGAGTACATTTAAAAAAAAAACTATCATAATCCTGTTACCCAGTTCTCTAGCACAATTGCTTTAGGCACTGATTTAATCTGGAAATGATTATTGGATTCCCCATTAGAATAGTTCATGTATTGAGAGACCACCTGGTAATGACAGGATGTCATTCTTACATGAAAGAACTTGAGGCAATAATTTGGAATGAAGAACCATCAGTGGATCTCATCAGAGTTACCTGAAATATTTTGGTCAAAGTCAAGTTTACTGAAGGTCATATTTTCACTAAGGAGGAGATTGCCAGAGTACCTTCCAGGGTTGGAATAAAAACAACTCATACACCGCTGTTTTAATTGAATTATATCCACCTTAGTTTTCTCCATAGTATGTTTTCTTCAGACAGAGCTTTGGATGATTATTTTTCTTGTGTTGTGTTTTGGTTTGTTTTGTACTTTTTTTTGTTTTTGTTTTTACCTCATGGTGTTCCAGTTACATGTAAACAACCACAAACGGTGACACTTTGTAAAATATCCCATTTCTATCCTTGAGTCTATGCATTCACTTACCTGGCAAATGACTTAAGTAGCTTACAGAAACCAAATGATGAGACCCCTAGAAGTAGTACAAATGAGTTTGCTAGTAGTGTTTACATAAAGTTTTAGTAGCCTCTTCTATTGGCCTTGGCTTATTCTTTTAAAAAGCTCTTACCTACAATTGTGTCTTCATTAGTTTAGCCTCTCTTGCAGCCAGGAAGATGACCTGGAGGAAATCTGACCTGTAGCAATCTGACTTACATTCTTAGCTAACTGACTTAATTGGCTTATGTCTTAATTTTTGTTTATGAAACCAAAATATAAAATATATGATAAATGCATAAGTACAGTATGATGCTTTTTCTTGGGTATGTACATTCCAAAAAGTGGCTAGATTTCCAAATTAGGGTGGCTTGTGTACTAAAGCTTTAAGTGGAAATTTTAAATCTTAATCTCTTTGTTTCTTACATAAATGGCACCTTGCATCTTGGGGATGCTTAAATACACCTCAAGATTTAGGACCATGATAAAGAAATCTGACATTTTCATTATTTCCTTATTCTGAATACATATTGTCTCTGATTAAAAGGACAGTTTCTTTTAAAGCTTCAACTAGAAGAAATGTACATAAAATATATATACAAGTTGGCAATATTGCAGAGATAGAGAGCTCAGTCTCAGGAATTAGGGTGACCTGGATTTGAATCCCATCTCTGACACTTCCTAGCCCTATGACTCTCATATGTGGAGTGGTTACAGTAATACTACCTACTTCCTAGAGTCATTGTGAGGACTAAATTATTACCTGAATATTTTATCTCTAATATGAACTAATACATGGCTGATAAATTTTCTAAAGGTGTATGAGTCTTATTACTTAAAATACTGGATTTATCAAAGCAAACTATTTTAAAAAGTGACATTTGGGATGCTAAACCTGGAGTGAACATCCAGTACAGAGACAGCACATCTTAGCCTGCAGGCTGCCAGTGGGCCCTGACAAATACAGCAGGAAGGGAAAACCTCCACGGGCCAGTCACTTAACTCCTAGGCCTCAGTTTCCTCATACCTGTTTTGAGGATTTTATGGGTTGCTAATTAAGTCTCTTGTCTACTTCTGATACTTTAACATTTTCTTGGGTATGATTAATCATGCATACTTTTTTTTTTTTAATTTGAGTATAGTTGACACACAGTGTTACCTTAGTTTCAGATGTACAACATAGTGATTTGACAAGTCTTTACCTTGTGCTGTGCTCACCATCTATCACCATACAACACTGTTACAATATTATTAACTGTATTCTTTATGCTGTACCTTTTAGTCCCATGATTTATTTCATAACTAGAAACCTGTGATACTTTGACTTTAAAGCAAAAGAAAGAAATGAAAATAAAAGAACAAGGACCACAAAAAGTATGGAAGTAACCAAGAAGTCTTTCAGTAGGTGAATGGATAAACTAGTACATTTAGACATTGGAATATTACTCCAAACTAAAAAAGAAATGAACTCTCGAGCCATAAAAAGACATGGAGAGGGACGCCTGGGTGGCTCAGTTGGTTAAGCAGCTGCCTTCGGCTCAGGTCATGATTCCAGCGTCCTGGGATTGAGTCCCGCATCGGGCTCCTTGCTTGGCAGGGAGCCTGCTTCTCCTTCTGCCTCTGTCTGACATTCTGTCTGCCTGTGCTCACTCTCCCCCCCCCCTCTGACAAATAAATAAAATCTTAAAAAAAAAAAAAAAAGACATGGAGAAACCTTGAATGCATATTACTAAATGAAAGAAGTGAATTCTGAAAAGGCTACATACTGCATGATTCCAACTCTTTGATATTCTGGAAAAGGCAAAACTATGGATACAGTAAAGAGACCACTGGTTGCCCAGGGTTATAAGGGAGGGAGGGATGAATAGGGGCTTTTTAAGGCCGTGAAACTCTTCTGTATGACAGTAGAATGATGGATGCATATTATTATACATTTGCCAAAACCCATAGAATGTACGCCACCAAGAAGAGTGACTCCTAATGTAAACACTGACCCTTGGGTGCTAATGATCCAATGATCTGTCAGTGTGGATTCATGGATTGTACCAAATGTACCACTCTGGTGGAAAATGTTGATAATGGGGGATGCTGTATGTATGTAGTTACAGGAGCTCTCTGTACTCCCCCCCCCCAATTTTACTGTGAATCTAAAACTACTCTTTAAAAAAAAAAAGAGTCTATTATTTTTTTAAAAAAGAAGCAGCAGCAGCAGGATGGGAGGAAATAAAAGGCTGCTCGCTGAGCCTGCCCTCATTGCCACTGCCTGTTGTATATACTCAGCCTTTGCACTCTCTGTGGTCCTCCCTTTCCTCCAGCCTCAGTCACATCCATGTGGATGGTTAAAACAGTTTCTTTCCCTACAGTCAATTCCTAGAAACTGGGCCATAAAGGAGACCATCATGAAACAGATCGTTGTTGAAAGAATTACATTTCCTTATACAAACAATATTATAATGGAGAATTGCATTCCTGCCCAAAACTTGCCATCAAATAAAAAAGTATGCTCCAAGTTCTCGTTAATGAGTGTGAGTATACACTAACCACATCGATCAGGATCCTGTACACCATGGGTGATTGGTCCATAAAAATACAGCTCTGGAAATAATCATGTTATATAACCATTTTGGGATAGTGTGTTCCTTTTAAACCTTGCTCAGATCCCTGTTACCCTTAGGATGCAGCCTGTCTGCCCCAGCTGTCTCATGCAGCTGCCCTTGTGGCCTGAGGGACAGGGCACTATGACTGGCTTACCAAAGGGTTGCAGTGGTTGTGGAGCAGTTTCCTAAAGAAGGGGGCTTCATTTGTTCAGAGAACTAAGGAGAAGTACTGGGATTATCCAACCCCTCCCCCTCAAAAAAATAAATAAAGGAAGAAGAAAGAGACAGGAAAGGGAAAAGAAAAGATGTCATATTTCCCAGTTCAAGGTTGTGAGACAGCTACCAGGATGTTTTACAAGACTTTATCTTTTAATACAGAAAGGGAAAGTTAGTTGTCTGTTCCATAACTGAACATTTAATATATAAAAATAATTTTGCTTTCCAAAAACTATGAACATAGATGCCTTGCACTTTTATATTCCTTTGTTTCTAATAGTCTAGATCAAATGCTCCATAAAGTTTTTATCACCATGTGATCTGTAAAGCATATGTTCCACCAGAAAATCCTTCTAGTCACCAGCTCTCTGGTTTCCAAAGAGGTGATGATGGAAACTTACTTATAATTCCAGACTAGCATTATGCTGCCAAGGATGTTTATAAGACGTTAAATTCTGATAAGGGGGATAATGTTTTATCATTCTTGATCCCTGAATAATACTGCATATTAATGGTTATGTAGCATTTGGCTTCAAAATTTCTTACTACATAAACTTTTATTTCATACTAGTATAAGTATTCTGCTATAAAAAAGGTAGAGATACTTGTCTTTTTTATAGGCTTAGAGAAGATCAGCTTTATCTTTCAAATGCTTCCTACCATTATTAGCATCTTTTTGTTCATCTACTGGGAAAAAAGAAAAGAAAAGAAACAAACCAAAAAAACTATCAGTTTCTCTTATTCAGAATCCAAAATTTGAGTCAAACCCATTTTCATAGGAATGTTCTGTGTAATGGGGAGTTAACTATCTAAATCAGGGGTCAGCCAACTATGGTGTGCAGGTCAAATCTGTCCCACAGTCTGTTTTTGCAAGACCTGTAGGCTAAGAATAGTTTTACATTTTTAAGTGTTTGAAGAAAAATCAAAAGTAATAATAAAATACATGAAATCCTAATTTTAGCATCCGTAAAGTTTTATTAGCACACAGCTACACACATTCATTTTCATATTGCCTGTGGCTGCTTTCACACTAGAGGGACTCAAGTAGTGACAGGAGGGACTGTCTTCTAAAAAAAAAAGTCTGAAACATTTGCTATCTGGCCCTTTCGAGAAGAAATTCGCTGGCCCCCCATCCAAATCATTTCATCTACCACTCTACCCACATGCTTATACGCACTTTCCCTCCTCCTCCCCGCACGCCCCTCCTTCCTCTTTTCCCCTTCACACACAGACATCGTTTTGAATTTGGTAATTGCAATTACAAAGACATCAAATCCTGAGCCTATAGTAATTCATAAGCGGAAACACGTTTTAATTTACCTTTGACTTGTAGCTCTCTCCTCCCTGTCTGCTTTCCGTTTCCTTTGCAGCCTTTATAGAGAGTTTCTAAGGCCACGCCATTTTCCCAACATGTTTTGTTTTTAGGGTGGGGGTTAGATCTTGATACATTTTTTAACTTCCATGGAAAGTTCCCTGTTAGTATGTGGTCCCATTTTTAACCTATTTGCAGACACCCCCGATTATCTAAAATCACTTTCACATGGGGCTGAGGTTAAGCTTTATTTCTCTTGGCATGTCTCTGCTGCAGCAGACACTTCCTCTTTGCCTTGAAAGGACAAAACGATGTTCAGCTGTCTGGGCTTAGGCCCAGTATTTGATTTATACATTATTTAATTTCCTCCTGAAAATTGGAAGCAGGGCTTTCAGGAATGGAAGTCAGTATTTTTCATTTGTTTAAGAACACTTTTAGGTCTAATATAATCATCAGTAGTAGATGTCAGCATGATTGGGGGTGACTTAAGGTAAAACAAATAAAACATGAATACAAAGGAAAATTATTTGACAGTGGAGAAGATCTGAAGTTTTTGAATAATCATTATTGTACGTGTTACTAAGTTTTTTTGTGCTAATGTTCATTCAACAAACTTTTTTGAGCTACATTTTAGCGCACCTGTCCTTTACCCATTGAAGGAAAGACCTTTCAGCATTACGTTAGAGTTGAAATTTCGGGGTGATTAGAAGTGCGAGGGGGACTTAATGTAACCATTCTAGTGATTTTACATTAAAAACCAGAGGATTTTTGGTTTCTGTCTGAGCTGCTACTGCATTTTGTCTCCACAATTAAGTTCATGCACATGCCAGGATATATATGCCAGAGTGGTTTGAAATTGTTACAGCAGTGAACTCAGGAAATTAAAAATTAACTCTGGAAATACCATTTCTTGTTCTACATCCCCTTTTGGGTAGTGTGTTCCTTTTTAAATTTTACTTAGGTTGTTATCACAACCTGTCTCCTTTTTACTACCGAAGTTCTCAAAGAGTTTGGCATACCTAGTGCCTCCACTTCCTCGCTTCTAATTCCCATCTCAAACCCTGGCCACGGTCTCTCCCTCCCTCTGCCGCTGCTGTGCTGATTGTGCTGTTTCCTCATCTCCAATCCAGTAACCAGCTCGGAGTCCTTGGCCTCCTGGCCTTTCTGCCTGTCTCCCAGAATTCATACCCCCTTCCCAAGACCTTCTTCCAATTTTCCTGGAGACTGTTTCAGTTTCCTCTAACTCTTCTTCTCTTGCACACATCCTCTCCTAGCATCAAGCTGAGCTAAAGTATTCCCAGAATTCTTGTTTCTTGGACCTCTTCTCTCCCTACACTTTCAGCCTTTCCTTCTTATCCTTCCTTGGTGCCTGAGATACTCAAAGAGAACTTAGAGATGGTCTGAACTTCTGTGACAGAGGCCTGCTGAAGCTGGTGGATGTGACTGACAGATCCGACAGGCCTTGAGAGGCATTAGGAAAACAGCATAAATCCACTCAGTGCACTTTTAAAAAGTACCAGCACCCCATAGTCACTGAGATCTCCCCTGGTCAGGAATTCATCAGTCAGAAGCCATTTGCAGAGCTTAGTATTCATGGTATCCTCAGAGCTAGAAACAAGCCGTGCTTGCCCAGGAGTCAAGATCCCTCTGCAGTGAGCCCCAGGATACTGTGCTCAGGGTAGTGATGGGGTCAAGAAAGGGAAGGCCAAGGACAGACTGACTTCACACTTTGAATATTTTCAGGAATTATTTGCAACCGCTCAGGAATATAAAATAATATCCCAGCTGAGAGCTTTGTTTAACATTCCATTTAGCACTAATCTCTACTTAATCTCTACTATTTTGATTTGGTTACTAGGTATTTAATGCAGCCCCGTGTTGCAGAAGACTAGCCAAGAGTACACTTGAAATCAATAGTAGTCATAGCTAGCTCTACTGAGTCTAGATGAGAACATGAGCACACAAGTTTAGTGGTTCTGAAGTTTGTGGGATAGTTGTTTTTTTAGCTTTTGGTAAGCCTTAATATTCTACCAAAGTTAAGTACAGCATCTGTTCTAAGGCATAAAGGCCATATTTAGTCAAAGAATAAATTGTTAGGACTGAAGTCCTAACTTTAGTTAACATTGTCAAATATCAGACCTTATTCTTTTCATTTGTTCTCTTTCTTTTATCCTCATTCATTCATTCAACACAATTTATCGAGTACCTGTTATGTGCCTGGTACAGTTCTAGGCACTAGCATATGTTAGTGAACAAAATAAACAGAAGTCTCTACTCTGTGTGCTTCATTTTTGTGAGGGGAACAAACCAACAAAATAAGTTAAAATGCAATACATGGTTGTTTCAGTCAAAGGAACACACACCTCTTGATTGCAGGGTCATGATTTCAAGCCCTATGTTGGGTATAGAGGTTATTTAAATAACTAAAACTTTGAAAAAATCATAAAAGAGTTAATTTAAAAAGAAAATGCAGGGGTCCCTGGGTGGCTCAGTGGGTCGGGGCTTCTGCCTTCAGCTCGAGTCATGGTCCTGGGGTCCTGGGATCAAGCCCCGCATCGGGCTCTCTGCTCGGTGGGGAGCCTGCTTCCCCCTCTCTCTTTGCCTGCCTTTCTGCCTACTTGTGAGCTCTCTCTCTCTGTCAAATAAATAAATCAAATCTTAAAAAAAGAAAGAAAGAAAGAAAGAAAGAAAGAAAGAAAGAAAGAAAGAAAGAAAAATGCAGTATATGTGATGGCAGTAACAAGATAGGGAGCAAAATAAAGCAAGAAAAGAAAAGAGGATTTACAAGGGAGAAGGCAGCAGTTGTCAATAAGGTGGCCAGGAAAAACCTCCCTGAAAAGGAGACAAGACCTAAGGCAAGTTAGTTATGCAAGGAAAGGTCATTTCAGAAGAAGAAACAGGTGCCAGTGGTTTGAACAAGACTAAGCTTTTTATACTTAAGAACAGTCAAGAAGCCAGTGTCATTGGAGTGGAGAATGTGGGGGTGTTCCAGTGTTCAAATGAAAAGAAAGTGGGAGGGTGTGATTGGTATCAAATGCGGCTGATGGATCAAGTATATTGAGAATTAAGGACTGATCACTGAATTATGATCTTAACAGAACAATTCACTAGAGGATCACAAGTCTTGTTTCAGTGGGTTTGAGTGAGAACTGGGAGGAGAGGAACTAGAGAACAGCAAATAAAGACAGCTCTTCCAGGGACTTTTGCTGGTGGTGGATTGAAGCAGGTATGGAGACAAGGGAGGGATTATGCTTTTAAGATGAGTAATTGCAACATATTTTTATGTTGGTGGGAAAAGTTGATTGTATGTGGAGGAAACAATTATAGCAGCAATCTTGACTTAGGAAAAAGAGAATGAAGTCCAGTACATAAATAGAAGGACTGATCTTGACAACCAAAATAATTCATCCATTGAAACAAGAAGGAAAGGTAAGTGTGCAAGTACGAATAAATAAAATAGAGCAGATTGAGTGGTGGTGGCATATTGAATGTTCTTGTCTGCCATGTAAACAAAGTTTATTTCCAGCGTTTGAGTAAAATCTACTAAAAAAAAAAAAAAGTATCCCTGTCATATGTTCATTTACTCACTATCTCTAGAGCTATCTCCATATTTGGCCAGCTTGTAAATGATTCATCTATGTTTTCTTCCTTTTATTGAGCAAAAACCTGTCTCCTACAGCTTTGGTCCTACTTCTGCTTCCTGGAGCCTCATGAGAGTGACAGTGCCAATCCTTCTCCATGAGTCTTTGGAGTACTGGAGGGTTGACCTGATTTCTCACTGCTGACCTCATTTGCTCTGGCCACCACACCTACCCCTCAGCATTTCTGTTGGCATATGCTGTGAGCCCCCTCACACAACTGATCACTAGCTCTCCTGACAGGGGCCAGGCTTATCTCGTTGGTTTTCATTTGTTAATTAGGACTCACTTGTCCTGGCCTTTGGGGCCTTTTTCCTCCTATGTTTGTTTTTTTCCCCACATATCCAGTGTTTCTAACAAATATTTATACCTAACCAGCATGCTGGCAAGGTTTTTATCTAATGCATTTATCCTACAGACAAAGCATAGCTATTAAAGAATCATCTCCAATCCAACTGTTATCCACCAGTTAGTCCCTTGTGATAGGATTATCAGTTCTCAGTTTTCACATGACTCCAGGTAAATCAATATCGAAACCAGAAGATTTAGCCAGATCAAATGGTATGGGGCAAAGAATAAAGAATATATTAGCAATGGGTTTAAGCCTCGGTGGCTGGGAGAATGGTATATCCCTGAAAATAAGTTCATGGGGCAGGCAATTTGCAGATCCAGAAGACACATTCGATGTTAAATATTTGGGGTGGTAGGTGCCTGGACAGAGGCATGACTTGAAGATGAGTATTTCAAAGACATTTGCATAGGAATGATGTTTGAAGAGAGGAGAGTAGATTCATTTTTCAAGAGGTGATAGGTAAAAGACTAGAAACCAGAGGCCAAGTATAACGGATCTGTATTGGAAATGTCTACGGCACATAAACATGTGATCTTCTGAGAATTAGGAGCTACTCCTAGCATATTACCATGTACATGAAAAATAGATATAGGAGAACCACACTGGTTTGAATCACCAGGATAAGGAAGGGTCCTGATTTTCCTGTTTTCACTTCCCTAAGCCCAAGCATGCTGCTGTGTCTGAGTTCAGCTTAATTTCACTACTGTACTCATTACCACTAGGACAACCATTATAACAGAGTGCTTGTGGCAGTAGTGATCACCAGGACGCAGTGACAGAGTGTGAGCTTCAAAGCCAGATTTCAAAGAAAAGCCAGATGAGTTTTGTAATGTAAAGCCTCTTGCCTATGTGGAGAGGTTGATTGGTGACGGGAGCTGGTAGAGACTGGAGGCCTTCACAGGCTGTTTGGAGCTGAGAAAAGTGGAAAATTGGAAGAATAAAGGCAAAAAAAAGGGGGGGGGACAGAAAATGTGATTTTTAAGACTCACCTTTTCTAAAATTTTGAATGAGCAGTGGTTAAACAAGATTTCTATAATCATATCCATGCTACAGTGAATAGGAGCATCTTACCAGTTCTTTGCTTTTTACTTTTGTACTACCTGAGCATTTTAGGCTTTGACCGACATATAAATGAATCTTAAAAGGGAACAAAAGACTGGAAACAACTCAAATGTACAGTATTTGGGACCTGATTGAATAAACTGTGCAGTTGTAAATAAAATAAGAAATAGCTCTCTGTGTAGCTTTAAAGTGATTTCTAGGATAAAGTTGTTAAGTAAAGAAAGGCAAGGCAGAGAGAAGTGTGAATAGTATGCTAAGAGAATTGTAAGAGGCGAAAGGAAAGCTTCCCTTTGTAAATATATCCCAACCAATAAATGGAGAAGGAATAACAAATAGCACCATTTTGTATATTTAATAAAGAACTTAGACATTCACAAGTGACTATAAACCATAAAAGATTACTAAATACTAAGTATTCCAACATCACATATGAAGAATTTGTTCCCAAAATATCCAACCACTCAAGCCTCTAGATCTTATTGTGAGTTTACAGAAAATACAGGACCCAGAGGATTGTGTTAAATCACACACAGAGATCCTGTCAAGAAAATAAAGAATGTGAGAAACTGTATAGCACATATAATCTAGTTTATTCAACATAAATTGTAAGGAAGAGAGGAAGAGAATTTTTTAGAGATGAAGTACAGTAACTAATACAAAGTTTAGGTCTTATTTTGATCCCAGTCTCCACAAAATAGCATGGAATACATTTATGAGTAATTGGCAAAATTTTAATACTAAATATTGATAATATTAAAGAATTGCTGTTTTTAATGTGAAATAATGATGTGGTTATGCTTTTAAAAAATTTTCTTAAAAAAAAAAAATTCCTTTAGGGGCACCTGGGTGGCTCATTTAAACGTCTGCCTTCAGCTCAGGTCATGATCCCAGCATCCTGGGATTGAGCCCCACATCGGGCTTTCTTCTCATTGGGGAGCCTGCTTCTCCTTCTCCCTCCTTCTCCCTCTGCGGCTTGCCTGCTTGTGCTCTCTCTCTGTCAAATAAATAAATAAAATTTTTTAAACATTCCTTTAGATATATGCTGAAATATTTATGAATTGAATGTTATGATTCTGGGATTTGCTTCAAAAAGCTAGTGCTGTGTTGGGGTGAGGATTAGAGTGAAGATGAAACAAGATCAGGCATGGGTTGCTCATTGCTAAAGCTAAGTATCAGGCAAATTAGAGTGCACAGTACATTATTCTCTCTGCTGTGGTGTATTTTTGAATTTTCTGTAATTTAAAAAGAAAATAAAGGGGGGTAATTATTGTCTCCCTAAATGTTTGCTAAGGATTTCAGTCTCCTCTATCTCCCCTTTCTCCTCTATTCTCAGGACAAGAATTGGGCAAATTTACAAAGCAGGGTGGCGCTGTTGTGAAAGACACTTGGCAAGCATCTTTCGGCCTCTTAGCTGGTAGAATGAAGTCAGTTTCCAAGCTTCGAATGCTGTCTATTTCATTCCCATTGCTCCGTAGGCCTTGTCAGCACGCATTTCCAGTTACATGCTTTTCCAGTTACAATTGAATTTAGGGACTGTCTCCAAATGAAATTTCCATAAACTTCCAAACTAAACAGCTCCAGACTTGAGGCTTGTATCTATTAGCTATTTATGACCCCTCCCCCACAAAAAAAGTTGAGTTTTTGTTTGCTTTCTTTTCTGATTTTCACTGTGACTTCTCAGTTGCTAAGAAAGAGAATGAATTTAACATATAGATAGCATTGACTGTAACCCATGTTGAAATCATCATTCAAAAGAACAGCTTTAATTTTTCCTATAGAGTCCATGGTCATTTCCAAAAAAATTATTTTGGATAATATCTGTGGCCTGGAAATCAGTTGTACAGCTCAGAATGTTATCTGGACCCCTGATGAGCAGCGTGGTCTAAGAAAATGGCAGCTGGGAGCAAGGGAGACAGTTGCACCACTGGGCATGAGTTCCAGAGTGGCACCTTCTCAACAGAACAGTTAGAGATTATACATGTTGCCAAGACAGCATTTGAGAGGAAATGATATATAAGCCACATAAATTGACTTACATATAGAGGAGTATAAAAGCCACTTTTTGCATTCTCTCTCTCATTCCCTCCACCCACCAACATAAGCCTGCCTTATAATATTATCTGTACTTCCAGCCCCCAAGAATATTCACTTCCTGTCCCCAAAAAACTGCAGAGTTGCTCAGTCATCCCAGTGTGACCGCACACACACTCACACACACACACAGTTGATCTGAGTACAGAGGAATGATCTCCCTCAATTTGACCCCATCTTCATACCCTCTTCCCCAGTCACAGTGATTGGACCAGGCTACTCAGGCTCCTTTCCACAAGAGTTTTCATAACTGGAACTGAGAAAATGAGTACTTCGTGGTAGCTGAAGCTGTAAGATATAAAACATTTTTGCCATGTTTTCTTCCATGTGGGAAAAACCCCTATGTACTTAAGGAGGACTAAAACTCAACCCAACCAAGTACAGAGAGAAGCCAAGATCAAAATTAGGGAGAGAGAGTCCTGATAATGTCCCAGTCTCTGGTTCCAGTTGGTCTGCTGAGCCCAGCCTCACTCTTGTCCTTAGGTTCTGTTAGATTCAATAATATCCTTATAATAAATACCTCCTTTTGATTCAAATTAGGTTTCTGTCCCTAGCAGTTTAGCCCTAATATACAGCAGATGTCACAGCTGATTACACATATTTGCAGACATAAGAGAAGCTGAGGCAGAATTCAGTCCACCTTGCTCAGAGGCATTCACAAATGTAGTGTGAAAACTACTCACGAGTCTCCTTTGATTAAAGTTAGCCTGGTCGCATTTGTTATGGCAATTAAAGAATACATGGCCTGAAAGTCTTTCAAGACTTGGGTTTCTTCTTAAAGAAAATAAATGAAAAGTGTTCATTAAAAGATTGATATAAAAATTTAATAATTCTGAGGTTAACCTAAAACTTAGCCTAATCTTCCATGGGAACATTTGTGTATGCGTGTGTGGGTTTTAAATTCCACAAATATTACTGAAATGAGCAGTCGGCAGAAAGATGTTTTAAAATATTTTGTTTCAGCATGTAAAATCTCGTTTTATTACAGAAATCTTTTGTTAAAGGCACAGCTATGCTGGGTTGCTGCCAGAGTGATGGGATTTTAAAAGCTCAGTTTATTTTTAAAAGATTTACAAATGCCAGGCTTCAGAACTACTGATGGTAAAATGTACATCACACTTTTTAAAGACTGTTTACTTATTTGTTTATTTATTTATTTTAAAGAGACAGCACGAGAGGGGGAGTGGGCATAGGGACAGCAGACTGAGCACAGAACCCTATGCGGGGCCCAATCCCACAACCCTGAGATCACAACTGAGCTAAAATCAGGGGTCAGCTGCTCAACCCACAGAGCCACCTATGTGCCCCTTTAGTATAGTGCTTAAACGTACATCACATCTTGTGAATTTACATTGCATCTGCAAATGAGTGTGCACATGCATGTGTGCTTGTGTGTGTATGTGCACATACACAATTGTCTGCATTCCTATGTATATGTGTATACGTTGATGTAGAGAACATAGTGTAACATAGAGAACAGAGTAGGATGGGGGAGAGAACAGGAGAGACCTGTAAAATAATCCAACATTTCCCTTGGCTTGCATACTCTTTGGTGTAAATATGGAATGAGTACAATAGACATCTTGAACACACTTAGGAAAGATAGGGTTTATTTCCAGTTAGATACCACTGTGCTAAAATGGAAGTGCTCAATTACCAGGTGTACTCTATCTAAAGTCTAGCAATCAGATCTGCAAATGAAAAAGTACACCCATAAGAGGAAAGTCTTGACACTTGCTTCAATTTTCTCTACTTTACAACGTTACAGAGTGCTTTTATGTCCATATTTATCATTTATAATAGACGATACATTAAGATTGCAAAATCATTTCCATTGTATTATAATTCCCTTGTGTTCAGTTGATTCATCTCTATGAAAAAAAAAAATTCCATCATTAGAAATGTCTACTAGTTTTTTCCCAATGATGATGACCCAATGAAAATGACCAACATTTTTTGATTATTAGAAATCTGAGGAAAGCTCACCTAATATAAAATGAGGTAGAAGTATAGATACAGTCTTGAAATCCCATACTCAGATTCACTCAATTTTATGTCTTTAGGTTTTAAGAACTAGGTGAATAATCTGTGCTTTAAAAATCCCTCATTAGCTCTAAACATGTACCAACTGCTACATTTCTCATAACCAAACCAGTCCCACTAAGGTATAATTTAAGGCACCATTTTAATTAATTTTTTTGAAACATGATTTCTTAACTATCAATAAGTAGTTTCATCTATGTCTTTTCCCACAACAGTTTCCATGTCTGTTGATTGCTCTGAGGGCTTTCTCATAGTTTTTAGTTTGGTCTTTACAAGTAGACATTTTTCAGTCTTTCTTTAGGAGACTTTCTGGCTTTTTCATTGCTAAACTTGACAGAAGCCTTATTCTGTCATAAGCATCTTGCAAAGGAGTTTGGTTAACAGTAGTTAAGAAGGAATGGTTAGGTTTCATAGTCCATTATGTAATGGACTTAATGGTCAGAAGAGAGAAACATATGAGTGTTTTGGTTAAAGCCTTCATAAACGAAATTATCTTTATTTCCCACCTTGACTTGGATTATGAGTGACTAATGAAAGTGATTGTGCTATGTGGATTTTACAAATATTTATAACTTCTTCTAAGTTATATCTCACACACACACACACACACACACACACACATATATATATATATATATATATTTTTTTTTTTTAAGAGCTATATCTTACTACTGGCTTTCAAATCAGTAAAATCATTTTTTTTCTTTTTAATGGACATGCAGTAAATAGAGTTCAAAGTGTGTCTCACTCCTTACAAGACAATAGGCCATATAATTTTGCAGATAAAAAAACAAGCCCATCAGTTTCTAAATACCCAATGTATAATGTTATTACCAAATATTAAAACCTACATTAGTTATTTAAATCTAAAAATTCATTTATGGGTTAACTAAAATTACACATAGTTAATATTTGTCACTTGTAAATTCTAATCTTATGTTGGATACTTGGCTTTTCATTCCTTAACTAGCATTCTTAAGTTTGCAGTCTTAGTGTATTACCTTAGCTTTTTTTAAATAAGCAAGATAAGATATTGGTCTTTAGGTTCCTCTTCATGTCAATAAAGACCTAAGAAAGTTATACCTAGGGGCAGCTGTTGAATGTTTATACGGTACAAGAGGAAGATCTAAAAAAGCAAAAACTACTTTCCCTTTACAGTTATTAACTCCATATTGCAACTCCTATACTCCTCAACTGTGATAATTCTAGACAAATACATTCTAGAAAGAGGAAGATAGATATTATGAAGCATTCACAGGATTTAGGAAGGTTTGAAATATAGAACAGTGGATCTTAAGACTTTTGGGGAAATGGTTTCTTTTTAGAATATGATGAACACTTTGAACCGTCTCTCTAGAAAAAAAAGGAAATTTTGTGTATAAGTTTTCATAGGTTTCAGTATATCCTTAGACCCATTTGGATATCTAAGGACTCTAGGTTAAAAATCTTTATTATATGGCCAATAAATGCACAAAAGTGACATTTTGTATAAAATGTGATATCCATAAAATAAGTACAAGATAAGTAATTGTATTGTCTTTTCACTCCCTGTCATGTGCTGGTGGTATACTTAGTGTTTGCTCCCCAGGACCTATCTTCAGATGCCCCTCAGTTAGCTACAATTTGTCAAGTCATTTTTTTTTTTCTGTTTAACACAGATAGCTATTAACACAATACCATACTTTTTAAAATTATTTTAGAGATACCATGCAAGACTGCTGATCAGTTAGACCAGCATGCAGCTGCTCAGAAAATGGAAAAAGAGAAAGGAGTTTATTAAAGATTAAGACTCTGTATAGCATGACTGAATGGGTGAAGGTGGTCAAAAGTTACAAACTTCCAGTTAAGAAATAAGTATTTCCTGGAGAGGTAATGTATAGTATAGTGACCATAGTTCATAATAGTGTATTGTATATTTGAAAGTAACTAAGAGGGTACATCTTAAAAGCCTTCATCACACACAAAAAATGCAATGATGATAGGCGTTATACTGTAGTTATCATTTCACAATAATAAATGTACTGAATCATGTTATATACCTGAAACTAATATAATGTCATATGTCAATTATAGTTCAAAAATAAAAAATAAAAAAGGACTGGCCATAAAGGGGGGAAAGGTTCTAACTCCCAAATACTCCACTTTGTGAATGTTCAAAGATCACAAATTAGACAGAATTCAAAGAAGGCTACCCAGGGCATCTCTGAAGCTACAGAGTTTCCAAGGAGGCATTTTAGGTTTGTGTTGGGGGTTGGTAGGGGCAAGATGTGGGGGATGGCAGTGAAGATGGCTGACAGGTGAGGAAACATAGGGTGTGGTTTAACACACTACCTAAATCCTCCACCCACTCACCTTGACCCCAGCCACTATTTCCCTATCTCCCACAACAGTGGCATGAAGAATCAAACCCTCCAGACTTAAAGGGGAGTCCTTCAGCAGGCTGACCTTTGCTGGGTTTCATCTCCCAAGAACATGCCCTGCCCTGCTCTTTCTCTCCTCTTTGCCTGGGGCCAACCCCAAGCTCCCCCCATTCTGGATGCTTTTACCCAAAGTATTGTGTCTCTTCTAGCTTTCTGGCCATAGCCTGGTCATCAGCCTTAAGACTCACAAATATACACCTCAACTAGAATGACCCATTGTTCTCAAGACATTTTTACTTTTTTTAGTTCATAGTAGATAATTATCTTGGCTGCAATTGTCAACAGCAGGGGTGTGTGTGTGTGTGTGTGTGTGTGTGTGTGTGTGTAGGCAAAAATTAATTTATATCACTATTCAGAGATGACCCTTAGCGGGAGACCTTTTTTGCAGATTCCCAAAGGTCAAGAGACATGCTAACCTGGTATGTTTGAGGAGTAGAGTGGAGCAAAGACTAAAGAGCCTCCATGGGAATTCCAGTCTAGTGAGGGAGATAGACATTTACCACAAATAACTTTATATCCCTTCTGACAATTGTAACATGATAGAATAGTTCAAGTTGCTACCAAACCATAAAACAAGTGATCCTAAAGCAATCAGGCCTGGGGAGTTAAGTGAAATTGCCTCCAGGAATGCCTCCCAATGGAAACATTTACACTGAACCTTGAAGAGTAAATAGATTAGCCAGTAGTCTGTACATCTTGTTCCGTGAAAGCATTTTGTTTTCTTCACCACTATATTCCCCTGGGTACCTTATTTCTGGGACCGTGTAGGTGGTCAATAAAGACTTCTTGGATAAAGGAATGAATAGGGGTTCAACCATCTATTTGCCCTCTCACCCCTCTCCTTCCCTGCCACGTGGTTCCTGCTTTCTCCATTCCTTTAACAGTTGGTATGTTTTCTTCAAAACTAAAAATACCCTTTTTGATCTTGTGTGGTTCAATTAATGTTAGAAACACTTAAAATTCCCCTAAGTGCTGATGGTTGTAGAAACAATAAGAATGAAATTTCCACATCTGTCCTGCCCCAAGGCTCTGTGGAATGATGGATTCCTTTGTAAATTTTTAAAAAGTAGGAACTAGTGTGGCCTCCGTGCAGAAGAAAGTTTGCTCACTTGCTGTACATATACTTCAGCTATATATTTTAGAGACCTCAGAATAACTTGAAATCAGTAAAATTCAGCAACCCAGGGCTTTTCCCACCTTCTTTGATGTCATTGTGCTTTCATGTGTTTTTACAGAAATTCTTACTTTCTTTTGACTCAGTGGCATTCTGTGTTGCATTCTAAATAGTATGACCCTAACATAATCCCAGTTGGATGGATTATGCTAGGGTTTATTCTGCAGACAAGTCAAGGGACTTTAACCCAAGGGCAACAGTTAGGTAGTTTCCTTAAATCTGGAATTTGCCCCCCTCAAAACCCTCACTTCCACCCCAGCGCCGTTGTGGTTAGGTGTCATCAAAAGTACCCTAAAGAAGTGCCACTGGTTTCCCCTCTGAATTCCCGCCCTGTTTTGCGCTCCGGAGCTGCTTTCTTGGCAGTTTGGGGCGGCCCTGGCCGTGCGTGCCCGCCCGTGACAGTCGGACTTCCATCTGCTGCTCCGCGGCCAGGAGCCTGCTGCGCTCCCTTCAGCCCCATCTTTCATGCCCGGGCCATTCAGCCACCTTTCAGCGCGTCTCAATGCGCCGGGGAGAATGGGCCCTCGGCGTCCACGGGAGCACATAATCTCCCAGGTAGCCTCCTCCTTGAAGCACCTCCAGTGCACGCTGTTCGCAAACAGCAGGACACCACTCTCTACTGGGCTCCTAATCCCTCAGACACACAGGGGAAGGAGGTCGCGGGGCTGTGAAAGAGAAAAGAAAGGCGAGGGGGCGGGCGGGCGGGAGCGCACACAATGTCCGCCCGCGGCCGCCGGCGGCTGCGCACAATCAGCGCCAGCTGCAGCCCAATTAAGCTCAACAGGTCACAGGTGTTCCAGACAGAAGATGCTTTTCACAAAAACCACTTTCTTGAAAATACCTAAGACTTTTTAAAGCACTGCAGCCCATTTCTTTTGGTAGATTCTTTAAAGCTATTTAGTACACTTGAAATACAAAGAAGCTGAAAGCACATTTAGGCCTCACTGGAAGGCGCGCTTTCTTCTTGCCCAACAGCAGGAGCGGCCGGGGAAGCTCGGCTCTGCCTCCGCGTGGATTCCGTGCAGCTGCGGGGGCCGGCTGCGGCGTCTCTCCTCCCCGACCCCGTCTCTACCGACGCTCTCTGCCCGCGCGGAGGACTGCCGCCTGGCCCCGTCCTTGTCCTCGACGTTACAGATCCCGAGGCTGCAGTGGCCGTTGCCCCAAGTGCGTCGAAGCAGCCCTGCCAGGAGCCCAGGGAACTAGGTGTTCGCATTCAGCCACCCAGAGCCACGTTTCTCGTCCCGGGAGGTCACCCTGTGCACACGCCTTCTCCTCTAGCACTTTTAAAATCGCCCACTTCTTTTTCTGCTCAGATCTGAGCGCCTTCTTTGCCTGCAGAGTGGGGTGACGGGAACCCAGCAGAACTTCAGCTGTGGGCTAAGCTGCCTTCGGGACTTTGTTACCCTCCCGCCTTCCTCTGGAGGACAGATAACCCCTGCGAGGCACTTGGGAGCTTCGTGACGGCAGTTCTGTTAGAATGTCAGCCTGCCTGTGGGAAGTGGAGCAGTTTTTAGCTCCCTGATTAGGCCTCCTTGGGGCGGCGTGCTTTTTTCCCAGCCTTATAAGCTGCTCGTGGATTTGTGTTCCTGATGTCCTTCCCATAATCTGCTTACAGTCCACGGAACAGGAGGGCGCATACTGCCTACCCAGGCCTTATCTGGAAATGGAAGCAACTGTACTTAAATCAATAGTGGGGTCCTAGTCTTTCAGCGCCCCAGGAAAGAAGATGGTGCGACTGCCAAACTGGAACGAGCAAGGGCAGGGTTATAGCACCGGTCGATGACTACCCGAAGTAGCATCCAACTCTTCAGGTTTTCCTTCCTACCGATTAGGTTTTGGTAAAGTCTTTGCCTTGACTGTTTACCACATCAAAAATTTTTTTTTATTTTTAATTACTACTGCCTGCTTAGAAACCATGTGAGTTTTAATTTTCGCAATATGCCTGTTTCTCTTTTGCTAAGCTGAGCCACCTGTTTAAACTCTTCTGGTCTCGTGGTGGATTGGGGGAAAGAACCGTAGGCTATGTATAAGAGGTTTCTTTTTTTTTTTCCACAGTGAAGTAAGACATTGTTCTTATTCTTCATGGCATTCAGAATTCTGCACAATTGCCTCTTTTGCCCTTTTGCATTTAAAAGTGAGGTAATTAGATTTCCCAAGGTTCAATGGTCAAGAGCCTTCTCATCCTGGGAAGTTGCTTCCCCACACCCCTCCCAAGTGGAGTTGTCTCACGTAATCCAGTTATTGCTGTATTGTTGTTCGAAAGGCACTGCTTTTTTCAGCAGGCAAGCATAGCATGAAAATTCATACTTATATGTCCTCTTTCCTCGCTGAGGTACTTTTTGCCTGCATTTGAAAACGATTACTATTTTCGTCAGTGACTTTGTTTTGAAGATTTCTGAACATTTTCATGAAAAATCTTTTCCTTTCCTACCTCTTAGGAACTCAGTTAAATATGCCTAAATCTTTCATATAGAGAGTTCCTGCTTATTTTATATTGTTTTTCAGATATCTGATAGCTCTATTATTATTACAGAATCCCTGGGAAGAGAATTTGTGACATGCTGGCACCAAATAAATGGGTGTCGTGGCCACCGCAACAACAATGTGTCTTAGTTTAGCTCTGATGGTGAAATCTTGGGCCCACTCTGCTTGTCTTTTGTCTCATTTTCTCATTTTCTCAACTGGTACTTTTGCAGCAAGGCATATATAGATCTTAAAAGGCTGGATATTTGTTTTTTAGTCAAAACTGAAAAAGAACACAGACAACAGACACCCAGCCAAAACAGTCACAGCCTAATGGCAAAAGCAACCTTGCTGGTAGTTGGCTAATAATTCATATAAATGATCTAGTCTGCAGCTGATGGAGGAAGAGGAGGACATGGTGAAGGGATTAGGGGAAAGCTTCCAAAATCTTTTTTGCCAAAGATGTTAAGGTGTTCTAGTGCCAAGAGTTTTCTTTCTAAACGGGTTGGTTTAACATTCCAGACAGTCTGTGATTCAAATTCATCTATTCTACACATCTTCTCATGAGATTCTTCTATAGCCTCATGGGAGAAATTCACCAGAATTCCCCCATCACTGACCAGTCCTAGACCACGTGTGGTTTTGAATGTGATGCCAGCAGAATGATGAATTGTGTGGGCCCTGAATACACTGTAGTGAGATATATGCATAGACATACATGCACTTACCTCACTATGTTGTCTCGCAAACTTTAGAGATAGAGAAACAACCTACTTTGAATTGAAAGCCCTTCTTAGTTTCTATAGCAATCAGTCCACAACAGAGAGACAGAGAGGTAATTTTTCTAAAATGCCCTCACCCTTTCAAAGCTTAATACAGAAAAGAAAACCCCTCAGCTATTCATTGATGCCACATTATTTTCATCAAATGGGACAACAGATCACCATTTGTAAAATTTTTTTGTCCCAAAGCTTCCATTTCAGTCCTCTAACCCAATATGTATTACTGCATTCTTAGTAAATGTTCAAGGTTATTTCTCAATGACAGTGCACCTTTCCCCTTGACAACCCAACAGACGAGTTCCTGTCCCCATGTAACAAATTTTGATACCTAAGGAAGCATCCCTCAAAATAACACAGGCATACTTGTATTCTTGGCAAAAGTTCTAATTTATATTACTTCTAAAGCCAGAACTTGATTCAAAGTAGTACGCCAAACTGAAACATTGCTTCAGATAAGGTATAATGGTGTTAAACAATTTTTGTTACTGATGTTACCATTCCAGAGACTTAAGTATGACTGACAAAGTATAGGCTATATGTAATGTAAGTAAAAATATTATAGGATATGGACCAAATATGAAAAAGTTGCATATAATGTATACTTTGTAGAAACTTGTTTATAGGTAAGGAAATGTTCGGTTCTATTCGACAAATACGCATTGACCATTTGCGTCTCCAGAGCACAAGCGCGTGCTGTGGCTGCTCTTCTTTGATCCCGTTAAACAGACTGGTCCTTCTCCAGGCTCTTTTTTCCTCCCTTTCCCTCTTTTCTCTATTCTGCAATAGGAGAGAGCAAAAGGGGGAAAAAAGGATATGTGAGAGGCAAAAGCCATTTTGTGTCCTGATTGAATTGTTCCGTGTGGGTTAACATCTCCCATAGTGTGTGCTGAAGATCATCAGTAACTTGAAAGATAGCCACCCACGGGTTGTTCTGCCATAACCAGGGCAGAGGGAGTCTTCTGTGGGAAACCATGGGTTAAAGAAAATTAAGCAGATTACTACTGCCAGCCTTCACAAAAATCTTTCAAATTCTACGGTGCAGTGTGGGAAACAGAGTCTATGCACTGTTACCTAAAACTTATTTGACCATGAAATACTTCTTCCTCTGAAAAGACACTCATCTGTCAAGGGGAATGCTGGCATGGGCCCTGAGAGCGGGTAGCAAAGTGACACTTCTCCTGAGAAGTATGAGTGACTCCAGAGCAAATAGAAACCAGCCTTCATGAAATGAGCCTCCTAAGAATACTTCTGTTTTCAGGCATACCTTTTTATTTGGGTTAGGAGAGAAGAACCAGTAATCCATTTAATGATTCTCCCTTTGGAATTTCTAAGAAGCCCTTTCATGGGGAGAAAATAAAAACAAAGGAAGCTTTAGGAATTATTCTCTGTCAGCTGCTTATGCATCAGTCGCTTGTGAATTGGGTGTAGAGCTTTAGAGATGACTGTCATTGACTAGCCTTCACTGTTATTATGGCCCACATGACTTCTGAAAACTGTCATTTTATTTTTAGTGACATTTTGATGACAGAACTACTCTTCTCTCTTTCTTTTTTTAATTCTCCATTTGGCTACACAATCTCTGGTCTCTTTCGCCCCCACAGTGCTGTTTCTTTGCCCATTTTATTCCTCCTGCTCAGAATGCCTGTTTCTGTTCTATATGCGTATCTAGATTCTGCCCTTCCCACTTCGGTTTATGGAGCAGTAATTTCTCTCTTCTTTCCATACCAAAGCATTTTTCCTATAGCCTTGCTTAACAGTACCTCTAATTCCATGCCAGATGGGGCAGTTAATTGACCTTGGTCCCTGCTGGTGGGGGAGCACCAGAAGACTGGTAGCCATGTCGTCGACATCTCTGGATCCTCTGCCTGGCCTCATCTGGTGGTTGTACAGAGTTAGCTATCCAGTGGGTGTTGATTGATGAGTGACCCATTACTTATTTGTAGTGTCCTACTTCCTCTTGGTTACTGGTTGTATATTGCTAAAGCAAATATGATAGGAAAATAGAAGTGGCAGAAAGTTCTTCAGGGCATCCCTTATAAATGTTATGAAACAGGAAAACCTTTCTTGAAGCAAGTGTTCAATTCAGACTGTCCTCCAGCTGCTCTGGAAGGGTGAATGACTGTGGCCCTTCTGTACAGAGGAAGACACCTTCCTATGAGGTGCTTGGAAGTACCAGTATCCAGCTGCTCTGTTTCCTTGGCCATTGTTTCTCAAAGGCTCCCAGGGTCATCTCTATTGAATTCAAACATTTCTCAGTGTTCTTGTCAAAACTCCGTCCAAGTTTTCTATACCTCACAATTTTGTAGTTCTCCAAATTGGATGGAATTGTTAATTAAGGGTCAGGCCAGTAAATACTAAATATAGTAGGACAATTACTCTTGAATGTTAACATATGTTGAGGCTGTAAGTTACAAACATCCAGCTTTCAGGTGGCTGTTACTGCTCTGACCACATCCCCACCAGTGTCCCTTCAGTCACAGTTCTGAAAGCGACCAAAGAAAGGCAAAGGGCAAGTTAGAAATTGGGAAAATCTATACACAGAGATACAATGGAAAGAAAGTTGATCTGCAGAGAGGATTTGCTCAGGGTTGCTGACCCCAAGGACAGACTTCAGGGCCTCAGTGACCCATCACTTCCCACTACCTACATCTCCCTACCCTGCCTTGTTAGGCCACCTGAGATTCTGGTGATTAGAGGGGTATAACCATTCCTTTTCCAGTTTGATTACTGTGTACTGAAAAAGGAAGCCTGCTAGACCAGCAGTTCACTTTCTCAGAGATGTACCAGCAGCAGGAGCTACTCACTATGTGGCCATGTCACCAGATTCTGGGAACTTGGAGAGGGTCCAGGCAACCTTGCAGTCACCTCTCTTTTCTTCAGCCCAGCCTCCCCACAGCCCACCCCACACCTTACACATGCTTGTCTGGCCACTCCATTGCCATCCTTCCATCAGATGGTGCACACTATTAGGGACATCACTGCCTTGTATAGAACCCGGGGGCGTGGAGCAGTGTTCACATAGCAATGGATTAGTGCAGTCCTTAGTAATTGTCTAGCACATGTGGTAGGGACATGTGGTAGGGACTCAGTAAATTTCTGTAGCCATCGTGTGCTGGGCCTGGTATTCTCTGAGATAAGTCTCAGTTATGAAGTGTGCAAGACATGCATTGGCCCAGAGCTGGTGACTTCTCTACTCCACTTAGCCAGAGAAGGAGCCACATAATGGAACATTCCTTGTACTGTCTCAGAGAAAGAGCTTAAAGTCCACCAACCAGCAGGAAGCTCAGGCCTTTTTGCCTCTTCCAGTGATTCTTCTTCAAACTTCAGCCTTGCAACCATTGCTTCAAATTCTTGCAGATAATAGGGACACTCGAGGGACTCAGTCAGTTAAGTGTCTGCCTTTGGCTCAGGTCACCATCTCTAGGTCCTGGGATCTGGTCCTGGGATGGAGAACCGCATTGGTCTCCCTGCTTAATGGGGAGTCTGCTTCTTCCTCTGCCCCTCCCCACCCCCACTCAGGTGTGCACACGCGACTGTGCTCACTGGCTCTCTCTCTCTCTTAAATAAATAACTAAATAAAATCTTTTTTTTTTTTTTTTTTAATTCTTGCAGATAGCAGAAGGGCTGCTCAGATGGAGGGAAGGAGAGAGTTGAGGCTTTCCCTGCTTGGTTGTTTTACCTCTTTTCACGGAGGTCCTCAGGGTCACTTTCACAGAGTGGAACCATCAGATAACCATTTTACCATGCTGGGCATTTCATGTGCTTTTATTGTGCTTATTAATTATTACATCGTGTTTTCAAAACAACTCTTTTTGCACCAGAACGTGTGATGAAGTTGTTTTTACAAATCCCTGGAAGTTTTGCCCTTTCCTTCAACAGTTGGTAGCCACTCTTTTTGGAAAAGCATTAACGTGCATAACCACTGTAGTCAACTTCAGGGCTCATTAATGAAGCCCAGAACTAATAGTTACATTGTCGTAATTTGACAAAGCCATCTAAATCTATGCGTGTTTTTTGAAAGCTCCCTAAACATGCTGCTAAATCCCCTAAAAAGCTACTAAACTGCTTTGGCAGCCATTAGCCCAGCATAAGCAGAGGAACTCTTTTCAGTAAGTGAACAAACAGAGAAAATATGCTGAATGGCTGGACAAATGTGTTTCAGCTGGCCCTTTCATTTACCGATATAAAGGTGCAGTCAGTATCAATCACTGTTGTCCCTGTTGCCCTGAAAATCACAATATCTCTTTTCATCCCACAAGCTCTTTTCACCACAGTAATGTGTCTTTAGAATGACACTGGCATCAGCCTGCTTCCGCTGTCTGAAGTCCAGAGAGCTTAAAAACACATTTCAGGATTCAAGACTTGAACCTTCCTCCCCTTCCGCTTTCCTACCGCCCACTCTGTCCTCTCTCACTCTGCATCCACTCCACCCCCTCCCCAGATTCCTTTCAATTCTTCCAGCTTTCCTCACTGAGTAAACAAAATTCACTTCTCTGTTCCAATGCACCTCTCCAAAGTAAACGCAGACAACTTCTCTCCGATATTCCCAAGATCTAAGAACTCAGTTCAAGGGATGCACATAAAGAAATGCTTTTACGTGTGGGTAAAACCTCAGAGGTCAAATGGAATGTGGAAATTCTATGCCCTGACAAGTGTGCTGATGAGCAGGACCTTGCTGCATATCAGGGTATCTCCTTCCTCCGCCCTCACCCCCTTATCTCTTGGTTCCCACCTGCCCCCAACGCACATACACACTCACCTTTTGTCACCTTGTAGCAGAAATATGTGCCCACATGTGTGTTCCCCCTTTACCACTGCGAGCTTCTTAAGAACAAATGCCGTGTCTTACATCTCTGCTAGCCCCTCCTGATTCTGAGTACTGAATACATTGTTTTGGAATGAAGGCGATTACTTTTTATCCTTCTGAAAAATGAAGCAGAATAAGCATGAAGATCCATGTTAGCGATGTGCTTCTGGTTGTAGCAGTTACCACAGATGAATATTTGAAATACTACATTTCTAAAAAAACAGTACTGATTGTTTTTTCTCTCCCTTTCTTTCTTTTTTTATTTTTTTTTTATGTTTTTTTTTTTTATTTAATTGTTTTGCTTCAGGTTATAGCTGTCTGTAGGGAGGCAGCCCTTTTAGCTCTGGAAGAAGACATTCAAGCCAACTGCATTACGAGAAGACATTTTACTCAAGCCTTGAGCACTGTGACACCGAGAATTCCTAAATCACTGAGACGTTTCTATGAGGAGTATCAAGAGAAGAGTGGGCTACATTCAATCTGACAAAGGATACGTATTCATTGTGCTAAAAATGCTTTCTAGACAACACCTGTTTCTCTTTTAAAAATTTGTCTTGGGCGCCTGGGTCACTCAGTCTGTTAAGCATCTGCCTTCTGCTCAGGTCATGAACCCTGGATCCTGAGATCAGAGTCCCACACTGGGCTTCCCTCTCTCTCTCTCTCTCTCTCTTTCTCTCTCTCTGTGTCTTTCATGAGTAAATAAATAAAATTTTTTTTAAAAAAGTTTGTCTTGAGAGTGTCCAAAAAAATCCTTCATAAGCAAAGTGTCTGAAATATGTTGACTGGAATTGAGAGGCTTCAGAGTTTAAAGACATTTTAAATGAAATGGATACAGTAAAACTATCCATAAAAATCTCTGGACATGAGTTTAAATCAGTTTTATCTGGAAATGTATGCTGATATTTAAAAAGCAAACTTTGGCTTTTTCATTTTTGACTTCTAGTTTATTCCTCCCATGAAATGCTTTCCTAACTCCAGAATCTGTTTCAGTCTATTCCTGAATGGCCAGCCTGTGAACATCAGTTTTATACAATACAAGATACATGTCGATTAGTCCATAGTGAGAAAGATTTACAGATCTTTATTTTTAAAAGTTAGCCAGTGAAATAGCCAAATGCACCGGCCAGGTTTACATGGCCTTGTTTCCAGGTATGTTTTTGTTCTTATTATAATTTACACCTACATTTTTGCTTTGGCCTTCTTAATCTGTACTAATGGCAACTTTAAAAAATTAAGAGTTATTTCATGTAATGCCCTTTGCAAATTTAAAAGAATAGGAATTATAATCCCAGTCCAGACCTAGAACAATAGACCTGTTTTGTTTCATACAACACTATAGATAAATTGTATGTTCGTGTGTTAATTTGCACCCATTTTCAGGTTACCAATAAACTTTTTCAGTTCAAAGATAAACCAAATTGTACTCGTAACCATATTGTCTTAGGCTGCATTTGAAATATGTATATTTGTGCTCCTAATTATCTTCAGAATTTCTTGACACTTGATATTCCATAAATATCTTTGAAAAACTGTCAGAAATTGATTCCCTGACTTCCAGTTGAGAAAGTGGCAGTGGAAAGAATGTGCACTGAGACATGCTCACTGTAGATCTTTGAAAATTTCCAGAAAGACAAGTCAGGCGAGAAATACCTGATTATCACAATAATGGGACTATACAGTTTTATATTCTGAAGTCATCTCTCAAATATCTTACCCTTTGACTATCAAAAATAGACTTGCAAGGCATTTTTTCCCCAGACTACATTACTTTATTAGTATATACATAAAACCACCCACGGGACAAAGAATATGACTACTACTTAGAGCTCTACTGTCAAATATAATAGCTACTAGCCACATACAGCTATTTAAGTTTAAATTTTAATGAATTAAAATTAAATAATATTAAAAACTGAGTTCACCGGACACATTAGCCGCATTTCAAGTGTCCAGTAGCCACCTGTGACAAGTGTCTGCCATGTGGATAGAATAGATTATAGAATACATCTATCACTAGAACATTCTATTGGCTTCTGCTGATTTAGAATATAAGGCTTACATGATGAAATAGGACCTCAGAATTACTATTATGCTTCCCATTTTCCCTTTGGTTATTAGAGGACCATCCTTCTCTCTAAGTTCTGAGGGCACAGAAAATAAAGAGAAAAACCTTATCCACAAAGGCCTAAACAGAAAAAAAAAAAAATTAAATTCGCACTGCCAATAAAATAAAAACCAGAACAGTAAGCCTGAACTGGCATAGGTTCTCAGGCTGGATACTGGGCGGTGGGGAGGAAGGGGCAATCTCAATAAATGAGGAGCTCAGCTATTAGTGACCGCTCAGACCCTTCAGCCCATGTGACATAGAAGTCATAACCGGGCCTCATATATAATGTCCAGATCATTAAAGACCAACACCTGCAGCGTAAGGGCAAATTAGAAAAGACTTTCTCCTGCTGACTGGAGAGATCATGAGGATCCTCTCGGTCTGTGCTTTGGATTTGAAAAGAAAAGAAGCAGCTCCTCAGAATTCTGACTCTGAGCTTACCTGACCATGGCTTCTGGGTTCAAAATTCACACCACCTTTGAGATTTAGACACTTGAAACCTTTCAACGTGAAAATATGGATCCACACTAGAAACATCCTTGGGATAACCAGCACTTCCAGTTGTTGGAGGAATACAGCCTCACCCAGGCCATGGAGGATTCCAACAGCTAAATCCCTGCTTACAGAGTTTATAATCCCGAAGGGTGCACGCAGTCTGCTGGTGGGGCATAAATTGGGACAGCTACTTCAGAGAGCAACTAACATATCTAGGAATGCTGAAGACCCTATAATCTCAGAGTTCTCTTCAGTGTATGTCTCAGAGCAAGTTGTTTTCAATGAGTAATGACTAAGAAAATCAGAGCCCTAGTATTTGTAAATAGTAAGAAACTGGAAACGATCTATCCGTCAGAGAATGGATTTCTATGGGATGCCCATACAATGCAATATTTACAGCAGTAAAATTGTAATTGGAGCTACATGGAAAAGAGGAATTTCAAAAAAAGAAACATTTCAGAAGAATACTTTCATTCATTTAAATTTTAAGACATGCAAGAGAATACGTGTTGTTGACGAGAACACGGGTAGTAGAGGACTATGTGGAGGGAAATGAAAAGCATCAAATACCAAGAGAATTTCCTCTGGGGAGAAAAGCTGAAATGTCTTATCTTAAACTGGGTAATGTGAATAGAGGTGTTGATTGTAATCCAGTCTATACGTTTTATGCCTAAGTATGTCATAATAATGTTTAAAAGATCAGCCTTAAATTGACACGTTATGGGGCAAAGGGCAAAATGCATCCCCAGCCCTGTCCTGCGTTCCTAACCAGCATCACAATCTTGTCCTTCCTCCCAGTCCATGGACCTCCAGTGCAATCCACAATGCCTACCACCCCATGTGTCTAGAAAATGAGAAGTACTGGGATGATGGAATAAAACGCAAGAAGGCAAAAGAAAAAAAAAGCAAAAAAAAGGGGGGGGGCCTTTAAGATCCAGGAAACAAGAAATGTGTTGGTGAGAATTAGTGGTTAGGTGATCCTTGTTTGATGACCAAGGGTGGGAGAAATTAAGTCTAGAGTGAGACTTCTGTTTCCATGGTACTGTGGTTGTGCAAGGAGCAGGAAGTCAAGAATTTAAAAAGATTTTAGAGCATTACATCTTTAATCTATTACAAACCAATTATTTTTTATATCTTTAGATAGCTAATTATTACCATTGAAAAGACAATGATTGTTCTTTATTTGAAGTTTGTGCCCTTTTTATAACAGGACCAGTAAAAATCTGAGTCAGAGAAAAGAACAGGTCAGGTGTCACTAATAACAGTTTACTCCAGCTTCGTCTGCATGAGGCTTTACTTCTGATGCCCAGGTCTCGTATGTGTGGATTTAAAATCGTGTATGATCCTATTATTTGGGTTTGTTTGTGATTGAATTACACAGTATAGTTCATGGAAAATTTAAGTGCAGCAAGAAAAGAAAATGTCCAGCTTCCTGTCTTCAGAAAACAATTTGCTTTTTGGCATCTGGTCAAGTGTTTGTCGTTGGTCCAGATTCTCTTCAGGGTTTCAGGATACTCACAGTGACACTTATTTTTTCCCCCAGTGTTCCAAGAGGTTTTCATTTCAATAGTGAAATTAGTGTTTCTAACAACAAAATTTAGAGGAATGGCTTCTAACTTTTTACTCCTTTATGACTAAGAAAGTGTATTTATAAGCTTGATTCTGACTGCCCTAACATTGCTTGAGAAATATTTAGTTCTGTGTTATTTCTAATGTATAAAACAGGTTTTAAAAAATAATGTATAGGTTTTCGACTTTGGAAAAATAATTATTGAATTTATAGAAAAACCAAATTTAAGTGTATGTTTAATTTATCTTAATTAGGAGAAGGCTACAGAAAAGTTGCTAGAATAGAATGAAGTTATTTCCCTGGCCTGTTGTTACTTAAATTTCTGAATGAGGTTGTTAAGAGTTTTAGTTCATTTTGTCATGTTTCTCTGAGTCCTAACGTTAAAGATGAGCATACACCAAAGCACACTTTGAAATTATATATGGGTTGAATTAGCAGTATTTTTTCAAATATGGTCCACATAGAAATTCTAATGCTCCAAATTGATTTACTTTCCTTCCTTCAGTTTTCATTTTAACAGTTGTATGCACGGAAAAGCTTTTTACCGAATGTTTATGTCAAATATACCCCAGTAGCCTGTATCTTTTAGGACTCACTTTTGGGGAAAAAAATTCATTCTAGCAAATTAAGGCAGAAAGAGATGTTACAAGGTTTTACGTTGGTTACAAAATTATTGAGAAATTTGTAGACTCCTCTTTCAGGACCTAGTGATAAACATTTCCGGAAAGATGGTTAAAATGACACACTTAACATACCACACACAACAAAACCCAAAGAAATGAAAAGAAAGAAAAATAGAGTTCATGTATGCTGAAATCAGGGAACCGATTAAACCCCAGGTAAAGTATTTCAAAGGCTATCTGTCAAGTACAATACATTTTGAACCTACTTAGAAAGCCGGTTAATTCCATGAATTCCAGGAATTTCAACATCTACTCTGCTTCAGAACACATATGATGTGATAAGACACCATCAATTATCAGACTATTAATTTAAAAACACCTTTTTCAGGAAAAAATAAATTACTTTGATTTTAATATTAATATTGTGATAATATCCAGGTAAGCATCCAACTTTTGGTTTCAGCTCATGTCATGATCTCAGGGTCCTGGGATCGAGTGTAGTAACAGACCCCCCACTCAGAGGGAGTCTGCTTAAGGATTCTTTCTCTCCCTATCACCCTCTCCCTCTCCCCCTACCACACTCACCACTAGCACAGTCTCTCTCTCTCAAATAAATCTTTCTAAATATCCAAAAAAAATTCATATTAAAATCAGTCAAATGCAGTTAAGTGAAATGGGAACTGACATGTAATAATATATTCATATGTTTGTCATAAACCCACAGCAATTAAATTACTGTTTACACCAACATAATCATAAACAATAATAAAAATGTTGACAGGTGAAAAGGAGAGTCAAGGACATGGAGAACAGATTATTTGGGGCCAGGAATAATCACAGATTGAGATATCCCAAAGGGAAATAGCAACAGGGGACCTGTGCCAAAAATCTGGGGAGAAAGTTTGGCACTGGGGGAGAAACAAAGTACTGAAAGATAAAGCTAGAGTACATTAGAAGAGACATTGTCTGAGGAACGAGGGAAATAGTTTAGAATACAACTGCTCTGAAATCTCAAAAATGTTAAAATATAGGCAATGTGACAGGGGATATCATAAAACATTTGAGTAAGTTTCAAAATGAACAGAGCTAATGGAATTTATTTATAATTTATTCCACAAATATGCTCCCAAAGGTAAAGAATAGCATATTATTGACCATCTAATGGTGAAGTATTTGTTATAATAGCAAAATACTAGAACAAGCATCTATCAATAGTTTCTATTTAAATAAATTTATAGTACATCCATACAATGGAACATTGTAGTGCTATTAAAAAAAATAAATAAGCTCTTCATAAACTGATCTAGTAATTATCTCCAAGATGCAGAGAATCTAAGTAACTTATAACAGATAAATATTAAACTTTGCAAACTGAGAATGGACAATATTTTATTCTCTCATATAATCTCTCTATATAAATATATATATTTCTAAATATATAAATCTATATATAAATCTATAAATATATATAAATTATATAATAGTGTATATACACAAACACATACACAAAATATTTGCAAATGCAGGAATGTTGCAGAATGTGCCCTATAATCACCATGTAATAAAACTAAAATTAAGAAGGGGTACCTGGGGGCACCTGGGTGGCTCAGTGGGTTAAAGCCTCTGCCTTCGGCGCAGGTCACGATCCCAGAGTCCTGGGATCTAGCCCCAAAGCAGGCTCCCTGCTCAGGGGGTAGTTTGCTTCTCTCTCTGCGGCTTCCCCACCCCACCCCACCACTCCACCCCCTGCTGCTCCTGCACACTTTCCCTCTCTCTCTCTCAAATAAATAAATAAAGTCTTTTAAAAAGACACCTAAAACTGGGAAATGTAGAAATAACAAAACCCCAAGTATTTAGAAGTTCAAAATTCATCTGGAAATGATTCTCTGATCAAAGAGGAAATCAAAACAATATCTGAAAAATAATAGTGAAAATACTATATATCAAAATCTATGGAATTCAATTAACACCTCTACACAGAAGATAATTTATAAATCTAAAAACTTTCATTAATAGAATAAGATTAACCAAATTGTGAAATCTCCTCAAAAAGTTATCATAAAATAACTCCAAAATTAACTTTAGGAAAATATAAAGGTAAAAGCTTTAATTAACAAAAAACAACAGAAATGACTGATCCACTAGCCCATTCTTTGGAGAACAAAATCCAAAACAAATTAATCTTTTTGCGGTGGACAGAATGATGCACTGTGCCCCCCCCCCCACACACACAAAGATATCCACACTCTAGTCCCCAGAAACAGTGAAAATCATGTTACCTTAAATGCCAAAAGGGACTTTATAGATGTGATCAAATTAAGGACCTTGAGATGAGGGTACCCTGGATTTTCTGCATAGGCCCAACGTAATCATAAAGACCCTTATGAGGAAGAAAAGAAGGAAGCAGGAGAATCAGATTCAGAGGAAAAGAAGTCAGAAAGAAAAGTCTGAAGATGCTTCTCTGCCGGCTTTGAAGATGGAGGAAAGGACGACACGCCAGGGGATATGCAGACTCTGGAGTCTGGAAAAGACAAGGATTCCCTTCATAACGCCTCCAGGATAGCCCTGCCAACACCTCGACTTTAGTCCCATTTCCGACTTAATGCAGACTGCTACAGAAGTGTTACAGAGTAAGTTTGTGTGTGTGTGTGTGTGTATGTGTGTATTCATTTGACAGAAAGAGAGAAAGAGGGCACAAGTAGGGGGAGTGACAGGTAGAGGCAGAGGGAGAAGCAGACTCTCCAGTGAGCAGGGACCCCAGTGCGGGACTCGATCCCAGGACCGAGATCGTGACCTGAGTAGAAGGCAAACCCCTAACCGATTAAGCCACCAGTCGCCCAGTTTGTGTTGTTTTAAGCCACTGTTTGTGATAATGTATTAAAGCAGCAATAGTAAACTAATATGCCTTCTGGCTTGCTTTTTAAAAGGTAACAAAGCCACAACATAAAGTTGAGGGGGAAAGAAACCACATTTATGAATGAAATAAAAAAGTTAAGAATTTTATATTATCGTGCCAATACAGGTGAAACCCTGTTGAAATTGTTAATTTTCATATAGCTACCTCTCAAAAATTCTTGAGCATGGATGGTTTTATAGGCTAAAACGAATTCAGGTTTTCAATCCAATCATCATTATGCCATTGAAACTGTTTCAGAGCCTAAAGGAAAAGGAAGTTTTCCCAATTCCTGCTGTGACTGACATAGTGCCAACCCCCTTTCAGTAGCTACACACCTTTAAAAGAAGCACCTTTAAAAAAATTACTACTCAGAATTAAATAATTGAGCATATTAATAGATCAAAATAGAAAACAGTGCATTCAGTACGGAATTCAACATTCATTTCTCAGTTTTTCAAAAGGCAAAGGTAACATTAACCTGCTAAAAATAGTAATACTAACCCAATGGCCCATACCCTAATTAAATATCAGAAACTAGGGCAATTGTTTATCATTGTTCTTTGAGCACTAGTGCATGAAGTCATACAAGGGAATAAAGTAAAAACCCCAAGATAATTAACTGAAGGGTTATTATGTAACTAATATAGTCTCAGACAACAAAATAAGGGCACATTTCCTTTCACACCTAGTTTACATCTTGAAGTTTTCATCCCCTACAACCAAAAGTCCATTCTACTGGTTTTACTCCTTCAAATGTTTGCTGGGATTCCCCTGATGAATACTTCAGTGTTTGTCAAGTACAACTGGCAGTAGTAACACCCTCCACACTGCCGCCCTCCATCCCCCAGGCTCCCCCACGTAAGTCACTCCTCATCCATGGGTCCTCAATCAGCTCTTAACAAGTTAGTCCAGGTCACCAGTAATTCCCTACCACTTTGTTCCCGAGTGTGGGCAAAGACCCTGACTTAGCGACTTCAGTGCTAAGGCCAGACTATGGATTTTTACAAAACTACTACTAATAAGGAATAGTTACAGGGGTGCCTGGGTGGCTCAGTTGTTAAGCATTTGCCTTTGGCTCAGGTCATGATCTCAGGGTCCTGGGATAGAGCTGACATCGGGCTCTCTGCTCAGTGGGGAGCCTGCTTCCCCCTCTCTCTCTACCTGCCTCTCTGCCTACTTGTGATCTCGGTCTGTCAAATAAATAAATAAAATCTTAAAAAAAAAAAAAAAAGGAAAAATTACAATGATGAAAAGAAAACACTTTAATTTAATTTCCTGTTGGCTATCGGTGCTGCTAGTGTCTATGCGCCTGTTCCTCTGTGGGCATATGCTCTATTTTGCTCTCTTTCTACCACCCTGTTCAAAAGCCAGCCTATCACATACTGAGTGTCCATGGAGGATGGGACAGGGTTGAGGGGCTGGAGGTTGGATCCATGCCAATGGCCAATGATTTCATCAGTTGCGCCATGTAGCAGGGAGTTAGAAAACACATGGAGATTTGGGGAGAGTGGCTTAGAGAGCATGGAAGCTCTGTGCCCTTCCCCCATACCTTGCCCTATGTATCTTTCCCTTCTGGCTGTTCCTGCATTTTATCTTTTATAATGAGCCAGTAATCTAGTGAGTAGAATGTTTCTTTGAGTTCTGTGAGCAGCTCTAGCAAATTAATCAACCCAAAGGAGTGAGTCATGGGAACCTCTGATTTATAGATGGTCATAAGCACAGGTGATAACCTGGACTGTTGATTGGCATCTGAAGGTAGGGGGATGCTGTGGAGGCTGTGGTAGGGGGAAGCAGTCCTAAAGGATTAAGCTCTTGGGGCATCTGGGTGACTCAGTCATTAAGTGTCTGCCTTCAACTCAGATCATGATCCTAGGGTTCTGGGATAGAGCCTCACATTGAGCTCTCTGCTCAGTGGGGAGTCTGCTTCTCCCTCTCCTGCTCCCCCTGCTTGTGTTCGCTCTCTAGCTGTGCTTCTCTCCGTCAAATAAATAAATAAAATCTTAAATAAATAAATAAACAAACAGACTAAGCTCTTAATCTGTGGGAGTTGACTTTATCACCAGGTAGTGTTGGAATTGAATTGAATTAATAGGTCAATGGTTGGAAGAAAAATCCCCACATCAGAATTGGTGTCAGAATCATATTTGTTTTTTTCTGGACTTCTGAAAAAGGAGTGCCCCCCAAATTTATGCTACATTAACTGTATGGTTGTGATAATAACTATGGTGCCGATCTTCGTATAATCATGATATATATGCTCTTTCATTATAGGAAGTACTTTGTTTCCTGAATCTCATTATTTGTTCAAAATTGTCTTTAAAATGCACAAAAGTATCTCTTTCCTCTCTCTCACTCTTTCTTTTTCTCTTTCCCTGTCTGATACCCATCAACACTTTGGTATTTGCATGAAATATCGTAAGTACTGTGGAGTTTACTTGGTTGGTTGTCTGAAATTATCTCAGTGGTGGCCTACATTTTGTAAGCTTTAAGATGCCAGAGCTTTCCTGATGTAATAAAGATGAAAGAATTTAGCCCTAGATCCGGTTAAGTGGCAGAGCCAGGGAAGAGGACAGGCCCCAGGCACTAGGGCAGGCTTGGCCTGGGACCCACAAACCTGTTTTATAGCTACAGAGAGAAAGGCAGGGTAGATCATACTGGGCAATAAGTGGAGATATTTGATGAAAACTTGGGACTATTTTTCTTAATGAAATAGGAAGCTCTATTCTCAGATGAGTATAGGGATGGAGGAGGAAGTTTTGGAGGTTAGGAAAGAAAAAGTAAATGGCCTATAAATGTGTAGTAAGATGGTGGGGCAGCACTAAGTTCCTACAGAGGTCAGTGGTCAGGAAATTAGAGAATTTCCTGTCTTTGGTCAAATTCTTATATTTTACCTTAAATTCATGCTATTTTTATAGCTCTCCAAATTTTTTTTTCTTATTTTAACATGGAGCAATCTAAAACCAGTCCATATTTAATCCCCCATTTCCATCGGTAAGTGAAGGGAAATCACTTGGCTTCTGGGCCAAATAAAAAAATTTTTTTTTAAGATTTTATTTATTTATTCGACAGGCAGAGATTACAAGTAGGCTGAGAGGCAGAGAGAGAGAAGGAGGAAGCAGGCTCCCCGCTGAGCAGAGAGCCCAATGCGGGGCTCGATCCCAGGACCCTGGGATTATGACCCGAGCCTAAGGCAGAGGCTTTAACCCACTGAGCCACCCAGGCGCCCCCCAAATAAAAATTTTTAAAAATCTTTTTTTATTTGCATATTTCCACAAAAAATTTTTGCGGGCTTCTATGCTTTGTCCCCTTCAAATAACTTCTCAGTAGGAATTCCTCAGAAAGCTTGATAAGGGTGATTGAATGAGTGCAGAAGCACCTATTGGCTGAGTGTTAAAGGATAATAGTTAGTCCATTCAAGGGCTCCTGCTCAGCTCTCTTGCTTTCAGTCAAAAAGGAAATCTGGTCCTTTGTCTCCTGGGTTCACCTTCAACAAATGGCCACTTTATTCCTCCACATAGCTCCCATTTTAGTAATGAAGTGTGAAGGAAAGGCTAGGATTAGAATCACCTGAGTAGATACAGAAATACTAACACACATTTTCAAACATTTTGTAAGTCGTAAAGACCCACACTTTCGTAAAATGTTGCAACTTTTGGTAAGTTTTTTTTTACAAAAAGCTGGTGGAAAAAATATATTACAGTGAAATTTTAGCACAGAGCAGATTGTACTAAACCTGAAGAACGGTGAGGATTTTTCCAGTGGCTTCTGGGGTAATGAGTCCTTTTCACTTCTTAAGGTAGGTTAAAGTTCATCACCACAGAGGCCACCAGCCCTGGAAATGGTCGAATAGCTCAGAATCACAGGAATTTGCCCACTGTTCCTGGCAGAAGTTGTCTGTCATCGCCGCCACCGCCACCCCGGCCCTCATCCGGTTTCTCCCATGCACTTATCTCCTCTGTCCTTCCCCGGAGTATGAGGGGAGGTGGAGGATAAGGAGGGTCTTTCTACTCCCCACCACATGCTGGTCCACCAAGCTTTCTGTAGACCACTCTTCACATCTTTCTTTGATGCTTCCATTTGCTGTGGTTCATTCCTTTACCAGGTACTTAGCTAACCAGCTCTAGACGACTAAAGGTGAATTCCATTAGGAAACACACTGGGGAAGAAAGGAAAAGAATTTTGGCAAAATCACAAAAAGTGGATAATAATATATCAATTGGAATGGAATACTCACCCATTTCACGGGGGTGCTGTGAGAACTAATTAATGTTTGTAAAGGTCTTTGAGTTCCTTGGAGGGAAGGTGCCACCAGAGTACTAAGCATTATTGTGAAGGGATTATGTGCACAAATACAATACCAGGTGCCAGGATATTACTAAAAATAAAGCAGAACTTTCTGTGAGGAAGGTAAGGAAGGAAATGCCTCACTGAAAAAAGCTTAACTGTCTTTTAATACAAATGCTTAGGCTACTGGGTAATGGAACAGCAAATCTGAGATTCTATTCTAAGTAAAGGATTATGTTTTCTCGGCATTGTCAAGGTGCAGTGGAACAAAACAAAATGACTGCTTTACCCAAAAGAGGGTTATAGTCTTTGAAAAAGAGATTAAGAGGATGTTTGGCTCTTGCACTGGGCAGTCCATCCAGGAGGAAAAAGGCAACAGTAAAGCAAACGTTTGTTTGCACTTGAGGGGAGGGGAGTTTTAAAAATTAAAGAAAGGAGACTGTTCCAAGTTGAAATGACTACTGGTGATTGGCCCCAATAAATCTAGTGATAAAGATTAAAGCTTGTTCAAACCCTGAGTTTGAAATTACAGGAGAAATATACTCTGGCTTGTGTGTATACAGGGAAGGATCACACCAGCTGTATAAAAACAAAACAGAACAAACAAAAAAAACCCCTCTACATTGTCCATTTCACCAGTAACACACGCCGTGTTTGCAGGCGGCCGGATTCTCCAGTGCTTTCGACGGCCTCTTTAGACGTTGGGTTAGCAAACCTGGGAGGGGAAACGGGAATGACAACGGTCTCCTTTTCAGTAACTTCTTCTTTCTGACCATTTCCTTCTCCTCCACCTGCTTATTTGTAACAAGGCCTGTGAGGTCTGAAGCAGATTAGCAAACAAATAAATCCTTTAATGTCATGGAGTACTTTCCCCTGCTTAAATGGGATTAATCTGCCAGCCCAGCAAATTCTACATTTCACATACCTCAGCTGCATAATAAGCCATTTCTGCCAATCCCTTAATTTAAGGCACAAAGGTCATTTTATTTTCACGTTTGCACTGCTTAGACTTTCTTTCTCCATTCTTCTTTCCTATTCCATCTCCAGCTCTGTTTTCTACCTTTGAAAATGTCCTGTACACAACGTTTAGAAAAGGATCAAAGAGCACGCACAATAACCTGTGGTTCTCAGAGAAGGCAAAAGGGTGAAAGAATGTGGAACATGAACCACCTTCCACCGGCGCACAGGATCCATCTCCAGAAACTCTCCAGGCAGCTTCAGTCTGGCTCTGGCTGTGGAACTCTGGCTGGGAGGACTGAACATCATGGCGAAGCCTGAGGACTAGATAGCCATCAGTCCTTGTTGCTCAAAATTTTTGCTCTAATAAGGCGGAAACCCTGGGCTGGTTCCTACTTTGACATTTTAAGAACTAGAAATGAGATGGGGCACCCGGGCCGCTCAGTCAGTTAACGTCTGCCTTTGGCTCCGGTCATGATCCCAGGGACCTGAGATTGAGTCCTGGATTGGGCTCCCTGCTCAGTGGGGAGCCTGCTTCTCCCTCTGCCTCCCTCTCCCCCTGTTTGTACTCTCCTTCTCTCTGAAAAAATAAATAATTCTTAAAAAAAAAAAAAACCAACCCTAGACATCGGTTGAGTTTTCTACAAATAGAGAAGGCAAGCATCTTAGAACTAAAAGGTATTTCTAACAACCATTTAACTCAGTGACTATTTAACTCAGTGACTTGCCCAAGATCACAAAGGAAGAGGTAGGGACAGTTTGATGGATTACAGCCACAACTTCCGCCTACCAGAGCTATCCTGCTCTCACCACACCATACTGCTTCCCGAAGGAAAGGATTACCATGCTGCTCTCACTCAGGAATCCAAGGGGAAAAAGGCTATTTTGGGGGTATTTACTCAAAACCACTGGGTAAATTCTGACTCATATTAACATTTCCCTTTACTCACCTTTTGAAATCTGAGCAATGTGAGTCACTGAACTATTCTGTCCTCTCGGTTAATGACCAAAGGGAAATGCTTCACTTTAAGAAGTCAGTCCTCATAGTTGTTACGGATACATTTCTAAGAGTCACAATGAACAAAGATATGACGAATAATGAAGCAGGAAGATCCCTGCAGCTGTGCGCCCCACAAGTCCTCATGGCACGTGGGCCAGAGAGACTTCTCTTTCCTGAAATACAAGGTCTCCACCAGGCCTTTAAGTTAAAAGAGTAGGAACAATGGGGTGAGGAAGAATGAGAATGTAAGCATGAGTCTAAAGAACAGTCATGGCATCAGGACATTTGATTTCAAAACACTAAAATAGAATAACAAATGAAGGGCAGCAACATGCAACAAGATGGGTGAATCTTAGCAATGGGATATTAAATAAACAAGAAAGTCCCAAAAGATTATATATGACATGATACCCTTTATAATAGTTGAAAGCAGCTAAAATTTTTAAAAGTATGTGCAGTTTAGGAATGCAATAAATCTTTGTAGGAAGAAAAGCAAGGAAATGGGTTCAGAATTTGGGCTGATGGGTGGGGAGGTCAGGGATCACGTTTGTGGGAGAATGTATGATTAGGTATGAGTCATTTTCTGGTCCTATTTTTGTTTCGAAAGATGGGTTCATAGATGTTTACTACATTATTGAAAATAATGAAATAAATTTAGGCCAAATAATCACAGCCCAATGATAGCAATATGTCACGAAGCAAGGATCTTGATTAATCCAGTTGACACAGACCAAATTTAAAAAATTTTATTATGTCATTTTTATGACAGTTACATTAGTTTCTTAAGGCTGCCCTAACACACTGAGTGGTTTAACAACAGAAACTCGGTTTCTCACATTCCTGGGGGATCTGGAAGTCCAAAATGAAGGATTGGTTCCTTCTCAGGGCTCTGAGGAAGGATGCGTTCCAAGCCTCTCCATGATTTGCAGATGCCGTCTTCTCCCTGTGTCTTCATGTCGTCTTCTCTCTGTGCTGTCTCTGTGTCCAACTTTTCACTTTTCTTAAGACACTAGTCACATTGGATTAAGAATCCCTCTGCTGCCTTAATTTGAACATGATTACCTCTCCCAAGATCCTTTGTCCAAATGAGTCACATTCTGAGGTGACTAGGGTTAGGATTCAATATATCACTTTTGGGAGGACACAATTCAGCCTATAACAACAATGTACAATACTTGACTTGTTACGATTCTTGGCCTTGGGAAAGAAAGAAGATAGTAATTTTAAATGTGCATCAACAAGGCAGTTTTCAAAGTGGTTTGTTTTGTTTTGTTTTCATTTTGGCACTGCTGGCTTAAACACTGTTAATGGAAGAAAGCATAGAAAGGTCACCATAATACTCCAAGAGTTTGCGAGAGAGAGAGAGAGAGAAGAGACAGAATGAGAAAGGGAGAGAGGGGGCACGAAAGAGAAGGAATCTCATTCTTTTTTTTTTTTTTTAAAGATTTTTATTTATTTATTTGACAGAGAGAGATCACAAGTAGGCAAAGAGGCCGGCAGAGAGAGAGAGGAGGAAGCAGGCTCCCTGCTGAGCAGAGAGCCTGATGTGGGACTCGATCACAGCACCCTGAGATCATGACCTGAGCCGAAGGCAGCGGCTTAACCCACTGAGCCACCCAGGCGCCCAGGAATTTCATTCTTTGAAAGTCTTCTGAATCGATCACAGATTCACACATACCTCAAAGATATTGCAGCTTTGGGTACAATACAGAGAATAGAATGAATGTGTGGTTTTCCCAGAGCAAATAAAAGTTATGTTTATACTATACTGTACTGTATACATAACACAAAGTTATGTGTATACTATACTATACTATACTTATAGTATAGTATATAACTATACTATACTATACTGTACTATTACATGTGCAATAGTATTCTGTTTAAAAAAAGAATGTACTATCTTAATTTAAAAATACTTCACTGGTAAAAAAAAAAAAAATTGCTTTCTTGCTAACCATCATCCAAGCTTTCAGTGAGTCATAATGACTGATCACAGATCCTATAAAAAGAATAATAATGAAAATGTTTGAAATATTGTGAGAATTACCAAAATGGGACACAAAATGGGAGTGCTTGCTGTTCAAAAAATGGGACCAGGGTTGCCACAACCTTCAGTTAGTGAAACACACACTGTCTGTGAAGCACAGGAAAGGGAAACCCGAGAACATGATGTAGGCCTATAGTGATTACAAATCTTTATGCCAACTTTGATTCATTCTCCTTAAACAGCTGCTGGATCCAAGTGTCCTTTCTGATATGCAACCTCTATCAACATTTAAAATGTGCCAACTTCTCTTTTTCAGAAATCAATTGATAACATGGGTTTTTAAAAGTTAGATATACAAGGTTGTTTATGGCAACACTGTTTGTACTAACCACAACAACAACAACAAAAGAAATACAAATACTGTCCTAAAAAGTGTACCGGTAAGGGAATGAACAATACAGAATTAATAATAATAGCCAAGTAATGATTGAGCATTTGCTATGTACGAGGTCTATGCTAAGCCAATTTATATAGATCATCTAATTTATTCCCAACAAGGTGGCTTATTTGCCCCATGTACCATTGAGGAAAGAGGGAACTAAGAGACTTGAGAGGCCAAGTAACTTGCCGGAATTCACACAGCTAGTAACCTAGCAGAGCAGGACTCAAACCAAAAAAGTACGTAAGTGAAGAAAAAAACATTTTGGAAAATGTGTACCATGGTAAAAACAGCATTTATCACTCTAAAGCAGTAGGGGTTATGGCCAAATTTTGTTTTCTTTTTTAAAACTCCAAATGTGTGGGGCGCCTGGGTGGCTCAGTGGGTTGAAGCCTCTGCCTTTGGCTTGGGTCGTGATCCCGGGGTTCTGAGATCCAGCCCCGCGTCGGGCTCTCTGCTCGGCAGGGAGCCTGCTTCCTCCTCTCTCTCTGCCTACTTGTGATCTCTGTCTCTCGAATAAATAAATAAAATCTTAAAAAAAAAAACAAAAACTCCAAATGTGTATCTCTCTGATCCATTCCTTCCTTCCTTTCTGTTTCCACGGTTCCCAGTTTGATCCAGGCTTCATCATCCCATGCTTAGTGTACACACCAGTCTCCTGCTCCCCTCTTTCCTCTAAACATCCTGCATGAGCTTGGCACCTGGCAGTCACCTCCTGTCTTGCAAGGAAGTCTAACTCCCCAGGCTGGAAGTGCCTAGCCATTTCCTTGTAATGTTTTCCTCCTGGGTTCGGCGTAATCAGAGCTGCCACGAGAAGTCTTGTCTTTCTCCTGCTCTTCCTCATCCACATTTCCACCATCTCGGGGTCCTTACACAGTTTGTACCCTGAGCCACCATGCCCTTTTCTTCCTTCTCTGCTGAGCTGAAGCCTTCAGCTCACAGCCCAAGACCTCCCACTCCATGAAACTGTCCCCCACTCTACAGCCTTCAGGGTCCTCTCCTTTCCGTGAACACCAGTGTCATCTGCACCAATCATTTTGGCTCTTAATAAATGCTCTTGCATTATCATTTTACGATTTCACTTGTGCTTTCTTCCTTATTAGACAGTAGCTCAGGAAGGCAGATAGGACTTATTTTCCTTTTTTGAAACTCTGTACCACTCCTCACCATGCTTTATCTCTACCCGGTGTCCAACATACATTTAATAATACTAATGAATTAAGGTTGCTATGTTTAAATAACAACTTTATGAGTACTGTCCACAAACAAAATAATAAATAGTGTACATAAGGTAAGCTAGGAAGCATAAATTTTGCCCCAGAGTAAATCAACCTGGCACGGGTTTATGATGTCATGGTCTGTGATGCTCCTAGTCCTGTAATCCTCTAAACCCCATGCCTCATCTAACTGAGGTTTCCACCCCCGGCTTTGAGTAGAGGGAACAAATAGGACTATGGGTTAGTAGCTCTAATCAGTTTAACATGTAGACTTTGATATCCTAGCTCTTCCCTGTGACTGGGTTTCTTTCTACCTCTTTTCCAACGGACATACTTCCCGCTTGTTATCCTAATTTTTCAGTGACTGGCTTTCCCACCCCTGTATTGATCCCTCTCCATGAGTAAGGACTCCCACCGCCTGTACATTTCCTACGTCACCATCTGCCTGGCTGGACATCTGCAGAGTTTGTACCTAGACTTTTCCTTGGATTTGGACTAGATTTAAACCTTTAGTTAATGGCATTTAAATTCCATGCACCCTTTCCAGATACTTTCAGATACTTTCAGATAATCCTGAATTAATACCTAACATAGGATTGATAGTGGAGAATTGTTGGAATCTTCAATTTTCAAAATGTTGCTCTACATAGGCTCAGGATTATATAAAGCCCTTTCTTGATGAAGGGAGGCTGATTAGCTTGATCACTGGGAGAAGATAATCCCAGTTAGGTCAAGGGACAGACTGGAGGGAACAGCACTGTTGACCAGGGAGCAGATGCCAGGCCATGCCCCTGAGCTTGCAGCACGAAGATGGGGGGCATTCCTCCCGGGCAGTCTTGCTTTGGTGACCTTGACTCTTGGCTGCCTCCACTGTCCAACCCACCCTTGAAAGTTGAGAAAATGTGAAGTAAACACTCATTCAAGGAGGAGGAACCAAAATATCCATGTGGCACCAAGAGCAATCCTGGTCCCCTAGCCTACATTCAGGATCAAGGTCATTCTGCTGAGGACAATGCAGGCGGAGCTATGGTAATGAGCTTCAACTTCACATTCAGACGGTTCTAGAATTTAATTCCAGCTCTACTGTCGACCTCCTGTGTGATCCCTGGTAAATCTCCCAACCTTACCATTCTGTCCTTGGAAGACCTGTTCTTACCCACAGAACATTTCTGACATCAGATGTGCAGGCTTTCCAGATGGAGCAATTTTCTATGGGTGCCAACAGTGTCCTACAAGTCAGTTAGATCCAGGCACTAACTACCTGAACTCAGCACAAATCCTACAAGCTAAAGTCTCATACCATAAGGCTGCTCCCCCCTCCATTTCATATGCCAATTGCAAGTCCGGGTCATTTGTATTTCTGACTGACTGCCTATTAATCAGAGATTCTCATGACCCCCCTCTTCAGGTTCCACAATTTGCTAGAACAGTCCACAGAACTCAGGAAGGCATCTATTGACTACCACCAGTTTACGATTAAAGGATATAGCTCACAGGTATCCAAATGCAAGAGCTGCAAAGGGAAAGTTATGGAGAAAGAAAAACCAAGCTTCCATGCCCTCTACAGGTCCACCACCCTCCCAGCACCTTTACACATTCACCAACCCAGAAGTTCTCTGAACCCTGTTGTTTGAAAAAGGGAGGTTTACAGAGGTGCCATTATGGAAGGATGGTTGATTAAACCATTAAACCATTGGCCACTGTTGATTAACTCAATCTTCAGGCTCTCTCTACTCCCCAGAGATTGGGGGTGGGGCTGAAACTTCTGTGTAATCACATGGTTGGCTCCTCAGGCAACCACCCCCTTTTGAAGCAATTTAGGGGCTCACCTAGAGTCACCTCGTTAGCATAAACTCAGGTGTGTTTGATAGGGCTTATTATGAATAACAAAAGCTGCTCCTCTTACCCCAATCACTTAGGAAATTACAAGTTTTTTAGAAGGTCTGTGCCAGGAAACGCGATCAAAGACCAAATACATATTTCTTCTTATTTCCCAGTATTACACTCTGAAACACAAAACTCATAGTATCCACCTTTTAAGGTTGTGAAGAATGAAAGAAAATAACATATATAAAGTATGACCAGGCTCTCCTCTTAGTGAGAACCCATTGGCCTACCGTTCCCACCTCTCTCCCAGCCGGGGCTCGGAGCAAAGGGCCCGGCCTCCCTGAGTAGACATCCTTCTGCCCTTTATACACATCCTGTGGACATACGAACAATTCAGAGAAGTTTTTCTACGGCAGCAATCACCTGTTCCTTTTTGGAGGAATTATTTACGAGTGATCGACCTGACGTGGGTTTGCTATTTGTGGTTGCTGCTGTTTCTGCAGAATCCCCCCTTTCTCGGGAATGGTATTTCTGGTCAATGGGAGCATATCCATAATTTTTCTGAACTTTCTAAAGCCTGTTTTCCAAAATCCAGGACTCGCGTCAGCTCAGCCTGATGGTCCTTTTCCTCTCTTTGACCCAGAATGACGCAGTCATTTTTTTCCCTAGGATCCTGGAAGTTACACAATAGCCATCAAGTTCTTTGCCGTCAGAATTAAGTCAAGAATAGCAGTTCCTTTGTTGTTTCCTCTGACTTTCTGGTGATGAGAGTATTATGAAGACTGGCCAGGGCTTACTTATTACACCGTTTACTTTTAGCAGAACAAGACTTCTAGTAAACTCTGAACCTTTGAAACTGGTCCTCATCATCATCCAGTTTGTCTGCTTTTTATCTAGTATTGATAAAGCGTTTTCCCATACCACTTTCACAATAAACTGCAATAGCTTACATCTAGTGTGCATTTACAATATGCGTATCAGGCACTTCCTGAGCACTTTAAATACATCATAATTTTTAAGCTTAAAAACAACCCAGTAAGCATATATACAGAGTGGGATACTGTACAGTTTTAAAAAAGAAGGAAATCCTAGAGGAGCCTGGCTGGCTCCACTGGCAGAGCCTGTGACTCTTGATCTTGGGGTTGTGGATATGAGCCCCACTGTGGGTGTTGCGATTATTTGAAAATAAAATCTCAGAGGCACTGTATGGCTCAGTCAGTTAGACATCTGTTTTCGGCCCTGGTCATGATCCCAGATCCTGGAATCAAGTCCCACATGGGGCTCTTGGCTCATGGGGGGAGTCTTCTCCCTCTGCCTGCTGCTCCCCACCCTGCTTGTGCTCTCTCTCTGTGTCAAATAAATAAATAAATAAATAAATACAATCTTTTTAAAAATAAATTAAAGATAAAATAAAATCTATAAAAAAAAAAGAAGAAGAAGGGAGTCTTGCCATTTGCAACAACATGGATGGAACTTGAGGTCATTATGCAAAGGAAAAATAAGGCAAAGAAAGACAAATACTGAACAGTACTATTTATATATGAAATCTTTAAAAAATTCAAATTCCCAAAAGCAGAGTAGAAAAGGGGTTGTCAGAGCCTATGGAGTAGGAGAAATAGGGAGAGGTTGGTAAAAGGGTACAAACTTTCAGTTATAAGATGAATAAATTCTAAGGATCTAATGTATAACATGGTGACTATTGTCAATAACACTGTATTGTGTAACTGAAATTTGCTAAGAAAGTAGAACTTAAATGCTCTTCTCCAAAAAAAGGGGCAAATACGTGGGATGGTGAATGTGTTAACACATTCAGTGGCTGGGTCCTTCGGAATGCACATGTGTATCAGATCATCACATCACACACTTTCAATACCTTATGGTTTTGTCAATTCTATCTCAAAGATGGGGAGAAAAACAACACTCTAAGCGCCATTACTAGATCCCATTTCACAGATAGGGAAACTGAAGCACAAAGAGATTCTGTAATTTGCCCGCAGCTACACTGACAAGTAGGGCAGCCGGGACTCTAGACCCAGGGCCCATCCTGGAACCATCAGTTCTCTGCTGCTTCTCACACTTGGGTCCTAATGCCACTGGTTCCCTCACTCACCAGCTTTATGACTTTGGAAAAGTTGCCTAATATCTGTCTCTCAGTTTGCTTATTTATAAAAATGAGAATAACAATATCAACTTCGGAGGGCGGGGAGATGAAGCAAATGAAATGAGATCACGTTTGGGGCAGCTTCTTCTCTAGTGAGCAGATGCATGCCTGCACCAGCTGCCAGGAGTCCAAGTGTCCCCCCTACTCTTGTTGTCACCGCATATCCCTTGCTCTCAAGCATCTCCTTTTCTTCGTATGTTCTTATTTATTTTTATTTTATTTATTTATTTATTTATTTATTTTTGTATTTTAGAAAGTGAGCATAAATGGGGGGGAAGAAGAGGGGGAGAGAGAGAATCCCAAGCAGACTCTACCCTGAGCAGGGAGCCTGACACGGGGTCCAATCCCACAACGCTGAGATCATGACCTGAGTGGAAATCAAGAGTGAGCGCTTAACTGAATGGGCCACCCAGGTGCCCCTCGCTGTTCACATTTCCAAAGCCAGATTCTATCTTAAAACCAATGCATGCATGTGATGAGATTTAGCTTTTTCACTAAAAAGTTACTACCTGAAGGTATGTCTTTCTATAAATGGCATCTCTGAGTCAAGGAAATAAAGTATTTCCATGTGTATTTGTTTTCTTTGTCTAGCTAGTTTATTGATGACTTAAGGGCAAGAGAGGTTTCTTAAAATTTTCTGGGTTCTCTCAACACCTAATACCAAGTCACACACACTCTAAATGCTCAATAAATAGCTACAGAATGCAGTAGTGTTTGTCAAAAGTAAATTCAGCTGTCTGTGTTGTGCTGACTAAAACATCCCCCCCAGCCTTATCCCACACCCCCCAGTGCAGGGCCTGAAATCAGGGTGAGGCAGACAGGGTGTATTTTCCTGCAGAGTCCTTGCGCCTTCCAGCAGACTGGGCCCCCAGTGCTTTCCAGAGGTATTTGAGAAAAGAGGAGCCAGAAGAGTCCCTGTGTCTACAGAGCCTTTCCCAGTCCTGGGCTTTACCAGGAAATGTAGAACATTAAAGCAGAAAAGCCAGAGAAGCCAGAGGGCAAAAGGAAAATTATCTGGGCCACCGTGCTCCACCAGGAGCGCTCCAGCTCCCTGAGTGCCCAGCGAGAGGCAAGAGGCAGAGCTGGCTTCTGCTCTACCAGGTCTGCTGGCACGTGTGTGTGCTCGTGCTTCCACACCCTGCTCATGATTAGGACGTGCTGATGCGAATGTCTTAAAGGGACTTTGGAAGACAGTTTCTGCATTCAGGAAGCGGGCCCTGCTGAGCGCGCAGCTGTCGGGCCCAGGTTCAAGGGGAGGGAAGGCGTTGCTTGTTGGACACAGCGCCTGGGGCCGGTGTCCTCAGGCTGTGCCCACAGCTGTCATGTCCAGCCTTGTCAAGACTTTTAAAACTACAACTAGGGAGCCAACGAAGAAATAAAAGTGAACTCATCTGAAAGTCAGTCTGCTAACTCTCAAACCTCAGATCATCTTTTCCTCTGGAATTGAGAAAGCTTCTAAATTCGTGATCTGTGACTGAATAAAAGTACAGTCTTGGCTAGGAGAACATTGTTGAAGGTTTCAAAATGAGAAAGAGCAGATTGCTGTATTGTACCTTCCTCCAGGATTACCTCCTCATTTTTATTAGAAAGTGTGTCGTGGGAAACAAACTTGTGCAGCATATCTCCTGTTTTTTAAAAACTTCTACAGAATTTCACTAATCGGATTTTGGGAAAGATCACGCATCATCCAACCTCCGTTGTACACACTGAAACTTCTCTTGGGGTTTGCAGGGGTTTTCTTTGTCTTTTCTTCTCCAGTTTCTCTTTTGATTGACAGGGCCAAATGCCGTGCTGCTTTTGTGTGTGTGTGTTTATAGAAATTGAGACATACTCCTTGATGAGCTCTACTCTCCCAATAAAACAGAGATAGATCTATTTTCTGCTTCTTGAGTCACGTAGCTCAGGTCAGGTGCAGAAATAACCCAAATGGTCCTCACAATGGGTGTGACCCGTGGGGGATGAGGGGCAGCGTTCCCCCACTCCCATCCACTAGGGACTATTTGCTTTGATAATTAATGGAAGAGTCTTTCTCTGAACTTCTTTTGTTGTTGTTAAAAATTTACATTTTCACCTCTGCTCAAATATTTATCTTGGCCCTCTTCTTGTCCATTCTGCAGGATGACTGCATTGCCAAGTCCAGGGCCAGCATTCCCTCTGGGTTCCACGTGCTGGCTGTCCCTGGGCTGTCCCGCCCCTGCAGGGAACTCACTGGTTCATAGGAGCAGCTGCCTTTCTCCCCCACCATGCCGGTTCTCTTCTGCCTGGTGTCCTCCCCATTGTGTCATGGCCAGGAAGTTCTTTCCTCCCTGCTCTTTGGCTTTCCTCTCCAGCACAGCTTTCCATGAGGAAAGCCCCTCTCCTGGGAAGACACTCAAACCTCCTGACAGACTTCAGAAAAGAATCAAAGAGTCATGTTTTCCCAAGTGTCTACCTTGGGACATTAGTCCTGAGAAGTGCTTCTGGATAGAAGGGCTTTCTGGTCATTTTGGGGAAAGCCTCATAACCAAACTCATTTTTGGATGGTCAACCTTTTTAGTCAAGCTTAAAATAAGTGTGGGAGAAGTCCTTTGTTTAAAAAAGGATGAATCAAGCAACAACAACAAAAATAAATGGGGTTTAACCTTGTTTACCCAGAGTTTTCCAGGTGATTTGTACTAGCATGTTTCATGATACCAGTGGCTTCTAGAAAAGGCTTCAGGCATTGCGGTCCTACAGCATCCCAGACACCTTCTCAGCCCAAGGAAATCATAGCAATTTAGTGGAACTGTTTAATCAGGTTCCAGGGAGCTGCTTGTGATCTCGATTATGTTTAATCTTTTTCATCATTGTCCTAAAATACATGGCACTTAGAAATCAAGTTGAATCATTAATCTTCCAGCCCCCTTATGCAGAGACCATCCTGCCCGTACACATGAGAAAAGGCAGTTGTTACACTGGACCAGATCTAAGCAGTGAGATTAGAAATAGACAAACTCGAAATATTGTAGACTAAGACCCGCTGAACCAAGAGCAGCCTCTTGAGGAAACAACACCCAAACGTGGTCCTCAGTTATGTTCAAGTAAAGAAACTTGATTTTGCCAATACACTCAGAAGTGATTAGTCTCAGAAAAACTGACAGCCATTAAGAAAGCACACACACAACACCTAAAGGGTTACAAGGATGTGGAGCAACAGGGACTCTCATTTATTACTGATGGGAAGGCAAAATAGTACAGCCACCCTGGAAGACAGTTTGGCAGTTTTGTAGAAAATTAAACAGCCTCTTACATGTGATCCAGGAATCATGCTCCTAGATACTGACCCAAAGGAGTGGAAAACCTATATATCCACATAAAACCCTACATGCAGATGTTTATAATAGCTTTAATCATAATTGCCAAACCTTGGAAACAACTCAGATGTCCTTTAATAAGTACATGGATACATCGTGGTAGGTCCAGACAATGGAATATAGAAGGCTAGAAAGAAATGAGCTATGGAGTTATAAAAAGACATGGAAGAAATTTAAATTCATATTACTGAGTGAAAGAAGCCAGTTTGAATAGTCTGCATGTGGTATGATTCCAACTCTATGACATTCTGGAAAAAGCAAAAGTATCGAGACAGTAAAAAGTTGTGGTTGCCAGAGTTCAGGGTAGAAAGATGAACAGGCAGAGCACAGATAATTTTAGGGCAGTGAAACTGTTCTGTGTGATACTGTAATGATGGGTACGGGTCATTATATGTTTGCCTAAATCCATAGAATTTACAACATCAAGAGTGAACCCTAAGGTAAACTTTGGCCTTGGGGTGATGATGATGTGTCAAAGTAGTTTCCTCATCATAAAAGTTTGGGGGGTGTGGATAATGGGGAAAGCTATGCTTGAGTGGGGGCAGGGAATAGAAGGGAAATTTCTGTTATCTTCCTCTCAATTTTACTATGAACTTAAAACTGCTCTAAAAAATTATCTTAATGATGGTGGCCCTGGATAGCTCAGTTGGTTAAGTGGCTGCCTTCAGCTCAGGTCATGATCCCAGGGTCCTGGGATGGAGCCCCATATCAGGCTCCCTGCTCAGTGGACATCCTGCTTCTCCCTCTCCCTCTGCCTGCCACTCTGCCTACTTGTGTTCTCTCTATGTATCTCTGTCAAATAAAAAAATAAAATCTTTTCAAAAATTGTCTTAATGAGAAAGAATGCAACTCAGGAAAAAAAAAATTCACACAAGATTCACTTCTCAACCAGAATACTAATGAATTCTGTTTAGTAAAAACAGAAATGTGAAGGCTTGGCCCATGGTCACATTGGCGGGTCAATACACTCTTTCTCTATGGGAAAGATGCACAAAAGCCAGAAATTATAATCACAGCATAGCTTTGTGAGCAAGAAATCTGAGGAAGGGAATTTCTTTGGATAGAAATGCTCCATAGAAAGGTAGACTTGATAAGTAGAAGGATAATTACATTGGCAGATCCAGACATACCTCTCCCCTGGAGATGCACTGAAACATTCTTCTTAGGAGAGACTCCCTTTTACTGCATTGGAGACCACATCTATCAGCAGAAAAGAAAGAAAGTTTCCAAATTAGACTCCAGGCCTGAATTCCAATACCCACACTCTAGTTGTCTGAGTTATGCTTGATTCTTCTCTAGAACATCTGTACTTGACATGTCCAGGTAGTCTCCAAATTATTATCTTCTGCAGATGGCTGGTCCCCAAAACCAATCTCACTCTCAGAGATTATTTTTCTATCTGGGCTACCTTATTTCGTCCCATGTGTCCTGACTACTCTGTGGTCTACTCTGGTAGAGCAATCAGCAGAGACAGGAGAATGTATGGATAATGTTCCTTATAGATTTGATTATTCAAGAACTTCTCAGAACAAATAATTTTCCCCACAGTTTGTTATGCTTTTGGGTTAATTCAGGGCAATTCACGTCAACAACTGTAACAAAAATTTGCTTACCATGCCTTGTGGACTGCATGTTTATATCCCCAGAAAATTCATATGTTGAAACCCTAACTCCAGTGGGATGTTGTTAAGAGGTGGATATTTTGGAAGATAATTATATCATAAAGGCAGAGCACCCATAGTGGGGTTAGTGTCCTCATAATAAGAAGAGAGCTGTGAGGAGTCAAGATGGCGGAGAAGTAGCAGGCTGAGACTACTTCAGCTAGCAGGAGATCAGCTAGATAGCTTATCTAAAGATTGCAAACACCTGCAAATCCATCGGCAGATCGAAGAGAAGAAGAACAGCAATTCTGGGGAAACAGAAAATCAACCATGTTCTGAAAGGTAGGACTGGCAGAGAAGTGAATCCAAAGCGACGGGAAGATAGACCCCGAGGGAAGGGGCCGGCTCCCGGCAAACGGCGGAGCAATGGAGCACAAAATCAGGACTTTTAAAAGTCTGTACTGCTGAGGGACATTGCTGGAGAGGCTAAACCGGGGTGAAGCCCAAGCGGGGTCAGCATGGCTTCAGGTCCCGCAAAGTCACAGAAGGATCGGGGGTGTCTGAGTGTCGCAGAGCTTGAGGGTACTGGAATGGGAAAGCCGGCTACAGAGACAGAGCAGACAGTAAGATTGCAGCTCGCAGCTCGGGGTTGCCTTGAACCGGTCGCAGGCTAGGTGAGCTCGGAGCGGGGCCAGAGGTCAGACAGATGGGAGTAACTGGGCACTGTTCTCTGAGGGCACACTGAGGAGTGGGATCCCGGGCTCTTGGCTCCTCCGGGCCAGAGACCAGGAGGCCACCATTTGTATTCCCGTCCTCCAGAACTCTACGGAAAGCGCTCAGGGAAAAAAAACTTCTGAAAGCAAACCCGAGCAGATTACTCAGTCTGGCCCCTGTTAAGGGCGGTGCAATTCCGCCTGGGGCAAAGACACTTGAGAATCACTACACCAGGCCCCTCTCCCAGAAGAGGTAATAATCCAGCCAAGACCAAGTTCACCTACCAAAGAGTGCAGTTTCAATACCAAGGAGAGCAGCAGAATCCCAGAGGAGGAGGAAGCAAAGCACGGAACTCATGGCTTTCTCCCTGTGATTTTTTTTAGTCTTGCAGTTAATTTAATTTTTTTTCTTTTTCATTTTTTTTTCTCTTCCTCTGCTAAAAATTTTTTTTAACTTTTACCCTTTTCTTTTTTAATGTTTTTTAACTAGTTTATTTAATATATATATTTTTTCTTTTTTATATTTTTCATTATTTGTTTTCTTTTTTTTAATTCTTTTCTTTTCTTTTTTTCTTTTTTTTCTTTCTTTCTTTTTGAACCTCTTTTTATCCCCTTTCTCCCCCCTCACGATTTGGGATCTCTTCTGATTTGGTTAAAGCATATTTTCCTGGGGTTGTTGCCACCCTTTTAGTATTTTACTTGCTCCTTCATATTCTTATCTGGACAAAATGACAAGGCGGAAAAATTCACCACAAAAAAAAGAACAAGAGGCAGTACCGAAGGCTAGGGACCTAATCAATACAGACATTGGTAATATGTCAGATCTAGAGTTCAGAATGACAATTCTGAAGGTTCTAGCCGGGCTCGAAAAAGGCATGGAAGATATTAGAAAAACCCTCTCAGGAGATATAAAAGCCCTTTCTGGAGAAATAAAAGAACTAAAATCTAAACAAGATCAAATCAAAAAAGCTACTAATGAGCTGCAATCAAAAATGGAGGCTCTCACTGCTAGGATAAATGAGGCAGAAGAAAGAATTAGCGATAAGGAAGACCAAATGACAGAGAATAAAGAAGCTGAGCAAAAGAGGGACAAACAGCTACTGGACCACGAGGGGAGAATTCAAGAGATAAGTGACACCATAAGACGAAACAAGATTAGAATAATTGGGATTCCAGAAGAAGAAGAAAGAGAGAGGGGAGCAGAAGGTATACTGGAGAGAATTATTGGGGAGAATTTCCCCAATATGGCAAAGGGAACGAGCATCAGAATTCAGGAGGTTCAGAGAATGCCTCTCAAAATCAATAAGAATAGGCCCACACCCCATCACCTAATAGTAAAATTTACAAGTCTTAGTAACAAAGAGAAAATCCTGAAAGCAGCCTGGGAAAAGAAGTCTGTAACATAAAATGGTAAAAATATTAGATTGGCAGCAGACTTATCCACAGAGACCTGGCAGGCCAGAAAGAGCTGGCATGATATTTTCAGAGCACTAAACGAGAAAAACATGCAGCCAAGAATACTATATCCAGCTAGGCTATCATTGAAAATAGGAGAGATTAAAAGCTTCCAAGACAAACAAAAACTGAAAAAATTTGCAAACACCAAACCAGCTCTACAGGAAATATTGAAAGGGGTCCTCTAAGCAAAGAGAGAGCCTACAAGTGGTAGATCAGAAAGGTACAGAGACAATATACAGTAACAGTCACCTTACAGGCAATACAATGGCACTAAATTCATATCTTTCAATAGTTACATTGAATGTTAATGGGCTAAATGTCCCAATCAAAAGACACAGGGTATCAGAATGGATAAAGAAACAAAACCCATCTATATGTTGCCTCCAAGAAACTCATTTTAAGCCTGAAGACACCTCCAGATTTAAAGAGAGGGGGTGAAAAAGAATTTACCATGCTAATGGATATCAGAAGTAAGCAGGAGTGGCAATCCTTATATCAGATCAATGAGATTTTAAGCCAAAGACTATAATAAGAGATGAGGAAGGACACTATATCATACTCAAAGCGTCTGTCCAACAAGAAGATCTAACAATTTTAAATGTCTATGCCCCCAACGTGGGAGCAGCTAACTATATAAACCAATTAATAACAAAATCAAAGAAACACATCAACAATAATACAATAATAGTAGGGGACTTTAACACTCCCCTCACTGAAAAGGACAGATCATCCAGCAAAAGATCAGCAAGGAAATAAAGGCCTTAAACGACACACTGGACCAGATGGACATCACAGATATATTCAGAACATTTCATCCCAAAGCAACAGAATACACATTCTTCTCTAGTGCACATGGAACATTCTCCAGAATAGATCACATCCTCGGTCCTAAATCAGGTCTCAACTGGTATCAAAAGATTGGGATCATTCCCTGCATATTTTCAGACCACAATGCTCTGAAGCTAGAACTCAACCACAAGAGGAAGTTTGGAAAGAACCCAAATACATGGAGACTAAACAGCATCCTTCTAAAGAATGAATGGGTCAACCGAGAAATTAAAGAAGAATTGAAAAAAATCATGGAAACAAATGATAATGAAAATACAACAGTTCAAAATCTGTGGGGCACAACAAAGGCAGTCCTGAGAGGAAAATATATAGCAGTACAAGCCTTTCTCAAGAAACAAGAAAGGTCTCAGGTACACAACCTAACCCTACACCTAAAGGAGCTGGAGAAAGAACAAGAAAGAAACCCTAAGCCCAGCAGGAGAAGAGAAATCATAAAGATCAGAGCAAAAATCAATGAAATAGAAACCAAAAAACAATAGAAAAAATCAACAAAACTAGGAGTTGGTTCTTTGAAAGAATTAATAAGATTGATAAACCCCTGACCAGACTTATCAAAAAGAAAAGAGAAAGGACCCAAATAAATAAAATCATGAATGAAAGAGGAGAGATCACAACTAACACCAAAGAAATACAAACTATTATAAGAACATACTATGAGCAACTCTATGCCAACAAATTTGACAATCTGGAAGAAATTTATGCATCCCTAGGAACATATAAACTACCACAACTGAACCAGGAAGAAATAGAAAGCCTGAACATACCCATAACCAGTAAGGAGATTGAAACAGTCATCAAAAATCACCAAACAAACAAAAGCCCAGGGTCAGACGGCTTCCCGGGGGGTTTCTACCAAACATTTAAAGAAGAACTAATTCCTATTCTCCTGAAACTGTTCCAAAAAATAGAAATGGAAGGAAAACTTCCAAACTCATTTTATGAGGCCAGCATCACCTTGATCCCAAAACCAGAGAAGGATCCCATCAAAAAAGAGAGCTATAGACCAATGTCCTTGATGAATACAGATGCGAAAATTCTCACCAAAATACTAGCCAAAGGATTCAACAGTACATTAAAAGGATTATTCACCACGACCAAGTGGGATTTATTCCAGGGTTGCAAGGTTGGTTCAACATCCGCAAATCAGTCAATGTGATACAACACATCAATAAAAGGAAGAACAAGAACCATATGATACTCTCAATAGATGCTGAAAAAGCATTTGACAAAGTACTGCATCCCTTCCTGATCAAAACTCTTCTAAGTGTAGGGATAGAGGGTACATATCAATATCATCAAAGCCATCTATAAAAAACCCACCGCAAATATCATTCTCAATGGAGAAAAACTGAAAGCTTTTCTGCTAAGGTCAGGAACACGGCAGGGATGTCCATTATCACCACTGCTATTCAACATAGTACTAGAAGGCCTAGCCTCAGCAATCAGACAGCAAAAGGAAATTAAAGGCATCCAAATCGGCAAAGAAGAAGTCAAATTATCACTCTTCGCAGATGATGTGATACTATATGTGGAAAACCTAAAAGACTCCACTCCAAAACTGCTAGAACTTGTACAGGAATTCAGTAAAGTGTCAGGATATAAAATCAATGCACAGAAATCAGTTGCATTTCTCTACACCAACAACAAGACAGAAGAAAGAGAAATTAAGAAGTCAATCCCATTTACAATTGCACCCAAAACCATAAGATACCTAGGAATAAACCTAACCAAAGAGGCACAGAATCTATACTCAGAAAACTATAAAGTGCTCTTGAAAGAAATTGAGGAAGACACAAAGAAATGGAAAAATGTTCCATGCTCCTGGATTGGAAGAATAAATATTGTGAAAATGTCTATGCTACCTAAAGCAATTTACACATTTAATGCAATTCCTATCAAAGTACCATCCATCTTTTTCGAAGAAATGGAACAAATAATCCTAACATGTATATGAAACAAGAAAAGACCTCGAATAGCCAAAGGGATATTGAAAAAGAAAGCCAAAGTTGGTGGCATCACAATTCTGGACTTCAAGCTCTATTACAAAGCTGTCATCATCAAGACAGCATGGTACTGGCACAAAAACAGACACATACATCAATGGAACAGAATAGAGAGCCCAAAAATAGACCCTCAACTCTATGGTCAACTCATCTTCGACAAAGCAGGAAAGAATGTCCAATGGAAAAATGACAGCCTCTTCAATAAATGGTGTTGGGAAAATTGGACAGCCACATGCGAAAAATGAAATTGGACCATTTCCTTACACCACACATGAAAATAGACTCAAAAGGGATGAAGGACCTCAATGTGCGAAAGGAATCCATCAAAATCCTTGAGGAGAACACAGGCAGCAACCCCTTCGACTTCAGCCACAGCAACATCTTCCTAGGAACATTGCCAAAGGCAAGGGAAGCAAGGGCAAAAATGAACTATTGAGATTTCATCAAGATCAAAAGCTTTTGCACAGCAAAGGAAACAGTGAACAAAATCAAAAGACAACTGACAGAATGGGAGAAGATATTTGCAAACGACATATCAGATAAAGAGCTAGTGTCCAAAATCTATAAAGAACTTAGCAAACTCAACACCCAAAGAACAAAGAATCCAATCAAGAAATGGGCAGAGGACATGAACAGACATTTCTGCAAAGAAGACATCCAGATGGCCAACAGACACATGAAAAAGTGCTCCATATCACTCGGCATCAGGGAAATACAAATCAAAACCACAATGAGATATCACCTCACACCAGTCAGAATGGCTAAAATCAACAAGTCAGGAAATGACAGATGCTCGCGATAATGCGGAGAAAGGGGAACCCTCCTACACTGCTGGTGGGAATGCAAGCTGGTGCAACCACTCTGGAAAACAGCATGGAGGTTCCTCAAAATGTTGAAAATAGAACTGCCCTATGACCCAGCAATTGCACTATTGGGTATTTACCCTAAAGATACAAACGTAGTGATCCAAAGGGGCATGTGCACCCGAATGCTTATAGCAGCAATGTCCACAATAGCCAAACTATGGAAAGAACCTAGATGTCCATCAACAGATGACTGGATAAAGAAGATGTGGTATATATACACAATGGAATACTATGCAGCCATCAAAAGAAATGAAATCTTGCCATTTGCAACAACATGGATGGAGAGCGTATCATGCTTAGCGAAATAAGCAGAGAAAGACAACTATCATATGATCTCTCTGATATGAGGAAGTGGTGATGCAACATGGGGGCTTAAGTGGGTAGGAGAAGAATCAATGAAACAAGATGGGATTGGGAGGGAGACAAACCATAAGTGACTCTCAATCTCACAAAACAAACTGAGGGTTGCTGGGGGAGGGGAGTTGGGAGAAGGAGGGTGGGGTTATGGACATTGGGGAGGGTATGTGCTTTGGTGAGTGCTGTGAAGTGTGTAAACCTGGCGATTCACAGACCTGTACTCTGGGGATAAAAATATATGTTTATAAAAAATAAAAAAAAATTTTTTTAAATAAATAATTAATTTAAAAAACAGAAGAAGAAGAGTCCTAGGGACACCTGGGTGGCTTGGTGCACTAAGCCTTTGCTTTGGCTCAGGTCATGAGCTCAGGGTCCTGGGATCTAGCTCTGCATGGGGCTCTCTGCTCAGTGGGGAGCCTGCTTCCCCCTCTCTCTTCCTCCCTCTTTGCCTACATGTGATCTCTCTCTGTCTGTCAAATAAATGAAGAAAATATTTTTTCAAGATATTTTTTATTTTTAAAATTTTTAAAAAGAGTTTATTACCTCTGGAACGGTATAAAATAATTTTTTTATTGTTTAAGCCACCCAATCAATGTTATTCTGTTATAGCAGCCCAAACTAAGATGCCAAGCTTCTATTATGTCCAAATAGCACTGGGGAGCAACTGGAAACAGAAAGACAGGAATTCTGACCCACGTTCCAGGATTCTGCTCACATACTGACCTTAGCAAATAGTCATCAAAACATCTCTGAGTGTGCACAAATTCTACTGGTAGTGAGCAATTGAAAATACTTCCTCCCATCTGTATTGTTCTATTTCTCTGTCACCTTTACTATTTCAGTCTTGTTTTGTTTCTCTCTCATTACCAGACCTGGATGATTCAAACTTTTATCATTAAGTTCTATAACCACTCTGTCTAAAGTGGTGGTCCATCACTCCCCAGCCCTATTTTGCTTTTTGAAGCACTCATTAGCAAAGATTATTTCACCTATTTGTTAGTTGGTAGTCTCTGTCTTCCCCATCTAGAAAAAGTAAGCTTCATGAAGGTAAAGACACTCATTGTCTCTTATTTATGGTATTACTCTTGGGTCCCAAGAGCTTTAGGACACAGTATGCGCTCAATCAATAAACACTACAGGAAAGAGTCAGTGAGTCAGTGAGACTTGTAACCACCGCACCTAAAAGCTTCAGTCAGAACCTGATTAACTACCAAAACAGGGAGTGCACATTCAGTGACTCCCACAAGACAACATATCAAGCAGGTGGTAATAGTGGTTGCTATCTGCTCTGTCAAACAAGACACTCTCAAAGTCCCTGTTCTTTGGGCTGGGGGAGCCAAATCAGCCATGGAACTGCAGGACTGGCAGAAACAGGTGGTCCCTGATTTACATGGAGCTGAGTGAGAGGATAAATGGGAACTTGCCTTTGTTTTGCTCAAAGGCAGAAAGGTTTTAATAGGAAAGAGAGGGGGGAGAATGAATTAAAGATAAGAAATATGGGTGCCTGGGTGGTTCAGTGGGTTAAAGCCTCTGCCTTGGGCTCGGGTCATAATTCCAGGGTCCTAGGATAGAGCCTTGAGTCGGGCTTTCTGCTCAGCAGGGAGTCTACTTCCCAAGCCCCCACCCTGCTCTCTCTGCCTGCCTCTCTGCCTACTTGTGATCTTTATCTGTCAAATAAATAAATAAAATCTTAAAAAAAAGATAAGGAATACTATAGAAAGAGTATTGTCAGGAATGGAATAAAGAATTATGAAATTATCACTGAAGGGAGCCTTCAAAGACAGCACAGTCAACTCTCCACCTTTGCTTTCCTCCACCACCACCCTGATCCACCACTCTGGCCATCTTTTCTTAGTACAATTTTGCCCCATAATGGGAAGTTTAATAATCAGTGTTACTAAGAGCAGCTGTTATTTATTGAGCACCTGCTCTGGTCCTTCTGGGCTCACAGGAATTCTGTGCAGAGAGTGCACTGCATTTTGCAGGGACCATGACATGAATAGTGGCTCCTGAACATGCGCAACACGGTGCCTCTGATGGCGGATCACTAGTGTCCCCCACAGGGGTAGGCACATGGTAACCAGTGGCAAAGATGGGAGTTAAATCCCAAAGTTCCTGGTTAAACTGATCTGATCCCTTGACTTCCTTCTCCTTGTAACTTTCACCTAATCACCCTGACTTCGCCCTCTGAGATCCTCCAGAATACCATTAACCCTTCCATTTCCCATGCCCAGCTCCTACCTCCACACACATACCTCACTCATTGATTCTTGAGTTCCTCCAAGCATAAATTGGTCAAACCACTTCCCACTTAAAATTCTTCAGTGGCTGATCACTGGTCTTGAACCCAAGGCCAGATTCCTCCCGTGGTTGTTCCTAAGGCCTGTGTGACTTCCCCTGCCTCTCTCTCCATTCCCAGCCTGAGCCACTCTCTTTGTCACCTGCTTCCCTGAAACCACAATTTCCTCTTCTATGATCCCCAAAACACCAAGCTCCTTGCCACTCAGAGTTTTCACTCTTGGGCCCTTCCGTAGCATTCTCTTTCCCTCTCTCCTTACTTGCTCATTCCTTCTCTGTTTTTAGGTCTCCCATTAATATCACATCCTCAAAGGATTCCTTTCTAACCATAATAGCTAAATATTCCAAAAACATTTTCTTTCTCCTGTGGCTTTTTGTATCTCATTTTCATGCTATTTCCTTCCCAGGATTTTAAAGTTCACATTAAAATAATAATAATAAATCTGCATTTTTTAAGTCATTTTATCATTCTGCTCTACCTGAATGTCAACTCAAGAAGACAGAGACTGTCTTCTTGTACACCACTGAATCCCCACTTCACTCACAAAAAACATTCCATGAATATTTGTTGAATGAGTGAATGAATGAATGAATGAATGCTAATAAGTTGACTCTTGATGGGCCCCGATAAAGCTGTGGGATGGGGCTGGTTGCCAGAAAACCACCTGTATGATTAGACGATTAGGACCTTTGGCCCCACTCCTGACCTCTGGGAGTGAAGTTAGAGATTAAGTTATCCTCAGTGGGTCCATTCTTCTACCAGATGAAATGGGCTCAGTTCTTTCAAGTATTCCCCCTATGGGGGAAGTATTCCTGCCATGGTACTTCCAGGGCGGAGTAATTTTTCTACGTTGTCCTTAAAGCACAACTCTCCAAGTGTGATTGAACTTGAGCAGAATACAGTAGGGCTGTCTTCTTCCCTCTCTGTCCATGCTGGGGCCTAAGAATTAGCTTTTGTTAGGGGAGATAGTTGAATGAGTGAAAAAACTGCCCTGTCTATACAATAACCTCAGTTTTGTCTAGACTCCTGCTCAGTGGTACACTAGTTAATAGTTATTTACTTTTCACTAGTTAATATTTAATAACCAGTTGTCTTCATTCCCTGCCAGCTAAATCCATAAACTATAGTGCTTACCATTTCAGTGTGGATACTCCCACCGTGGCTGATTTCAGGCTACAGAACGATGTCTCTGGACAGGGATTTGGGGAGAGCTGCTAACTGTCCTAGAGCTGGCTCCTGTATACACCACTGCCCCTCTCCACATGCCTCCACTCCTGCACAGACCCACGAGCTCCCATGTTACTCAGAAACATCACCCAAGAGAACCCACACATCGGTCGAGCGCAAACACTCCAAGTTTCTCCATAAAAACAGAGTTCTATAAAAATCAAGCATAAAGGGAATCAGAAGGGAAAGAAGGAACGTATTAAATCTCTTTCAGGTCTACTGCTTGTGTCTCATTAGGCCTTTGGTCACATGGGCACATGCCTATTTTCGTGGATTCCCTAAAACATGTCAACTTATTAAAATTTCTTTGTTTTCTTTTTCTAACCTAAACCAGTGGGCAAGAAAGAAGTGGTTCTTTTGTTGTTGTTTTGATTTATTTTATTCACTACATTCATTTCTTTTTTTACCCCCAAAGTCTCCCAACAGGTGGTATGATTTAAAAAGACATAATTTAGCATCAAGCTCTTCAGTGAGTATGCCGTGTCCCAACACATGGGCTGTGATGTCATTTGAATGCCAAGTTGTACATTTCTTTTCTTCTTCTTCTTTTTCTTTCTTTCTTTTTTTAATTTTTGAAAGTGTGCTTCAGAACTATAATTTATTTATCATATTTTTTATTTGGGTCAGTGGGAAAAGACTGGAAATTAGTTATTTTGGCAAGGTTTCAGTTATGCCTGAAAAAGGAACACAGACTTAACATGTTATATAATCACTCTTAAACCACCTCTGGGAAGTTCTCCAAGCCCTGTGTGTCAGTCTCCATTGTGCATGTCTGGACATAACCTCTACAAGAATTTCCATTTTGTGAAGCAGGGTGGGGAAATGCTGTGAGACAGAACTGAGTTTAATTGTGAGTTTTGACTTGTTATGGGAGAAGTAAAGGAAGAAGAGTTTTTCTTATCCTGAAGCCCACCACATGAATCCTTAGGCCATGCTGGGCCTCCGACTATCTTCTAGACCGCTGGACTCCATGTTGTAAAATAATTTTCCTTCAGAATCTCATTGTGTCTATGGGTGATTTTTCCATTTTGTGTGGTAAACTTTTCATTTAAGTGTAACGTGCTTATGGAAAAGTGCACAAATCATAGACATAGAGCTCAATAAATTTTCAGTGAATAGACTCGTCTAACCTCTTCCCAGGGCAAAAAAGAACATTACTAGAAGTTCTCATGCACTCCCCCAGGCACTATCTTCCCACTCTCCCCCAAATGTGACCACTCACACTTCTGCGGAAAAGTCTTCCTTTTACTTCTCTGGTTCTAAGTCAAAGTTCTAATTCTTTCCCCATAAATGTCTTAAAGAACTCTAAGTTTTTCATGTTTTTAAACTAGAGATTGAGAAGTTGGGGAGCATGTTTGGGGGCATCACTGGTGTGGATGTTGATATCTAGTAGAGTTCAGGGCCAGCCCTAGGGCATGCCAGAGACTGAATATAGATTTTTTGCAAGACCCCTGTCTATACACACAATTTAACTAGGAAGTATACTATGAGATTCATAGAGCCATGTGAGAGATAGTGATTTCTCATCAAGATTTATAATAAGGGTTACAGGACAAGTCCTTAAGTGTTTGTTTATTGTCCAATCAATGCAGTTAGAGAGTTAGTACCACACCGGCGCTATTTATTCCTCCTTGGGTCCAAGAAATCTCTGTTCTTGTCCTTTATTGTCAAATGCCTTGTTTCTGGCTAATTTTACGTCTCCTACCAGAAGAAAAGATAATAATGCTGACATTACTTACAAACTGTCAAGGCTCTTCTGGACCATGAAACAATACAACTCTTCTTGCCTGTTTCTAATTCTGTTTATTTAATTTTGGCTGCGTTATTCCTTGTGATGCTGCGTGGTTTACCATGCCGTCCTTAAATACTGGCTTCCAATGACATTCTCCATGTTATCGTACTTTGTCAAAATGCCTAAGAATGCAAATTTTACCCAAAGTGTGCAGGAATTTTTGAATAAGGATTCGTTTTTTGGTCATGCTGAATTTGCCATTAGGAATTTACAATATTCACATAGAACAATACATCTTCCAACATGCTTTCTTGAACTATGTAAGGCCGCATTGATCACATCTGTAGAAAGTGACATCTATCATGGTGACCGAAGTTCTATACATGTCCCTGAGCAGGGAGAATGGGTGAAGTGACCTTGAACAGAGAAAGAATAACAGTTCCATTCTCAGGGTCATGTCTGTGCCTCACCTTGTACGGTTTAAGATGGACCTGAAGGTTAATAATGTCACCACATCAATAGGAGGCAAGAGAAGACATTGATCAGAACAATCTGTTGGCTTTGCTCTGCAAGGATCTTAAAAGTCCTTTGATGAGATAAATGTTGTCACCTCTGGAGGAGTGTCCAACCTGCAGGGTGTATAGATTGTCCTAGGTACCAGCAGTACACAAAGTAGAGGATGCTTGCCACTACCTGCACTGACTTCAGGTGTCGTAGATCAGAGGCACTACCACAGTTGGAAGATGGGCAAGAACCAATGCACAGGCTCAAACATCCAGCTCAATCCCAAGAACTCATTGCCGCTCACCCAAGAGCCTGAGGTCCTAAGCTTTCCTTGTGTCTGACATGAGTGAAAATCATCTAAAATCAGTGTGTCAATACCACTCTTCTGAACCAGTTGAGCATGATTCCATGACTCAATACCAGATTAGCTCCAGAGTCCTATAATGGTGCATAGATGTGATCCCAGAGTTCCTTGGGGTCCTGGTCAATTCCAAGAGTAAGGTAGAGGATCAAAGAATGCCTAAAGAGAAGCATGGGGTACATGAGGGTCCAGGCCCGAGTGTGGGTCTTTCCGAAGGGATCTGCAGGCCCTGGGTGGTTCCAGGCACCAAGGCAAGACATAGAAATTTTCAAAGAACGCACTTCAAAGTGTGGGGGCTCCTGAGGCTTGTGGCCTGGGAAAGGGGCCTGGATTTCACAGGTATAAGGAAGGTACTGATTTTGATAAGATTACTAAGATAAAGCTTTCTGTGTCAGGTTTCTTGATCCCAAGGTCTCCCCTATACCCCCTATTTCCTGAAAGATCTGTTCTGGTAGCAAGAGAGAGAAAAAAAGGCATGCTTATGTTTTGTTTTGTTTTGTTTTGTCTTGTTTGTTTTCAGTGAGGAAAACACCACAGAAATTGTTTGTGTCTTACGGTCAGTCTTGGCGACTCACTAGATGCATATCTTTAAGTATGATATTAACCACCATTTGACTTGGTTTATCTTTCGAGATAAACCAATAGGCATAAAATAATACACAATAAAACTCACAAGGTGTTGCCAGAATTAATATGAGATAATGTGAGTAAAAAATATTTTGCAAGCTATAAAGCATTATCCAAATATATAATGTGGTTTTTAAAAAATGTTTATATGCATACTAATTGTCCAGTCAAGATCTTTCAATTCACTCTCTTCTGAATCATAATTTAGAATTTATACTGATTATATGATTTGAAATCTATGTCCTGAGTCCAGTAAAGGATACAGTGGTCCCTTTTTTTGTTCCCCTTCTTTCTTCTTGATAGTTCCTTGGCTTTGAGTCCTTGATTCTGGCCTGCTCCAAGCACTAACCTATGTGTTATGCTTGCACTGAAGTAGAATAAACATAATAACCTACCTATTTTTCTAACCAAAATGTATTATCAAACCTATCAGTCTTGATAATAAGGGATACGTACTTGCTCGACCCAGGTAGCTAAAAAGAAGTGAATGAGCGAGGGCACCATGGGCACAGCCTTGACTGGCCCTGAGCCTCTGGCACCAAGTGAGAAGGAGGAGCCTGGGGAGTTTTCAAGTAAGGTGTGGGAGGCAGCCTTTAAAATGACCTCCAAGAATCCCCACTGCCCTCGTCTACCTCCTTCCCCCGAAGGTGGGCTGGCCTACTGCCTTGCTCCTAATGAAGAGTACATAAACAGAAACAGCTATCCACTTTCAGGATTAGACTCTAGGAAGAGTCTCATCTTCCACTGGATTCTCTTCTTTTTTGGTTCTAATGAAGCAAGCAGTCATGGTGGAGAGGCCCATGTGGCAAAGAGTTGAGGACAACCTGTAAGTCAACAACCTGTAAGAAACTGAATCCTACTGACGACCACGTTCTACGGGAAGGGGACTTTTCCCTAGCTAAATCTGATGGGATCCTATTCCTGAAGGACATACTGACTATAGCCATGTGGGGAACCCTCAAGGAAGAGATCCCGCTAAGTGAGTCTGTAAGAATCTGAGAGAGAGTAAATGTGTGCTATTTCAAGGTGCTAATTTTGTAGCAATTTGTTATGTTGCAATAGATAACTAATACATTTAAAAAACTTCTAAGCATTACTAAATGTAATGAGTAAATGTAACTCTAACGAAGACAGTCCCCTACGGGAGAAGATCAAATATTTATTAGCTTTCAAACAGTCTAGTTTAATTCTGTTACAATGAATACTGCTACAAACACACTTACAAAATTATCCAAGTTTCATTTTTAAAATATTTCTAAGTGCCTGGAAGAATATTTCTTTGTCAAATGAATCAGCACAGCTGACATGAACTTACTGTGTCTACCTTCAGAAGTAATTCCCCTGTTCGCTCAGCTCTACTGTTTCCATCAGAGAAAATATTCTTTTGTCTTCACCTGGAGTCTACTCATCTGTTCATTTTACAGTTGAAATGAACTGGGATTCCCCAGATGGAGTGACACACCTGAAGCCACAGGCTCATGAAGGCAGGGGCAGTGCACAATGAATTCCAGCTTTTGCTGTGACTGCCTCTTCTTCAGGAAACACTGGTGATTCCTCTGTGACCATGTCTGTACCTCTGCATCTTTCCCGGTTGTGCTGTGCCACTTCACACCTCCGTACTGCTGGAGCCTTCCAGCCGGTCCTCTGCATTCCTTCCAGTTCTTTCTGCATACCGTGTGAAGATAAATCTTCCTACAACTTCACTTTCATCCCACCCCTCCCTTGACCAAGAATCACTAAACGACAACTATAGTTTTCTAAATCAGATTCAAACTCCTCTGCCTCATTGTCAAATCCTCCAGAAACCAGCCCCAGCTTACACACACACACCTATCTCTATTCCCTGCTCTGCCCAGCACACCCGCCGTGGCACCATCGCCCATGCCTGCCTTGTGCCCTGCTGTGATATATTTTTCCCCACTTGCCTTTTTTAATGTTAGGTTAGTCTCTCCTCTCCCCTAACGCCTTTCCTTCTTCCTGTTATCAGTCTTTAAAGAACAGGTTTAAAGAACAACTTTAGCTCCATTTTTTTCCCTCAATGCTTTCCATTACCTAACATACAATATACTTCCCCTGTTTATCCTGTTTATTGTCTTTCCTCCCCCTGTGGAATATAAGCTCCATGAAGACAGGGACATTTTTACTATTTTATTCACTGCTATCATCCCGGGGTCTAGAATAATGTCTGGCACAGAGGAACCACTCAATACATATTTGAATTAACAAATGAAATTGTACTTGTTCTATGAAGTTCTCCCTCACACTTCTTTTAATCTGCAGACACCTAAACATTCTGTTTCTTTAGCACCCAGTCAGGCTTTAATTGTCTTAAGAGTTCTGTTTTGTTTCTCTGAATTATAGACTTATTTCTGTATGTTTGTTTGTATAAGCCCAACCTCCTTTTCTCCCCTCTTGTTCTAGAAATAGACTTGCCACCCCATTTCACCTAACTCCACAGAGGTGGATCCTAGGTTGGGTCATTCCTCTGGCCACAGACAATGGTCAACGGATGGGTATAAGACCTAGGTACGACTTCATTATTGAGGTTCCTATAGCTTTTCCTTCGGTTCTACAGTCTACCCTTCTAATAAATCCCCCTTTGTGCTTAAGTTGGTTTGAGTTAACTTTCTGTCAGGTGCAACTTGTAGTCTGTGTCTTGTACTTTCCTTATATTTTTTGACTTGCAAGCCAATACATGTATTTGGTTGTATACAAACTTCTATATTTTAAATGACTGCTAGTTCAGGACAATGTATTCCCCCCACTTGTTACACAAGTGGTGAGTTACTACAGTGAAAAAGTATATCAATTACCTGATTATGTGATCCAGCTTGATCTATATACCAAACAGAAGAGAACAGCAATGGCAATAATGATTGGGGGGGGGGGATAAATGCTCAAGGCAACATTTAAGTGTACTGTATACTATACTTCTTATGGTTCCATTTTCCAGATGGAAGAAACTGAACTCAAAGAAAGCAAATATAAGGTCTGGTTTTACAGGTGCTTGTTGCAGCCTTCTGAGCTTGTTTCTTTCTTTCTTCCTTCCTTCCTGAGTATGCATGAGCAGGGGAGGAGCAGAGGGAGGGGGAGGCGGGGAATCTCAAGCAGACTCCCAACTGCACATGAAACCTGACGTTGGGCTTCATCCCAGGACCCTGAGATCATGACTTGAGCCAAAAGCAAGAGTGGGCCGCCCAACCCACTGAGCCACCCAGGTGCCCTGTAGCTTTCTGATTTCTTTAGTGGTGATGGACCTGGGTGAATTCTCGTTCAGTTTTTAATAGCTTGGCTAAGTTATTTGCCACCAATATTCTCATTTTTATCATTAGGTATAAATGAAGATGACAGCCACTTATTTCTTGGGATTGTTTGAGGGTTTTTTCTTTCTTTTCTTTTTTTTTTTTTTTTTTGAGGTAATATATGTAACTGATATAGCATAGTTTCGTGAGGAAACAGAACTTGAGACAAAAGCTTACATACTAACACTTTTATGGGGAATGTGATCTCAGGGAAGCATGTATGAAGCATGTATGAAGGACAAAGAGGCAAGGAAGGAAGGAAATAAACCTGCCAGATTTTGCAAATTCTCATGTTTCTGCTTCCAAATATTCTGCAACTCCTGGTATGGTCTATCTGGATGGAGAGAAAAGAAATCACATGCTGGTTCCTACTCCCACTGGTCAAAGTTGGGTAACAGAGTGTCTGTTCCTTGTACTTCCAGGGTGTATGACCTACCCTGTCTGACAACTGATACAGGAGATCTCAAAGTGCGAGCCACAGAAAGTCCTTGGGATTCCTACTTGTGCGTCCTCACTCTGCAGACTGATGGGGCAACCAAGTAAGCTATTGAAAAAGCATGGACACCAAGAAGGCTCACAGAATCTCCCATCTCAGTGGCAACAAGAAGGCTCAGAACAGGAAACAGAGAGACTCATACAGCATGAGCAGGTGAAACCATGACAACACAATCCCACCAAAAAGGCAACAACAAGCCCCCCTCCTACCAACATCAAAATGTCTCCTCCAATCCATGAGAATGTGGCTGGTGCCAGACCTTCTGGGTTTTGAACGGGAAGCCATGGTAGACACCTCTGGGGAGACTCCCAGGCGGATCCCAGAATAGTGGCTATGCCCAGTGTGGTGGCTGGTGCTGGAAGACGTTCCATAATGTTGGTATTCTTCCTTGCTTGGGAATCTCAAAGCTCAGACACATGCTGGAATGTCCGTAGCTCTGACGTTTTTAAAATGCAATTCCATTAAGAACAAATAAGACAAGTGGCTTAGGCCGACTACAGTGGACATTAGCTTTAACACCATGAAGATCAGTGACACTGTGTTAGTGAGGTACTCTTGAACTCAGAAGACAAAAAGACCTCAGCATAAGAATACGAGTGTTACTATTTCTCTTCTTATTTTGCCTAGTTAGCGGTAGGTGAGCCATCCATTAGGTCATGTGTGTATTGTTGACAACACACGTGACGAAATTCCCCCTTTCTAAACACCACCAATGGTGTCTAAGATTTTATACCTATCTGGGCAAAGAATGTCTTAATTTCTTAGACATTTGGTTCTCTGGGGTGAGTCCCTGAGGCATCGATGGCTTTCTAATTTCTATAATGGCCTAGGGGCTTTTTGACTTCTTTTTTCCTATTGAAATCTCTGCCAGAGTTGGCCACTTTTCAAGAATGAGCTCCAGAAAAGTGTGAAAGTAGGCAGCTAGTTGGACTCTGACTGTTAAAACACCTAGAGTTGAAAGACCACCTCATGGACCCGATGAAGGGATATGGCAGCAATGATACCTCAAGCCAGGTAACCCCCACAAGATGTCTTTAACATGCAGTTGGCAATTTCTCATGGAGACATTTGATCTTCCAAAATTCCACACATGATTTCCCAAACCTGGCCAAGTAATGTGAGTTACCAGCTTTTTCCTTAACTTGGAATCATTTGTAGTAGTTCTAAAAACTGCCTCAATGTGTGAGTTTCCTTGGACTAAAAGAAAAAAAAATAAGACTTATAGGTTCCAACTGCCTGAACATTTTCTACTTAAAAAAAAAAAAAAAAAAAGAATTATACAGGAAGATAATGGTACATGACTCATGGTAAACAAACACCAGACACATGTTATCTTAATTATCCTGTACTAAAGTCAGGAAATTGTGTGAAACTAAAAAGAAATTGTTCAGAAAGGAAGAATGAGGGATATCCAGAAAACAAATTCAAAGGTTTTATTTTTTCAAATTGTCAATTTGTATAACTTCAAAGTACCACATCAATCAAAGTCAGTCAGAATATAGATAAAAGAACACTTAGATCCCTACTTCAACAGACTAGGTTTCAAATAATGAAGGCTCTATTAATGAAAGTCTCCACTAACTTTATGCAATCTTATCCTATTTTAAATGATCAGAATTATAACTCATTACTCCTATAAAAGCAACATCCCTTAAATCTATTGGCTGCTAATTACATTTCATGCATTCTGTTAGGTGATCTAACATACAAAAATGTTTAAGTTATCCTTGTCTTAGTGGAATTCTCAGTATAGTTTTAAATAAGTGGACATTTGTGAAAATTCCATATTTCATAAAGCATAAGAAACTAGCTTGGAACAGGGTTAGGATTCCTCTCTACAAGGTAATCAATCTCATGTATGTCCTCCTAGAGGTAAGTCAAGGTGGCCAGTGAGGGATGGTGGCAGGTTACACAAAGCTATAGAAAACTTTCATATAGGATTGTTATTTTTATTAATATGTAAATAGACATACTTACACCCAGAACAATATAAGTAGCTTAAAACGTTGCATAAAATATCTAAAGCCATATATTTAGAGTGAAAGAAGAAAAGTAAGAGGTCCCAAATTAGAACCAGGAATAAATGAAAACAAACACATACATTTAATGAGGCTAGAGAGGGGTGACAAATTTGAACTTAAGCTTTCTATCAGTTATTATGCAAAGGGAAATCCAGGCAGCTATGCAATTCACAATGTGCATGAGCTGAAAATCTACCAAGTGCTTTAAAGAAGTGAAAAAAATTTTTAAAAGATTTTATTTATTTACTTGAGAGAGAGACAGTGAGAAAGAGAGCATGGGAAGGGAAAGTGTCAGTGGGGGAAGCAAATCCCCTGCCCAGCAGGGAGCCTGACGCAGAACTCGATTCCGGGACTCCAGGACCATGACCTGAGCTGAAGGAAGTCGCTCAACCAACTGAGCCATCCAGGCACCCAAGAAGTGAAATTGTTCTTGAGAGAAAGAGCAAAAAGGAATTTCTTCTATGGTTGTAGATACAGAAGACAGCAGGTGAAGTAATGAGCAATGCCTTTTAGAAGATTATTATTAGAGTAGACACAAAAGTGAGTTTCATAGGCTGGTTCTCTTATATTGCCCACTCTTAATATATTCCAAGGGCATTTCACAAAATGTTCAGGAAGCAGTTGACTCTACAGGTGTGTGGGTATATAAATAAAATAAATTTTAAAAATTATCTATCTATTTATTTATTTACTTGAGAGAGAGAGAGAACACAAGCAGGGAAGAGGGGTAGAGGGCAAGGGAGAAGCAGGCTGCCCACTGAACAGGGACCCCAATGTGGGGCTCGATGCCAGGACCCTGGGATCATGACCTGAGCTGAAGGCAGATGTTTAACCGACTGAGCCACCCAGGCGCCCCTGGGCTGATTTTTAATACATGCTCCAGAGCCTTATTAGTCACTGTGGTTCTCAAACGAGCAGCATCAGCACTACATGGAAGCCTGTTGAAAATGTATCTTGGGCTCCACCTCAGAACTATGGAATTAGAATCTGCATTTTAGCAAGGTTCCCAAGTAATTCATATGCACAATAATGCTTAAAAAAAACTATTGCTCAGAGAATGGAAGGTATATGCTCTCAGAATATTGTTTTTCTTACCTAAGCTTTTGATAAATAAAATTTTGACCCAGTCACAATTATTCCCTGTGTCTAGGTTATTACCTGGTGTATATTAGGTTCTCCCTAAATGTATGTTGACTCACTCATTGACCGATACAGTTGTATTTTGGAAAAATATAATTAAATATACTTTGTCTTGGACATTAAATATAAATTAGAGTCAACATGCTCCCCAGGACTATTGCAAAGATGCCTTCTTTGCCTTCCACTGCATGATGTCCTCTTTCTATCATCTGCATGTTCTTTCACATAAAAGAGGACAATTCCTCTTTTGTCCCAGATGTCCCAGGTGCTATTGATGTATTAGGACACAGCTGACAAAAATCCAGGGGAAGGAAGCACCGCAAACTCTACTTGAGCACAACACCCCACAATTGCATGGAATTCCTCAACCCTTGACCTACATCATATTATGTAACAAACTTGAGTGTCTATTTTGAGCATGCCCAAAGCTGATACAAGCTCTTTTCTCCAAACCTGTTGAATTCCAGAATTTCGGGGGGAAGAAGAAGCAAAACCTCCAAAGCTCCTCCCCTCCCTCCCACTGCGTCTGAGGCTCCAGGGGTTCTGCCAGCGGATTCCTGACACAGACCCAGAAGCACCAGCTTCCTTGTCCATGATCCCTGCGTGGCTGTGAGTAGGATCAATACTGACAAAGTGGCCCATAAGTGTGTCTTCACCTTACTCTTTAAAACTCACCCGATACATTTTAAACTTCTATAAAGTTAGTTAGAAATGATCAGCCTAATTTTATTTGCAATTATACATTTTTATTTAATATACATGTCTCAATTACAGCTGAAGCGTATTATAAAATTTTAAAACAAACTTTCCAACTATTATAAAAGTCTTTGTCATAATCTTAAAAGCAAGACATGTGTCTTATTCATCTTTGTATTCCTAACACCTAGTACAGTGTTTAGAATATACTAAACACTCAATAAATATTTAAAGATTGAGTGGATAAATGAGCTAGAACACAGGCACTCTCCTTACGGACACTGAGCTCAACAGCCTTTCGGTCCCACCAATCACTGTAAGTGAAATCAACAGAGAATCAAGAAATGGTATCATACACCATTTTTAATGTAACTTGTATGAGACTCATCAACCATTTGATAATTAGAAATGATCAAAAAGTAAAAAAAAAGCTTCCGCAAAACCCAGTGACTTACACATTTACATTCCTGATTATAAAAGATTCTGAAATAGATTTTATATGGCTTCAGAGTATACACTTTATAACCACAATTAGCCGGAGCATGTGTGACGTAGGAATTCTGACCTCTCTCTGCACTTGGAAGAGTTGGACTCAGACCTCAAGGACACACATACCTAACGGAATATTTAGAATACAGCCTCCACAGGGCTGAGAGTCACAGAGTCTGATAACTTGGTGTCAAACTACCTTTGTAGTGCAGCATGACATTAACTTGGGGGAGAACTACATACAGTACTCTGACTGTTTCTGGAAAATTAAGGGGCATCTTTTGCAAATAAGTCACTGAAGGCCATAGTGGAAGGACACCAGGACTCGAATGGATTTTATGCATTTTGAGTGTGGAGTTAGTAACAGGGCCAGACCCTGCCGAGAGATCGGCTTCTTTGCACAGAAACCCTAACGGATGTGATTCCCCAGCGTGGTGGAAACCAGAAGACACAAACTGGAAAGTTGCAAAAAGCTGAGAAGATAAACTTAAAGGAGGCCTTGTTTTATCAGCATCATGTAAAGAAAACAGTCTTTGAGAAATGTTAGGGAAAGAGATGCGGGGAGACAGGTGTAATCCCTCTTCAGCTGCACACTCAGGAAGAACTCCCGAAACTTCCTATAAAACACCAAATTAAGGAAGGGATGTGGAAGCAGCAAGAGTAGGCCAAAAGGTCATGAGAGCTGAGTGTGAAACTTGGAGCCACAGAGAAACCCAGCAGAAGACTGGGACAGAACTTGTCTCATCTCTGCACGATAGTCCCGTACCTTTTGATGGATCGGCTCCTCCAGTTCAGGCTGAACGTTCCCACAGGAGTTTGAACCAAGCATTTCCCCCAGCCTGAGAGCAGGGGTCCGAGCACAGAGCAATTTTGACTGCTGTTATTTGACGATCAAAATCGAAAGTGGTACTTTTTCTTCTCTTTTAATAAATCCACCCTTTGACCTACTGTAGACATTATGTTTGTAAGTGGGGAATTAGTGCAGGTACTTACAGGAGTCTGTCCTTATCCATGGTTTCTGTTAGCTTCGGGCAACCGTGCTCTGGAAGCAGACAATCCTCCTTCCAACATGTCATCACAAGGTCAGTAGTGGCCTCCCACTAAGTCACAATGCCTACATCATTCACCCCACTTCATCTCCTCACGTAGGCATTTTATCTTCTGATATCATCTCAAGAAGAAGCGGGAGTACAGTGCAATAAGACATTTTGAGAGAGAGAGAGAGAGAGAGACCAGTTACATAATTTTTATTACAGGAAATTGTTATAATTGTTCTATTTTATTATTTGTTATTGTTGTTAAGGTTTTGCTCTGCCTAATTTATAAATTAAACTATCATAGATATATACATCCAGGAAGAAAACATAGTATATGTAATGTGCCATCTGGTCTCAGGTATCCACGGGTGGTCTTAGAATATATCCCCTGCAGTGAAGTGGGGACTCCTGTGTGTGATCTTCTGGGAGACAGTCGCACAGTTTGTCCACCAAGACCCAGAGCCAGCAAAGTGCCCCATCCTTGTAAAGGGGCCTGGATAGTTTCTGAAATTGCTAGCATGATATAAACCCTGTCTGTTTCTTTATGTATCTAGGTCACACACAGGTGGCCCAGGGGTCAAACTGTGATTTAGCATGCAGAGTAGTTTGAAAAATGAAATGAGCATTTAAAAACCAGGGGACTTCAAGTTGAGAACATTGATTATACTTTTTCTGCAAAATTTGGAAAAGTTGCCTTCACTGGGCCCATATTCCCACAGGGTGGCATTGGGGTGGAGTTGACTAGCAAGTACCTCCTTTAGAAGGGGCCCATCACAGGCCCCGTCACTCTGGATTCGGTAACTGACCATGAGGCAGTGAGGGTTGATGGAGAAGGCCCTGTGCTCTTACATCAGGCTTCCCACAGCCACACACATCTCTGCCTGGGCCCCGTAGCCTGTGATGTTCTTGTGTTCCCCTTCAGAATTTTTACTATTAGTGCCAGCCATCTCCAGTTTCTTGTTCTTTACACTTGCCTCCCCGACCAGGGAAGAATGCCTCATTGTCATTGCTTATCAACTCACATATTCTGTGGTTCCTACATATCAGAAGAGTGGGACATATTCTTTTCTCCAGTTGGTAAATCTGAAATCAGAGAGTAGGAACTATATTGGAATTATCCAATTTTGACACCTTCAGCTTAGCTCAGAGGGAAGTGATTTGACAAACCTGAAGAGTCCCCACAGTGTGGTTTGGGAGCAGGAAAGAGGGACCGATGTCCCAAATCATCTTATTTGCCACATCTGGGGCAACTCACATTCATGATTTGCTAGTCGTAGTATTCCATGTGTTCATATCCTGGGGATCTTTTTTATTGAGCTTATAGTTGCAAATCGATTAAAACCAAGGAAGAAATCTGGATCCTTCTATGGCTTTCCAGGGCTCCGAAGTTTATCTTTGACAGTGAGCTAGAGATAAAAATATGATACTTTCCTTTCCAGTCAACATTTTTAAAAAGTTATTTCTTTGAATACCTGTCTATTTATGGTTGTAGTAGGAGAAAGGTAGTCTCTGGGGAAATTAGGCACAAGATACATATTTGCTAATTAAATGAATGAGTGAACATCAGAGGGAATATCTAGAAAGTTGATTTGTAGCCTGGAGCATATTGGCAGCAAAGACTGAGTGGTGGAGAATAGTGTTATGAAAGCATGCAGCGGTTATGATGACCCAGGTGGCATCAGTTACCAACCAAAGCTGGAAGGACAGAAAAAAAAATGAGAGAAAGGCAGGACAAATGACCGATTTTGTGCTGGTGATCACTTTTCCCGGATATTTTGCAGAATTGCTGTAGAGCAATCATAGAACAATGGTGGTAGTGTTCTATCGCAAATATTCCAACTGTACAAAGAAGGAAAAAAAATCAGAGAAAGTAATGATCAGTCCTATTCACTTAAAAAGAAAAGGCCCAGCATGATTCTCCAAACGTAAAACTAGAAAAATTTTCAAGCATTTAATCCCGCTAGTCAAGTTACAGTTTGTGGGCTTCTCATGTTCCACTCTAGCCTGCCATGACACAGTAAGGCAGCTCAAGAAGGTGTGGAGACTTCTGTGTGAATGTAGCTGAGAACATCAGCATTTCCCCCCTTGCCTCCTGGAAATCATCCAAAAGCAACAAGGAGAATGAAAAAAAAAATGCATACCCCATTTTTGGTGAGATTAGGAGACAGGTATATTCTCCAGACTCCAAAATATGTAAAAGAACACCAAACGCCATGGAGTTAGTAGGAGAAAGGGAAAAATGTAAGAGAAATACTCTTACAGGGTAAGAGAACCAAGGGTGGAAGATCTAGGTGAGAACCAGCAGAAATACACTATTAAAAGTGAGAGGCTGGTCCTGAGAGGTAAAATTTTCCCCATGTGTGACAGATTGTGTGAATGGTTCAAAATATTAACTCACCCTTCCTATCAGTCTCTCCTACTACCCTGAACTTTCTAGCCCCTTCCTAAACAGGGCTATCCTTGCTCAAGATCGATAAATCCCACTCCACTGGCATCAGTGTTGGCCATGAAACGTGCTTTAGCTAATGAAATGTGAGTGGGGTAACGGGTACCACTTTAGAGCAGAAGCTTTAAAGAGACACCGTATGGTTCTGCCACCTCTCTTTCCCCTCAGCTCTAGACCAGCAACGTCTCTGATAGGGACACTTGGATTAAAGAGGATGTGTTTCAGAATCACTCAACCCGTGGGTCAACTGCTATAAAATGAGTGAGAAGCAAATCTTTGTTGAAGCCGGGAGGACTTGGTGGCTATTTGTTACAACACAACTTAGCCTAAGCCAACCGATGTGAATGTTTTCAACAAGAGACCAGCGGTTGTGGTGATCTAGGTTTAGAGCAGAGACTTCTCTGGGTGGGGATTGGTTTAAAGCAGAAGGGAGAACTTTACTCTAAGAATCACACAAAAGGCTGTATGTACAAGAAAAAGTCTGTCTCTACAACAGAAGAAAAAAAGCAGTTAGCATGGGATACTTTGGGGAAATATACTGATGTTATCATTCTCATAGGAGGAAAGATTGTCTAGAAAAATAGGAGACTAAGGTTAGTAAAGGTTTGTAAATACAGTTATAATTACAGAAAGCAAAATAGAACAAAAGTAAAAAGGCTTCCTAAATATTAGAAGAACAACAGGCCTCCTCCCCCCACCAAAAGAAAGTCCACATAATGGAAGACTTCTTTAAACAGTATGAAAACAAAACCCACCAAGTTCTATAGTTCTGTAGAATGAAACCCAGATATACCCACGGATGGGCTTGACTCACAAATTAAAGAGAAAGACTTTCAGATTTGATTATTGTGTTGGCACACTGTAAGGTGGCTCCTTAGATGTCTGCTTCCTAGGGTTCATGCCTTTGTGTAGTACCATCACTTGAGTGTGGGAAGGAATGGGGAGTTGTGACTTGCTTTTAATCAATGTAATATGGCAAAGGTGATGAATGTAACTGCCATAATTATGTTCCATCTTGATAGCCTACTCCCTCTAAAGATTTTCTTTACTGGTTTGATGAATTAAACAACCACATTGGAAAGTCCATGTAGCAAGGAACCAGAGGTGGCCCCCAAGTACTGTGGAAAGCCTCTAGGAACTGTGGTTGGCCTCTAGCTGCTGAGGATGGCCCTCAGAGCCAACAGGAAGCTGGAATCCTCAGTCCTACAACCATAAGGATATAAATTCTGCCAACAACTAAGTGAGCTTGTAAGACTATGCTTCCCCAATGAAGATTTCGTCTCTGCCAACACCCTGGCTGAAGCTTTGTTAGACTCTAAGCACAGGACCTAGCTAAGGGATGCCTGAAATTTTGACCCCCACAAATTGTAAAACAATAAATTTATACTGTTTAAAGCTATAATTTGTATGCAACAAGAAAAAATTTTAGTATAATCACAAAGCCAAGTTTAATGCTTTATTGTACACAAGAGAAACATCTAAAAGAGAATTATTCAAAAATGTTGAAAATAAAGGATGAGGAAAGATGTGTTGGGCACATGCACACAAAAGGCAAACACAGATTGTAATCATCAGACAAGTAGAATTTGAAATAAAAACATTAAGACAAATAAAAATGTGAAGAGTACAATTCAAAGTAAAGCCATAATAGCAATGACTATTATATACTACACTACATTGTGGCAACATTCATAAAGCAGAAATAGAAAAGTCAAGAAGAAATTGACATAAAAATATTGGTAGTAGATTTTTTTCCCTCTCAGTTCAGAAGAGATCAAGGGTTCAAAAAATGTGAAAAGGCATAGAAGACCTAAATAATGTCATTAATAAGTAAATAGTTCGATAATATATATCAAGTTTCTTTCCTAATAATAGGAAACATATCCTCATCTTAAGTATCCCAGAACTAATACTTTATATTAGCCTACACAGGAAACCTCAACAAACCCCCAAAAGTTAAGTAATATATTTAAAATTCTCTGATTGTAATGAAAACCACCCAGAAATTAATAATGATAAAAGCCTCTGCTACCTAAAAATGAAAATACAAAACAAACAAAAGCATAAAATCTTCAACTGTTGGCTCAAAGAAGGGATACAAACTGAAGCATATGGAGAAAATATAAAGAAAATACAAGGAATAGAAAACATACATATCAAAACATAAAGGATAGAGCTAATGCAATTTTGAGAGGGACACTTAGTAGTGTCATGTGCTTATATCAATGAACAAGAGTGAAAACAAGCATCTTAAGAACAGGATAATATACTGAGAAATGCAAAAGGAGGGCATACAAAAAGAAAAGCAGAAATTAATAAATTAAAAAATGGAAAAACAGTAGCAAATGTAAATATATTCAAAATCAGACTTTGGAATATACAGCAAAATAGACATATAGATAGCTGAATAATTAGTTGACAGGAAATATTCACAGCCGTTAATATACACTGGAATGATGTTCAACTCTGCTTTTACTATAAGAGAAATATAAAATGAAAGCACACCTAGGTACCATTTTTTACTAATCTGATTGGCAAACATTCAAACACTTGATGACATATTGTGTTAGAGAGGCCTTGAGGAAATAAACTCTCTTTAACAGTTCTAATGTGTGTGAAAAATTGTACTGTCTCTGGAGATGGGAATTTGGATATATCTAGCAAGACAACAACTCCATAAACCTCAACAATCCACTTTTAAAATTTTATCCTGCAGATATGTTCATGCAAGGATGAACAAGTTTATTCACTGAAGCATTGCTTGTCAAAACAAAATATGAGCAAAAATCCAATGCTCATGATTTAATAAACTATAATCATCTATGTAAAAATATACTGTGCACCTGCAAACAAGAAGGAGAAGGTTATTTATGCACTGATATGAAAAGATCTCCAAAACAGAATGTGAAATGAAAGGGGAAAGGTAGGGGCTCCTGGGTGGCTCAGTGGGTTAAAGCCTCTGCCTTCTGCTCAGGTCATGATCCCAGGGTCCTGGGATCGAGTCTCGTATCAGGCTCTCTGCTCAGCAGGGAGCCTGCTTCCTCCTCTCTCTCTGCCTGCTTCTCTGCCTACTTGTGATCTCTGTCTGTCAAATAAATAAATAAAATCTTAAAAAGGTGGGGGGGAGGTAAAGACCAGTGTGTAGAATATCCTGCCATTTATCTAAAAAGAAAAAAATACATATCTTCATAATTCCCTGTGTGAGCATTAAAAATTTCTAAAAAGGATACCTAAGACTGTAATAGACGTGGTTACTTGTTCAGGGGTTTAGGAAGTCTGTAGGCGGGGAATGTAAAGAGTTTTATACTTTTTGGTCAAACATTTGAAAAGATAACTTTTCAAAAACTGTAGTTTTAGAATCTAATATGTGCTGCTAGATTAAAGTACAAATTAACAATATTTTTATGGCAAAATAAATCTCTATAGCACATCATTTTGCTTATTTCTTCCATGATAAAAGTCTGTATGACTCAGAGATACTATTTCTCAGTAATAATTTAAATAACTAGAATTTTAACTATCACTATGGACCTGTTGGTGGGAATGTGAAGATTAAAACTTGTCTTAAAATAAGTTGATTTTGAATCTATGAATATTATGTGAAATCCATTATGCATCTACATTTTAATCAGTTGTTGATTAAATTGTTAACTACCCCATGGTATATGTAAATACATAAATATAAATATATAAAGAAAATAGATATATAAAACAGTTGGTCAGCATCAGGGTCTGCAGTAGATCAATTAAATCAAAAGGATGAGCCTCAAATTAAATGTAAGTAGGGTTTTGGCACTATTAAGTGAGTTGTGTTTTTAGCCTTTGTGGCTAGAAACTGGGGAGTGGGAAGCTTTCAATATGAGAAAGATGCCCAGCTGACTACACCTGGCCCCACAGCACAAGAAGATGGGAAAGGACCAGCTCTAAGATAGTCTTTTCTCTCTGTGTCAGGAAGTAGACTGTAGGCTACCTGCACCCAAGTTCTAGAAGATGCTTATAGAATGTAGATTTTTGTGCCTCACCCCATCATCATACTCTCTGGAAGTGGGATCTATGAATCTGATCACCCTCTGCCCTATGGAAGCTAGAGAAAATAAATTTAATCCTAATCTTTTTAGGAATAGTAATAATGGCTCCCAGTGAAAACTTAGTTTATGAGAGCTCAGTTTATGCCAGGCATTGTGATAAGTGCTTGGAAATTTCCTGAAAGAGCTTTAATAAGTAAGTACATTTCTTTAGTACTAAAACTTACATTCAAAAGGAGGCAAGGGCAAGGGTGCCTGGGTGACTCAGTTGGTCAAGGGACTGATTCTTAGTTTCAGCTCACGTCATGATTCCAGGGTTGAGGGATTGAGCCCCACATCAGTCTCTGCGCTTAGCAGAGTCTGCTTGGGATTCTCTCTCTCCCTCTGCCTCTGCCCCTGCCCTTCCAAGTGTGCATACACATTCTCTCTCTCTCTCTCTCTCTCTCTCTCACACACACATACACACACACACAAGTAAAATCTTAACAAAAGAAAGAGGAGGCAATGGTCAGCTAAATTTAAGTATTTCCATGTTACTGAGCAATGGAATAAAAAATGTACAGGCAGCTTTACATAATCTAGTTTAAGCTTAGTTATGTATATGTTTTAAATGTCTTAACTGGCAAAACGCTTTTGGCAAAAGTGAGGTGCAATGTCAGAAAAAATGATGTTTGTAAATATGACATTATTTTTTAAAATGCATTAAACTCACTGCGGAATGAAGATCCATGAAAGATAGTTAATTAAAGCTAGAAAATGGAATATGAAAGTATCTTTTGTCCTTGAATCAAATGACCAAAGAAACTAAAAGCTATTAACAAATCTTTTTTGCTCCTGTTGGGTTGAATGAACTATTCCATTCCAATAGGCAAAGGTTGATTTCATCTGTTACTTTATCGGTCACAGAAAACTCCTGTTCTATATTTAAGAAGTAGAAGGAAAGCTTTTTGTTTAAATTTAAAAAGAAGAAGTAGTATTAGGTCAACAATTTTGTCTTCTAATTTCTATATGTAATACCTGAAATTGTTAGTGTAGCTAGTGAGTATTCACTAAGTAATTATGTCTCATGAATTAGCAAGGCAGTACACATTAATGTTTTTTATATATTATGATTTCTGTTGTAACTTTTTATTTTTCTTCCTCAAGTTTAAGAATTCTGGTTTGGAAGACTGGAAAGTGTACTGCACCAAGAGTTACAACTTGTAATCTCATTACAGCTTTCGTACTGGAAGCTGAATGTGTTTGGGAAAGGTTTTGCTTTTTTCTGCTGAGGAGGGAGGGGAATTGATTGAACATCTCTAATATTTCAGACAATTCACACATATATCTCATTTAATTATTATTCTTTCCATTTTGTAAAAAGCCACCCAAGCTAAGAGAGATATGTCACTTGCCCAGGTTACTCAGGTAGTGGATGCAAGAACTGGTTTCAAATCCTGCTTTGATCTACCTGATTCTAAGAAGTATCCCACGCAGACTCTCAGGTATTACAGGTACTTCTCTGTAAAAACCAAAGGATTGATGAACTTAAATTTCCTTTCAACCCTGATCCTGAACACAAACCATCCTCCGCTATCTCTCAGTATAATTCCCTTCTAAGGTCATTGAGAGTATCGATAGTTTGTTACTTTTTATTGCCAAGTAATTGTCTACACTAAGTATGTACTACAGTTTGTCTAACCCTTCACCTAGTGAAGGGCGCCTGGATTGCTTCCTCTTTTGGATTACTATAAATACAGCTTGAACACTTTTGTACAGTCTCTTTGTGTGTGAACATGTCTTCATTTCTATGGGATAAATGCTCAGGAGGATAAATCCTAGGTAGTGTGGTAGTTGCATATTTCATTTGATGAGAGACAGCAAATGGTTTTAAGATTTTATTTATTTGAGTTTTGTCTGGATGTTTGTTTAGAGAGTGAGTTGTGGGGAAGGACAGAGGGAGAAAGAGAATCTCAAGTAGACTCTGCTGAGCACAAAGCCCAAAACAGGGCTTGATCTCATGACCCTGAGATTATGACCTGAACTAAAATTGAGAGTGGGCCGCCTAACCGACTGAGTCACCCAGGTGCCCCTGCAAATGGTTTTTTAGGAATGGCTGTATCATTTCACATTCTCAGCAATGTATGAATGATCCAATTTCCTTATATTCTTACCAGCATGTGTTATTGTTATTTTTTATTTCAGTCATTCTGATAAGTGTATAGTGATCACCTTCTTGTGGTTTTCTTTCTTCTTCTTCTTCTTTTTTTTTTTTTTTTTTTTTGAGATTGTACTTATTCATTTGAGAGAGAGTGAGCAAGTGAGTGACAGAGAGAAGGAGCACAAGAAGAGGGTGTGTGGAGGGAGAGGAAGAAGCAGACTCTCCACTGAACAGGGAGCCTGACTCAGGACTCAATCCCAGGACTGCAGGATCATGACCTAAGCCAAAGGCAGGTGCTTAACTAACTGAACCACACAGGCACCCCTTTCTTGTGGTTTTAATTTGCATACCTCTGGGGCACCTGGGTGGCTCAGTTGGTTGGGTGTCTGCCTTTAGTTTGGGTCATTGTCCCAGGGTCCTGGCTGGGACATCAGGCTCCCTACAAAGTGGGGAGACTGCTTCTCCCTCACCTGTTCCCCCTGCTTGTGCTCTCTGTCAAATAAATAAATAAAATCTTAAATTTAAAAAAAATTGCATATTCCCGATAGCAACACTGAACATTTTTTCATGTGCTTACCTGTCATCTCTGTATCTTTTTTAGAAAAATGACTGTTCATGTTTTTTGCCCATTTTCTATTTGTATCATTTGGCTTTTTGCTAATGGTATTCTAGAGTTCTTTATATATCCTAGACACTAGTCCCTCGTCAGATATATGTTTTGCAAATATTTTCTCCCTCATTTTCTTATCAGAAACTATCACAAAGTAAAAGTTTTCAATTTTGATGAGTTATAATTAGCAAGTTTTTCTTTTGTCATGTTTTTGGTGTTAAATTTAAGAACTCTTTACCTAGCTGTATATCCCAAAGATTTTTTTCCTTTAATCTTTTCTGAAAGTTTTATAGTTTTATGTATTGTGTTTAAGCCCATTTTCCATGTTGGGCTAATTTTTACATCAGGCATGAGGTTTAGGCTTTTAGGTTGTTTTGTTTTGTTTTGTTTTTTAAGTAGGCTCCACACCCAGCGTGGAGCCCAATGTGGGGCTTGAATTCATGATCATGAGGACAAGACATGAGCTGAGATTAAGAGTCTGATACTTTGACTGAGTCATCCTGAGGTTTATTGTTTTACCTATGAATATCCAGTTGCTTCAACACCATTTGTTTAAAAGATTATTCTTTCCACCATTGAATTGTTTTTGCACTTTTGTCAAGTTGGGCATATATGTAGGAGTCTATTTATGGGATCTTTATTCTTTTCCATTGATCTATATCTCCATCATTTCACCAATATCACATTGTCATTGTTTACTGTTGCTATATAGTAAACCTTAATATCAGCTAGGGAGATTCCTCCTACTTCATTATTCTTCTTCAAGATTATTTAATCTAGAGGCGCCTGGGTGGCTCAGTGGGTTAAGCCGCTGCCTTCAGCTCAGGTCACCCTCTCAGGGTCCTGGGATCGAGTCCCGCATCGGGCTCTCTGCTCAGCAGGGAGCCTGCTTTCTCCTCTCTCTCTCTGCCTGCCTCTCTGCCTACTTGTGATCTCTCTCTGTCAAATAAATAAATAAAATCTTTTAAAAAAAAAAAAAAAGATTATTTAATCTATTTTAGGACCTGTGCCTTTCCATATGTGTTTTATTTTATTTATTTATTTTTAAAGATTTTATTTATTTATTTGTCAGAGAGAGTGAGCACAAGCAGGGGGAGCAGCAGACAGAGGCAGAGGGAGAAGCAGGCTCCCTACTGAGCAAGGAGCCTGATGTGGGGCTTGGTCCCAACACCCTGAGATCATGACCTGAGCTGAAAGCAGACACTTAACCAACTGAACCACCCAGGTGCCCTCCATATGCATTTTGGAATACGTTTGTTTACATCTAGAAAACAACCTGTTGAGAATTTGATAGAAATTGTATTAAACCTACAGATCAGGGACGCCTGGGTGGCTCAGTTGGTTAAGCAGCTGCCTTCGGCTCAGGTCATGATCCCAGCGTCCTGGGATCGAGTCCCACATCGGGCTCCTTGCTCCACAGGGAGCCTGCTTCTCCCTCTGACCTGCCTTCCACTCTGTCTGCCTGTGCTCGCTCTCACTCGCTCTCTCTCTCTCTGACAAATAAATAAATAAAATCTTTAAAAAAAAAAACCCTACAGATCAATTTGGGGGGACTTTTCAACTTTACTATACTGAGTCTTTTAATCTGTGGACATGGTATGGGTCTTCATTTATTTAGATGTTATTTTATATCTTTTATCAGCATTTTGTAATTTAAACATATCAATTCTATACATATTTTAAATTTATACCTAAATCTTTCATTTTCTTTGGAGTAATAATAAATGTTACTGTGTTTTTAATTCTGCTTTGCACTTGTTATTGTTAATATATAAAAGTACAATTGATTTTGTGTTTTGACCTTGTAACCTGTCCTGCAACCCTGATGAACTCATGTACTCATTCCAGGAGTTTATTTGTAGATCTCCTGGGGTTTTCTATGTAGACAATTATGTCATCTCAAATAGAGAGAGTTTTATTTATTCCTTTCCAAGTTGTATTGCTTTTATTTCTTTCTCTTGCTTTTTTGCAGTGGCCAGAAATTTCAGCATTAGTTGCCTAAGAGCAGTGAGAGTGAATATCCTTGCTTCATTACTAATCTTAGAGGAAAGGCATTGTTTTTTAAAAAATTTAATTTAATTTAATTTTTCAGTCTTCCAAGATTCATTGTTTATGCACCACACCGAGTGTTCCATGCAATACGTGCACTCATTAATACCCATCACCCGGCTCACCCAATGCCCCAACCCCTCTCCCCTCCAAAACCCTCAGTCTGTTTCTCAGAGTCCACAGTCTTTCATGGTTTGTCTCCCCTTCTGATTTCACCCAAATCACTTCTCCTCTCCACCTCCCAGTGTCCTCTGTGTTATTCATTATGCTCCACATTCAGTTTTGACCACTACGTCTGATGTTAAATGTAGGTTTCTTGTAGATGCTCTTTACCAAGTTGGGTTAGATCTTCTCATTATTAACTTACTGAGAGGTTTTTTGCTTGTTTTGTTTTGTTGTAATCATAAATGAGTGTTGGATTTTGTCAAATGCTTTCTTTGCATCAGTTTATATGATAATATGATTTTTCTGCTTTAACTTGGATTATATTGATTGATTTTCAAATGTTAAACCAGTCTTGCAAACCTGGAATAAATCCCATTTGGTCAAGGTGTATTATTTGCTAATCCTTTTAAAGAATTTCTGCATCTAAGTTTATGAGAGATATTGCTCTGTAGTTTTCTTTTGTATGTGTGTGTGTGTGTTTTATTGGTTGAGAGTAATATTAGCCTTCTAAAATCAATGAGAAATTGTTCTCCCCTTTTCTATATTCTAAAAGAGATGGCATAAAACTGATATTAATTATTCTTTAAAGATATTATAGAATTTGCCAGTGGGGATATCTGAGCATAGAGATTTATTTTTCTGGAGCTTTTTTTTTTTTTTTTTAAAGATTTTATTTATTTATTTGACAGACAGAGAGCGATCACAGTAGGCAGAGAGGCAGGCAGAGAGAGAAAGGAGGAAGCAGGCTCCCCGCTGAGCAGAGAGCCTGATGCGGGGCTCCAACCCAGGACCCTGGGATCATGACCTGAGCCAAAGCCACCCAGGCACCCCTTTCTGGAGCTTTTTAATTATAATATTGAAATACTTTTTTTTTAGATTTATTTATTTATTTATTTATTTGTCAGAGAGATAGCAAGCGAGAGAGCGAGCACAGGCAGACAGAGTGGAAGGCAGAGTCAGAGGAAGAAGCAGGCTCCCTGCGGAGCAAGGAGCCCGATGTGGGACTCGATCCCAGGACGCTGGGATCATGACCTGAGCCGAAGGCAGCTGCTTAACCAACTGAGCCACCCAGGCGTCCCTGATGGTATAAAATAATTTAGATTATGTATTCATCTTGGTTGAATTTCACTAGTTTCACTTTTTGAGTAATAGATTTATTTCTTCCAAGTTGTCTGATTAATAAACATAAAGTTGTTTATAGTAATCCCTTATTTTTATTTTAATGGCTGAAGATCTATAATGATATCTTCTGTTTAATTTCTAACATTGATGATTTACATCTTTTCTTTTTTCTTTAGGTTTTGAATACCTCTTTTAAATTTAATTTGCCTTGTCTATAAAACAAGATGATTATATTACTTTCTACTTGCTATGGTAACAAATTAACATAAATTTAGTGGCTTAAAATAACACAAATTTATTAAATTACAGTTCTGGAGGTCAGTAGTCCAAAATAGATCTAACTGCATTAAAATCAAGATGTCAGTAGAACTGTGTTCATTTCTGGAGGCTCCAGGGGAGAATCTGTTTTCTTACATTTTTCAACTTCTAGAGATTTCCCACATTCACTGGCTCATGGCTCTTTCTATCTCCAAAGACAGAAATGGTTGGTTGAGTCTTTCCCACACTGGATCACCCTGACCTCTTATTTTGCTTGCTTCTCTGTTCCACATTTAAAGACACTTTGATTACATTAGGTTCACCCCAAAATCCAGGATAGTCTTCCTGTGGTAAAGTCAACTGATTATGCCTTAATTCTGTCTGCAACTCTGATTCCTCCTTGTCATGTAACATAACATATTCACAGATTCCAGGGATTAAGGCTTGGACATTGTTGGGGGACATTAATCTGTCTACCAAAATAATGTATGTAAGAGTGTTTTGCAAATTTTAATGCATTCATTTAATATTTATTGAGCATCAAATATGTGCCATGTACTATATAGCTAAGCTTTCTCTGCTGCAAATAAGCATTTGACTCACTCCACCAGCTTTTTCATCCTTGACAGTAAATCGCATACTTCCTTTCACCAGGAGTACTGGATATTAGAGTTTTCTAAATCTATCAAGTTTTTCCAAACTTGCATGAATTGGAACATGTTTGTTTTTCATAAAATGTCACTTCCTGCCCCTCTTCTGCTTAATCAGAGGAACTCGACTCTCCCTCCACCTTCCTCCTCCAACCCCCTGATCTCATGATACTGCTCCATATGCCACATCACCCTTAATACCCTCAAACACTAATAACTTAACATTTCCACTCTTTGCTGTAATTCTTGTTTTATTATCCAATATCTCCACTAGACCTCTAAGGTATGTGAAATTAGGGACTGAGTTCTTATTTTTCCTATTTTTCTGGTGCCTGGCAAAGTGCCTATAGTAGGGACTATAATAATATTTTTTTGCTAAGTATATGAACAACCCGTAAATCCTAAAGTTGTTAGGTTTTTTTCCTGGTTCTTTTCTTTGTCCTCTCCTTTAGGGATTCTCTCCATATATTCAACTATCTGCTCTGTGCCTGAAATTCGAATATTTAAGTTCACATAGATATTTGCTCTCCCAAGTTTTTGGTGTGTGCTAGATGAAACTCCACCTTTGAAGAATCCTTCACGTAATTTCAAGCTCACCATGTTCAAAATATTGTTTATTATTTTCCTCCCAAAAAAGCTGTATGTAAAATTTAGTTGACTGTCATTTCTACCTCTTGTTAGTTCAAAACTTTCATTGTGCCTTTCTCTCAAATCACATGTCCAATATGTTGCCAAGTGTCATGAATTGCCCCTTTCCCAAATACCCTCTGTTTTATTTCTTCTGGAGGTTTTGGCTCCAGCACCTCATACATGGTTATTCCAAAAGCCACCTAAAAAATCTCTGGTTGTTCACCCTTTTAATCCAGCCTACACTCCAGGACAAGCTTCAGAAGTCATACCAACAATCAAGCCATTATCTTGCTGATAAACTTTGGATACCTGTCGACTTCTGCCATGTAGACCTAGGTTCTCTGTAAAATAGAACCCTCAACTATCTTGCTCTATTTATGTGTCCCTGCCCTACACAGGATTGCTGTGTAGGCAGAATCATGATTTCATCCCCTCAAAATGTCCATGAACTAATCCTTGGAACCCATGAGTAGGCTAACTTACATGGTAAAAGGAACTTTGCAGATGTGATTAAGTTAAGGAATTGAGATGGGGAGAATATTGTGATACTCTGAGTCCAGTGTAATACCAGGGTCCTTTTAAGAGGGAAACAAAAGAATCTGAGTCAAAAAAGATGTTATGATGAAAGTAGAAGTAGGGGTGATATGGGAACATGAATTGAGGATTAGTCTGAAGGTCACCCTGCTGACCCATTTCAGACTTCTGACCTCCAAAATGGTAAGAGAATAAGTTTGTATTGTTTTAAGCCACTGAATTTGTGGAATTGTTACAGCAGCAATAGAAAACTGATACAACTATTTATCTGCTCTTCTCATTCTGTGATACTCTTCATGCTTCTTTCTCATTTTTTAAATTTGTTGAGTCTACCACCCAAATGCTGCTGCTTCTTCCCTGGAACCTGATCTGGAGCCACATCATTCAAGGACACCTTTCTGTCTACCATACCAACTACAATAACCTCCAATTAGTTACCAATTAGTTACCCCCACCCCAGGGGTACTGTCTAAGATGCAGATCTAAGTTCCCACCCCTACTCAGAGTCAGCCAGACTTAAGGTTCAGGGCACACTCTTCCAGACTGCCAGCTGCTCAAGACTTCTTCTACCAGCCAAAAGTGTGGGGACCCAGTGCCACCCTCACTTCAGACAGGCTGACTATAAATTCAAGGGTCTCCACAGTCCCACTCAGGTTCAGTGATTCCCTAGAATGACTCACATAACTCATGAAAGTGTTACACTTAACAATTACACGTTTATTATAGAAAATAAACAAACAAAAAAAACTCCACGAGTCAGAACTAGTCAAAGAAAGACATGCATAAGGTGGAATCTGGTGGGACTGGGAGGATTCCAAATGTGAAACTTTTGTGTCCTCAGGGACGCATTACCCTCCTGGCATCCATGTGTGGCACGATACATTCATCAAGTACTACTGTCAACCCAGAAAGCTCACCCCCGTTTTTATTGAGGCTTCATTAAGTAGGTGCGATTGATTGAATCATTGCCCCTGTGGTTGAGCTCAATTTCCAGTCTTCCTCCTCTCTTTGGAGGTTAGGCTAATGGCACAGGACTCAAAGCTCCAAACTTCTCATCACATGATTGATCTTTCAGTCATGGTCCACCCTCTACCCTAAGGCTATGGGTGTGGCTTGCCCTACACTGAATCATCTAGCTAGCACAAACTCACAAGTGCCCACTCTGAGGCACCTCATTAGAATAAACTATCAGATGTGGTCAGTGGGGCCCACCATGAATAACAAAGAAACCTCCGCCACTCAGGAAATCCAAGGATTTAGAGTTTACCTCCCCAAACTGGCAGTCAAGATCAGACAAATTCTTTATTACACACCCCCTGACTGGAATCTTTCATTGGCTTCCTTGCTTTGAAAATGCCAGCTAGTTAATAGGATATTCCAAGGCTTTCATGAGAAGCAGTGAGAGAAAAGGGACAGAAAAAAACCTCTTTGTAAAGAATGGAGGAGCTAATGGGCAGATACTTAACCAACGGAGCCACCCAGGTGCCACAAGGAATGAAGAACTTTATAAGAAAAAGAAGGAAACATAATAAAATGAAGGTCTCTTTTCCATTGTTCTTAGAAACTGAACGTTTTAATTAGTAGTTTGTCATTCTGGCTTTTGGATTCAGCTTAGAGTTCAGAGATTTTTGTTTCCCCATTTCTAGACCAACTATAAGTCAGTCTTTCTCTTTTTCTTTTTATCTTTGTATGATGTTACTATAGCTAAATAGTGTGAAGTAACATCCATGTAAACTATTAAAATTGAAATTAATTCTTAGAGTAGACATTATCCAGTGTGTACAATAGAGACAGGAATCGGAAATGTGTATTCCTGAATACACAGCTAATTTGCTATTCTAGATCTCCCACCAAGATAAAAGAGTAATGTACGTAATGTATAATGAGACTTTCAGATGATGTTACAGGAATTTGTAACATCCGCTTGGTCATGCCGCTTTGAAGAATGAAGAGGTAGATCAGAAGAAGAGTGGTGGGCAGCAAAGCAAAGTTTATTGAGCAAGAGTATAAAGCTCCCAGAGAGGGAGGAGGGTCTGATTGGTTTGCCCTGGAGTTTCGAAGTTTAGGATTTTTTATGAGCTCTTCTGCGGAATTATCTTGGGCAATCAAGGTGTGCTGAGCCATGCCAATCAGGACTTTGGTCAGTATCTGTCTGCCTATTAGGTTAATGTCTCTGTGCTGATGGTCTTTTTTTTTTTTTTTTTCCTGGCTGACATTTGGGGGCTTATATCTTAACTGCCTCTGGCCCGTGATAGTGACAAATGCTTTGTGGTTAATTGTCTTTTTTTAAGACGTTTTGCAGAAGTCATTTCTGCAAGGGCTGTGAAACACAATGTCTTGTCTAAGTGTGGGATTTTGTCTAAGCTGCAAACAGGATGTTAGTACTGTTTTCTTTGAGCTGTCCTGACTCCATATTTTCTTGTTGGAGACCCTGGGCCTGACTACCTAACTGTCCAACTGACTCCTAACAATGACAGTGTCTTTGTAACAAAAATTAATTGATAAAATTCCCATTTCTTCTTCTTGTTACTTCAAACACAAGCAGGAAGATGTCTGTTTATTAGTTTTATTACAATCATAGTTACATTGTTTTATTCTATACCTTTGTGTCGAATAAAGAGATATAACTATGGAATACATGAGTAAGAAAATGGGATATATAGGTCCTAATACGACTTTAGATTTAGAGAAAATGAAATCAGGAAAAGCAGCCTCAGCTTTTTCTTCTTCTCAAAACACCATAAAATACTTACCCCAAGATAAAATTATATGCCATAGCTGTTATGACATGAAGAATACAGCTATTATTTCTCCTGTCTTAGAGTTAAAAGATGTTTGTTTTTAAAGTAAATATTTCCTTCTGTACAATTAATAGTTTAAAGAAAAATGATTTTCATATTTTAACAAAGACTTTAAGAAATTCCTTTATAACTCAGACCCGGCTAGGGTTAGTACCAATACACCCTGCACGGATTTGATAAAACTACCTCTTCTTATCTTAATATTGCAAGAAGAGGCAAGAGAGGGAACCAGCCTTGATGGTAGATGGAAATGAAGAAGATGGGACAAACTGCTATGTATTATTCTGGTTTCTCCCCATCAGAGCCCCACACAGCTCCTTCCAAAACATGTAAACCTGATTGTCAAAATAACATAATATGAACTGATTTGTGCAAATGATTGCAACTACTTTATAATTAAACATCTAGGGAATTATATATATGAAATAGATATCTCTACACATACCAGGGATTTAATTACATCCTGGATTAAAAGAAATTTCAACCCAAGATTGAAAACAGATGGTCAATCACCTCATGTCCCAATGGTTGCTTTGTAAGCAAGTGACACTGGATTCTGGGCCTCAAGAACATTTTCCCCCACCTCATTGTTTTTACCAAATACTCATTTAATAAGAAACACAAAGCACTCCACTGTTAGATTTCTCCTGGGTTTCTTGAATGGTAGAAATCAACAGGATTAGTAATGTTTGATTGGAAAATTGTCTTAAGCATTTACCCTTGTGATTTGTCTCTAATCTGAAAGGAAGTAGCAGATTTATTAAACCAACTTGTTACATTTTGTTTTTCCTACTTGGGAAAACCCCATATCTGGAATTGAGATTGTAGTTTGTCTCATTTTCTACCTTCATGTTTTTAATGTTGTGAAAATAAGCAAATAATGTGAGAAGGGGATATAGTGGATATATTCCTTATTTTGTTGATAGGCCAATGAGTCCCATCCTCCACAAAAGATGCAAAATATATTTGAACGGTGAAATAGACAAACAATTCTTGCTAATAGTTTGTTGATTTCAATATTATAGAAAAGTAGAATAATTGGAATTTTTCCCCTTAGTCAATGAATTAGATTTTTCCTATGAGAGGGAGAGTCTTTGTTTCATTGCACAAATATACGTTTCAAGCCTTGGGCACTCTGTGGGTGCCGGGGATATAATGGTGAACACAATAAGCACATCCTGCAGCCTCACAGTCTAGAAAGAGACAGATTTTATTATTTTATTTTATTTTAAAGATTTTATTTATTTATTTGACAGACAGAGATCACAAGTAGGCAGAGAGGCAGGAAGAGAGAGGGAGGGAAGCAGGCTCCCTGCTGAGCAGAGAGCTCAATGCTGGGCTCAGTCCCAGGACCCTGAGATCATGACCTGAGCTGAAGGCAGCGGCTTAACCCACTGAGCCACCCAGGCGCCCTTAGAAAGAGACAGATTTTAAACAAATTATTCAAAATTTAAAAATACAATTGTGCAAAATTATGCAAAGAAATACAGTGTGTTGCAGCATCTTATAACGGAAGGAAAAACAATGTGCAAAGTTTCTGAGGTTAGAAAAACCTTGGCACATTCAAGGAACTTAAAGAATTCCAGTGTGGCTGCAGCGTAGTGGAGCAGGATGTGAGGGAAGGGGGGTGGGCAGTACACAGAGTGACCTGAGGCCATGTTACAAGTTGAGACTGGATGGTGTGGACAATAAGAAGCGATTGAAACATTTTTACATAAAGACAAAGTAATTAGATTTGTGTTTTATTGATGTCCTTTTTGAATGTAGGTGAGATTTGGTGTGGTCCGGATCATGGCTAAGAAAGATTTCTTGAGATGACTTCGGTAGGAAATGATGGTTTTATTAAAGCACAGGGATAGGACTGGTGGGCAGAAACAGCTGCTGCTCTGGGATTGTGAGGGGCAACTGATTATATACTTTGGGGTTGGAGGAAGTAAAGATAAGGGAAGTTCCAAAAGGATTTGCACATGCTGAAAGAAGACTCCTGGAAACCTGAGCCTTACTATTGTCAAACTAAGTTTGTTTCCCCCCCCCAGCGAGGCATTAACATTAGACAGGAGCTTCCTGGTGGAAGCCTGCCTCAAGTATGTGTCAATGGGTAGCAGGTAATAAGGACATTTAATTTTAATTGCCTTTCATCATGCCTTTGCTTCCCACAGCCTTATGAAGATCACACTGGCTGCAGCATAGAAGCCAGCTGACGGGTAAGAGTTGACAAAACTGGTTCTGGGGTGACAAGGGCTTCGCTGAAGGGAGGCGGAGGGCTCACAGAGGGCATAGGAAACAGAGCTGCCAGAATTTGGTGACGAACTGGATGTGAGTGGGCAGTAAAGGCTTTCACTTTGATTTGGTGGAGAGAGCTGCCTTTTTACAGAGATAGGAAATGGTAGAAAAGGAGTGAATTTGAGTGCGAATGTGAAGAGATGATATTGTATGTTCTCTTTTGAAGTTAATGAGTTACAAGTGCCTGTAAGACATCCCAGTGGAATAAACTTGTTATCTTTACTGGTCTAATGCTCAAAAGTGAAGTCCAGGCTGGAGATATTTGGCCTCCGTCGTTTGGATAAATATGATAAGGAAGCCACTGGAGTCGTTGAGGTGGGGAGATCATGTGGAGTGAGAAAAAGACCAGCCCAGGAATAGGATGACCATCAATCCCAGTTTGCCTGGGATGGTCTAGGTTCACACTCATTGCCCCAAGATAATTATTAACTGCAGCCCCTTCATTCTCAAAAGTTGACCCCGTTTGGACAATAAATATATAGCCTCTCTATTTAAGGCAGAACCAGAGGAATGCCAGCATTTAGAGCTTGAGTGAAGCAAAACCAGAATAAGGAAAGAAGGAAAGAAGCCAAAAGGAAGTAAATGAGGGCAAAATGATGTTGCTGAAGCCAAGGGAAGACAATTTCTCAAAAAATTTTGCATACGGAATTGCACAGGGTGTTCTCTTGGATTTCATGATGATAGAATTGTATGATAGCCAAGAGCTCCGATATAATAATAAGGCAGAACAAATGCTGGTTCTGGAATTCAGGCAGAGTTGGGGGAAGTGGTGATCATTGCTAGAGCAGGATAAGTACCACTGGTACTGAAAGAAAAATATGTAGAGCTTAGACGCTAAAAATACAAAATAATTTTCTCAACTTGGCAAATACGTTGGGGAGGCTGTTCAGAACGTTGACATCAGTTGAGTGGAATAGTACTTAACTGCTTCTAGTTCCTCACTGGAGCCCTGCCATTCTTATCTACATGACTTTGTTGTGATTTTAATGTAGGCTGAAAATCCTTTTCCCCCCATCTTCTGTACTTTCTAGATAAGGTTCTAGCCTCCAGGCATCCTCCTTACTAGGCATTCAGCAGGGACTGGGTTCCCTCCTCAGCCCGGCTCTTGCCCCACAACTCTGTTAAGGTCCCTGCTGTTTTACAATGAAATTTGTCTCTCTCCTTTACCAGATTGTAAATTCTCATTCTTAGACTTTAAATTCCTTAAAGTCAGGGACAACGTCCTATTGATTTTTGTATCCTTGGCCACTACATAGGGTTTTTATGTAGTAGAAACTCAATAGCTGTTGAATTAAAGAAAAACAGGAGAGAAGTCAGAATCATTTTCTTTTTATTGAGGTAAGGTTTACATACAAAGAAATGCATGGATTGTAAATGTGCAATTACTGAATTTCCAAAAATGTAATTTAATGTAGCTGCCATCCTAATAAATAGACCATTCCTATCAACCCTAGATTTCCTTGTGCCACTTTCCATTCAATCCCTGTTTGTCATAGGCTATCACTGTGCTGATTTCCGTTTTGTAGATTAGTTTTTCCTGTTTTGGAACTTCATAAAAATGGAATCCTCTGGTCCACATACTTTTGTGTCTGGCTTATTTCATTTAGCATTATGTTTTAAAAATTGATCCTTTATGATGTGTGTATCAGCAGTCCATTCCATTTTAATGTGGAACAGTATTTCACTGAATGAATACACCCCAATTTGTTTATCATTCTCTTGTTGACAGATAGTTGGGTGGCTTCCAGTTTGGGGCTATTATGAATAAAGTTGTTATAAATAGTCATAATATATATTGTTATGAATAATCATGTAGAAATCTTTTTGTGCACATATTCATTCTTTTTAAGAAAATACCTAAGAGGAGATTTGTTGATTTGTAGGGTCATAGGATGTGTGTTTATGTGTGTGTATGTGTGTCTGTATGTGCGTGACTGTATGAAAACTGGCAAGCTTTTTCCAAAGTGATCGGACCATCTTTTTGTTTCTGCCAGCAATGCATGAGCACTCCACCTCGTTATCACCATTTGCTATCATCAGTCTTTTAAAACCTTAGCCATTCTAGCAAGTAAGAAATGACATTGCTTTGTGGTTTTACCTCCATTTTCTTGACAAGTAAATGATGTGGAGCAGCTTTTTTGTGAGTTTTTTGGCCATTCATATATATTCTTTTATAATGTATTTGAGTCTTTTGACTATTTGGAAGTGTTGCCACTTGTCTTTTTGTTATAAATTTAGAGTTCTTTATATATCTATATTATATTCTGAGTACAAATCAGATATATGCATTTCAAATACTTTCTCCTAGTCTGCATCTTGCCATTTTATTTTCTTAATAGTGTCCTTTGATAAGAAGATTTTTTTTTTTTAATTTTGACGAAGTCCGATCTACCTTATTTAATGTATAGTGTTTTTTGTGTCCTTTCTATGAAGTATTGCTTTTCTCAAAATCATGAAGATAGTCTATGCTTTCTTCTAGAGGCATTATAGTGTTAGCTTTCATATTTAGGTCTATGACCCATTTGATAAAATTGAAAATGGAGACATTTTTAATAATTTAAAAAGTGCAATGGAGGACACCTGGGTGGTTCAGTCAATTAAGCATCTGCTTTTGGCTTAGGTCATTATCTCCAGGACCTGGGATAGAGCCCCACATTGGACTCTCTGCTTAGCAGGAAGTCTGCTTCTTCCTCTCCCTCTGTGACATCCCTTGTTTTTGCTCTCTCTCAAATAAATAAAAAGAAAATATTTTCTTTTTTTAAGTACAATGGAGTCACACTCCATTATTTGGTTGACCTTATGAAAAAAGAAATGCCATTCTCTCATAAAGAGACTTGGGTCATCACTTTGAATATTGTGTGGGCTTTATAGTGATGAAGTATAATTTATCTACTTTGAAAAAATACCAATAAGCCTGGGCAGATAAGCAACAGACCAGAAGCTCCGTCACTGTGTTTTTTCCTAAACTTCTGTATTAGTTAACACTCACTAAGTTCACCTTGATTTTTATATCTGAGTTTTTAAGTAAAATGTGGTGTTATAATCAGCTTCCTTCATAGCACTGGCAGGAGCATATAAAATGGTCATAAAGCTCTCTTTAAATATCGTATTATGTTATAAATCTGCATCAGGTGGTGATGATAAGTTGTGAACTGTATAGAAGTTCCTTAGTTACAGACTGTTCATAAATGTCCACAGAATCCCGTTTTGTGCTTGGGTATCTCTTAGACTCCAACACAGATGAAACTAACATCTTTGAAACCAACATAACTGCTTAAACTTTTTATGGCACTGCTACATAACGAACAGTTTCAACCCAGAGTCTCCTCTAACGAATAAGGATTGCTACAGTGATGTATGCTCATGATCTTTACTGTCACAATGAACTGAGAGGTAGCCCTATGGGTGATGTTTGCACAGGGCCTTATAAAAATACACCCATCAAATGGCACATTGTCATGGAGTGCAGGGTCGCTCATTAATAACACTCTTACTCCAGGATTGAATTCCCTGTGTAGTATAAAAAACTCTCATTAATCTCATTAATTCAGAACCCACTTTGTAATAATTCAGACCTGGTATATGTGATTCTTATTCAGTAGAAAGGTCACAGTTAAAAATAGAAGGTGAAACTCAGAATGAATGTATTAAATAATTATTGGACAAGAAACTACTGTGAGTTACTCTTTTGGATCTTTAGTTTTTAATATGGAATGTACAAGACATAACATAAATTTATTCTTAATTATAATTTACTGTTTAGCCTTTTTACTAGTTAAGATACCCCCTCCCTCTTGTTGCATTTTTTTACCTCCCTCACTTACTTCATCTGCTCAAAGCCTCAGAATGCATATGACCACACAGACTTACATGTATCAGAAGGGGAGAAAATTAATGTGGCAAGGAGGCTAGTTCTCACTGTATTAGTGAGGCTTCCTATATAAAATTAAAGGTAAAATTGAGTAAGATGTAAATGCTTTATTTTAAAAAGTAAAACCACACACTCATTTAAAAAACATTTCCTGACATTTGCTTTTTTTCATTTTTAATAAATGTTTTACTTGGTACAGTCTTTTTATTCAACATAAGTCCCTTAGAGATAGGAAATAATTCTTGCTTTCGACAAATCATATAAAACGTTTCAAGGCCAATGCCATGGTTTTGAATGTTTAACGATTTTGCTTTGGTAAGAATGTAAGCAATGAGAAAGATGGGAGAGGAATGATCTATATTACAAGAGATGCTGAATATTCCATTTCTTTGATCGCATCTTCTTCATGAAGACACCAATAGTGGCATGACACAAGAGAAAGGGCTTATACAGTATACCTTTTAGTCAGAAAAAAAAAATGCGGGTATCTCATATATTTTACTGCCATGTGTAAAAGATTTTAAAGCAGTTCATAATTATCATGTTTATATATACATATATAATGCTCTATTGGTTATATCTGTTAAATGGTAAGAGGGCTAGCAAATTAATTATCTGAGGGAAGAAATCATTCTATGAATTGTATCCCATACTCAGGTATTTTTCACTTATTTCTGATTCTGGTCTCATATCAACTACCCAGGAACCATATATCCTAATTATCAGTGCTGTCCTGTTTCTTACACTTAACCTGTGTGTGTGTGTGTGTGTGTGTGTGTGTGTTGGGGGTGTAGGTTAATAAGGGGAAGAACCCCTTTCTTTTTACTTCTTCGTGTCTGTTGATTGAAACCTGATTGTTTTTCCTGTATTAGGTCTCACAAAAATAGTATTGAATTCAATGGTCAACTTGGGATATTAAGATAATATTTTAGCCACTAACATGGTACTCAATGAGCCCTAAAGAGGAATAAGATCTCTTCAGAAGTGTGAGCTGTGCTTGTGATCTGCCTCACAGGCACAATTCCCTATGATAGACAAGGCAAAAGAAATAGGTACCTAGGAAAAACCCAAGGAGCCAAAGCCTCAGGTAGGTGCTCTTTGATGTGAGAAATATGCTATTACCAATGACATCATTGTTTCCACTCCTGTGACTTAGCAAGCAGGGTTGTGGGCATAGCATCAGGTAAGAGAGTGAAAATCAGGCTCATGAAATCTTGGTATCAGAGTTGAGATGCCACACCATGGGAATTTGTACTTTTTCTTCTTCAAACTTGAAACTGGAGTATTTCAGTAAATTGTCATATATTACAGTATATCCGTGGAATATCAGTAGTCAGTGTTTTTGGAAAGTTTTTAAATAATAGAATAAAGAGCTGGTGTTCTATAGTCAGACAAATCTATTTTCAAATCTTAGTTTTGTCACTTGCAAGGTGGGCACTTGTTTGGGGTACGTTATTTAATTTCAGAACATCAGCGTCTTCCTCTATAAATTATAGTACTTAACTAATATGATCTTTGTATGGGTTAAAGAGATGATGCATATACAATTCTTAGCAAAAGGACTGTCACACAGGAAACTTACATATGTAATCTCTACTAATTATGGATCATTGTAATTTTTCGCAATGCAGCAAGAAACCATCTTTTTCATCCATTTTCATCTCATACATAAACACATTAAGAAACATTCACAGAAAAAAGAAAAAGGTATCTACCGTCATTTTGTGTTCCTCCACTTCTACTTTGTGTAGAGATAACGGTCCTTTGTTTTCTGTCCTGGGGTATTTGTGGTCATCTGCCGTTCTTGTATAAGAAATCCCTCTTCACCTAAACTCTTGCAATCTAACCTTGCATAAAATATGGCATTCTTCACTTCTCAGTCTCTTCCCCAAAGGTTGCAGTGGCTTCCTAGTGACTGAGAGCAATAATCTACTCTGCACTTCCATCCTCTTTACTACTGACAGGATGTTCTTTCTCAGGTCATGCATTTTTAGCTCTAGAAATGGATTTAAAGCTATGTTATGTGGAGTTGCCCTCACAGAGTCCTCTTCCCCTACTCCATCCTTGTTTCTTCAGTGCAGCGCCACCTTATTTCTTAGATATTTTGGTGCTTCATCTAGTGTTGTTTTTTTTTTTTTTTTAAATTTTATTTATTTATTTGACAGGCAGAGATCACAAGTAGGCAGAGAGGCAGGCAGAGAGAGAGAGAGAGAAGTGGGTTCACTGCTGAGCAGGGAACCTGATGTGGAGCTCGATCCCAGGACTCGGGGATCATGACCTGAGCCGAAGGCAGAGGCTTTAACCCACTGAGCCACCCAGGCGCCCCATCTAGTATTCTTTTTGAAGACATAGGTCACTGCTAAAACAGGCTTGAGAATCACTCTTTTATGGGGTAGCATGCAGTTGCTTTACATGACACAGAGTCCCCATGTGCTCTGACGCCTGCTTTCCTACCCAGCCTTCTCTTGATCTTTTCTACCTCCTTACTTTCTGCTTTAACAATTCTAACTCCTTAAAATATTCCTAGATAGGGCTCATAGGTCTATCATAGGTCATAATCCTAGGGTTCTGGGATCAAGACCCTAGTCCACTCCCTGCTCAGTGAGGTGTCTGCTTCTCCTTCTGACCCTGCCCCATCTCTCACTCTCTCTGTCTGAATAAAACAAAATCTTTAAAAATTATATATTCCCAGATTATTTGCCCTCTGTAGTTTTGCACACACACTTAGCTCTTCTAGAATGTCCTGCCTCTGTTTCCTCCCCTCCCTCCCACCCTAATTTTGTCTCCTATCCAATGAATCTAAGCTCAGTGTACCCTTCTTTGTGCAACATTCCCGGTTCTCCCAGGCATATATCCACGCTTATATTTATTAGGATTATTGGCTGTAAAGAGCAGATACTGAGTCAGTACTTCAATCAAATATGGTAAAAAGAGAGGTAGGAGGCTCATGGGAATCCAAGAAAAGAAACCACTGTATAGCTGCGCTGTCATAAGAGCCCGGGAGCCTTGAGAACATCACCAGTAGGCAGGTGGCAGATCTTTGATGAAATGCCCTCTTATTACAACAATTTAGCTATCCTTTTCTGTCTCCATTTCTTCCTACCAACTCACTTCCTCACCCTCTATATTGGGTTCAAATCCTTGTTCCACTACTTGTCAACTATGTAATCGTGGTTAAAATACCAAACGTTTTGTGCATCATGTGTACAAAGGTTAGATCAGGAAAGCATAAGATCACGTAAAGATAAGATGCTAACCACTGCACTTCATCAATTCCAAGAGGCACATTTTCATCCTTCTGAAATTTGCTTGCATTTTATAATTACTGCCTACCAGACAGGAATCAAGTCATGAGGTAGTTATTGCCTACCCATGTGCAAACCTGGTTGTTATTCCTGGCTGCATGACTGGACCGCGGCAACCTCTCCACGTTTGTTTGGGAAACTATTTAAGGACCATTTGAGGCAAGGCTCTGAATTCTGGCTATTGTCTGAAAACTTTCTATTGGCACTTGTGATAAGATAAAAAAATACTACAGTACCAAAACTTGCAGAGTGTTAGTGGCTTAGGAGACATCCTAAGAATAATGGTGGAGTGCTCTTTTAAGGACTGTTCCATCTTTGAAGAACTTGTGCCAGTGTTCTTGGTGGCCATAGAATTATGTTGTATACAAAAACATGAGCGTTGATGACTGAGTCAGAAGTGATTCAGAAGAATTAGACTATGAGGAAGTTTTAGGAACCCCAATCAACTTATTTTGCATGTAGTTTCCATGTGTGCACAAGAATGATACATGATAAAAATCTATGTATAAGCCAGCATTGAAAGCCCTTCCAGGAGGGGTGCCTGGGTGGCTCAGATGATTAGACGTTGGTCCGTGGCTTAGGTCATGATCTCCAGGTCCTGGAATTGAGCCCCATGTCAGGTTCTCAACTCAGCGAGGAGTCTGCTTCTCCCTCACCCTCTGGTGCTTCCCCTGCTTGTGTGTGCTCTTTCTCTCTCTGTCTCTGTATCTCTCTCAAATGAATAAATAAAATCTTAAAAAAAAAAAAAAAGAAAGAAAGAAAAGTCCTTCCAATAAATATAAAACTCTAAGTGATAAGAAAGCTTTGCGCTTTAGGTTAAACTGCAGCAATTTTCTTTCATAGCAGTCAATAAAATAAAAGCGTATCTTATGAGTGGTGACATCTTAGATTTGATTAGATGTTGTATGTTGGTTATTATTACCTAGTAATATTCATATGCTCATAAATTTTATTCACCCATGGTCCTTTGTTGCCTTTTTCTTTGTGAATTTGTAGCTTTATTTTATAAAGTAACTGCCTTGTTCTCTCTGTAATTATCAGACTGGCCCAGCTCATTCTTTTTTCTTCTTTTTTTTTCCCAGCTGTGTTTCAATCCTGAGCCCACCCATAATCCAATCAACTGCACAGCATAGAGTTATACGGTAGAGACTGGAACTGTTAGGGCTTCTCCAGGAATTTTTTGTCATCTTTGTATCACCAGCACTTAGCACAGCATCAAGCACACTAGTAATACATACTTGCTGAATGAATGCATAAACTAAAATGGTCCTGCAGGAAAGGGAAGCCATGACTTATTTACTGCATACAGTTTGACAGTGAATTGTAAAGTATGAAATGATTTTTTAAAAAATCACAATTGAATCTCTAATTGACTTGCTATTATAAGTATTTGATCTCAATTTTTTTTTGTAAATATAGTATTCAAGATCTTTCATGGATTGTTTTTCCAGTAGTTACACAATATCTTGACTTGGGGGACTTTTTCAGTAATCTTTTCTTATGCCCTAATTGATTAATTCTATAATGGAACATGCATATTGCTTAATTTCTCTGAGATAGCAACATAACATAATCTACATTTTATTCTGTGGGTTGGTCAATCTTGTGTATCAGTACTGTGTATGATAAGTGTATATATTACAAATAATATCAGTATTGGAAAAATATTTCCCTTAAAACAAAAGAAAAAAAGAAAAAGAAAACTATTTCCCTTTTGAAGATGGATTTGGATTTTGTTAACCCATAAATCACTAGGAGCCAGGATATTGAGTAAGATGTGTGCTCAAGCTGAGTAGAAGTCTTAGAAGAAAAACAACACACCTAAGTAAAAATAACAAAACTGTTCAAAAATCTTAGAGGATCACTTGCTCTGGTGTGGAAAATCAACAGTGAAAGGAATGTAACATAAAACATGTATTGCTATAAAATATAAGGCATTAATTCTTATGGGAAGAAGAACTTGAATCTCATTCTAGAATAAGTAGGGTTCATAAGAGAGGAAAAGTAAAAGACAATCTCTCTTTAGGGCATGGCAGAAGGAAACACCGGAAGGAGAAAATAGGCAATGGGCCCATTATGATCACATTGTTTTACAAGACTGGCATGACTGGAAGGAAGGCTTCTTTTGTAGAATCATAACTGTCAAAATTGGAAAAGTAAAGTAAGGACAAATTACAGAGGGATTTTAGTGCCACAGTGAGGATTTGGACTTGATCTCAAGGAAATCAAGAGCAAAGGAGTTACCTGACAAAAGAGTCTCTTCCTAAAAGATTCATCTGACTATGTGGAATGCCCCAAGAAAAGGCTGGTGTCAGATAGCTGCCTTAGAGATGAGTCAGTAATCTAATAAGTGGTAACCAGAACTTGGATCAGGGTAGCAGTGGAAAAAGAGGAGGAAGGGCCAGATCTAACTTGATGAATGAAAATTCATTACATGCCCTAATCATTAAATGATATGATAGCAATAGGCTGAAGATTTGCCCACAAAGCTTTCACGAAATCTTAAAGAATGGTAAAATATGTCTAATTTGGTCAGTTAATACTAAGGACACTTACTTTGAAAATAAACCATTCATGGGGCACCTGGTTAGCTCAGTTGGTGGTGTGACTCTTGATCCCGAGGTCATGAGTTCAAGCCCCACACTGGGTGTAGAGCTTACATAAATAAATAAATAATAAAATAAGCCAAAGTGTCCTAAGGACACTTTGAGCACATAAAGGTTATAGAATTTTCCGAATGTTACGAACCTTCAGAGTAGACGAATTCATAATTCATCAAAAAAGTTAGATATTATATACTCATCTCTTCCATTTTTTTTTCTGTTCAATTTTGAAAGAAATAGAAAGAGACTTTCAGGGAGAAATGTATTCATAAGAGATGACCAATATTTATAACTATAATTGACCAACCCAGATGGTATTTGTAATTAAGGATTTTGAAGAAAGGTTTATCCAATTGTGGCATTATTAGAAGCAGCATATACCTTTTCTAAGTGACTACTTTGAGTGCAAAAGCAACTTCTTGGGTATATATGTTGTTTAAAAGTCAATATCATTACTTTATTATCTTCTCCATTGATATTGTAACTTCAGATAGATGCAGTGTTTTTTTTGTTGTTGTTGTTTTTGTTTGTCTTTTAGATTCTTCAAAACGCATCCAATCTATTTAATGCATTTGTTGCAGTTTTACTAAAAACTAACACCCCAAGTCATAACACAATATTGTAACTTAAGGGAAAGAAAGACTACAAAACACTGATCAGTGTAAACTGATGGGGGCACCTGGGTGGTTCAGTCGTTAAACATCTGCCTTTGGCTCAGGTCATGATCCCAGGGTGCTGGGATTGGAGCCCTGCATCAGGCTCTTTGCTCAGTGGAGAGCCTGCTTCTCCCTCTCCCACTCCCTCTGCTTGTGTTCCCTCTCTCGCTGTGTTTCTCTCTCTGTCAGATGAATAAGTAAAATCTTTAAATATATATATAAATTGATGAATCCAATTCCTAGACTAATACGCAGTTTTGTAGTTTTGATTGAGATATGAAATGACTTATTTTCAACAATAGGTGGCGCTTTACAGGTTTTGGGGTTTTTTTTGTTTGTTTTGTTTTTTGTTGTTAGTTGAAAGGCATTGGCTGTATGTCAGACCTCTTTGCTAGCAATTTTAAAAATTAATACAAACGTCAGATTCATATAGTTCTTTGGTAATTGACAGAAACTTTCTGCTGCCATATCTGTCATAGGCATTATCAAAATGAACTAAGAGATTATCAAAAAGAAGCAAGAGTATGAAAATATGTCGAAGTTTATCTGTTTTTTACTTTCCTTTTTTTTTTTTTTTTTTTAAGATTTCATTTATTTATTTCACAGAGAGAGTAAGAGAGCACACACCCAAGCAGGAGGAGGGGCAGGCAGAGGAAGAAGCAGGCTCCCGTCTGAGCAGGGAGCCTGATAAGGGACTCCATCTCAGGACTCTGAATTCATGACCTGAGTCAAAGGCACTCACTTAATGGACTGAGCCACCCAGGCATCCCTGCTTTTTACTTTTGTATTTAATTTTCAATTTTTAAAATGTTATCCAATTACTTTTTAAAAACACATATTTGCTTCATTTAATCTGAATGATCACAAAGGGTTTAGAAATTTTATAGAAGAGATTTTATTATTTGCAATGAACTTTATCTTAACTGGAAGTAAAATATAAATGATTAAAAATTCCAGATAAATGTTAAAGTGATCAGGGCTCATCCAGTTTTTTAATCTGAAATTACTAGCAAATATCTGCTCCAAAACCCCACTTGACACACACACAGACACACACACATACACACACACAGAGAAATACAATTATTTAAACCTGAGCTCAGCCTTAGAAAAACAAAAGCAAAACTGAATTAACTTGAAACAATTATAAGATAAATAAATTCATTATTTAGGGATGAAACACCTTAAAAGAAGGGACCTGAAACATTTCTTCATCACAGAGTGTGTTTGAGGCAATGCTAACTTGCAGAATTTATACAGAGCTATAAAGCTTACAAAACACTGCATATACATTGAGTTGATAGTAGCGCTACAATTAGGGAAGGTGAAAGACTGTTATTAACTTCAGCTTAATGATGAGAAAGCAGGCTAAGAGAAATTAAGTGAAGGTCACCAAGCTAGAAGATGGCAAAGCTGGGACCCGAACTTCATATCATCTGATCCTACATCAATTACACTTTTCTCAATACCATGCTGTTTTCATACTTGTAATATTAGCCATAGAGACATTTTGGACAAATATGGCATATTAGCTTAAGTTATAGACCATGATATAGAAGAATGATATAGTAAAAACTCACATTTTCAATATATGTAGTCTATCAATTATTATTGCCACGTGAAATATTATTTAAAATGCTCTAAGAGAATTGCAAATCAAAGAAAACTCTAAGTATAAGCTTTTCAGAAAAATCTTCTTGTAAGTTTTTTCTTTTTTCAGTGTAGGAAATAAAGATTATAGTAAGTAAACCCCAGATGTTTTAAGTTGTTTTTCTTTTAATGAAAACATGATTTTGTTTTCTTGCTGTTCTATCTTTGGGGGCCATTACCGGTTTAAATTCACCTACATTCTTATGCATTTGTCTCTGAAGATGAAGATAGCAGTAAATAGTTACAGAAATGAGGATTAATAACTTTTGCCGAATCAAAGATGATACCAGGTGATCATTATTTTTTTTTAAAGATTTTATTTATTTATTTTGATAGACAGAGATCACAAGTAGGCAGAGAGGCAGGCAGAGAGAGAGGAAGGGAAACAGGCTCCCCGCTGAGCAGAGAACCCGATGCGGTGCTCAATCCCAGGACCCTGAGATCATGACCCGAGCTGAATGAAGGCAGAGGCTTAACCCACTGAGCCACCCAGGCGCCCCACCAGGTGATCATTATAATGAGGGCATTCAGACGTCAAATCAGAAGAGATTGCTAATTTTGTTTTCTTGTGAAAACAAGTCAAGAAACTCAGAACAAGCTCAGAAGGAACATTAAATATGGAAGAGGAAAAAAGAGAGGACTTATTCTTCAATTGGCTAGATAAGAAATGAAGACTGTTTTGTGCAAGGCAAAGATGTTTCCTTATACAACCTTACCATGTGGATTTAGTTAGTAAAATCTTTGAGATAGAGTAGTGATGCAGTTTGTCTGAATTCTTGTCTCTTTGATTCTCTGTAAAGGAATATGACACTTAAGGAATAGAGGGCAATTCAGAGCCCTTCCATGTGCATTTCTTTCTTTCTTTCTTTTTTTCTTACAACTTATAGGAAAATAGAATCACTTGTGACAAAGTACACAAATGATTAGTTGTAGAATTATAGAGCGGACAGAAACTCTACAAATCATTCAGAGTAATTTACTCAACGTATTGTTTGATTTGCCCACTTCCAGAATTTAAAAGCAATACAGAACATTTGTGTTTCAAATAGGGCAGAAGGATGAGAATTAAGCTTATGAAAATAAAGAGAATGTTTATGGAAAATTTACAGAATGGGTTGGTCTATTTCTGTCAACTACAAAGACTGTTTACAAAAGGAAACTGAAAATAAAATGTCCTATCCTTGCCAGCTTTTCTTGGGAAGTATAGTAATATAGTGACTATTGCCCTAAAAGGAAAGTAGAGACTTAGTTTCCATTCCTGGTTCTTCATTAATTTATTAGGCACTTATAAGCTAACTTACCAACTTATGTGATATTTTTGTTTCTCAACAAGATAAAAGATTATGCTTATTATCATGACTTCACAGAAACACTGGGAGAATTAATAGGGTATTCTTTTTCAAGAGCTTGGACCACATTATGATTCTGCTACTTTGGCAAATAAAATAGATAAATGAGTAAGTTAAGCTTCTCAGTACTGTACCTTTTTTTTTTTTTTAAATCACTAGCGGTTGAGAGGAGTTTCCAGATTTTTTTTCATTTTATTTTATTCTTTTTCCAAAAATCAAATCAGCAGAGGACATGGCTGTTCCTATTTTCACACGAAAGTGAACAACATATCAGGGCTCACTCTCCATCCCACGTTATTCTTTTAGACATATCTTAATAGTGAACAGAAAATTATTTTAAGATTTTCCTATGCATATTTATGTTATTTTTCCTTTCCAGGAAAGTTTTATGCTCCAGTTATCCATTTCTATCTAAGGTACGCTGAAAATAAACTTAATAAAGAACAATGTCTATTTTAAGCTAAAAGTTTAGAATTTCTACAGACTTAGGAGTTGTAGGCAATCAAGAGGAGAAGCAGGTTTTATTAAACATCTTCTAGATCAGGGTAGCAAGAGAATAGCTATATTTATTTGTAACCTAATATTGGAGAAAAACATGTTGATGTATTTTATTGCTAAATGATGTAAGGGGTCATTGGTCAACTTGTGCATTGTAATGTTTGATTTCTAAATAGAACATAACCCATAATGATGGTGTTATAGATAAAATTTCATGCACTTATTATTGTAATTCAGAAATACTTAATCGCATGCAGATTGTAATTTAATACATCTGTGGTTGAAATAGTTTGAAGCTTATTTGTAACAGAAATCTTTCAACAATATTTTTGTAGGATTTACGGAAGTGTAGTGTTCAGTGCTCCCTCTCCTGGTTTTATCATATTGGTGAACCGACCTCTCATCCTAAAATTATGGTGATAGCTGAGAAGACAATTTTGAAGAACCAAGTAGGATGCTCTGAAGTGATATTCTAGTTCTGGTTTGACTATTCCAAATCCATTCATAATGGTCAAGAAACTTATCCATCATTGGATAAGTTCATTACATCCCAAAATATGAGATCTAAGAAGAAACAGAAAATATGTACAATAAAAATGATTTTACCTGTTTAAACAGCCTATTTTAATATAGTTAATATTGAGTGGATATATAGCTTTTTGGCTTTGTTCTTGTTCTGTTTTATTTTCTAGTGTGCTTTTTTCTTGGTGCTGATCTTAGCAATATCCTTGCTTCCAAAGAGGTTAATTCCAAATACAGCTTTAATTTTTTAAAGTGCTCAAACATTTGAAAGTCTAAGAAAAACCAGTTTCAACAGAATCCTTGTAATAGTAAAGAAGGAGCTTAAGAATTGAAAATTTCCATACCCAAATTAATACATGATTTAGAATTTGGAGTTTTGTTTTGTTTCCTTTATTCTGTCAAAGACTTTAATTCTGATATCTAGTACCTGTAAAAACAAAAACAAAAACAAAAACAAAACAAACTTTCTCTCCACTTAGAATATATTTTTGGTGTTTACGTATCTTTTAAAAGTCTCTGTGGAACCATAAATTTCACATATAGTTATCCTCACTGCAACATGAAGTACACAATTCTGAAAATAAATATCTAAAATCCCATAGTTTGCGAGAAAATAAAAAGCCAGCTTCCCACTGATTAAAATACTCTTTTCCCTCCAATAACACAACCTAGATCATTAAGAAATAAAAAAATTTCTTCTTAAGTTATTTCTATTTTAGTTGTTTCCATTTAGTTGATTTTTTTTTTTTTAAGATTTTAAAATTTATTTCACACACAGAGAGATCACAAGTGGGGGGGAGCAGGCTCCCTGCTGAGCAGAGAGTCTGATGCGGGGCTCCATCCCAGGACCCCTGAGATCATGACCTGCCGAAGGCAGATGCTTTAACCCACTGAGCCACCGAGGCGCCCCCATTTAGTTGATTTTTTAAAAATAAATGAGTTTGTTGTTTTTTTTTTTCAAAATTATACAAATTGCAAAATTGAAGTTGGGATTTTTAAATTTGATTTTTAGGAAATTATATCACAAGCCAACATAGAACATTTATTATAAAAAATTTCACCTTGATGAGGTAATGTTATATACACTTGCAGTAAGGAGTGCTACCTTTTAAACTTTCAGATTTTACGTCTTCTGAATTTTGCTCTAAATAGAAACTGTAATGTCATATTATCATCTTTTTTTGTATAAATATACATTTCCTTTCTAGCTGATCAGAAGTGATGGCTTGGTATACGACTTCTTTATCTTCTTTTATTCTTCAATGTTATTTTCTAATTCGACCTTAAAGGTTGTGTCCACTAATCCTTTAACTGAGACTGATTAAATTTAAAGGATCCTTCTATGACAAACTGCATTTGCAGGATTTTTAGAGGCAATCTCAAATTTTTAGAGGATGTTTATCACACTAGCGTACCAGGGCAACATTGTCAAGTAGGTACACATACAAGAAAGAGGAAACGACTGCTGGAAAAATCCTGTTCCAGGTTTTCGGGCAGCCCGTGTGATTGACATATGATATCACTGGAGGCGTGTCCTGGAGTGGAGGTGGAGGTGGAGGCGAGCTGCTGAAATTCTGCGGAGCTGGAGTGGGATTGCTCTGTAAAGCACGCAGTGGTTTGCAGAGTGATAGCAGCAGACAGAGCTCCTTACCCTGGATAAGGAACAGCTACAGTCGCTGTAAATGTGCCTGAAAAGCAATTTCCAATCTTTGCGTTAGGTAAGAACTGTTTCCTTCCTTTCATTCCGTAGATATTTAAGGAAAGATTAGGTGAGAAACTGCTGGCTGTTGCAAGAAACTGAACATTTCTTTGAACTCGCTTTAGATCTAAGATTACTGGTTGCATTGCAAATTACCGGTAGCATTCTCACTGTTAAAACTACTACTCTTAAAATAAATGCTACTGCTAAGAGAAAAAAAGCATGGTCCCTTTCGTTTTGGTTTTTTGTTTGTTTGTTTGTTTGTTTGTTTTTTTCTTATCCGAATGGTAACAAGTTTAAAGTCTGAAACGTTCGGTTGTGTGGAAAACAGGGTCGTTTTTGCCTAAGAGACGCTGGTACTCGGTGTGTGGACCAAATACATGTTTGTTTAGGCATTGTTGGCGACCGAGTCCGGGCGAAGCAATTGTTGAAAACCTGAATTTCCCGTCTCTGTGTATTGATTTCCAATGCGCAGAGGCGTTGCTTGAACGTTGTTTGAACTCCTAGGCATTCCAAGGGGCAAAAGCACTTCGGCAAAACGTGCAAGACTGCATGTTACTTTGGTTCGCTGCTGACACGCCGACTGTGCGCCGGCCTGTCAATCACCGAGCAGCAACAGCCAGCACATGGCAGCGGGCTGCGGGCGGCGGGCGAGCTGGCGGAGAGCCCACCCTGCTCCACTCTCCCGAGTGCCTGGGCGGCGGAGCGCGCTACGCGTCCGAGTGCCTGGAAAGAAGGGGAAATTAATGTTTCGTTTGTTTTATTTTCCAATCGCTAATCCTCTGTGGCAGGCATTGCGGCCGTGGAACAGAAGGGTCGGACGACTGGGAGCGAGCACTGCCCGGGAGAGGCTGCCCTGCCAGGACCAGAGTTCCGGGGGACGCTGTGCCCCCACTTGCCCAGCGTGCAGGATCGGGAAAGTGCCTCGACCTGCGCTGGGGCCAAGAGACGACGCCCCGCCTCTTCCCTTCAGAAGAATCCCCCCAACCTCGCTCCCTTCACCGCTACCCCTAAAAATCTGGGTTAAAAAAAAAAAACTCCCACTCACCCCCACCCCGGGGGGAGCGGCAGCCTCCGCCTCGCAAGCTTGCGCCCCCGGGCCGCGCCGGGGCCTGCACGATTCCGTGACCCGCCCGCAGACACCGGTTCGAGCCCCGTCCCGGGCGCCGCGGAGTCTCGAACGTCCGTGACGTGGATTTTCACTCGTCAGGGGGGTGCCACTCCTTCCTTTCCCGCGAGGACCGTTCGGAACCCGAGGAGGACTTTCGCAGAGCACAGCGTGCCAGTCGGGGGCCCGTCACGCACTCCTCTCTGCCGTTCCCAGCTCGCTTTTCTGAGAGACTCGAGCACCCTCCCGAAGGGATTCCCCCCCCTCCCCCCTGATTCGTGGAAGGGGGCTGCAGGAGAAAAGCCCCAGAGGTGGATGTTACTGAGCTGCGCGGCGAACGCGAGTCGTGAGAAGTCTGCTGCACTGGGCCGAGCCGAGTCTCCGGAGAATTGTCTTCTGCAGCCGGAAGGGGGCCGCGGGGAGCGCTCCTGCCCGGTGGGGGCGGGGGAGGCCGCGGGCCGACACGCCGCAGCAGGGGCAATGCCTCTCCGTCCTCCCTGCCGCGCTTGATGCGGCTTGTGCACGCTGCGGCTCGCACCGGGACCTGGGCCGGGTTGCACGGCTTGGCCCCGATCCACCTCTTCGGCCTAGGTGAGTGTCGGACCGTCGCTCTTGGCCGGCGGTGTGGGGGTGGGGGAGGCGCGGACCCGACTGGCTCCGCGCGGCAGGTGCGGGCTCCGGGAGTTCGGTGAGGGGGGAGGGGAAGTGAGGGGCTACCCCCGCCCGCGGCGCCGCCTCTCTCCCGGGTCGCTCGGGGCTGGGTAACCTGGTGGGCGACCTTTCGCCGCTGTGGAGGGCGAAGAGGTAGGGTCTCCAATCCCCAGTTTCCCGGGGTGGTGGCGCGGTGGCCGGGGCTGTCCTCTTGAAGGAAGCCTCCACGCGAAAGATGGACTCAAGGAGGCTTTTGGGAGTGTTCCCCGGAGTTCTCTGAGGAACTTCTTGACTTGTGCCAAAGGCAGGCTTTCTGTGGAGTTTTCCTCAGACGGGGGACCGGGAAAGGCCATGTGTGTGCGCGCGCGCGCGTGTTTGTGTGTGTCTGTCTGTGTGCGTGCGCGCGTGCGCGCGTGTCTAGGGAGGCAAACCTCGGAATTCGCGGGTAAGCCCCTCGACAGAATTAGTCTGCCAAAGCGAGCTTCAACTTTATTCTTGTTTGGAGAGCGGCGGAGCGGCGACGGGAGGGGAGAGGGCGCTGCCACTTTAAAAATGGGAAGTCCGCCCTCCTGAGGTAATGGTAACCTCAGCCTCCTCCCCTCCTCCTGCCTGAAGAGAGGGAGAGAGAGAAAACTTGTTTTCATTCATAACTTTTTCCTTTTCCTTCCTCTCCGTCAACTATTTATTCACGGCTTCTCTCAGCTCGGATTGCAGAGGGCGCAGCTCCACCGTCGTTAACTTACAGTGTGGCGACGCTTCTCCGCTGCCCCTGACCCCGGCTCATTTCTGCCCGGCTCTTTAGGAACCCGGCTTTGCCTTTAAAGTAGAGAGAGATCTTTATTGATAATTATCCATGCTGTGGGCTTGCTTTTGGCGCCCGCGTTAGCTCGGAAGGCTCTACACGATCTAAGAGAAACCTTGGCGAGATACGCGAAAATGGGTTGGAAATCCTCGGTGATCCTTAAGATGTGATGGGATTGTCCGAAAAGGTACTGGACTTGGGTTCCTGTTTCCGTGGGGGAAGACAGGTTGCCGAGAGCGCGCGAGGGTCTATGGGGATGGATCGAGGACTGTCAGTGCAGGGAAGGGGTCTTTGCTTCAGATCCGAGGCGGCTGATTTTCTTTTTATCTGCTTATCTAAGTCCCCAGCCGGCGTGAACTCTGTTACAACTATCGTTGAAAACGCGGATGAAAGGTGTGCCTGGTGTTAGCACTACACTCTTCATATCCTCCACGGCTTTTCTGAACAGGGGGATCTGACTCCGTACTTTCGGAGCCTCTGCTTGTAAAGCCCTGGGTTAAACGTTCTCTGCAAGGAGGAATGATAATTGTGTGTGCAGAGTAACGATGGAGTATTTTAACAGCCCTTAAGGATCCAGCACATCATGAATGTGTTTCTCCTCATGGACAGAGAAGGTAGAGTGAAGTAGAAACTTGGGAGATCTTAGTTGGGAGAACGAGGGAAGGGAACTCCAAGAAGTTCACATATAAGGGGTAGTTCTATAGACTTTCAGTTCGGTTAAGAGATGAAATGGGTTTCTGCCTTATTGCCTAAGCTGGTGTTTTCGGCTCAAGGGTGGTAGTTGAGAATGGACATTTTTTTCCTTTTCATTCTTGAACTGGAACGGATCTATGTGGACTTTAGGAGGAATCTGTGTGAGAAGTACTCTGCTTCACTATGATTGAAAATGGAAATGTTTTTATGTTTGGTAGCTTGTGTGTGTATGAAGAGTGCATTATAAATTAGAAATAACTTACTCTTGGTATGGAAATACATAAAATGCTTATTTTAATCAGGATTTTACTGTGCTTATTTTATTACAAGAAGCACATTGATTCGGATTTGGCAGTGCTTTTGAAAATCAAGATCTGTCATGTAAATACAGATTTTTAAATTAGAGGAAATGTAGGGGATTAAAATGGCCAGGATTTCTCCGTACTGCTTTAAAGGCCTAATACTTAACTTGTTCATGAAAGTTACCTTGTTATGTGAGTGAGCCCTTAATTTAAACTTTTAAAAAATCCTTCCATGATTTCAAATGTGAATGCTTTTTAACATCACAGCATTGTACATTGGTTTTGTGTGTTTGCTTTAGGGCTATAAAACATCAAGAACTGTTATATTCATCTAAATTCACTTTTACATCTTATAGATAAGTAATGAGCAAGCTTTCAAATCCTGGTTTCTGTGGAATATGCCCTCTTATGTTGAGATTCCATTTTAGTTTGAAGTCTGTTGGATTTTTTTTTTTTTTTAATGCACAGAGGACACCTTGACTAAAATTTCCTCATTATTAATCTAATGCTTGCAACAGCAAACAAATAACAGAAAGGCAGGAGGACCAAAATCATTCTTAACTTTTTTAAAAAGTGGGTATTTTCCTTTATCGAAAACACCAGTGAACTGAAACTGAGTTTTCTCTAGATGAGAGCTATTCCAGTGCATATACTCAATATTCTCTACAAGGACATACTCCATTTTAATTATTTGTTAGATTCATAAACAGGAAGGCATTACTTCTTGATTCTGCTTTTTGGAAGTTGAAAAAACTTTTAACTTTTATGACGTGGGGTCTCTTGCTTGCATTCTTCTTCTATGATGTGGTCCTTTGCCTCTTGGAATTGGACTTTGGCCAGGACCCCAGCATCATTGTAATCCGCTGTTGAAGGAGATCATTACCAGGTGGTTTAGGCAATTTGTGACTTGACAGCGTTTACCCCACCCCCCGCCCCCCAGAAATGCTTCCTGTCATTTATTTTCTCTCTCTCTCTCTGGTTTTTTTTTTTTTTTCGTCTTTGATTTCCTTTTAGGATTTCAGATGCATGCGAGGTTTCCACTGATTGCCAGAATTCGAGATCACTACACATGGATCCCCAAAATCAACATGGCAGTGGCAGTTCATTAGTTGTGATCCAGCAGCCTACATTGGATAGCCGTCAGAGGTTAGACTATGAGAGAGAAATTCAACCTGCTGCTATTTTGTCTTTAGACCAGATCAAGGCCATCAGAGGTAGTAACGAATACACAGAAGGGCCATCTGTGGTGAAAAGACCTGCTCCACGAACAGCACCAAGACAAGAAAAACATGAAAGGACTCATGAAATCGTACCAATTAATGTGAATAACAACTATGAGCATAGACCTACAAGCCACCTGGGACATGCAGGACTCTCAAATAATGCCAGAGGCCCCATTTTGAGCAGATCCACCAGCACTGGAAGTGCAGCCAGTTCTGGAAGCAACAGCAGTGCCTCTTCCGAGCAGGGACTATTAGGAAGGTCACCGCCAACCAGACCAGTCCCTGGGAATAGGTCTGAAAGGGTAATCCGGACCCAGCCCAAGCAACTGGTTGTGGATGACTTAAAGGGTTCTTTGAAAGAGGACCTGACACAGCACAAGTTTATTTGTGAACAGTGTGGGAAGTGCAAGTGTGGAGAATGTACAGCTCCTAGGACCCTGCCATCCTGTTTGGCCTGCAATCGTCAGTGCCTTTGCTCTGCTGAGAGCATGGTGGAATATGGAACCTGCATGTGCTTAGTCAAGGGCATCTTCTACCACTGCTCCAATGATGATGAAGGGGATTCTTACTCGGATAATCCTTGCTCCTGTTCACAGTCACACTGCTGCTCTAGGTACCTGTGTATGGGAACCATGTCTCTATTTTTACCTTGCTTACTCTGTTATCCTCCTGCTAAAGGATGCCTGAAGCTGTGCAGGGGGTGTTATGACTGGATCCATCGCCCAGGATGCAGATGTAAGAACTCCAACACTGTCTATTGTAAGCTGGAGAGCTGTCCCTCTAGGAGTCAGGGTAAACCATCATGATTTTTGGAAGTGGGTTGGACCTCCTGAACTTCTAACTTTCAAGCTGTGGCTGTTAAAAAGATTCTATTAGATACTGGTTTTATTTTCTTTACAATTTTCCTGCCTTTTCTTCCCCTGTTCCCAAGGTTTGACTCATGGATCTTACTCTTCTCAAATGGATGATCTTCAGTAAGAGTGGACTGTGAAACTGCACCTGGCTCCCACTTACGAGAAGAGCCACGGCCATCCACTGAAGAGGGTATTGAGAGCTAGTGGGCTTTTGTGTAGCCTTTTTGTTCTACAGGCAACTTGTCAAAGTTGTTGTATACATGAACATACCAACACACATACCCAGTCAATCTACAATGATTTAGAGCTGTTTTGATTGGGTACTCTGGGAGCAGGGAAACTGGTTTTTAAGGAAGCAACATTTTATTGCTTAAATAAGCTATATATTAAATTTATCTCCAGTTAGGGCTATCTTCATAGCATTGGACCCTTAGAAGCATGGGGGATATATTTTTGTTATAACATAAAAATTTTCCTTTAACCACTGCCCTCAAAATTTTCTCCCCTCCATTTTTTATTCTGGAGATGCCAGGTATTTTTCTTTTCCTATGTAATTTTAGATTTGCTTTACAATGTAAATCTTCACATTGGAGATATAGTGGTTGTATGTTGCTCGTCTTTATTCTGGCTTTCATATCTGTGAAAGACTCAACTGCTTTCCTTCCACACCCATTTTTTACCAAATTTCTCATCATTGAGGGCACTTGGGTAACTAAAGTTGATATTTATAGCTGATTGACCTATAGGTGTCACAGAACTATGCTGCCTGAAGTGATCTTGGCCCCTTAATGGTCCTTTTGGCCCCTTGTTTAGTTAACAGCTGAGTAATTCTAATTTTTTCTGTGTTTTCATTGCCTTAACCACAGATTGTGGTGCTTTTTGTATATTTTATGTATAAAACACAAAGTTGAATTCTGACTATTTTTAAGACAAAAGTCTGTTAAACTTTTTTATTGTAAAGAATATTTATTATGCGAATCTCTATTATTTTATGATATTTATTGCAAAAGACTGTTGAAATGTACTCATGTCTGAATATAACAAAATATCAATACATAACGGAAAATAAGGTGACACGAAGAAAGTACATATGTTAACTATAATGCAGAAAATATATTAATTAATGAAACTGTCTCTTGATTTCTTCATTTATTAGCCTGTACTATTATGGTGATTTTTGTCATTTGCTTTGACTCTTTCTTCATATGCACCCATTTTATTGCTTTAACATACTGAATCTAGGCATAGGTGAGCTCAAATTTTGAACTAGATGTTTCCTGGAAAAGGCATTAGTCAAAATTTTGTGATCCAAATTCTGTTTCAACAAATGCCCAAGTCAATCACTTTTATAAAGTGAACTTTTTTTGCAATTAATATTAACAGTCACTCCATACTTTGGCTATTTTGTAAGCAAGATATCTTGTGTATATCATAATTTCTCAGAATGGAACATGTCTATAATTTTAAAAATGTTTATTTTAACTCTCTCGGGTTAATAAAAAATTAATCTTCATCAGTAAAACTTAAAGAACTTAGTTCTCTAGTCATGCTAGGAGTCTCCGGCACTGTCACTTTAATAAAACATTCTAGATGTTAGAGTGCACCAAGGGAATAATTCACATTATCAAAGAGATGTTTTAAAAACATTCCTGCCCCTAACTTTTCCTTTTCTTTAAGTCTTTAGTGGCCCGATCAAACTGCACATTGTCACGTTCTGTGGAATAAGAAATCTGAGGGCCTGAAACTTCATATAAAATATTTTTATTTTTTTAGTCTGCTGAAACCACTCAGGTAGAATCTTTGGGTCTGATAGAATTTTGTTTATGTGAATCTTGAAACTCAGTTTTACCAACTCCCCATTCCTAAGTGGTATGTCAAACCTGAATAATTCTGTGCTTTTCGGAATAAGATGCTGACATAATTTGGACCTTTGATTTAGACTACTAAAACTCTTAGCCAGCTTTTTTGTTTTGGTCATTGTCTTCTGGATGATTTGGCTGCTAATTTTAGGAGTACATGTTATTTGTAAATAAGCCTTGATTTTGTTTTAATTGGACAAGGCATAAGTGATAGAGATTTGTTTTAATGCTTTCTCTCAAACCACTAAACCTACTAGTTGGCATTGTGACATTTGATGTAATCAAAAATTTTCCCTGGTGCTTTGAAAGCCAGAAGCATTTTAGAAATGAATATTTGTATTGGAGGCTACTTCACAATCTATAGTATTTCAAAATGTGAAGCTATTTTCTCTTATACTCATTATGTAATGTTATCACTGGTCCCTTAAAATTGGGTTTCTGGTTGAGATTGGCCCCTTAACAAAGTATATAAACACAGACTCTCAAAATACCGTGTAATTTTTTTCTGTTATTATTCAGACTCTCGGTATAATTAGGATCTGGTGTAAGAGCTGTCTGTAGCTATAATAACCAGACTAAGAAGCTGTAGCTTTTATTGCAAGAAATTTATAACTTTTATGAGAATGAGGTACGTTGTGGAGTTTTAACTTCTGGCTAAATGCAGAATACATTAAAATTGCAATATTAAGATGGTGGTCTGCTGCTACTAGGGCTATATATGCATTCTTGCATAATGTTAGGCCCCTATTTGGAAGTAGCAATAAGTAGAAGTTCAGACTTCTGACAAGCTTGTCAGGTGGCAAAGCATAAACCAACCCTTTGATTCAAAACGTCCTCCTTTGTGATTGTTTAAACCTAGAAGGAAAAAGTAATAGGGTGTACCCCCATAAGTGCTTATGAGTCCGAGACTTTTGTACCTAATATTGATCATCATGCTAAGGCTTCGAAAGCAACCAGCGAAGCTGAAATTTATAGTGCCCACTAGCATTTATTTGATACATATAAATGAAAAATAACATACCAAATAGATGGAATAGCCTTCTTTCCCTTATTCCATGATTTTGTCCCTATTCCTCAATTACTACAGCTTGACAGAATGACTATTTTTGTTAAATAGTTCCTTTCCAGCATATTTTCTGACTGCCAATTTTTTCATTTCAGAGAAGTTTTATTTAATTTAATTGTAAATAAAACCAATATGGGATTTCTATAATTGAGTAGTTTCCTATCAAAAGAGCTTATAAAATATAACCCAGCAGGAAAATGAAATGCAAAAAAGTAGACATGCTGCTTTTTGTGAAGGCCTAAGGTGAAACCTTATAGTCTAATTATTACATGATTTCCAAAATCCAAACCATAGAACATTCCGGTTATTACTAACAAAAGTGAAAAGTAAGAAACATTTTCCTTAAAGTGAAAGGAAGTGAATTAAAACTAGTCTTGTTTTTAAACCTAAAATTGATACTGGAACCAAATTCAGAGGATTCATTTCCAGAAGATTAATTTAGTTGTTGAAATTGTCTCCTTTTCCTGAGTCCCCCCCCATGCTGTTTTTAGATAATGTATTTCATGACATGTTTTGTATACAGCTCTTTAGCTGATACAGTATAGTCTCTTTTTGAAACACTGAAATATTGCAACAAAGAAAGAGGGTCAAGATAGTTTCTTAAAACCTATCCCACCTCCCACTGTATTTTATATATTTGTTTTAATTGCAAGAGAGAGTTTCAAGTTTTTAAACATCTTGAAAACAAAACTTTAAATCCTTCTTTGGCCAGTTGGCAGTTGTAGGACTTTTTTTCCCCCTATTATTTCACTGATTACATATATTAAAAACAGCCATGTACTTAATTGACAAGTTACTGATTTTTCTAATATTCTCTCAGACTATTACCAAGTCATTTTCCTATATTTATTGAACATCTGTGTGTACTATTCTATATGCAGAAGAATTCTAGAGATAGAAATGGGTTTTGTATCTTGCATCATGCTTCTCAACCATGTATAAAAACAAATAGGTCACTAGTTAAAAATTCAGAAGTCTCTTATAGTTCAGACCTCTTACATCAGAAAAATCTCTAGGGGAGGAGCTTTGTATTCTGTATTTTTATCTTTAAAAAAGCGTCTTGGGTTTTTTTACCAAATGATTTTGGAACTGCTTTTTTAGCTTGAAGTCTTCATTTTGAGGATATAGAAACACAGGCCTAGCTTGGAAGATAAACTGTTCATGATACTAGGATACAGCCAGGACTTCATCTGACACAGGATTTTCTTCATTTCTTAGCTTCAAGCTGGTACCTTAATGCTGCCCATTAGCTTTTACCGTTCCATACTCAACCAGGACGTTTTTACTTCATAATTAATGCATTTGACTTAATTTAGGAAGTGGGGGTATATTTATTTTTGCAAATACTGTTAGCCCTTAGCTATCAGGAATAAGTAGCAAATGACTTAATTGCCATGGTTATATTTTTATGTTAATATTAAAGTTAACAACTTCACTGGAAAACTGAGCCTGTGTGCTTCCTCTGGCCAGGTTTATGTGGCAATAATATAACAAATTGATTTAATCAGTTTGTTAAAAAGTAATACTAAGTTGGCATCTAGATTTAAGAATTTAGGTGATGTTACTTCTTACCATTGTTTTCGTTGCATTAGGATTGTAGTGATGAAAAAGCAAATTTAAATGTTCTATTTTGCACTGTTAAAAAGGTTGGTATTAGACGGTTGAATCTTACTAGATATGGTAATAACTCTAACTGCAAAAACTGTCAGAGAACCTAGAGCTGTTTTGAATTGGGCATATTTGGGAAAATGTAATAGAAGTTTCTATCATTCACTTGTAGGCCAAGAGTTTGTTTTGATAAACATAGAATCATAATTTTAGTGCTAGAAGGAAATTTACAGATCATCTAATCCATCTTTGGAGATGAGAAGTCAGGTTCAGAGGTTAGTTAGCTAAAGTCATGATCTAATTGCCAAAAACAAAAACTTTCTTAAAACTACTTGCTCTATGTGACCATGTGGTGGTAAATTATTGGAAGGAAAGGAAGGTTGATTGGAAGGAGGATTTGAACAAAAGTTCCAGGTTAATTTATAAATTATAAAATTGAGCAAATTTGTTAAAGCACAACAGATGGATGTCAGTCCAAAGCAGAGAAATAAATGCCGTAAGAAGGGAGTCAGACAAAACTAGCTGAATAAATTTGATGTAAGGAAACAAAGTGTGTGTTTGCAAAAACTGACATCAGTTTGGCTAGCTAACAGTGAGTGGTTCTCAACTTTAGTTATACTTTAAAGTCATCTGAGAGTAAAACTAACAACAAACAAAACCTGTGCTTAGATCCCATCTCTGCCATTTCAATCAGAATCTCTGGGGGGAGGGCTTTGGCTTTTGTTTTTCTTACAAGCACTGAGATGATTATAAGGCACAGCCACAGTGCAGCACCTCTGAATTCGATTATAGGTATGTGGGGAGTTGTGGGAGATTAAAATGGCACGTATTAAGATAAGGAGGCCAGCCTTGAAAAAGAAAACCAAAAGTATTAAGAGTCAGAAGTGGCTTGAAGGTTAACAGGAATGGAAAGAAGGGGTCAATGGGAGTAGTATTACAAATGTTAAATTCATAGGACTTTGCAGTTATTCATATGTGGGTTTGAGATAGAGGAAAGAACTGAAAATGATTCAGAAGGTTTGGAGCAAGGTGAATATGTAAATGGTAGTTCTGTTAAATTAGTTTAGGGGGTACTTTGAGTGGGAAAAGTTCTATTGGGATAAACTTAAAGTGTGAGTGAGTTGCCAGCAGGTCATTGAAAAAAATCCTTGAAGGTTTAAGAGGTGGGGATGGCTGTCATCCACATGGGGGTGATAGGGAATCTGTAGCATAGATCCTCAGAGGAAAGAATAGCTAGGGACATACCTATATTTAGGGGACAGAGGGAGAATGCAGAGCCAACAGATAAGAGGGTTGGTCAAAGAAGTATAGGCCCCAAGAGATTGGTGTGTTTTAGAATCTAAACACTTTCAAGATGGAAATTAGTAATTAGATGTCAAAAGCTGTGGAGACTCAACTAAATTTGGTGAGTGGTATTTGCGTGAAATTGTAATCACCGGATTGCAAGGGATTAGGAAACGAATGGGTGGTAAGTACATGCAGGTAACAGCTCCAAATCTATTCATTCTAGAAATTCTGAGATGATAAGAAAGTAACGAGGCAGGTAACAGCTGAGGAGGATTTTTGGAATAATAAACCTGAGCCTTTCGTAGGAGGAGAGCAAGGGTATTTGAGAAAGAGCAATGGGGCGGAGAAATAGCTGAAGGAACAGAATTCCAGAAGAGGAAGGAGGATCTAGAAGAGAAGGCACAAAGGAGTGCTTTAATCCTGGCAATTGCTCTGCTCCCAGAGGAAAGAATAAAAGAAGAGAGGGAAGAAAAAGATACAGTGGAATTTTAAGAGGGAGAAGAACAAGGAAGTTGTAGAAACCTTAATTTTGGTTACAAGAGGGTAGTTGGAGCGCCTGGGTGGCTCCATCGGTTAAGCAATCTGCCTAGGGCTCAGGTCATGATCCCTGGGTCCCTGGGATCCAGTCTCTCATCAGGCTCCTTGCTCCCTGGGGAGCCTGCTTCTCCCTCTCTCTCTGCTACTTCCCCAGCTAGTGCATGCTCTCTCTCTCTCAACCAAATAAATAAAATTTTTTTAAAAGGGGGAGGGGATGATCTTCTATTAATAGGTGAGACCCATCCAGCACTGGAATTGGTTCTCAAGGGCAGAGGTCTAGAGTGGCTAAATGGGGGGATGCTAGTGCATACTCAGCGAGAATTGATGAGATGAAGAGCAGTGCTCGGAACTCAGCTCTGGTTGAACAGAGAATGTTTTGTAGACCTCTAAGCTTTTTCAGATGTTATCTAGACATTGCTTATAGCTGGTTAAAGGGGCAGTTAAGGCAGAGAATAAGGAGCCAATAAGAAATGGTGAATTTGAAGGAACTCAGGCATTTGAAGACAGTAGTCTCTATGCTGAAATGACTGGCCAGAGTAATTGGATGAAGATCCCCATGAGGATGAAACACAGGTTTACAGAGAGTGCCTACATGAGAAAGGTAGACAGCTGAGGACAGAGGTGAATTTTTAAGCCAAGATCTTAGAAGGTGGGCTGTTTTTAAATGCTAAAGAAAACTGGGGTTTCTCCATGCTGATGAGTAACTGAGGTAGAGAGGAGATTTTTGGAGCCAAAGTGGAAGAGAAGAAAACAGCCAATGTATTAAAAGAGTTGCTAATTTAGATATTAAGATGCCAGAGGTAGAGATGGAGAGGAAAATGTAGAGGCTGGTGTTTATGTTAGGAAAGGATGTTTTCAGACAGTTTAACTTGCTTTTAAAGTAATGGATTATAAATTAAGTAATTCGGATCTGATAAAAATATGAGATTTCTTAAGAAGGAATGAACAAGTGGAGTAGAATTTATTTCAAATGGGATGTGCTCCATTTATAGCACAAATCGTCTGTTAAAATCAGTTATTGAATAAAGAAGAGATCTTCATGACAATTGATTGACCAGTCAGTTCAGTCAAAATAATACACAGAGCCAAAAGACCTTTTCTTTCCACATTCCCTTCTTTAAGCTTTTTGCACTTCAGAGGCACTTAAGAAGGCAGAGGGATTGAGTCCAAGATCTGTGCCCCGTCTACTTCACAGAGTTTGCAGGTTGCAGATTTGCAGTAGAAACTGTGAGTAAATCTGATTCCTTAACAGAAGTACATTTTATTCTTCTGGGCCACCCAGAATCTACCTTGTACTCCAAATGTAGAGAGGCCTTATCTTTATAAAGAAAGCTGCCTGGTGTCAGAGTTATTTACAAAGTATGTGGAGTTCTTCTCACTGGTTAGTTCATGGTTTATGGACCTGCTCTTGGAACTACCTATAATTTCTTCTTTATATCTGCCTTTGACCATTCATGGCATTTGTTCTTTGGTATCAGAAATACAATTCAGGGGCGCCTGGGTGGCTCAGTGGGTTAAAGCCTCTGCCTTCGGCTCAGGTCATGATCCCAGGGTCCTGGAATAGAGCCCCACATCAGGCTCTCTGCTCTGCAGGGAGCCTGCTTCCTCCTCTCTCTTTCTCTGCCTGCCTCTCTGCCTACTTGTGATCTCTGTCTGTCAAATAAATAAATAAAATCTTTAAGAAAAAAAAAAAGAAATACAATTCAATTAGGGAAAATAGGATAAAGATGAAACTAAAACATATCAGTTTAACCTCTTGCCATCTAATCCCTAGAACAGTACTTATTGCAGGAGAGTAGACGCTCAGTAAATATTTGTTGTTGGCTGCCTTGCTAGGTTTATTCTTAAAAGCTTCAAATTAAGGAAACATGCTAAGATTAATAACCAAATTGCATTCTTATTTTTGCAGAGTTTTTGTCAACAATATAGGCAGTTTTGAGAAAAAAGAAAAATTGCTTGACTCTGTCAACCCTTTAATCATTTATTCAGAAACAATGTCTTAGGTGCTGAGGTTCCCCATCTTGGCTAGTAATTCATAAGTTTTTAGCCATGAGATTGGAGCTGTTATGTTGGTTGGTAAGTGGGCCTATGGAATCAATCTAGGAGGAGACAGCCACACCTGTCTTTGCACACCAGGGAAGGCTTCATAAAAGAGGTGTGAAAGACGAGTAGTTATTCATGAGGGAGACAGGGGAGAGGAAAGCATTTCAGTTAATGCAAAGACATGTACGTGGGAATGAAGATGGCATGATGGGAAAACTGCAAGTGACTTAATATGTTTGAAATGTAAGGTGCCTGTGGAAAGGAGCCAGTCATGGAAAGTGTGAATGTCATGTTGAAGAGTTTGAGCTCTATCCTGTGGGTGTATAGAATCACGAACACTACAGATTATAAACAGGGGATTATAACATGGCCAGATTAGTTTCAGAATGATTCTTCAGGCAGTACTATGGAGGATAACCTAGAGTGGAAGAGGGAGACCAGCTAGATAGTTAATATAATGGCTGACACCTCAACCAGAATGTGACAAGGACAATGGAAATTAAAAGGAAGGGGTGGGTTTGAGATAATGCGAGGAGGAAGATGAGGGAGGAGGAATCTGGGTGACTCAGAGCCAATCAAGTTATTTTTGGTAACATAGGGCAGAGAGAACATTTGTATAAATGAAATGTATAAGGAGACCAAAATTTTCCACACTAAACATTCTAGTTGTGCAGATTTAAGAATCTTTTTTTTCCCCTAGACCACATCCCTCTTAGAACACTTAATGAGTAATGAAGTCGACTGAATGCAGGAAACAAGGCAGAAAAGAGAATCAAAGCCTTTGAAAAATCAAACAGAAACTAAATTATTTTTTCTACTCCAGCTCCCTAAACAGAGTTCATTGTCTATCACTCAGAAAAGTGAATTATGTATCTGAACTTTGTTGTCAGAAATACCAAATTCCAAAACTAAGAAATTGAATAAGCCAACCATTTTCTCCTGATTATCTAAAAACATTAATTCCCTATTCCCTTTACACCCTGTATCCTTCTTACCTCAGGCTTTACATCTCGAATCATTGAAGTTTAAAAACAGTGTTTGCAACCTCAGTGTCAGTTTTTATTTCCTGTGTTTTTCTCTGCCTGTTTGTCAAAGTCAAAAGTGGTGGTGACAATGGTGGGCAAAGGAAGGTGACTGGTTGGGGAATATGTGTATTAGGTGATTGAAAATTAAAATTACAGAATAATTTGGAGCCACTCAAAATCAAACTTGGAAGGGACCTTGAAAGCTACTTAGTTTCGTCGTCCCTCATTTCAAAGAAAGTTGACCTCGGAGAGATGAAATGACTTATCCAAGGATAAACATCTAATAGGAAAGTGAACCAGCAGAATGAGAAAAACACATGAAAACTACTTTAAAGAGGCCTATGCTGTAGATTTTGTGTATACTTGAGGCCTGGGAATTTAATTTACAATTCCTGAATAGAGTGCACCATAACAACAGGTGAAAGCAGTAAAATCCAAATGCTTGCAGAAGCTATTCAAAATGAAGGACAAAATAATTTTGGGATTGGAATTGGCTGTTTTTTTTTTTTTTTTTTAAGTTTGAAAGGATTTTAAGTAATGGTATTGGAGTTAAAATTTTTCTACATTTTATAGGTGGTATGTGGCTCATGTAGAAGCTTGGAAATGCTATAAAGCAAAATAACTTGAATTTGAGGGAAGCTGGCATTGCTTGATTTCAAGAGTTTAGTTTAAAAAAAAAAAAGTCAAGTGTGAAAGTTCACATTTCCTTGCATCCTATGATGATAATGGGATTTTTTTCAGATACCATGTAGTCCTTTAATTTCTTAAGTAAAAATTTTAATTGGGTGGGGAGAGTCTCTTTTCCTTAGGGAAATATGCTTCATATGGATTGTAAAATCTGGCAAATTTTGGAAAGAAGAAAAGCAGGCAGTTCTTTCGAGAGAAAAAAAAAAAGATCTGCTTGAACTTGCCTTTCTTGAAAACAAAACAAAACAACAAAACCCAACATTCTTTCATAAAGCACTTTTTTCAAAAGTATTTGCCCTTGAGCATTTTTTCCTACTTACCTATGCTTATCTCTCAAAACAAACATTTATTTCTTTCTACTGTAGAGTGTGAGGGAGTCCCTTTGAGGTTATGCCCTACAAACATATCCAAGCAGTAACTGTCACCTCCTTCCTATGGCACAACAAATGACTAACTCAACCACAGGCAACGCTGAACAGAGAGCAGTGATTTCACGATGGTGGCCGTTCAGATGTTACCTATGGGGCAGTTTCTCAAGGGGAAAAAACAGAACTGTATTTTTGTGTGCAAATAAAATGTTGGGTCCTTTTGACCCAATGGAAAATGTGTGTCTGTTGGTGGCTGCCTAGTTGGAATATGATGATTTACACTTGGAAACATTTGTGTCATTTATCATATGATGTTACTGGCCTACAGCATGACTGCATAACAAATAACCATATTAAAAATTAATCTTTTCCAGTTCATCACACTGTATGTCTTTCTAAAACCCCAAGTTTACTCTTTCCTTCTTGCCCTATCTTTTCCTGCAGTCACCCCATGCATTAACTATAGGATTAAGTGAAAATTTGGGCCCTGGGTTTTCATAGCTCTGCTATCAGACCCCCAACCCGCCCTGCTTGGGGGTCTTCTCCTGCTTATCCTGCAATATAAATCTTCTATCCAATGGAATTGGCCTCTGTTCCTAAAACATACCTTCAAATCCTGACCTCAGGGACTGCCTTTACCTTTTAAATTCTAGTCTTTAGGAGCAAGGTCTAAATCCTACTTCTCTGACTGAATCATGATAAGATAATCTCTCCCAGAATTTTTTTAGTAACAACATTGTGTAAACTGCTCATTAATTTTCATGTTTACTTTTTAATGCTGCAGAGGACACCAAACTTCACCACTGCCTTCATGAAGGTTTCTGACTGGGCCTGAGAATTAAATTGGCACGAGGCGGGTTAACAGGTAAAAAGCTATCAGATTTTTACATGTGCGTGGAAGCCCCCTTAGAAAAATGAATACCCAAGGAAGTAGCTAGGCCTAAGTACTCATATACTAGGTTGAACGAAGAGAAACAATTGTGGGAAAAGGAACTAAGACATATAGGGAGACCAAAGGAAGGAGAGTTATCTTAACTAGGTCCGTTTGCACGGATTCCTCAGCCTCCACTCCCCAAATCTGGTGTTAAGAATATTCCTTTCCTTCTGGTCCTGTGAGGGCATCTTTCTCAGGGGAGTTTTATCTCTTGCTTTCAGGAATTAAAGGGGAGATCAGAGCACTTGCTGTTTTTTAGTGCCTTTAGCTAAAAATAATTCTTAAGCTAAAGTGGAATATTTAGTAGAATTTTCTGGCACGCTTCAAAAATTAGATTTTATCTCTCCTTCTACATTGTAATTCTCTGAGATTGAAATTATGTTGTAGATTTACCTGCTCCCCAAAGGTCTTTGCTCATACTAGGCATTCAATAAATATGTACTGATGTTTTTTCCCCTCATTTTACAAAACCTTTTTAAAAAACCTATATTTAGGGTGCCTGGGTGGCTCAGTGGATTAAGCCTCTGCCTGAGATTGAGCCCCACATGGGCTCTCTGCTCAGCAGGGAGCCTGCTTCCTTCCTTCTCTCTGCCTGCTGCTCTGCCTACTTGTGATCTCTCTCTCTGTGTCAAATAAATAAATAAAATCTTAAAAAAAAAAAACACCAAAAAACTATATTTGAGGGACACTTGAATGGTTCAGTGGGTTTAGTATCTGCCTTAGCCTCAGGTCATGATCAAATCCCTGCATTGGTCTCCCTGCTTAGCGGGGAGTCTGCTTCTCCCTCTCCCCCTTGCCCCTCCCTCCTATTCACATGCACTCTCTCTCAAATAAACAATATCTTTTTTTTTTTTTTTAAGATTTATTTATTTATTTATTTGACAGAGATCACAAGCAGGCAGAGAGGCAGGCAGAGAGAGAGAGGAGGAAGCAGGCTCCCCGCTGAGCAGAGAGCCCAATGCGGGGCTCCATCCCAGGACCCTGAGATCATGACCTGAGCCGAAGGCAGAGGCTTTAACCCACTGAGCCACCCAGGCGCCCCATCAAATAAACAATATATTAAAAAAAAAAAATAAAATCTTATGTTTGGATCTTGTTTTTCTAACCAGAGGGACATTTACTATGGTAATAAAATGCATATTCTGACATGATATGTAACCTACTTTAAACCATTTTAGTCTTGCATATTGCTAGTAAATAGAGTTCTAAAAATATTATGTAATTATTTGGTGTAGAAAATTTTGGTAATATCATTGATTATGTTCAAGTTTCCAGAAAAGAATAGTTTTAAGAAGTGGGGTAGTAAAATTTTGGCACTGGAGAAGACTGACATTAGAGGTCATTGGAACAACTTACCTTTTACCCACTGTTCCTTTTGCCCCACTGCATCCTCTCTATAACATCCCAAATAGGCCTGACATGGAAGTGCCTTGAATTACTCCTTCATTTAGCTAATGTATTCTAAGTTTTTCATAATACAAACCACTTGGTCTTTTTCATTAAGAGTCAAAAGTATCCCTAAGGGTAACAAATACTGAGTTGATTTGGGAGTCTTGGAGAATGCCGGAGCCCTGAGAGCTTCTTAGGTACTAATGGTCCTTCTCCTAGATACTAAACCATTGTTTACTCTTCTTGCTGAACTTGGCATAGACGCAAAACTCTTTAAAACCTCCCTTTTTTTCAAATGAACAATGGCTATAAATGCTTTTGGATGCTCGTTGGGTAGATCTATAATACTATTATGTAATTCAAGGTATTTCTCAAATTAGAATATTATTCTTTTTTAAAGATTTTATTTATTTTGTTGACAGAGAGAGAGAGAGAGAGAGAGAACCAAGCAGGGGGAGTGGCAGGCAGAGGGAGAGGCAGAAGGAGAAGCAGGCTACTTGCTCAGTAAGGAGCCCAAAGTGGGATGTGGGACTCAGTCCCAGCACTCCAGGATCATGACCCAAGCTGAAGGGAGAGACCTGACCAACTGAGCCACCCTGGCACTCCAGAACATTATTCTTAGTAAATACAGTAATATCTTAAATTGCATGTTACATGTAATATTTTTATAAGTACTTAGGTTTATAAAACTTGGTATTTCAACAAACTTGTGAGTTAAGAAGAAACCAAATTATTAGCTTAGTTTTATAGATAAGTTTGACACAGGGAGGACATAGGATTTTCCCATTTATTAATAAAGTTAGGACTAAAACCTAACTTTGCTGACTCTGTTAGTTAATTCTGCTGTCTCCCTGATGCCCACTCTGTAAGAACACATGAGTATGCCCACCAGCTGGTGAGGATGCAGCAGCATTCTGCCCATGACTTTGCTGTGATGGAACATTTCGTTGGAACAACTCTCCCTATATTCATACTTGGATTTTCAATTAGCAGTAATCGCACCTTGGATAAACCTCATCGGCTACAATACTGCCGTACTGGAATTTTATAGGGAGCTTCATTTTAAATTGTGCTGTTTCATATGAAAGATAATCTGGCCAGTTTCTTAACTGCATGCCATTCCTATGGTTTAGAAACAATGTTGTTGCATTGACAAGGAATGTATATAGCCCAAATACACAAAAGCAAATTTAAATTGTTTTGGATTTTGATTATGTTAGTATCCTAATTTATTATAATTCAGCTATCTATAGTGAACACTTGGCCTCTTATTAGGTTGTCCCCTCCAACTCCATCCCTGCTCAAATTATTAAGTGGAAAGTCTTCTAATTATATAGTCTCATTTTGGGGAAAATTGGGAAGGTGGAAATCTAAATGATGCGTGTTACTCTCAGAGCTAGGAAACTAGAGCCAGGTCTCCTGGTACTCTAATTAAAACTTTTATTTCTGCAGATTTATTCTGTGGTCCTTGCTGAACAGATCTGCCTTGGGTTTCTGCTGGTGAGTTTTTCAGCAGGAATGCGGGCTTTGTTTCTTTGAATAGTTGAGTGCAGATTAGTGGTATGCCAATTTCCTGTGGCCTTTCAGAGCTGCAATTTGAGCCCTGTTTGCTCCTGGCCCTTGCACAATTGAAAACAATGGATGACTTCTTTTAGGTTTCACTTCAGGGCTCTTAGAAACAGGGGAAGTGGCTAAAGCCCTACTTTACAGGTAATTAACAATAGATAATGTTTGCTCTGCATTTTTAGAGCCGATAAAAGGTAGACGAACATATTCAGCTCCTGATTTAGACACTGTGCAGTGGTTTTATGGATACAATAGCTGTCTTAGCATTATTAAGGTGTCATTGGATATCTAGGTCATATATATGATTGCACACAAAACTTGTAAAAAGAAAAAGAAAAAGAATATTATTGAAAAACAGATGGGTAACTTCAAGAAAACACTCCTTAGACATGCTAAGGAAACTGTCACATTAAGTGATGCATTTTGGTTCAGGGTGCATTTATTATATCTGTTTTTACGAGGTGAACAATTTTCATGACTTGATCCTTACTCAAAATAACTTTTTGTCATATCAATTCAACTCTAGAATCCACCTCTTTGTTAAAATGATACTAGGTTAAGAAGCTTTATTCGCCATCACATTTAATTATTAGCCACGTGTATTCTTACGAACTGGTCTGACGTGTTGTAGAAAACAGTGTATTTTGCCCTTTTATTGTATATTTGGTAGGAGTTTTGTTTTAATACCCTAAATAAACAATTTTTAGAGTACTCCTCTCCCTGGACATACTATGTCCACTTTATGACAAACTAGGTTGGTAGCTATGTTGGCAGATTAATTGATTTATTCAATCTTCAACTGTTATAAAATACCTACTCTGCCTCACATACTGGCCAAGCATTAAGGCTGGAAATATGGCGGGGGGGGGGGGGGTTGTTGCTGTCTTTAAGGAGATTATAGCAATCCTTTCCCAGCACTGTTGCCAGAAAAAGTGGAGGCTTCTCCTTGGGAAAAAATAATCTCAATTTTAATACTTAAACTTTACATCTACAATTGTAATGTGGAGGCAGCATTCTTGATAAAAATCTAAAGATTGAGTCTTGTCTGAGATCCTCAAGTAACTGAGTTTTAGAATGAATCTTCATCCAAATCAAAAGATAGTGGCTTTTTGTTCTGAGCAACTTGTAACTAGCAACATGAAAATGTCACCTTACTCATTTGCTCTTCAGAGATGATGAATATAGAGAAGTTACTTTAGTAGAGAATTATAGATCATTTAAAACCAGCTTTTTCTAAGTGTGTTTAGATGCCCTTGAGAACAGTGTTTTAAGTACAGAGGTGTACAAAAGTGAAGGAGCCCCACATCAATTAATTAGTCAGTCCAGACTTGCTGAACGCCCAGAACGTGTTCAGCACTGTGCCAGTAGTGTGGTTTTAAGGAAAAAGTATAAGCTCTTGATCTTCACTAAGAGCGGCATCAGGAGGCTGACCTGGCAACCGGAAATAGAAAAGCACTTAAATCCTCTTTTCTTCTGATAAAAGTAACATGTGTTTATTGTAATACTGTTTTTGAAAATTTAGAGAAGGCACGAGGAAGAAAACAAAAATCACACATAATCCTGCTACCCATTTCTTAGTTACAGAGGGATTTTAACAATTATTTGGATACTTTTGACCTATCTTCTAGTTTCTTTAACATCTAAAATAAAAACTATGAGTAAAAACATTCCTAGTTTTTTTCTCCCTTCATTATTTTCTATAACTCATTGACTCTTTTAGAATAGAGGTATTTATTCCAAAATATGGTATAAACCTGAATGATCTTTCAGAAAACAGTCATTCTGAAGAGAACCAGAATTTGTATTTTATTTCATTTACTTCCTTCCTTTCTGTCTTAATAAAGTGGAGCTCTTTTCAGAGAGTTGTGAAGGGGAAAAACTGAGCTTGTCCTTTTCAGCTTTCCAGCACTTAAACCCAGCTAAGCACATTTATTGGAGGAAAACTAAAGCACTTGATAAGGAAGAGTTAAGAAAACTGGGATCACCAGGGTAAACTTAAGGGCTCAGTGACAAGAATATATGATTTTCATTTAAAAGAAACTGTAATTATATCAGATTGCTAATAGTTATAGCAAAATAATCCTGTAAAGAAAAGCCTTAAAAAAAAAAAAGCCTTAAAAAAATGTCAGCCACAGGTCTGCTGTGAGAGCTAGGTTTCCTTCTCTTCCCCTTCCCCCACTTTTTATGTTAACCACATTAATAGTGCTAATAATTTCTCTTAAGAAACTTTGTCTCTGAAGACTAATGCTCATCGTTTTCCCCACGGTGACTGGCTTGGAATTACGTAACCAACTTTATTATCACTGTCATTAAAATCAGTGTATATTTCATTCCGGTTGTACAGGAAGTGATTACTTAAAGTATCCATTTAAGAGATGACTTAATGTTTAGATAGTGAACTTGTATGTTCATCATGTCAAAGTCTCAGAGAACTATTTTGTTTTCCTTAAGTGCTCTAAATGGCTGCTTAGTGGCCTGCAGTTGTGATTAGCTATGTGTACATCCCCAAAGTTATCGGTATTAAAATAGTACCATTTTAACGATGCTATTAGAATGGTCACATTCTATTATTCTCTTGTTTCACGATTTAAAGGAACTTTTTGACTTGTGAGCAAAGTAACTTCCTAAGGAGACATCATTTTTATAGGAGAACGCTGACATCTTTCATCTTTTCCGTTGAAGGAACTCGTTTGCTAAGACAACTTAGGATGCACTTAGGAAGAAGTGACGACCCTATTTTTATTTTATTTAATTAACCTTTCACAATGACTCCTAGATAGGTAAGTGTTCTACCAAAAATGAAGGTATTTGAAAGCAGCAGTGAGCTCACTTAATTTCTCTATTTTAAACAGAGTGCTTTTGATGGTTTACTAGACACGACATCACAGTTTCCTGTTTCATATTTGAGTTAAGCAGGGTTGGAGAAAACCATTTGCCCTAGGTTTTGAAACTTTAGGGACAAAAAGCCCCTGGCCAGAAGCTTCAGGAGCACAGTAAACTTTTTTAAATTGTGAAAGAGAATTAAAACCACAATACTGATAAACCAAACAAGTACACAACCTCCCTCCCACTGTCCCCCCCAAAAGAAGGGTAAAAAGCTAAAATAGGAGATTAGTTGATGGAAATGATTATTTAAACCTTTCACTTTTAAGGGCTCACAGGTTTTTATTATTTTCCTTCTTCCTAATAACAACTAGCCTAGCACTCTGTATGTTGGCAAAATTGTTTTGTGTTCTCAATTGAGAAAGGGAAATTGAAGGTAGAGTTAAGCTTTTAGGCTCAATAAATCACTTGCAGTTAGAATTTAGTGTTGATGGCGATTTCAGAACTGAGGTATTTAATTGTGTGGTAAATAAAGAGAAAATACTGAATCTTTCCTGCAATCTGTATGGAATAAAAAACATATTTGGCCTTAGGTATTACTCTTGTGCATGCTTATTATTTTATTACTTTTTTAAAAAGCAGCAAAACAAATTGCTTTACAGAAAACAAGACACTTCTGAAACCTGTGTAAACTCTTGATTTCTTAAGATTCCTAGAGAAGAAGTTCGACTATGTGACAAAGTTATAAAGTATGATCATTTTTAAAGGTGGAATATAATAATTTTAGGTAATTGAGGAATTTAGCAAAAGTGTTTTTTCTAAGTTTTTATTTAAATTCCAGTTAGTTACCATACACGGAAGTATTAGTTTCAGGTGTACAGTATAGTGATTCAACAATTCTGCTCAAAACCCAAACACTACACACCCATAATGAGGAATTAGAGTGCACTAAGTTCTCTTAGAGAAGAAAACTGAAATACTGAGACTTTGGAGAAACAAGTAATTATTTCCTGAGATAGGACTGAGGGAGGAGACATGGGCTAGGGAGGCAGTGAGCCCACTTCTGAGGTTGTAGTGGTGAACAAGGACAGACCTATTGCTTCCCATTTGATCTCTTCTCCTCTTAATTACAGAAGCAAAAAGATTTTGGGGTGAAACCTTTATAAATTCAGTACTAGTACCCTTCCAGTTCTGTATTCCAAATATCACTACCCTTAAGAAATGAAGCTCTCTTTCTTTTCTGAGATTTAGTCTTTCTATACAACTCAAAAAGACTAGCCATTTCCCCCTTTCTATACAGGAACGGTGGTCAAAGAGCAGTAGAGTCATTGGCTGAGGTTTCCATCATTTCAGTTCTTATTACCAAATGACATTTGAATTCTGCTTACATTGTGATTGACTCTGCAACAGAAGGCTACTAGCATTGCTCCTGTAATCTCCATTTCTTGAAGTTTTAGTTTGTAATTTATTTATTACAAACTAAACTTTATTTAATTTATTCTTATGCATGTTAATTTTCATTCCCATATAATTTATTTCATTTATGGTTTGCTTTTCTCATTGTATTGTAAGTTCCTCCAAAGGATAGATCTCTCTTTTTATATCCTTTCATTATTTTCATAGCTCAAATTTATTGACTGCTTACCATATGCTGGGGTAGCTGGGTACTGTTCTTTCATGAATTATTTATTTGATCTTCTCAACAACTGTATGAAGTAGGTATCATTATTATCCTCTTTTATAGATGAGGAAACTCAGGGACAGAGCGGTGAAGTAACTAGCCCAGTTTCCTCACAGCTAAAACTGAGGGAATCAGGATTTGAACTCTGGTTATCTGACGCCAAAGACTGTGAATAATGCATGACTTTAAGATCTATCTTTGATTGTTTTAGCCATAGATTTCTAGGAATGGTCATTGCTGCTTTTTCTTAGCAATAGAACCTGAGCTGAATGTGTTTCCCCCAAATCCATATGTTTAAATCCCAAGGCCCACTGTGATGATATTTAGGGGTAGGGCTTTTGGGAAATGATTAGGTCATGACTCATATAAAAGAGAGCCCAGAGAGCTTCTTTGCCCTTTCTAACATGTGAGAACACAGCAAGAAGAAGGTCATCTAAGAACTAGAAAGCAGAGTATCACCAGACACTGAAATCTCCTGGTGCCTTGCTTTTGAACTCCCCAGCCTCTGGACCTATAAGAAATAAATTTCTGTTGTTTATAAGCCACCTGGTCTGCTGCCTTTTGTTGTACTGGTCCAAACAGACTGAAGCACAAAGAAACCAAGATCAATCTTTAAGACAAAAGAGGATAATTTTATCTGTCATGTAAGAATAGGTTAACTTTTGGGGCACCTGAGTGGCTCAGTCGGTTAAGCATCTGACTCCTGGTTTCTGCTCAGATCGTGATCTCAGGGTCATGAGATGGAGCCCTGTGTTGGGTACACCACTCATTACGGTGTCTACTTGGGAGTCCCTCTCCCTCTTTCTCTTGCCCCTTCCACAGCTCGGTTTAGATTCCCTGGTCCAATTCAGAATATTGTTTTGACCAAATAATGTTGCCTGAAAGTCAATATGGAAGAGATTAATATGTAGGCCTTCCACGTGAGAGAGGGGTTGTAGGGAGTTTTTCTTCCTCACCTACCCCCTCAGCTTTCTCTTCTTCTCCCAAAGCCTACTTAGAGTAACTTAAAAACCATGAACTTCATGACCAGCAGAACAGTTCCCCTGGAGAACCTTCAGGGACCTAGAAATTTTGAAATGGTATGCAAAATTGTGTGTGTGAGATTCTTTCTTGGAGAAGAGTCCAAGGTTTTTTCAGATTATCTGAGAATTTCTGTCCCCAAAAAGGGGTAAGAGCAACTGTCCCACTTACAGAGAAGACACTTTATTTTCTATGTATAACATCTTTTTAAGGCAATTAATGAAATTTGCATAGTTTACAACAAATATCAGTATAAGGATTTAAAATGCTGTACCTTATCAGTTGGAAGCTGGAGGGGGACCATTAAATGATTTCACCTGGATTAGCATCATGTACCAGTCAAATGGTCATTACCATTTTTTCTGTGAAAGAATTTGACCCAGAATTTTTTTTTAAATTGAAATATAATTAACATACAATATCCTATTAGGTATATATAATAGTGATTTGATATTTTTATATATTACAAAATGATCTCATGATAAATCTAACTACCATCTGTCTCCATACAAACTTTTACAATATTACTGACTATATTTTCTATGCTGTATGTTGCATCCCTATGACTTATTTATTTTATAACTGTGGAAATATGTATCTGTTATTTCCCTTCCTCTATTTTGTACCACCCCCAACTCCTTTGGTAATCAACAGTTTGTATCCCATATCCATGAGACTGTTTCTGTTTTGTATTGTTTTATTTATTTGTTTGGTTTTTTAGGTTCCACATATAAGTGAAATCATTTGGTTATTTGGTTTTTTCTGTCTGACGTGGGTCACTTAACATAATACCCTCTAGGTCCAACAATGTTGTTGCAAATGGTAAGATTTCCTTCCTTTCTTATGGCTGAATGATTTGTGTTCTATATACACACCACATCTTCTTTACCCATTCATTCATCTATAGATGGACACTTGGGTTGTTTCCATCCTTCAGCTGTTGTAAATAATGCTGCAGTGAATATAGGGGTGCGTATATCCCTTAGAATTAGTGTTTTCATTTTCTTTTATTTTCTTTTTTTAAAAAGATTTTATTTATTTATTTGACAAAGAGATCACAAGTAGGCAGAGAGACAGGCAGAGAGAGAGGAGGAAGCAGGTTCTCCACTGAGCAGAGAGCCCGATACAGGGCTCCATCCCAGGATGCTGAGATCATGACGTGAGCCGAAGGCAGAGGCTTTAACCCACTGAGCCACCCAGGTGCCCTGTGTTTTCATTTTCTTTGGATAAATACCCAGAAGCGGAATTGCTGGAATGTACAGTAGTCTTATTTTTAATTTTTGGAGGAAGCTCTATAAGGCTTTCTATAGTGGCTATACCAATTTAGATTCCCACCCACAGGGTACAAGTGTTCCTTTTCTCCACATTCTTGCCAACAGTTGTTATTTTTTGTCTTTTTGGAAATAGCCAATCTGACATTATGAGGTGATATCTCTTTGTAGTTTTGATTTGCATCTCCCTGATGATTAGAGATGTTGCACATCTTTTCATGTGCTATTGGTCACCCGTATGCCTTCTTTGGAAAAAGAAGTGTATTCAAATCCTCTGCCCAGTTTTTAATTGGTTTTTAAAAATACTACGTTGTCTATAAGGCATCCAAATCAGCAAAGAAGAAGTCAAACTATCACTCTTCGCAGATGATATGATACTATATGTGGAAAACCCAAAAGACTCCACTCCAAAACTGCTAGAACTTATACAGGAATTCAGTAAAGTGTCAGGATATAAAATCAATGCACAGAAATCAGTTGCATTTCTCTACACCAACAACAAGACAGAAGAAAGAGAAATTAAGGAGTCTATCCCATTTACAATTGCACCCCAAACCATAAGATACCTCGGAATAAACCTAACCCAAAAGGCAAAGAATCTATACTCAGAAAACTATAAAGTACTCATGAAAGAAATTGAGGAAGACACAAAGAAATGGAAAAAAGTTCCATGCTCCTGGATTGGAAGAATAAATATTGTGAAAATGTCTATGCTACCTAAAGCAATTTACACATTTAATGCAATTCCTATCAAAGTACCATCCATCTTTTTCGAAGAAATGGAACAAATAATCCTAACATGTATATGAAACAAGAAAAGATTTCGAATAGCCAAAGGGATATTGAAAAAGAAAGCCAAAGTTGGTGGCATCACAATTCTGGACTTCAAGCTCTATTACAAAGCTGTCATCATCAAGACAGCATGGTACTGGCACAAAAACAGACACATAGATCAATGGAACAGAATAGAGAGCCCAAAAATAGACACTCAACTCTATGGTCAACTAATCTTCGACAAAGCAGGAAAGAATGTCCAATGGAAAAAAGACAGCCTCTTCAATAAATGGTGTTGGGAAAATTGGACAGCCACATGCAGAAAAATGAAATTGAACCATTTCATTATACCACACACGAAAATAGACTCAAAATGGATGAAGGACCTCAATGTGCGAAAGGAATCCATCAAAATCCTTGAGGAGAACACAGGCAGCAACCTCTTCGACCTCAGCCGCAGCAACATCTTCCTAGGAACATCGCCAAAGGCAAGGGAAGCAAGGGCAAAAATGAACTATTGAGGTTTCATTAAGATCAAAAGCTTTTGCACAGCAAAGGAAACAGTTAACAAAATCAAAAGACAACTGACAGAATGGGAGAAGATATTTGCAAACGACATATCAGATAAAGGACTAGTGTCCAGAATCTATAAAGAACTTAGCAAACTCAACACCCAAAGAACAAATAATCCAATCAAGAAATGGGCAGAGTACAAGAACAGACATTTCTGCAAAGAAGACATCCAGATGGCCAACAGACACATGAAAAAGTGCTCCATATCACTCGGCATCAGGGAAATACAAATCAAAACCACAATGAGATATCACCTCACACCAGTTAGAATGGCTAAAATCAACAAGTCAGGAAATGACAGATGCTGGCGAGGATGCGGAGAAAGGGGAATGCAAGCTGGTGCAACCACTCTGGAAAACTGCATGGAGGTTCCTCAAAATGTTGAAAATAGAATTGCCCTATGACCCAGCAATTGCACTACTGGGTATTTACCCTAAAGAGACAAACGTAGTGATCCGAAGGGGAATGTGCACCCGAATGTTTATAGCAGCAATGTCCACAATAGCCAAACTATGGAAAGAACCTAGATGTCCATCAACAGATGAATGGATCAAGAAGATGTGGTATATATACACAATGGAATACTATGCAGCCATCAAAAGAAATGAAATCTTGCCATTTGCGACAACATGGATGGAACTAGAGCGTATCATGCTTAGCGAAATAAGTCAAGCAGAGAAAGACAATTATCATATGATCTCCCTGATATGAGGAAGTGGTGATGCAACATGGGGGCTTAAGTGGGTAGGAGAAGAATCAATGAAACAAAATGGGATTGGGAGGGAGACAAGCCATAAGTGACTCTTAATCTCACAAAACAAACTGAGGGTTGCTGGGGGGAGGGGGGTTGGTTGAAGGGGGGTAGGTTTATGGACATTGGGGAGGGTAATGTGCTTTGGTGAGTGCTGTGAAGTGTGTAAACCTGGCGATTCACAGACCTGTACCTCTGGGATAAAAATATATGTTTATAAAAAATAAAAAATTAAAAAAAATACTAAGTTGTCTACGTTCTTAAGAATATCTTCTTCCATTCAGTAAGTTATCTTTTCGCTTTGTCGATTGATGATTTCCTTCACTTGCAAAGCTTTTTGATTTGATTTAGTACTGTCTGTTTATTTGAGCTTTGCCCTCGTCTGGGGAGACTGGTCCAAAAATATATTACTAAGGCTAAATTAAAGAACTTGTTCCCTGTTTTCCTCTAAGATTTTTTTTTTTAATTTCAGATCTTAAATTCAAGTCTTTAACCCATTTTGAATTTATTTTTGCGTATGGTATAAGAAAGTGGTTCAATTTCATTGTTTTGCACATTGTTGTACAGTTTTCCCAGTACCATTTGTTGAAGAGACTATCTTTTCCCCATTGTATATTATTGCCTCATTTGTTATAGATTAATTGACCTATATGCATGGATTTATTTCTGGGCTCTCTATTCTATTCTGTTGACCTATGTATTGGTTTTCCTGTCAGTACCACACTGTTTTGATTACTATAGCTTTGCAGTATAGTTTGAATTCAAGGAGTGTGATACCTTCAGCTTTGTTCTTTCTCAAGATTATTTTGGTTATTTGGGGTCTTCTGTGGTTCCATACAAATTTTAGGATTCTTTGTTTTAGTCTGTGAAAAATGCCATTGGCAGTTTGATGGGGATTTCATTGAACCTGTAGATTGCTTTGAGTAGAATGGACATTTTTTTTTTTTTTTTTTTTTTTAAGATTTCACTTATTTATTTGACAGATAGAGATCACTAGTAGGCAGAGAGGCAGGCAGAGAGAGAGATGGGAGAAGCAGGCTCCTTGCTGAGCAGAGAGCCTGATATGGGGCTCAATCCCAGGACCCTGGGATCTTGGCCTGAGCCTAAGGCAGAGGCTTTAACCCACTGAGCCACCTAGGTGCCCCTAGAATGGACATTTTAATGATAGTAATTCTTCTAATTCATAAACATCATTTATCTTTCCATTTATTTGTGTCGTTTTCATTTTCTTATCTCAGTGTTTTATAGTCTTCAAGTCTTTCACTTCCTTGGTTAAAGTTATTCCTAAGTGTTTTATTCTTTTTAATGCAATTATAAATGGATTTGTTTACTTAATTTCTCCTTACAATGACTTGTTATTGGTGTAGAGAAGCACAACTGATTTCTCTATGTTAATTTTGTATCCTGTAACTTTACTGAATTCATTTATTAGTTCTAGTAGTTTTCTGGTGGAGTCATTAAAGTTTTTTTTATCTATAGTAGGACGTCATCTGCAAGTAGTGACAGTTTTACTTCTTTCTTTCTTTTTTTAAGATTTTATTAATTTGTTTGACAGAGAGATAGAGAGGGCACAAGTAGGCAGAATGGCAGACAGAGGGAGAGGGGAAAGCAGGCTCTCCTTTGAGCAGGGAGCTGGATGCAGGGCTTGATCCTAGGACTCTGGAATCATGACCCAAGCCAAAGACAGAAGCTTAATCAACTGAGTGGACCAGAAACCCCTACTTCTTTCTTTCTAACGTTATTGCCTAATTGCTGTGACTAGGTCTTCAATACTGTGCTGAATAAAAGTGGAGGGAGCAGGTATCCTTGTCTTTTTCCTGATCTTAAAGAAAAAACTTTTAGCTTTTCACTGTTCATTATGATGTTACCATGGTTTTATCATATATAACCTTTGTTATGCTTTATTATGTGCATTCCTTCTGTACTCATTTTGTTGAGTTTTTATCACAAATGGAAGTTGGATTTTGTCAAATGCTTCTTCTATATCTATTGAGATGATCATGTGATTTTTATCCTTTGCTTTGTTAATGTGATGTATCACTATTGATTGATCTGTGGATATTGAACTATCCCTGCATCCTTGGAATAAATCCCATTTGATTATGGTATATGATCCTTTTAATGTATTGTTGGGTTAAATTTGTTAATAATTTGTTGAGATTTCTAAATCTATGTTTGTCAGAGATATTGGCCTGTAATTTTCTTTTCGTGGGTCTTTGTTTAGTTTTGATCTCAGGTAATGTTAGCCTCATAAGATGAGTTTAGAAGCATCACTTTATAAAAATTTTTTGGAATAATTTGAGACAGGTGGATACTAACAATTCTTCCTCTCCCTCTTCCTCCTCCTCTTCTTCTTCTTTTTACAATTAACACACACTTTACTTGATTGAAAGCATTATGGTCATATAGGGTTTAATAGAGTTGACCTCAGTTTTGTTTACACTGACTCCAGTGAGTTGTATTTGGGTTTTCTATGCTTGAGACTGTTCAATTCCTGCTGTTGCCATTGGTTTGTTTTCTTTCAGGATCAAGATGGGTACTTTGTTACAATATCTTATTTTTAATTACTTCTCTGGCAGTTCTTTCCTGGATTCTTGGTTCTGTATAATTATACCTACAATGGAACCAAACATCTCAAAGTCACCAAGATAAATCCTCCTACTCCAACATCACATGATCTTCTAATTCTACTATTTAACAAAAAATGTCCAAGGCCAGCCACAGCAAATCCTAATGAACCATACAATATTGAATCCCAAGCACAGGGATGTTTTTGACATCTAAAATTCCTAGGAACTTAAAGCACTTTCCCGTGGCCAGCTCACCAGGCTCCTGTGTAGGGGTTATGGGCCCCAGTGAGTGCCTGGTATTAACTCTTCTTTAAGCACTTGATAGAATGTACTTGTGAAGCTGTCAAGTCTTAGAATTCCATTTTTTGGAAGCTTTAAAATTACTGATTTAATTTCATTATTTATAATCAGTCTGTTAATATTTTCTATTTCTTTATGATTCAGTCCCCAAAGGTTGTGTAGTTTCTAGGAATTTATCTATTTCTTCTAGGTTTTCCAATTTGTTGGTGTATAATTGTTCATAGTAAGCTCTTATGATCCTTTGTACTTCTTTGGTAACAGTTTTAACTTCTCCTCTTTCATTTCTGATATTATTTGAGCCTGCTCTCTTTTTTTCTTAATGAGTCTTGCTGGAGTTTTATCAATTTTGTTTATCTTTTCAAATAACCACTTTTAGTCTCATTGATCTTTTTTTTTCTTTAAGATTATTTCATTTATTTCTGGTCTGAACTTTATTATTTCCTTCCTTCTACTCATATTGGGCTTTGCTTGTTCTTTTTTTTCTTTTTCTTTTTTTCTATTTCCTGTAGGTATTAAGTTAGATAGTTTACTTGGGATTTTTTCTTGTTTGTTAAGGTAGTCCTGTATTGCTATGAATTTTCCTCACAGAACTGCTTTTGCTGTATCTCATAGATTTTGGAAACTTGTATTTCCATTTTCATTTGTCTTGTGTATTTTTTATATTTCATCTTTCTTTGTTGACCCATTGGTTATTTGGTCTATAATTTTGTTTCTGATCCACCTAAATCCCCAGTTTCCAGTAGTCTTTACTACTTTAAAAGAAATGCAGTTTCAAGACTTTTTTTTTTAAAGATTTTATTTTTATTTATTTGACAGAGATCACAAGTAGGCAGAGAGGCAGGCAGAGAGAGAGAGAGAGAGAGAGAGAGAGAGAGGAAGGGAAGCGGGCTCCCTACTAAGCAGAGAGCCCAACACAGCGCTTGATTCCAGGACCCTGGGATCATGACCTGAGCCGAAGGCTCTAACCCACTGAGCCACCCAGGTACCCAGTTTTTGTCCAGAGACATCCTATCAGGCCCCTATCAGAATGTAAGTTGCTTTACTTAATTTTCTATCCATTTATTTGGGACCATAATACAAGGCAGAGATTTTATGGAGGTCTTTCATATTTGTGAAGAATTTCAGGAAGACCTTACCCAGTTATCTGTAGATCCAACAACATTTAATTTTCTGACATCCATACATGATTGATAGCTTTTAAATATTATCAACACGTTACTAATATTTTGTAAATGTCTCCTCTGGACTTTTACACAACATGTGTAAAACATTTGCCCAGCATAGTGTAATGTGTTATTCCAATGCACTAATTCTGTACCATAATAAAAGAGCTAAATATTTTAGTTTCTGGTATCTTTGACCTTTCATTCCATAAACTGCTTTTTCAGAAACTACAGTTTCTTTCTAAAACTTCAAAATCTCAGCTTTTCCTTAGGCACTAATATTATCAGTGAAAGGCCTTGAAATCATATCCTAGCACATGCAGAGACACAGAGAGGGCATCTGTCCTTTTCTTCAGGATGCTGCTGTTGCTTTTGTTTACTCTTTAAACTGCTCTGCCCAGTGGTGTGCTACCTGATACAGAGGTTCAATGCAGAAAAAGTGGGCTCATATCAACAAAGAGTAGAGCTGATTTCCTAGTGACTATTGCTAGCTAAGATGATATACCACCAATCAGTATGAAAGTTAATTTGTATATAATAACTTAAAATTATCTATTTATTTGCTTAAAAAATTGTTTTCACTTTTAAATGGGTTTTGCTGCCTATTAAACTTTATTTTCATAATCATTTCTGGGTATTCATTTTCCTGGGTATGGTGTGTGAAAACTTAAGGATAAATCAGAATTCCCTTCTTTGGTGGCAGCTCCTTTTATTTTTATTTTTTTAATTTTGTAGGTCTTTTTTTTTTTTTTTTTTTTTTCCACAGAAACTGGTATCTGCCATCTAAGTTTTAAAAATCTGCTTTAATTTTATGAAGATACTTGTAATGCCAGGGATTTCTTTAAAGACTATTTTTTCATGAAAATATGAAATATGAGCCCACTAAAAAAAATATTCAGAGGATTTTTACTAAAAAAGTATAAAAGAATCAGGATGAAAAGCAGAACATGTAAAAAGATGTTTGCAAATATAAGTAAATAAGTTTGCTATGTTTGAGGTCCCAATATGATCAATAATTCCTGCCAGACTAGAAGGAAAAAGGAAAATATTATATTATGCGATTCTTGGCATTTTAAGGAATTTTAGGAAGTTCTCATGAAGACAGCTTTTGTCCCTTGCATTAAGTTCTAAAAGACAAATCTTACACAGAGTTTATGTAGAAGGAACTGAATATTGGGAATAGAAAGTACCCTCAAAAAAGACAGAAATAGTTCATGTGGCAAACTTCAATAGAAGCTAGAGATAGAAAACTAAAGCATATTTCGCTAGAGACTGACTTTTTTTTCCCTAGGGAAACTTACAGGAGCCTACATTTTGTGGCCTAAGTATCATAATTGTCTGGTAGTCTTCATCTTCCATCACTCTCTCAACTTAAGGTATGTATTATGGACCGAATTGTATTCCCCCAAATTCCTATGTTGAAGCCCTGACTCACAGCATGACTGTATGTGGAAATAGGGCCATAAAGAGGCAATAAAAGTTAAATGGAGTCATGAGGATGGAGCTAATAGGACTGGTGTGACATTCTGAGCTGAAGAGGAAGAGACATAAAAGAGTATCTTTCAGCCAGCACAGAGGACAGGCCATCTGAGGATAGGGTGAGAAGGCAGCCTTCCACCAACCAGGTGGAGAAGACTCATCAGAAACCAATCTTGCCAGCACCTTGATCTTGAACTTCAAGCCTCTAAAATTGTGAGAACATAAATTTCTGTTGCTTAAGCTACCCAGTCTGTGGCACTTTGCTACGACAGCCCTAGCTGACTAATGCATTATGGCTTCTAGATAGATGTAATCCTTCCAACATTATGATAAGGATTGCTTGGTCTGCAGGTGCTTTAGTGATTTACCTGTGTGTAGAGCTAGGCAATGTCTTTATATTAAACCTCTGTTAGGTAGCTCCTCAACTTTCATGAGAAGTTGTTAGCCCTACCAAGGCTCCTGACTTCCAAAGCAAATGGAGTGCCTTTAGTTGGCAACATAATGTTTACTATAGGTTAGTTCCAACTCTTTAACTACTGAATAAGCTCCTCAGGAGTGGCTCTGGGCCATATATAATTAATCTTCGCCATGCTAAATACTCTTCTTCACTATTTATTAATAGCTTTACTATTTAGGAGAAGGATTGTTGAGCTGCATGTTTTTTGCATTACTGATGTACTAAGGCAGGGAATAATGTATATTTCCTCCCCTACTTTCATCAGTGTAAGTAGTTAGACCAAGGAGATGAAGGCAGGAAAAAGGGCATGGGCAAGAAGTTGTGACTTCAGTCGTTGTCTTCTTCTTCTTCTTTTTCTTCTTTTAAGATTTATTTATTTATTTTAGAGAAAGAGAGTGTGGTGGGGATGGGTAGAAGGAGCCAGAGAATCTTAAGCAGACTCTGCTGCTGACTGTGGAGCCAGATGTGGGGCTTGATCTCTCGACCCTGAGATCATGACCTGAGCCAAAACCAAGAATCAGATGTTTAACTGCCTAAACCACCCAGTCACCAAGACCTTAATCATCTTCTTCTTCTTTTTTTTTTTCTTCAATTAATTAATTAATTAATTAATTTGACACAGAGAGACCACAAGTAGGCAGAGAGTCAGGCAGAGAAGGCTCCCTGCTGAGCAGAGAGCCCCATGTGGGGCTCCATCCCAGGACCCTGAGATCATGACCTGAGCTGAAGGCAGAGGCTTCAACCCACTGAGCCACCCAGGTGCCCTGACCTTCATCTTCTTAATTCTTCTCTAATCTTTTGAATAACAGATTTAAGGAAATAAGAATGATAGTATACCATAAAACTTATACTGCTGTGGCTTTTTCTATTTTACATTGTAAATATTGGCAGCGAGGGAAGTTTTCCCAAGTTTACCGAAAACAGAAGAATTTGAGTCCAAATTTACACAAACCTGATACTGAAATTATCTTAAACCTGGCAAAATTTTGAGAAACTCAAAAACACTAGGGTAAAAAAATTCATAAAATGTACATATCGTGACACTTTAGATATTACTTAATTAACTTTGTGAATGTCAGATATGGCCCTTTCCAAATAGTAGCTATTTTAAATGTAAATATTTGGTCTGTTGGGTAAAGATGGAAGACTTAGGAGTAGAAGATTATACCCTAGATCTCCTTGCGGTAAAAGGTACATTGATCAGCTTCCCTATCTGAGTTTTTATCTGCAAAATTCTTCTTCCTCCACTGTGTAAGGTTTGGGTTTAAGTACTGTGCGGTAGTTTACAACTTAAGTCTCTAGAATTGTGTGAACTGTATATAAAAAACATAGCCCCAAAACCCATATACACAGAAAACATAACATATACTGAGCTGGTCAGTTTTTAGTGATTTCCACAATTTCTATATTGTAGAATATATCATTGTATTCATGTACTCAAGAAAGGGCCCCTTTCCCCACCTGACACTAAAACAAGAGCCCATAGATACAATTTATGGACAGATTGATTGTTATCTTTTCTTGTGTAGGGTCTTTTCTTGGTGTAATGAGATCTGAGGATACCCCAGAGATGGTTCAGTACATCCCAGCTCCCATGGAGTTAATCCAGTCACAAATATGCATAAGATTCTATTCAGTGGGTCAGAATCAAAATGGTACTTTGATCCACTTGAGCCATTAAGTACTCCCTATTATATAGTATGCCCAGGCCTGCAGAAAGAGGCAGACCCTTTTTATTGTGAATAATAATGAGGACATATTTTTCTTTATATTGTTTTATTTCTTTGCATTGAGTGTGAGAAAGATAAAATGGCTTAGTAAAAGTAATGAAATCAGTACAATCATTAAAAAAAAAAACAAAAAAAACCTCTCTATGGTAAAAGCCAATATCAGTGGGGTAGATGGAGAGGAAAAGAAAAGTTGCTTAGATAAACCCCTAAAATAAGTGTATCAGGCCTTGATTGAATGCTAGTAAGTTTTACAATTAACAGCAAAAATTTTGGCTTTGATTTGGCTTAGTTTGATTTTACAGTTTTGTCACTGTCTCACTAGGTGGATTCAAGCAGATAAAATGTAGACTACAAGATGAGGATGTGCTTGTTTTGTCTTATGGAACGAGAATTACAGGACTGGCCATGCCAAAACCATGCCTCCTTTTCTAGACTCATTATAAGTTGTGAAGTGGCATGATGCAATGTGAATGTCTGGACAAGTATCCCTTTTGTTGTTTTCAAGGGGGTTATGTCCTGGATTCGTTCCTTTGCAAACTCTCTGCAGTTTACATAGCTGGAGAGACTTAACGCCTTGGCAGAGCTTGGCAGGGGCACAGGTTTTATCTTTGGGTTTGCCCTCCTAGAACAGGAGGCAGTGAGTGTACATAGGAACTGCATTCTTTTTGCTTGTGGTTACTCTTGATGTTTGATCACTTATTTCTTCTTCTTCTTCTTTTTTTAAAGATTTTGTTTATTTATTTGACAGACAGAGATCACAAGTAGGTAGAGAGGCAGGCAGAGAGAGAGATGAGGGAAGCAAGCTCACTGCTGAGCAGAGAGGTCGATGTGGGGCTTGATCCCAGGACCCTGAGATCATGACCTGAGCTGGAGGCAGAGGCTTAACCCACTGAGCCACCCAGGTGCCCTTCTTCTTCTCATTGCATGAGAAAACGTGTGTTTTCTATACCTACTAGGCTTTCTGAAGGAGAAATCAAGGAAGAGAGTCCTTTGGAGTTTTCCTGTCCTCCCTAATCTTCCTTTCAACCCTCATTTCCTCTTTTATGAATGTGTAATTACAGAGTTGATTAAATTCTTTAAGTATTTGAGCATTTGCTACTGAAAATACTAGGTCATGCACTTTACGTTTTTGGGTGAGAGATGATAATAACAAGCTTTCTGAAGATTGTGAAATAAGTAAAGAGAGCATACATGTTCTCCATGCTCCTTCTGGGTTCTTTTTCCCTTAAAAACTTCTTTGTTGCCACAATCAATACTTTGGTCAAGAACAAAGTCAAAGTCACCTTGAAGAGAAATTGTGGAAATCACTAAGTATCAGTCAGGATTACTGTACCGACTGTGAGAGTTATGAGTAGCTACTTTGTCAGTCACTTTGATGATATTCCTTAGAGTCAAGATTGTCTTAATCTGGTTAATGCTTCTTCAGAAAATCTAGTTGAGAAATATAATAACCAATGTATCTTGGGGCAAATAAATTTGTCTTGCAAATATTCTTACATATTTCTTCTGAATTTCTAGTATATAGCTGAATCAAGCAATTTAAACTTGATGATATCCTCCTTATAGTTAATTTTCATAAGTGTTTTAATGACTAGGTTAGAAACTTTTAGTGTCTCAGCCATCTTTGATTCCACCGTAAAATTTAATATGCCTTGATTCAATATTTTGAAGTACCTGGATTTTAGGCAAAGATTGGCTTCTAGCTTTCCAAAACACTTTTGGGAACCTGAAGAACAAATTCTTGAACACCTGTAATAACTCTTTGGATCAAAGCCAAACACTTTTTCCCTGTAAAATATACCCTGAAAATATTATTTTACTAACAGTCATTAATTGTCTGGATGTTCAATACTCAGCAATTAGAAGCAGGATGAAAGATAAAAGATTTTTTTTCTTTTAATTTGTTTTTTTTTTTTTTTTTTTTGTGGCAGAAAAATGAAAATAGTAGCAAGAGAAGTAACACATTTTCACCTAAAGATGCTCTGTAAGCCTTGGAAGGAAGGATTTGTGCAGTTCTGAGCACCAAAAATTTTCCTGAGAGTATTAGATATTGCAACACAGTTTATTTTATTTTCATGATAAATGAATATGAATATGTAAGAAAATTGTCTATATATTATTAAAAAAAGAATATATTTCAAAGAGTATTAATAATGAGTGACTGAATTAATTAATTAGTTCAAAACAACATGATTCCATATTTCTTAGATAAAACGATAATTTCTCTGTTCAGATATCTAGGATGGTTCCTGTTTATTTTGCATATAAAATCTAGTTTATTATTTCCTAAACTGGCTATAATAGTCAACCAATATGATGGCTACTTGGTTCACATCTGCTCTCCCAGTGGCAATCTCCATCCTCTGTCCTTATCCTCAGCTTATAATGGGGGAGTTCTCACTTTCCTAGCCCAGCCACAGTGACTGGGCTAGGGGTTCAGCATGTGACCAAGTCCAAGCAGAATCTTCCCCCAGTATTTTTTCAAACAGCAGCAAAGATAGAGCTCTTTTTATCCAGTTGTGAAAGCATAGGAATATGTGCCTAAAGTCTCATTAGTAATATTCTCTAGCAGTCAGAGAAACTACTATGCAGAAATGACAGGTCAGATTAAAAGAACTTGATATTATTGGATGGCAGCTTAGTTACAGTTGTTCCTAGTGCCAGCATCTGGCCTTGACCCTCTCATAGTTTGCCTCAATAAGCCAATAAATTCCCAAAGGCAGGTCATTTGTGATTCCATTTCTTGCAACCAAGAATTTTAGTTAATTCATACTATCAGTGGTGTTAGGCACTTTACATTATTTCTTGTATTTAGAAACTTACATTGTGAGTGTCACTTACCTCTATTCCATAAGTGAGGAATTCAGACCTCAACCAGCAAGGACCTTGCCCTTGGTCACATGGCTGTTCAGTGGCAGAGACAGTTGTTAAAGCTAGCCTCATTGACTTTGTGGCTCATCTTTTTCCTTTTTAAAATTGTATCTTAAGGCATTATTTTTATTGTGATTAAATATACATAACATACAACTTACCATTTTAACTGTTTTTTAACTATACCATCCAGTGGCTAAGTATATTTACTTTATTGTGCCATTAAGCTCTCCATTTCCAGAATTTCTCCATCATTTCAAACCAAAACCGTATACCCATTAACTCATAACTCGCCTTACCCTCTTACCCAGCCCCTAGCTATTATTCTACTTTCTATCTCTATGAATTTGTCTACAGTAAGGTATCCCATATAATGGGAATTATACATTATATGTCTTTTTGTGTCTGGCTTATTTCACTTAGCATAATGTCTTCAAAGTCCACAGATCTTGTAGCATGTGTCAGAATTTCCTTCCCTTTTTAAGACTGAATGTTATTCCACTGAATATATATATCACATCTTGTTTATCAGTTTTTCTGTTGATGGACATTTGAGTCGTTTTCTACCTTTGGGCTATAGTGAATAATGCTGTTTCAAACACATACAGTGGTCTGTTTTGAGTGCCCACTTTCAGTACCTTTGGGTATATACCCGGAAACTGGATCATAAGATCATTCTATGTTGAATTTTTTGAGGAGCCACCATGTTTTTTTCTTTAGCACTGCACTATTTTACATTCTCACCAACAGTGCACAAGAGTTTCAATTTCTCCACATCCTCACCAATACTAATTGTTTTATTTTAAAAATAATACCCATTTTAATGAGTGCCTTGTTTTAGTTTACATTTGAAGTACATGACTTTTAAACTATAACCTTTTGTGTGCCCTCCTCTCCAGCAGGCCTTACCCTCTAAACTGTCTTTATCTATTATATGTCTTCAGGTCAGGGCATCAAATCCAGTTGACCAGGCTCAGATTTTCTCATCCCACTTTTAAACTTCCTTGGCGAGAAAGACCAAGGCCAAAAGACACATGCCAAAGCATGTGTCTACCCTTCTTTAAAATTCCGTTTGCAATTCATCTCACCATTAAAGTCTTTTCCCAAAGGAACCCTACATCATTTAGAGCACATTGTATTCTTGTATCCCTTAAGCATTAAGGAACAATTGGTATTGGGCTTATCTATATATTCATTTGCACATTTTCCAAGTGGATTTATCCCACCACTTTGAGATGATAACTTCTTGAGGAAACGGATTCTGGATACTTTTCTGTGGTAATGCCATTATATCTACTATTCAATGATTGATGTGTAGTGGACATTTAATAAATGTTCACCACCACCACCACCATTATTATTACTTGTTTATGTATAATATGGCATTTAAATCCATCAATGGTATTCCTCATGAGAGGAAATCTTAATATATCTTTGTATTATAATTTCTTATAATATTATCCAACATTTATTTTTCTCACGACTATAAGGAAGCAAGTTTCTATTTTGTCTACATTTCTATTTCCTACTTACATGGAATTTCCTCTGTAGGATAGTTTCTCAGGGTGTTCTATTGGGACAAAGGTTTAGTTGACCTAGGAGAAGACATTTAAAGCTCTATTTCCTTTCTAGCAGTACTGCTGGAGTGGTTGGCAGACATTTATTCCAAATCCCAATTCTTGGACTCAGCCAATTTTAAAAGACATTTATATTTAGAAACATGAATATTGTACTGTGGCCCACCCTGAACTGTTTCAGATTATCTGGTCTCTTAGCCATGCTGTACTCCTCTGGGGAAGGAAGAAGAAGGAGAAGGAGAAGGAGAAGAAGAGAGGGGGAGGAGGAGGGGGAGGGGGAGGAGGAGGAGGAGAAGAAAAAAGTCTGAAAATGATTGAGCTTCCTGTCCTGTGGATTTCGAATTACTGTTATTAGGATCTCATGTTTGCAGCCACACAGCCAGCAGTGGTCTCTCAGCCTGGGCACTTTCTATTTCAGTTGGTAATTACTCAGTGACTAAAATAAATAAATAATAATAATAATAATAATAAAATCACAGATGAGGAAATTGAGGACATGATTTACTTGGTACTGACTCTTTTGTTAGGGGTAGGGGGTGGGAATAATAGAGTACACTGTCTCTAATTCTAGCTTTCCCCAAACCAAGACATCTAGGCTGAGTGTAATAGGGCCCTTGGCTTAGCTTTGTACCCATTCCAAGGTGCTTCAGTAAGAACAAGTGAGAAGAGTAATGAAGGAAGAGGATTGGAGAAGGTGGGGGAGGGGAGGGGTAAAGTAGAAGGAGGACAGAGGAAGAAGTTAGTATTACTGTTATCATTAAAAGGATTTTATAGTCTTTTAAAAATTATGTGTGTCTGTGTTTGTGTATTTTACCTTAATTTTAACTTTAAATAATACTTAAATGCTATTTGCTGGGTCATCTACTTAGTACTTATCAAGAGAGTTTATATACTGAAAAGCAATGCATTCTCCAGTTAGCATCTGTGAAGGCATCTCCTTTTTAGAAAAAGATTTCTTCTCTCTCTCTCTCTTTCATTTTTCCTTGCCTGGGAAAGCTGGTTTTATATTATTAAAAAAATTAGAATTGCACAGCCCAGAGTCACTGGCCCCTTTAAAGGGGCTTTCTCTCTTGTCTTAAGAACAGACCTCAGAAGGAGCCAGATGGTTCCCGTCTGCTGCCTTGAGTCAATGCACTTCCTCCCACAGATGAGAGCCCTTTTGCCCTCCTTCCTTCCCAGCTCCTCCCCCCTTTCTACCCCCCACCTCTGGGCCTCTCTGTTTTGTCCCTAGAAATAATCTTTTATTGCCCAGTTGTTCGGAAGTGACCTTTTGCCCTTGATTAGATAGCACCAGGCTCTATCATCGGATTGCTTTTGAGCCGGCAGTTGCTTTTTTGTGTTGGTTGATCTGGTGTCAGGGAGAACAATGCAAGGCTTTGCAAAATTTTAGTATAGCTCAGGCCTTGGGTGGAATAGGTGGGGGTGGGGGATTGAGGGTTCTATAAAGCAGCCCAGTGAATCCTGGTTGCAAAAATATCTTTTCTTTCATAAACTTAAAAACAAGTGGTATATTTTAAAGTTCATTTGTACATATTAAACTAACTCTTGTTTAATAACCATGTATTGCAGAGGAGTAGGAGACTACCTCAGGATTTCAGTATATAATATTTAAGTATATTAATATACTGTTAAACTGACTCGAGTGTAGAGTCTTACACTAAAATATTAATCAAATTGACTATTGAATTTCTAGGAGGGCAATTTTCCAGAAGGCCCCAATTATTCTAAGTAATAAGTTTAATGAACCATATAATAGGTAATGTGCTTAATCGCTAAAAGCTAACTCATTTTTTTAATTTTAAAAATTAGAGAAAATATCCATGACTTTACTTGCTTCCTGGATTAAGTGAAAGAATTTGAGATTTTTATCCTTTATAATAATTCTAAAATTCTTTTGATTTCAAATTCCCAGGCATATCTGCTAGAATTATAGAGCGGGTTAGTTTGAAATTTTTGTTTTGAAACCTTCAGTTTCACTCTAGAGGTGAGTACTATGTTATACAGGTATAGGAAAATTTTGAGATTCTTCTTGAAGCTTATTAATACATTTACTATCTTCTAAAACTTTGAAGTTTCCTAACCCTCAACCTGAGGAGGAAAATGCTTTCTCTTCCCCAACCCCTACCTTCTGACCCATGCAACCCTAAATTTTTATTGGAGGCAATTCTTAATGCTAATGACCATACTGTTTCTTAACTCTTAGTCTGCCAGTTGGAGTGGCTTAAAATGAATGCCACTTTTTGTTTTATTTCAGGTGGTCTGGTCCATTTCTTGTTTCAAAGATTTGTAGTGGTGGGCTGGCTATACCTGAGAAGTTACAACTGTTTTCCATAGAGGGACTATCTTTGCTACACAGTATGGAAATAGGTATGTCAGCCTTCACAGCAAAGGAGGTTAAAGATTTGTAAAGTACAGAGTGAGTAAGTATAACCAGTTCCATTTTTTAGGCAAAGTACCGAAAACTTCATAGTCATGCAAATGTCTTAAGTGACCCAGACAACTCCAAGTTTCCCAATTGCCTTGTTTCTATGCTGTAGGAATGACTGCTTTCATAAATATTGTGAATAGGGATGTCACAGAGAAAAATTATTTTCAGGCTTTCTTATTTGTGCTTCCTGGTTAAGTATATTTCTTTCAAAAAATCAAATGAAACATGCAAAATTTACCAATGGATAATTTTGAGGATTCGACACATATCTCTGTGTGTAGACATACATATGGGTGTGTACATCTCTCTCCCTGTTTTTAAAAGAGCAATGGATATGGTCAGTCAGTTTTATTGGCAGACAGGATAAACAGTTTGCCAGATAACTTGCCATTTGGTAGGTTTCCTGGTGGAGCCTAGGAAAGTGGGAAATGACCAAGGAAAGATGGATGTTTGGGACATCACTGAGTGAAATGAAAACATACCATTCACGTGTTTGTAGATTTCTTATGGTTTTAATAATCTGCCTGTTAGCAGGGGCAATACCTCTGCATATCCCTGGAAGGGGGGTGGTAGATTTGAATGGTAGCCTATGAGTTTTTAAAAAGGATCAGGAAATGGTTTTAGGGGGCACCGGGGTGGCTCAGTGGGTTAAGCCACTGCCTTCAGCTCGGGTCATAATCTCAGGGTCCTGGGGTCATAATCTCAGGGTCCTGGGATCGAGCCCCACATCCGGCTCTTTGCTCAGCAGGGAGCCTGCTTCTCTCTCCACCTGCCTCTCTGCCTACTTGTGATCTTTCTCTGTCAAATAAATAAATAGAGACTTAAAAAAGAAAAGAAAATGGTTTTGAGGTCTTCCACTCAAAGAAGGGCATCCTCAGCTCTAGTACTGTTCTGAGACTTGTTCAGACTACAACGGATGGCAGAGAAGAATATTGGAATGTTCCTTGAGGGCCTCTGGCGGGGTAACAAGGGAAATGCTGTCTATCATTTTGGCTTACAGACAATAGCAGACTGGGTCATAGTAGTACTTATTGCATTTTATTTTCTTTAAACTCCTCTTGTCTAAAAGAATAACACTTCTCTTTTTATTTTATGGGGATATTGTAGAATAGTTTCGTAAATAGAATAATAAATTCTTCATGAGAGAATTTAGCTTGTATGTGAACTTCAAAAAGAGTAGAGAGACTAGAATTGGCGAGACCAAGATTCTTCTGTTGATCACCTTTTAAAAAGATTTAAAAATTTCCCCTAGTTACACCATTATAAAATAGATGAGCAAAATATATATGATGGTTCTTACAACCACCATTATAGGGGCGCCTGAGTGGCTCAGTCAGTTAAGCATCTGCCTTTGGCTCAGGTCATGATCCTAGGGTTCTGGGGATGGAGCCAGGATCCTGGGATGGACTCCCACATTGGGCTCTCTGCTCAGCAGGGAGCCTGCTTCTCCCTCCCCCTCTGCCTGCCACTCCCCTTGCTTGTGCTCTGTCTCTCTCTGTCAAATAAATAAATAAAAATCCTAAAAAACCCCAAGCAAACACAAAACAACCACCATTCCAGCAACAAAAAGACAAAAACAAAGAAGCAAACAACAGTGTAGTTATAGAGTTCAAGTTAGCAAACACTTATTATGTTAGTATTAGTATATTAGCATAGAGTGCTATAAAAAGTTTAAATTTATGTTAAGGCTGTGAAATATATTCTCTTGTTGCCATGCCCAGAAAGATGATTATCTGCATACTTAACATATCAGTGTTTACTTTTGACTTGTATTGTGAATGCCATGTAAATGCAAAGATAAAAGTATACTTTCATTGAAAAAAGTAATGGTACTAGCAAATTATTGATAAGCTTAATCTTATGAGGTACATAAAGGCTTAGTAATGAAGGCCACAGAGCAGATTTGCTGATTATTATGTTTGTAACCATAAAAAGTCATTAAAGTAAGCCAAAGTAAATTCTTCTGATTGGGAAGAAAATTATAATCCATTCTTAAAAACTGGTTGAAAATAAAAGGATAAACTAAAAATAAAGTCATGGAGGGGCGCCTGGGTGGCTCAGTGGGCTAAAGCCTCTGCCTTCCGCTCAGGTTATGATCCTAGGGTCCTGGGATGGAGCCCCACATCGGGCTTTCTGCTCAGCAGGGAGCCTGCTTCCCCTCTCTCCCTGCCTGCCTCTCTGCCTACTTGTGATCTCTGTCAGTCAGATAAATAAATAAATCTTTTTTTTTTTTAGATAAATAAATAAATCTTAAAAAAAAAAATAAATAGAGTCATGGAAAAATACCATATAGAAATGGCTGCCTTCAGCCAACTAACTAGGTATTCTTTTTGTCATAAAATAAACAAGGCATTCGTTAAATTATTATAATTGCCAATTTCTTAATATTTAATTTCACATATGCCACTCTACAATTTGAGTTTCATTGCTGTCACTGACATGGGTCTCCGAAGTTCTTGGAAATCCTTTGCAGGTTCAATTCTAGATCTCTCTGTGATTACCTCTATAACCTCAGGATGTTTCTTCAGCTCTGGCCTTTCTATCACCCATATAAAAGAATTAGTTGTTTTATTAAGTCAGGTTGGTCAGCAGCTTAATTGGCCCCAAATAGTGAGACTTTCTTTTTGCCACCTACTATAGTCCTTTAGTATCTGAGTTATGCCTTAACAATAAGTTAGGCATTTAATACCCTAGTGTATTTTGGTGGTACCAGATAGCTAGAGTTATATAGTCAGAGGGAGAATGGAGTTTTATTTTTTGCTTCCTTAGTCTGATAGTCACAAGTGGCAAATTTTGAGAGCTTAAAGTTGATTATACATTTTATTGATTTAAAAAAAAATACTTACTGACCACCCACTAACCAGGTAGCACTAAAGACAGATGATAAAGAATATAATATTACTTTTCTCAAATAGAGAAAAATCTGTCAGAATCCATGAAATTTAAACTCTAATGATATTCGGGGAAGAAAATAACAGTTTCTTACTAGTAAGAGTGAACAAAGAATAATTTTAAGAAGATTCCAAATCCTCTGCCTAATATAAATGAATCTGAATTGTAAAATATGTTTCATTAATTGTTAAACACATCAGAGAAGTAATGTTGATTTTTTTTTTAAAGATTTTATTTCTTTATTTGACAGAGATCACAAGTAGGCAGAGATGCAGGCAGAGGCAGAGAGAGGGAAGCAGGCTCCCTGCTGAGCAGAGAGCCCGATGTGAGGCTTGATCCCAGGACTCTGGGATCATGACCTGAGCTGAAGGCAGAGGCTTAATGCACTGAGCCACCCAGGCGCCCCGTGATGTTGATCTTTAAGAAAATAATTTAATTTTATTTGTTGTTTTTTTTCCCCTGGATTATTTTGAATTATAATGACCTTTTTTAAAGGAAAAAAAAACTTCAAATCTATGATTACTAAATTCTCTCAAATTAAAAATAATTTATTAAGGAATCTGTGCACAGTTAAATGGAAAAAAAAAGAACTCATATGAAAGTAATTGCAGAAATAACATTTTTACCAAAAAAATTTCTATACATTAACTTTGTAAACTAAGTTTCTTTCTTTTTTTTTTTTTTTTTTGTTTTAAATCTTCAAAGTAGGTAAATCTAAGTGAGGCTTTTGAACATCTTTGAAAGTAAGCAATTCTAAATCTTCCCATGCATTTTGATGTCCTGGGTTCATTGAATCCATTAAATCAACCAAGGGCAAAATTAAACCATTCAGAATGGAACAAACTATGTCTGATTCAATGATAATTTCCTAGATTGAAAAAAAGTTTTGCTACAGCAGATAGTAGGCGATATCCACTGCTCACTATCAGATAGAGGAACCCACACATGTGCCATTCTGGGAGAGTTGCCAGTGCTGCTGTCATCACTGGTAGCTAGAGAAAGGAATCATTAAAAGATTTGCTTGTAGCGCCGCTCATCATTAGTAATTTGTATATCCGGTAAGTAGACATAAACAAAAGCAGCCTTCTCATTGGTATTTTTACCCTCCTCCATTCTGTCTGATCCCCTTAGCCTTTCTTGGGATGTCCTCTGAGGTGGGCTGGTTTGCTGGAGCTGGTATTTCAGATTCCGCAGACATTATTGGGTGCTTGATGTAAGCATATGCACCCTGAGTTCATTCACTCCTCCTGCCGATCTAAGCTAAAACAAACAAAAGTCTACCTCCAGGCTTTATCACAATCTTCACTTGTCCTCAGCTAAAATTTATAACATACTTTATGTGTTAGAAGGAGTTTTTCAGTCATAAGTGGAGTAGAAAAGATGACGACTGCCATGGAGAGGTCATGTCCACTGCTAGTGACAAACGTCACTGTCACAGAGATTAGCAGAGATGAGGAGTATTATCTGAACAAATTGAGAGGAAAGAATCTCCAGAAAGGAAAAATGGCCTTGTTAAACAATGGGAATGAAGAAATTGTGGTGACTTCAGAAAGGCACAAGTGAAGAATGACTTTTTCTTTATTAAAGGCATCTGAATTGGAAATGAAAGAGAAAAACTGACTTACCGGAGGAAAGAGGGAAAAAGTGAAATGAACATAGGCTAAAGAAAGAATCCAGTTTATGCACAGCTTTGAGGATGAGGAATGAGCTAATGAACCATTCATCATTACATGTAAAATGCTGTGTGACACACCAGGGAACTGCTGTTAGTCACAAAAGAGAAATTATGGTACATCTTTCAGGCTCCGAAGGTCCTGCGGCAGCCCATTAGCTCTGTGCCAGGCTCCCTTGTGAGAGGCACTAGGCAAACCTATTTAGGAGCTTGTTTTTTTCCCCCCCATGTGAGAAATTGGCCCCATGGGACAAAGACTTCCTGCTCCTCCTGGGCACCCTGGATATTTACAAGGAAGTGTTGAAGGGCAGTGCAGCACTCCTGTGCTTTAATTCCCAGTCATGTTTTCTAACACAGAAGGTAGTGGGGACACTTCTGAGTCCACTTAAATCTATGTTTCTGAGGGACATTGGAATGGGGTTAAATAAGTCCAACACTGTGAAAAGTAGATTCTGTAGTTCAGTTTTCTTCCTCAGAAAAATAATGCAGCCATTCTGAGGAGAAGTTTTCTATATTTTAACTTCTGTTTTTCTTATCTTCAAGAAGTTCAAAGCCTTTCCAGAACACCATAGCCCATTGTTTAAAACCACTGTATCTCTGTAATGTACGTTTATCAGAGGTAAGTGATAAAGATGGAAGGGATGGGCTTAGATTGGACAAATATATGTTCAAGACCAGTCTCTGGCACTTGCAGAGGCCAGTATCTATTTCCAATTCAGTCCTTAGACCCTGTGCACCCAGGTCTTATCCTGGCACATTTCCCCTCCCCACCTTAGAGGAACTTGCTCTGCCCTTTCTCTGACCTCATCTACCATGTGACTGGGAGTCTGTGGGTCCAACAGGACCTGCACCTGTACTTCCCCATATTCTGGGTACCTGAATCCCAAAATTCTGGACTCAAAAAGCAGAGCCTGCTTTCAGGCAGTTATAAGACTCTTTCTCAGTTCTGAATTCTTAGGGTAGACAAATGGGCTCTAATGCTGCTATCAAGGGAAGAGATTGGCAGTGGTGGGGGTAAATAGATGTAGCTAGGACATGGTGGGAAGTTTCAGTGTCCTAATGCATGTGTGAGATGCATGTGGCATAGAGAGAAATTTGGGCATGGGAAAGAAAGTTCCCTTCATTTATACTCCAAACCCCACGTACAGATATTAGAAGTGGGCCTGTCCATCTAATAAAGTTATCGTGATGTTTAAATGAGCTCATGCGTGTCAAGTGCTTAGCACAGATTTGTAGACTGTGGGTATTCAGTAAATATTTTTGTTCTGGGATGGTTTCTGTTTTAAATTAAACCTGATTGGGGTGCCTGGGTAGCTCAGTTTGTTAAGTGTTGGATTCTTGATTTTGGCTCAGGTCATGATCTCAGGGTTGTGAGATGGAGCCCTGTGTGGGGCTCCAAGCTCAGTGGAGCATCCACTTCTCTCCAGCTCTTCCTCCTTCTGCCCTCCCCCACTTTCTATCTCTCTAAAAATAAATAAATGAAATCTTAAAAAAAAAAAAATCTGACTTAGTCTCTTCCAAATGCCCAAGAAAAACATGTATCTAGAGGCCCTAAATAAAATGAAATCTCTTTAACAACACTGAAAAGTAAGACTTTACAGCCATCCTATTGTCAGAATCTGGGTGGAATCTACAAATACCACAAAAACTATAGAGCAGGATAAAGAGTCAAAATGGGTGTTTTGAATCATTTTACACTGATGAAAAGCACAACCCACACTATGGAAAAAGAAGTCATAAACCTACAAAAACGGAGTTATGTAGGTATTATAATAGGAATAAAAATCAGTATGTAAAGTAAAATATACTAGAAGTATGTAGAGTAATGGACAAAAGCCCAATTATTTTAGAACAATAGACTTTTCTTTAGCTTTTGACAAATCAAGTAGCTAATATATAGACATAGACTATTAGAATAGAGAAGTTGAGTTTATAGCTAATTATTGAACTTTGTATAATTCAAGCAAAGAATATACTTCTTTTGAAAATATATGTAAAACATTTTTAGAAATTAATTATATTGTGCTTAAAGAACATCTGGATAAATTCTTCCCATGTAGAAAGTGAAGAGGCCATATTGTCTGATCTTGATGCCATAAAACTAAAAACTAATAACAAAAGATTAAAGAACACGATCAGTTGTTCTGGAAATTAAATACCACGTTTTTGTGAAACTAAGACACCTTTGATTAGCAGACATATTTCAACCTGAGAGATGTTGAATGTGCAAAAACATGTGTTTTACAATTGATGGAATGCTTTACCTTTTAGGTGAAAGAGAAAATGGAAAATTTGTCTAAGAAACAAAAATACTAATATGACTAGGCTATACAATGAGGCATATTCAAAATCTTAAAATGCTTTTGTTATAAAGAAGAAAGAAAACAAATGAACTAATAGATTATTCAATAATAGATTCATTTCATAGTGGACACATTTCCTTTTCTCAGAGACTGTTATTCAATCTAGCCACCATGTTAGACTTCTTTGTGAGTTTCTTTAATCTCAGAAGCCCCACTGTCTTTCCTTGAAATTGGATTTCTGCTTTTCAACTTTCCCTGCTTCCAACCCTGTCCTTCAGGCATGTTTTTATATGGTTAAACTCAATTACATAAAAGATACAGATTTTTTACAATGAAGACTGATACCAATCAGATGGTGTGATTAGACACTATGGTAGAGTGAGTATTGCTTAACACTACATGCTGTCTTATTTAAGTTTCAGTCCTAATTCTATAGAAACCATAAATGATAAAGAATTCCCATCTAAAACCAAGATTCATCCAAATCTAATAATGGAACACAAGAGGCAAAATCAGGAATAAGACAAGGGTGCTTCTATAACTCATTATTTAGTATTATTCTGTCTAAAGTAGAAAAGGGAAGTACAACTTCCAAAAAAAGGAAGACCAACTTGTTATCTATCTAGAAAAATGTAAGTGAATCAACTTTGAAACATTGAGTATAGGAAATTTCCACAAAGTGACCAGGTAATGGATAAATAATGAATAATTTGCAAGATAAATGTCCCCAGAATAGCTTTCCTATTTGGCAGCAAAAACCAGAACAAAAAACAAACCCACCCCAAATGAAAAACAAAAATCTAGAAAACAAAGAAAATATAATGGGGGGAAAGAGCTAATCAATAATAATGATAAAAATCTTTGGGCACCTGGTTGCCTCAGTGGTTTAAAGCCTCTGCCTTCGGTTCAGGTCATGATCCCAGGGTCCTGGGATCGAGACCCCCATCTCTGCTTAGCAGGGAGCCTGCTTCCTTCTCTCTCTCTCTCTCTCTCTCTATCTGCCTGCCTCTTTGCCTACTTGTGATCTCTGTTTGTCAAATAAACAAATAAAATCTTTTTAAAAAAATCTTTGCTAGAACATTAGGGAAACATGAAAATTTACTTTGCTTCTGGATGGAAAGATTGAATATAGTAAGGTTGACAGTTATTTCCAAATAAATTTATAGATCTAATGCATTCCTAATCACAAGACCGACATGGTTGCCTTTAGGAACTTGAACAAATTATTCTAAAGTTTATCTAGAAGACTAAACATGTGAAAATGTCCAAGATTTATTTTTTTTGAAAAGAGTGATGAATGACACTCTATCTCTCTTAAGGAAAATGAAACAAATTAAAAAGCATGGGACCAAAACAAGAATAGACAAATAAGACAATTATAAAATAGAGGGTTCTGGAAAAGTTCCTCAGGTCGTTTTTTTTCCGTTTGTTTGTTTGTTTGTTTGTTTGTTTAAATAGACTCCATGCCCAGTGTGGAGCCTGAACTCACAACCCTAAGATCAAGACTTGAGCCAAGATCAAGAGTCAGTTGCTCTAATGACTGAGGCTCTTAGGTACCCCAACGTTCCTCATATTTTAAGTGACAGTTCGTGATTTTAAAATAAAATAAAAAATAAAATCTTTGATAAAGGATGATTTGGTTGGGAGACCAGACCAAGAATTTGGAGGAAAAATATAACGTTTCGTTATATGCTTGTTTCGTTCTTCTACTATGTAGTATAGTAAATATTAGATACATTAAAACTATAAAATCCTAGAAGAAATATATGTATTGAACTAATTTTGAGAGAAAGATGAATTGTCTCAGCAAAGGGAATTGTAGTAAATGCAGTGGAATAAATTATAAAAGAAAATTTGTTTAAAAATGTAAGTAAGATGATGAAATGGAGAAAATATTTGGAAAAAGCATTGCTGTCAAATGCTTTTGTTAGTTAAAACTTTTTTTAGAAAAGCTATTATTATAAATCAATAAGGAACTCATGAAGACACTTCGAACAAAAATTCTCAACCTCACTGGTAATCAAAGAAAAGCAGATTAAAGCAATAGGATACATTTAATACAGATATATGTTTATACTCTATATATTTCCATTTCTAAATATATAAAAAATATTTAATATTTGTTGTTAGCAAGTAAATGCATTGCTTGTGGGAGTATACATAGACAGTCCTTTTGGAAAGCAATTGTGCTTTCAGTAGAAAGATACTATAAATGTAATTCAACTTAGTAATTTTTTTTCCAAAGATGGATCCCAAGGAAATAACTAGAGATGGACTGGAAAACTGCATGGGCTTATATAAACAATGATAATCCCTTTTTAGTACATTTATATTTATTTATACACATATACATTTGCATAATAAAAGCCCTGAACCTATGGTTGTTTATGGATTTTAAGATTTTAATTTTTGTATTTTTCAAATTTTATATATTTGGCATGTAGTGAGTGCTTTTGTAACTAGAAAAACAATTGAACATTATCCTTTTTTTAAAAAAAACATTACTGTTAATAGTAAGAATATTCTTTTCCATTTCCATATAATCTAAGAACTGTGAATAAGTGACCTGTTCTCTTTTTTTGCGGTCTCTCACCTTATCTCTTGAGATGCAATTTACATTTTCTTGTGAAGTCCTATTAGCTCCTTAGTAAAGACAAATAGAGGATAGTCTTGTAACTATGATTTTTTGCTTTAACTGCTGTATGTGATCGACAAAAGTTCCCAGTTCACATTTCAGTTTAATATTGTGTCTTCAGTTAAACACTTCATTGATCCCAGTGGTAATAGCCACATAAATACTTAGGTGAGATTCTTTTGGCACATCTACAAAGGTAAAATTAAATATTAGAATATTTTTAAAGGTAATTTACATAAATTCTTTCTTTTGACTGGTAAGTCCCAAATATTGCAGCTAAGAAGAAGCTTTCCAAAATCCAGCCTGATCTAGTCTGTTTCTCACTTTCTTCATAGTCTCCATCACAGTTAATACCCATAGAATCTATCGTATGTGGTTTAAAAGAAAATCTTGATTGCAACTGTGGCCTTAAAGCGAATCATTAGTAAAAAAGTGTTTTCCTCTATAGCAGGTTCTTGGATCTCATTGAGGCTAAAGTGGCAGTTTAGGTTATTACATGTAACTTCTGAGATGAGAATGTGGTAAAGCATGTTCCAGGCTAAATTCAGCCAAAAGTGTAGGTGCTGCTTCAGTTTACAGAAGCTCTCTCAGGTTGGGATATGGGGGTCCCTAGATACCTAGAGGCTTTTGTAATTTCAAACAACTTAGTGAAATCATACATTTTCTCATGAGAGGATGGTTTCCTTCCTTCCTTCCATCTTTCCTTTCTTCCTCCCTCCCTCCCTCCTTTTCTTCCTTCCTTCCTTTTTATTTAACTCAATTTTGTTCACCCAGGTAATCTTATACCAGTTAGATAATGTGAAAGCTCTATATAACTCTGATGAATAAAGCACTACAGATTTATCATTTCAGTTTGATAGAAAATTTCAGAACCTGTGGTCACTGGATGAGTGAAATTTGGACACGGATACACCCTTTCCCCTGCGTCCCACTATACCGGGTCAGGAATATTCTTCACTTAAATGGTTTTAGTTTCTTTATGGTAGAATTGACTTATATATTTTTCATGGTCAAATGCTCAAGAACCTTAACAAACCATGTGTGTATAGATGAACCTCCCTTTAATATATCTAATATGTGAAAATATGGATCTATGCCACAGATACATTTTTCTTGCACTGCCTTTGGGTGACTGAATCCATGTAGGCCTCTAGAACTTACTTATTCCTTCAAGAATTCTTTGTATCAGGAAGAAACCTATGTCTGTCTGACTTACTTTGGGTACATTGTTAATGACCATGCATGTCTCAGTTGCACTGATGAAGGTGTACAATTTTGGAGTTGGAAGGTTCACAGGTTCTCGGAATCACAATATCAGATCAATGGGCAATTTCCTTTTTGGTGAGCAATTTGGAAATCTTCAACAGGTGTTGGTGGATCTTGAAGCAGTTTGAGACAGATTTTCTCCCCTAAGTACCTCCAAATTTTACTTTAGTACTAGATGCTTTGATCAGCTACTTTTGAATATACAAATTGAAAATTGAGAGAAAAAATATTAATATTAAGCTATAATCAATTATGCAGGAGACACAATTTATAGGTAAGAAAAGATTGATTGATATGATTAGAGATTGATATGATTAGGGATTAAGTTGATATGATTAGAGATTAAGTTTTTAAAAGTAAATGAGTTTGAATACAAAGTAATCAAAGTTCCAAATCTTTATGTCATTTTCCCCATCAACTCCATCCTGACTTTTCTTCCCATGACAGAGTAAAGAACAAACTGTTAAAAATAGCAAATAAGTAGAAGAGAAATTTCTCAAGGGAGTTTTTTGACTTGTGTTTGCTGTTATTGTTGGGACCCACTTCCAATAGTTGCTTTTTTGAAGTTTTAGGGAAATAATTCATTGGAAATTACCATTTTCCTCTTGAATCAACTAAAATTGTATGTGTGTGTATGTGTGTGTGAAAAATGTTCTAGGATCAACTCTATTTGCATTGGTATTTCCAGTGGAAATGTCAAGTGTGACCTTTTTCTTGTTTGGGTGTCTAATCCTATTTTAAAGCCCTGTCACGCCCCTGCTGAGGGTCAGTGCCCTTGTGAATAGAACTTCTGCACCTGCTCCCCCTTTCTTCTCCTCTTCTTCCCCTCTGCGTGGAACTAGAGGATGTTCCGGATGGCAAACAAAACAATACTATGCTTCAATGACTGCAGTGACGGAAAATAATTCCAGACTTGGGAATTTGGTAGAGTAAGTTTTGAAACCATGAGAAAATAAACACAAAAATAAGCAAACCTGAAAAGAGGAAGAGAAAAAATATGCAGGAACATTGCATTTCATTGCTACAAATATCAGGGGTAACATACCCTAAACTTTTCAATTGATGAGATAGAAGCTCCGATAAAAAAATTATCTCTTGTGAATACAGGCTACTAAAATCAGTGTCATTGACATTTTACCTGTAGGGAAAAAAAAATTATTAGCCTGAAAGAATTGTGGGAAATATAACCAATTACCATAGTGACTGGATTAGTTTGCTTGTTTCCCAAAGTAGAATTTTGAATAATTATGTTTAATGGAGCTGAATTAAGCAGTGAATGAATGTAGACAATTTGAATAGTAAAAGGATTATGTCTTGGAGGCTTATTATCATTTAAAGATAATGTTCTGTAAAAATTATCTCTTTGCCAGTACTTGGGATGGATTGTTATTTCCCATCACCGGAATTATTAGAGAGTTAACAAAGAATTGCTTGTTGGATCCTAAGCAAATTTAAATATGTAATTTGTCTTTATATTATAATTTGTTTTTAAAGTTGTGAGGGGGAGAAAGCTGAATTCACACTGAAACTCTGCTGAAACTATAAAATTCAATATCAGTAGTTTTTCCTGAGAAAACCTTCACTATAAAATCCCTAAATGGATCATATTAATGTTCTTACTGATTTTACAAAACTCATGCTAATTTCTACTTTTTAAAAAATAAAACCTTAATTGTGTTCTCCAAGCTTATAATACAAATGCATTTTAGCTTTCATTTTGTACCATGCCCCCAAACTCAATTCAGGATGCAGTTCTTAAGTTAATATATCTCTACTCTTCCCTCATCACCTTATATCTTGACCCCGGGGTTCTTTACTAAACGGTTTCCTTGCCTGCAGCTTCCTACCTTCACGCAATCCATCCTGCATACTAACGTAAGAATCATCTTCCTAAAGTATAACATGACATTCTTCCTCAAATACCTCCAAACCCTAGAGTCAAAAAGAACAATGTCATCAATTTCACAAGGATTAAGCAGACTAGTTATAAGGTAAGTGGGAGAGATGGGAAGTGCTAGGGTTTAGAATGCTTCAGAGATCATTGGAAACAAGAACTATTCTAGAATTGGGAAGAGTTAGGGTGTGAAACAAGCCTTGAAGAAATCGGGAGTATTTGACTAGAAGAGAGGTAGAAAGGGAACATTTGTCTTTTGTTTTTAGAAAACAGTGACTAAAGACATGAAAGTATTTTAGAACAGTTTGACTGGCAAGGAAGGCTGTGTGGAGAGGAATCCGAAGGGTTTAGTAGGTATATATGATTAGGATATTATCAGCTTAGGGGTACCTGGGTGGCTCAGCTGGTTAAGCGTCTGCCTTCTGTTCAGGTCATGATCTCAGGATCCTGGGATTGAGCCCCAAGTGGGGCTCTCTGCTTGGTAGGGAGCCTGCTTCTCTCTCTCCTCCTGCTTCTGCTCTATCTCTCTCTCTCATGTGTGCTCTCTCTCTCTAATAAATAAATAAAATCTTTTTTGAAAAAGAGAATTATCAGCTTATAGGTCTTTGTACTTTATGTTTTGGGGAAACCATGGAAGGTGTTTGGGTGCAGTAATGATATTATTATCAAGAAAGACTCACTTACTGGAAATGAACAGATTAGGTGGGGATGAATGTTTAAAGGCAGAGAAACTGGTTAGGAGGCTGTGGCCTTATAAAGGCCTTGAGTAGGTAAAGCCAATGAGAAGAGAAAAGTGGAGGCAGGTATGAGAAACCCTGGGAAGGAACTACTTATAGGATTTGGAAATGAAATGAGTGTGAGGGAGCAGATTAAAAGATGACTCCAAGACTTCAAGTTTGATAACTAGGAAAAATGGAACAACCGGGAGAAGAATCTGGGTTTTATGTGTGTATAAATTAGCTTTTAAGATGTGATGGTTGAAATGACCGTCTTTCTTTCTTTCTTTTTTTTAAAGATTTTATTTATTTATTTGACAGAGAGATAGAGCTCAAGCAGGCGGAGCAGGAGGTGGAAGGAGAGGGAGAAGAAGGCTCCCTGCTGAGCAGAGACCCCCCCCCTCCCCACTGCCACAGGGACCCCACCCGCTGCACTCACCAATGTGGAACTTGATCTCAGGATCCTGGGATCATGACCTGAACAAAAGGCAGACGCTTAACCAACTGTGCCACAGGTTCCCAAAATGACTGCATTTCATTTCATTGAAAATGTCATGTAGGTAGTTTGGGATGTAAGATTTGGGTTTGTGAGAGAGTCCCAGCTAGAAATGCAGACTTGGGAATATACTGAGCGCTAACTGAAGCTTTGGAAATGAGTAAGATCATTCAACAAGGACTCGATTTTAGGAATTATTCATGTCTCTGAGATGGAAAAGGAAAGGAGAAAGCAAGGAAAGCGATTAGAGAGAGCTGGAACCCGCGTGAGCGTGGTTTTATAAAGGAAAAAGGAGACCTTGGCGGAAAGGAGCACGGCACAAGCAAAGACACGAGAAGTGTGTGGAGAGGTTCACTACAAGAAAATGCAACCCGAGAAACACCCCCTGGTTTGTAAACTGGGAGACCATAGTTGGCCTATGAAAGCATAGGGCCAGAAGCCACATTACAAAATGATTCTGGAGGGAATGTATGATGTGAAAGCGGAGGCAGCCATCATAAAAACTCATGAACCTTGGTGGTAAATGAAAGAAAAGGACAGGCCGCCTGGCTCAAGTGAAGGACATCAGCGGGGACAGACGTGTTTGGTGTTTGAAGTCAGAGAATCAAAAGCCAGAAGACGTGAACACCTGGAAGTGTCAGAGAAAGCATCTGTCGGGAAAGCACACATGAATGAACGACTGTTCCTGCCTATGAGTCACCGCGTGCTGAGTGAATGTGACATCTGAGGTGACTATTGAAGTTATCCCTGCAGGGTTGTGTGTGTGTGTGTGTATGTGTGTGTGTAGGGATCATGGATGGAGGTGGGGATGAGCGCGGGGTGTGGTGTCCCTGTGGCGGGGGTGGGGGGGTGGTCTCTGCTCAGCAGAGAGCCTGCTTCTCCCTTGCCTTCTACCTGCTTCTCCGCCTGCTTGAGCTCTCTCTGTCTGAAATGTATCCTCATTGTGCCTTGCAAAGTGTTAAGGGCCAATTCAATACTCAAAAAAAAAAAAAAAAAGCCAGAGAGGAATGTTCAGTGGTGGGTAGAGCAGGTCGGCGTCCAAGCGTGGAAGGACTGAGGCGTTCATTTGAGCCTACAGGTGCCAGCTGTGCCTTGTGACATGTTCTTAGAAGGCAAACACAATCCAAGTGTGAAGACCCGAGAAGGCAACAGTTTCATTTTTAGGTGGTTTGTCTTATGGTGTGATTAAGTGGAGGGATAGAAAATCGTATCACATTGCTGGCTGGTTTTTTGTTTTGTTTTGTTTGTTTGTTTTTGGTTCTCATAGGCTACCACACTCCCTTATGTTTACCTCATTGTCTTGTATTGTAATTACAAGACTGCTTCTCCGTCTTCCTGAACTAATGGTGAGTCCCTCAAGGGCAGTGCCTATGTCTTTTATCTTCTAATCACTGATACTTTGAATGCTCCTGGCACATAATAAGCATCAAATAATGCTTGCTCTATGAAGTAGGGAGGGAGTGGAGAAGTAACCTCAGGATTGGAGAGATATGTCTTTTTCCAAGGCAGAAGGGAAAGGAGAAGAGACCAATGTGGAGACATCATTTAGGAAGCTAAAGTCAAAGGAAGAGGGCCTTCATGTAAGACGGTCTCAATTTCGTTAGTAAAGTGGTATCCATGAGGATCTTCTGAGTGGGAGAAGTGGCAGGGCCTTAAGAAAGCTTCTGAGTGTCATCTGTGAATGAGTTACTATGTAGACATGTTATATACACTTTCTTTTAAAGTCCGTAACAATACTATAAAGACATTCTAAACCTATTTTGCTGGTAAGGAAAACAAGGCCTAAATAACAATACACTCATTTACAGGGTCTTATTAAAATCTGGGTCTCTTGCTTGCAAAACGTGTATTTCCTTCCATATGCTCCATTACTGAAGCATTTGTTGGAACAGTGTAAAGGATTGGGGAGATAAAGGAAAATATTATTGAGCAGCAGCAAGGGTCTAGTAAGGGCGAGTGAAGTTAAACTTGTTTCGAGTCAAAGCAGCAAAGTTCTGTGACCGAGAAAAATAGAAGAATCAAAAAGCTATGGAATGCAGGCTTCACGCCTGGTATGGCTGAGGATGTTTAATCGAGGAGGAAATGACCATGGACAGGGCTGAGGGGTTGGTTCATGACTCATTTTAGGTCATGTCTCTTTAATCTAGTCTTTTTAACAAGATTGGAAGCCTCTGAAATGTTTCCTCATTGTGCCTTGCAAAGTGTTAACCAATTCAATACTCAGTGACTACTTGTGGACTGATCAACATTAAATGCTCTGCAAATTGAGAATCCAATGGGGATGTATAGTAAGTAACTGCAGCCTTATTTTGGGGTTGTGTGTTTTGCTTATTAGGAAGCTACTAAAAAAAGATGCTATTAAGCCAAACTGATTTGATTAATAATAATAATAATAACAATGAAGCTCTTTGTGAAAGTAAATCTGGCTGAATAGACATGCCTGGATCAGACTAATTACAAGGAATCTAATAATCAATCTTTGGTCAAATAAGACTTTGGCAAATGTGTTCCCTTATATTATGTTGCTCTAGGAGAGAAGGTAATAAAAACAAATATTCTAGAGTACTTATTTGTGGTAGGCAGTGTTCCAAGTACTTTACATGCACTAGTTTATTTAATCCTCTTCATGACCCTTCAGGTAAGTATGACTCCCCTTGCACAGATGCAGAAACTGAGACCAAAAAAGTTAGGTGCCCAAGAATACAGAGGAAATCAGTGGCAAATTAGAATTTAAACTTGACGTGTGGCTTTTAACTCCACGTTCTTTACAACCTTGCCTTTCTCAAAATTCTGACATTTTCTATTTTATGGGACAAGCAGCTTGGTTGTGTTTGGAGAGAAATATGAGTAACCTTCACCAGATCTGAAGTGTATCCTTCCTTAGTGGTTGGATACATTCCCTTTTATCCAGCACCTGTTCTGTCAGTTGCGTTCAGAAGGAAATCCTTTCTTACTCATTTGTGTGACATTTACATCTCAGTGGTTCTCTGACAAAAACATTCACAACTGAAAGGAAACTACCATGACAAAAGATGTCTTCTTATTTCTTTCCATAAATAACAGCAAGGCTAAGTCTATGAGTTGTCAGATTTCTCCTCTCTCAGTTTTGATCAGTTGCCACTCAGTTCCCTTTGGAAATGGCATTGGAGAAATCTTTAAAAAAGGCATTTATACTGATGACGGTTGTAAACGAATCCTCCCTCTCTTCCTCCCTTCTTCTCCCCTCCCCTTCCTCTTCCTCCCTTCCCTCCCCTGCTCTTCCCTCTTCTCTTCCTTCTTTTTCTTTCCCTTCCTCCTTCCCTCCCCCCTTTCTCCTCTCTTTCTCTCTTTTTCTGTGCTTATTTTTCCAACTTTCTTCAGAGATAAATGACAAACAACATTGTGTCAAATCATGTAATGATTTGATACATGTATATATTACAAAACAATTTCCACAATAAGGTTAGTTATAGCAATCTTCTCACATAAATATGCTTTTGGGTATGTGTGGTGAGAACATTTAAGATCTATTGTCTTAGCAACTTTCAAGTATATAATACAGTATTGTTATCTACGGTCGCCATGCTGAATAATAGATCGCAAGCAATTATTCCTCTTATAATTGAAAGTTTGTACCCTTTGATCAAAATGTAATTCTTTATCAGAAGAAGAACGAAACATGGCATGTTTATATAGGACTTCACTTGGGGGAATCATACAGTTAGATTGTCTTTACATTTGTATGCCCAAAGGACAGAAGACATGCTGTAGGGATTCTGAAAGAGAACTACTATCTTGTGTTTATCTTCTTACAATAATAGGTAGAGACCAAGAAATGACTCTTGTTGGCTTCTTCCAATCCTAAATGTATTAATCAGTTATGACTAAGAGAAAATTAGATTCAGTTTTGGACAGTAATATGAAGCCTCTATTTTGTTATTATGGTCTGTCAACATCTTTGTGGATTAGGCTGGAGGAAGCATAATGTTAATAAAAATTTATGTTAAATCATAACTCTGTAGAATTTTTAAAGCTATACTTTAAATAAATAAAGCTATACTTTAAATATACTTTAAATAAATAAAGTATTTTATATATTTAACAAAATAAATAAATAAATAATTTATTTATTTGACAGAGATCACAAGTAGGCAGAGAAGCAGGCAGAGAGAAAGAGGGGGAAGCAGGCTCCTTGCTGAGCAGAGAGCCCAATGCGGGGCTCTATCCCAGGACTCTGGAATCATGACCTGAGCCGAAGGCAGAGGCTTTAACCCACTGAGCCACCCAGGCACCTCTATACTTTAAATTCTTATCAGAGGCTCTTTTTGTTTTTAAGATTTTATTTTTAGGTAATCTTTACACCTAACATGGGACTCAAATTCATGACCCTGAGATCAAGAGTCACATATTCCGCCAACTGAACCAGCCAGGTGCCCCCTTATCAAAGGCTCTAAAATACCACATCCAGTGCTTGAATTTAGTTCATTCTAATTTAGAGAAACTGTAATTTTAATTGCTTACACTACCTTACAGAATGAGTAATACATATAACAAATATTTCTATTTGGAATTTGCTGGTTCCATTTCCAAAGCAGACATTACATCTGACATAAAGGAAGATGTAATCAGCTGTTATCTACTAAAGAATTTATAGTTTAACATAAAATTAAATTCTGTTGGCCAGATCATTGCCCAGCAGAAAAGTATCTTTTATTTTCAAGACCTTACCAAATCTCTTGTTTGTTTTGTATTGCTATGTTCATACCTTTCTAGAAGAGGACAGATCCTCTTAACAATAAGGCATACCTCTATCCAATATACCCACATGGGCAAAGGTCTTGCTGTACTTCCAGTAGGTCTGTGTGCATGAATAAGTTTGTCATTCTATATCATTAACACATATTTATTTCTATTTGCCCATGTAGTTTATAATGAATAAGTAACATTTACATGCTAAAGTTTTATAATGAGTGTTGTCAAATTTAACATGTACTTAAATTTTTTTCCTAACATTTCTAAAGCACAGAATGTTTGACAAATAGTGCTAAGTAATAGATAGATAAAATAAACATTGGATTCCCTGACAAGTAGGATTTCCCCCACCCCAAGTTTCTGAATTTTATACTACAATGATTTTAAACATATGTGGTTATAAGCTTATCAGATTTCCAAAAAGGAACCTTCTATAAAAATCACATGGGGCCCCTCAGCTGTGTTTTCTTCCATTATTTATAGACAAATTGAAAACAAATGTTCTTAGGAAAAAGTACAATGAACTGAAACCAGCTGTCAGGATCCACTTTTTCTCTAGAATTCATCTGTAATACAGACGTGTAGTAAATCAGAGCGTAAGTCTCATGAAATCATGCCATATTTAATGGTAGTTTTAGTGTCAATTCAGAGATATAAGTGTTATTGTCTGCTACAACAAGACCTCAGTGCTTCATTTCTATAATTAAATAAGCAAGTGCCATGTGATAAATGCAAATATTTTCATTTTAGAGTTTTTGGTTACAAAAGATGTTTTAAAAAGAAGACATTTTTTGAAAACTCATTTGAAGTGATTTAATGAATATTATAGAGATGGTTAAACAGCTATTGTAAGACTACTGAATTCCCTGCAACTATTGAGTGCTTGCTCATTAAAAAGATCACAGAAAAGGTAATGAATAGAAAACCTGAGAAAATACATACATAAGATGTGGGATGACCTTCTTGTCTTAAATACAAATTCTTTTATGTAATTTTACATAATGTAAATTTACATAAATTTATATAAGTACATTTTACTTAATCTAGAAAAAGCATATTAAATCAATAAGAGCTTAATTTTTACATTAAATGGTCTATTAAGGTGCTATGAAAAAAAAATATTCTTTTACTTTAAAGGTATCATCCTTCCTGGATGTGATACCTTGAGGGGGACATAACACCACTTTATATAGAATTCCTGCCAAGAATTCATAATCTGAGTTTATAATGAGGGAAAACTCAGATAACTCTAAATTAAGAAAATTTTACTAATAAAATGAGAGAGAATGAATGCTTCAAAAATATCAATGTCATGAGAGACAAAGAAAGGCTAAGGGATTTTCAGAATTAAAGGACACTAAAGGGACATGGCAACTAAATACAATATCTGACTTTAGACTGGATTCAGTTCTGAAGGAAAAAGTGTTACGAAAGATTATTGAGGCAAGTGACAAATTTGGAGTACAAATGGTAGGTTAGATAGAAGTGTTGTATCAATGTTAAATTTACTGAAGTTGATAATTGTACTGTGGTCTTGTAAGAGAATATCTTTATTCTTAGGAAATACATAATGAAGCATCTGGAGTAGAGGGTTGTGATGATATATACTTGTCTCCAGTGGTTCAGAATGATCAAGAAAATGGGGCAAAATGTTAACAAATAGAAGAATCTGGGTGCTGTTTTTACTATTGCAACTTCTCTGTAAGTCTGAATTTATTTCCAAATACAATTTAAAAATTAAAATCTAAAAATCACCTTACTTGAAAAAGGATGATTTCTGGTAAACATGAACTTATTTAGGTAAGTGATGTTGTAGGAATACTATGCCTGCAATCACCTGGTATTCTCAAACATCAGTTGAATAAATCTATGACTGAAGGAAAGAATACAATTGACATGGATGAATTACTTTAGCTTTTCATTTCAAATTCTGTGGTAAGTGACATGAAAAAATAAGTAGAATACACTAAGTCTTTAGTGATCAAGATTGTGCTGGACATCTCATTTTGTTGTGCCATAGGTTTCAAAGGACCTTCCTTTTGTAGTTTTATCCTGATGGTCACAGGTCCTAAAAGAGTCCAGTAGCCCTCAAATTTCTCTTCAGAAGATACTTATAGATTCTTCTTCTAACGGTCATGTTTTCCTTACAGTTATATTAAAAAGTGGTTACCAATAATATATTTCACGAGAACAAATTTTAAGTTGTTCCCCCCCTTACTTAAATATTATCTCTATAGCCAATGTGGCACTTGAACTCATGACCCTGAGATCAGGAGTCACATGCTTCTCTGATTGAGCCAGGGAGGTGCCCCTTAATTATTTTTAATTACATGGGATTTGCCACCTAAGGAACCCAATGTCCTTCATATAACTCCCTTCTCCTGGAAAATATGGTGGAAAATAAAATATGTATTATAAGATACAGGATAAAGAACCACTCTACTCCAATTCCCGCTTTATTTTTGTTTCACCAATTGCTCCATGCTCAGCTATCTGCTACCCATTTTTTCCTATTCTCTTCTTGTTTATGGTAAAATCACTTAAAAAATTCGAATACATTTAAAAATATATTTTATGCATTCTATGAAGTCAGCTTGTCATCAATGATAAAGGAGCTGTGGAGTGGAAAATGTTGGTTTTGACCATTTATTTATTTGAGAGAGAGAGAAAGCATGAGAGAACGGAGGGTTAGAGGGAGAAGCAGACTCTCCTGTGAGTAGGGAGCCCAATGTGGGACTTGATCCCAGGGCTCCAGGATCATGACCTGAGCCAAAGTCAGTCATTTAACCAACTGAGCCACCCAGGTGGCCATAATTTTTTTTAACATGATTAGATGGGCAGATCATATGATATGGTCTCTTTTAAAACTTCCTATACAAAATGCCACAGCTTTTTTTTAAGATTTTATTTTATTTGAGAGAGAGAGAGAGAGAGAGAAGGAGAGAGAGAGAGAGAAAGCATGAACCAGGGGGAGGAGCAGAGGGAGATGCAGACTCCCCACTGAGCAGGGAGCCTGATGTGAGGTTTGATCTCAGGAACCTGAGATCATAACCTAAGCTGAAGACAGATGCTTAACCAGCTGAGCCACTCAGGTGCCCCAAAAATCTACAGTTTAGTGTCAGCATCACAGGAGACCTTTTTAGAAATGCAGAATCTCGGGCCCCAGTCCAGATGTATTAAGTAGGAATCTGAAATTTAATAAGAGCCCCAGGTCATCCCTATGCACATAAATGTTGAAAAACACTGATAAAAGTTCAAAGACATTTAAAAACAGATGTACCTGAAGAATCTAAAGGACCCAGTGATCTATTTTGCTGTCAGCTGTCTGACTACTGGACGACTTTAAGAAGAATAAAAATAATGGTTGTTGTATCTCTTTCACAGAAACTCTTTTTCTTTGATTGTTTATTTTTCTCATTTCTAAGACTACCCAGTCTTTTTAGTTCTTTTTTTCTTTTGAATTATTTTCATTGCTCATCCTAATCTTGATGATGTGTTTTTCCTAGAAAAATTATCTTGAATATTTTTTCATTACCTGCCCACATAATGGCTAAATGTTGTTTCCTTTTCCATCATGGTCAGAAAACATGCTGTAAGATTTTAAGCCCTTTGAAATTCATTGAATTATATACTATGGCTCAGCATATGGTTTACATAGGTGACCATCCTATGTGCTCTGGAAAACACATGCATGTTCAGCAATTGTTGGGTGTAAATGTTCAGTAAATGTTAATTAGGTTAATTTGATCAATTGTGTTATTTAGATAAACTATATCCATTGTGATTTTTAAAAAATACTTGTTCTATCAAGTACATTAAAAGAAGAATATGGGGCTCCTGACTAAGTTGGTTGGAAGAGCATGTGACTTTTAATCTTGGGGTTGTGAGTTTGAGCCCCACCTTGGGTGGGAGATTACTTAAAGATAAAATCTTAGAAAAGAAAAGAAAAAGAAGAATACCAAAGATCACCTGGCTGGCTCAGTTAGTAGAGCATGCAACTCTTGATCTTGGGGTTGTGAGTTTGGGCCCCACATTGAGCACAGAGATCACTTTAAAAAATAAGAGTATTAAAATCTCTAACTATATCAATTGGTCTATTTCTTTCTTTGAGTTAGTTTTTGTTTTATGAATTTTGAAGTTCTGTTATTAGGTACATACATATTTAGAGTTATTATGAGAGGTTTTTTTGGATAAACCCAGGTGTCCCTGTCCTTCTTTATCTCTAATAATACTCTTTCTTAAGGTATACTGTGTCTGATTATCAGTATAGTCACTTTAGCTTTCACTCACTATTTGTTTTTCATCTCCTTTTATGTCCAAGTTATCTGTTTCTTTATATATGTCTTTGTACACAGCTTATAGTTGGATTTTGGATTTTCAGCTGGTCTGACAATGTTTGCCTTTAAATTGGGGTGTCTAGTCCATATACATTTAATATAATTATTGCCATGATTGTAAAGACTCTGGATTCTCTTATCTTGCTGTAAAGAACAGTAATTCTTGTATTAGTACGCAGTTCCATTTTGGCCTGTCACCTTGAACTTATATTTTTAGAAATTAAATATCTACCTTTGGATTAGGTCATGATCCCAGGGTCCTGGGATTGAGTCCTACGTCAGGCTCCCTGAAGCCTACTTCTCCTTTTCTTCCCCATTCGTGTTCTCTCTCACTATCTCTGTCATTATCTCTGTCCCTCTCAAATAAATAAATAAAATATTTTTTAAAAACCTTAAGTTATGTCTCAAGGTCCTCTAATTTGATGAAACTTAATTTCTAAGCTCTGTCTTCCTTACATATCTTGTCTAGGCTAGATTTTAGGTTTATTGGAGTAGGTATATAGTAGTTCTTACTAAGACACTGGACTTCCACATCTCAGATGAATTCCAAGGATGTTAATACGGTGTTAATTAGATCTCTCCATTCTGACAGGACTGGAACTTTAACATCCTCAATCAATTTTTAACTTCTAGTATCTCTGTTCTGTTCTCAATTCTTTAGCAGCTGCTATCTATATGTAAGCTTTGAGTGGTCTCATCCTGTGTGTGTACAACATAATCTTCAACCATGGACTCACTGGAGACTCCCACACAGACTTCCAGGACTCTCTTTCTGCACAGCTCCTTCCTCTAGTTGTCTTGCCCTGAAAATCCCAGCCATTCTAGCTGCCCTGAATTCTGATCTCTGTCTGCTCAGCTTAGCCAAAGTGCCATGCTGTGCTTGGACTACGTTTCTCTTCACCTTGGTCAAGAAAATTTCCCAAGGCAGAGAGAACTGGGTGATACTAGGGCTTACACTGTGAGTTTCTATTCCCTCAGAGGTTATTGCTTTTTACTACCTCTTAACCATTTCCTGAAAACATATATTTTGTTAATCTTATAATTGGGAAGGGAGGGCTCTTTTGTTTCCAGTTACTCCGTGGCTGGAAGATTTTATAGTTTTTTATATTCAGGACTAGAGACAGAAACTCCCTACCTTGATGCTTATTTAATTATGAGTAACAAAAAAATGGCAGAATTTTGTTTATCGAAGCTCATGTCTGATGCCTAGAGTTTAATATTAACAGTAGTTTCCTATTATTAAACATTTGTACTCCATTTAGAATCTGAACTTTTTGAAATTCTTTTTTAGCGTGTTATTCTAATATAACTGATGTTCTATCAAGAGTATTTTTGTTGGTGCCCTCAGTACTTGTCTTAGAAATATTGCTTAATAAAGAAGAAATAATGAAATTTTTTCGATTAAACAAAAAATACTTCAGTTTTCTAATATCAAGTAAAAACACAACACTTTTATGAACTTTTGTAGAGACCTATTAGAGGATAAAGAGAATGGCTTGTAATTTGTGTGCATTTTTCCCTTGGACTTTGTTCTCTAAAGGCTAAGTTTGTTTTTTTCTGAATAAAAAGTATGTGATTGAATATATAACTGTTGAATATATATATTGCATGATACTTGCAATTGGGTGAGAAACAGTACTTTTGATGGCAAAGTACTCTAAGAATCTCTCACCAAATTGTTTTCCCATTGTTTCAGGGAGAATTTGAAGCCAGCTTCTCCCTTCCCCCATTTCCATATTTCCAAGAGGGACTGAAAGAGCTGGTGTAAGTAACTGGTATGAACTCGTGTGAAGAGTCTTTGAATCAACAAATTACAGCCTAGGACGATTGCCCAAGAGTCTCTGTAGAGACAGATGAATAGAGGACTATTTAGAAGGCTGGCTTTTATATGAGCTCTTCCAGGACAAACCAGGTGTTCTGAATGGACTTATTAAAAAACCTTTAGCCTCACTGGTAATCAAAGCTATGCATATTAAATTAACAATGGGGCATGATTTCCTTGCTAAACATAAGGGCAAAGAGGTTTTAAATGCTAATCTCAGAGCACCTGAGGGTGAAGTGAAATAGTAGCACTGGTAGAGTGTAACTTGGCACATATTTTCTGGAAGGCAATAGACAAAAAGGGTTTCAAAATTGTTTATGTTCATGGATGTTCATCACAAAATTTTTTATAGTAAAGGGAAATCTGAAACAAACAATAATGAAGGAATGTTATATTTTCAGGGAGTATTAAATAACGTGGGGAAATGCTTTTGGTACAATATTGAGTAAAAAAAGAGAACAATCTACAAATTATATATTTAGGATTAGGAGGTTGATAAAAAATCAAAGTAGCATTTAGAATGTTATTTCACATACACGGGTGCCTGGGTGGCTCAGATAGTTAGGTGTCTTTGCCTTTGGATCAGCTCATGATGGCAGGGTCCGGGGATGGAACCCTGCACTGAGCTCCCTGCTTGGAGGGAAGTCTGCTTGTCCTTCTCCCTCTGACCTTCCCCCTTCCTTGTGCACTCTCTTTCTCTCAAATAAACAAACAAAAATCTTAGAATATTATGCCATACACAGGTAATCATAAAATGTGCAATGCATGTCGGTCAATCTTTTTTTAATCATAGAATTAAAAAAAGGATTTTTTTTTGGTTTGTTTAGCAAGGAGTACTCCAAAATATCCAGGCCAAACAATAATCCATTTGAGGATCTCCAGGGATGGAAATTCCAAACTATTTCTTGTGCTTTTTAACCATGCGAATCTGAAAATTTTTAATGGAAATCTCCCTGATTTAATTTAAATCTATGTCTTGTTGTTCTGGTTTGTAAAATTATAAAGGTTTATTCAGCATTCTCCTCCTTAAGAGAAACTGTAAAGATACTAATAAAACCACATTAGCCATCTGTTTTATCAGATTAAATATCTTTATTGTAATCTTTTTCCTCATTACTTAGCATTATACCATTTTTAAATTGTGCCTTTCTTCCTTGAGTCTGCTTCAACCCTGTAAATTCACAGGTGGCCTGAAACTTAAGAAAAATTAGAACCCTGCTGCAAAAAGAAAAGCATATACTTATCATGAACTTCTTTCCCCTTCTTATGCCTTCACATTGATTTTCTGCCTTTGCTGGGACATTGAAGACTTTAATAGGATCCCCAACATGGTTGTAGTAACAATGGGTTTTAAAAAAATTTCTTGTTTACTTTATATAATTTAACTGTCAGACGGCAGAAAGGATGGATTTATATATGCTGGAAACATGCCATGTGGTAGCACTGTGAGAAGTGCTTTACTTGTGTTACCTTGTACAATTTGACAAAACCCCAGCTGAGTAGTGATTAGTGTTCCTACATTAAGAAAAGGACATTGGGGCGCCTGGGTGGCTCAGTGGGTTAAAGCCTCTGCCTTCAGCTCAGGCCATGGTCTAAGGGTCCTGGGATCAGGCCCCACAGTGGGCTCTCTGCTCAGCAGGGAGCCTGCTTCCTCCTCTCTCTCTCTCTGCCTGCTTCTCTGCCTACTTGTGATCTCTTTCTGTCAAAATAAATAAATAAAATTTAAAAAGAAAAGAAAGGAGAAGAAAAGAAAAGGACATTGAGTTACACAGGTTAGGTAATTTGTCATCGTCAAGCAGTGTATCTACATCACACTGGAGTCAACCTCAGGTATGTCTGAGCTCTTACTGCTATACAGTGCAGTTGTTGTTGTTGTTGTTTGTTTTGTTTTCTTTTGAAAGAATAAAAGCTCAGTTGGTTCTCTTTTAGCTTGATCTGAAATTAGCATTTTTAGTATATCATTAAAGCTTTCAAGTAGGCAGAATGTATTTTTTTGTTGCCTTGATTTATAATGAGTTAAAACACAAGTAGTGAGCGTTTCCACCTTATTTACTTGGCCATATGTCTGTCATGGTGGTTACATAGAAACCTGAGGTTCATGTAGTTACCTGTAGTCACTCTCCATGACAAATGGTAAACTACCAACCAGCTACAAGGGTTTGAAAGAAGACTGATAGAACAGCCTGGCTGTGGATATATGAGGAAGGTTTTGGTGAGGTTCAAGGTCAGGAGTGTCACAGAACTAAAGAGTCCTCCTAATTGTTAAGAAGTGGGACTTGGTGGTCGGGATGGGTGTGAACTATAGGATCCCTCCAAGGCCGTAGCACCTCTTGCTTCCCCATCTTTTAATAGCTGAGGATGACACTAAAGATGATAATTTAAAATCATTTTATAAAACTTGTTTTTATGAAATAGGCATAAAAATAGATAATATAGTATTTATTTGCATTCTGGCATTCTGCTTAAGAAATAAAGCATTACAGGGGCACCTGGGTGGCTCAGTGGGTTAAAGCTTCTGCCTTTGGCTCAGGGTCCTGGGATCTTGCCCCGCATCAGGCTCTCTACTCGGCAGGGAGCCTGCTTCCCTTCCTCTCTCTCTGCCTGTTTCTCTGCCTACTTGTGATCTCTGTCAAATAAATAAATAAAATCTTAAAAAAAAAAAAAAAGAAAAGAAAAGAAAAGAAAGAAAGCATTACAAATACAATTGAAACCTTTTCTGTTTCCACCCCAATCCTATCACTACCTTCCCTCTTTCCCCAGGGGTATATGTGTTTGAGATTTATGCATATTAGTAATTGTAGCTTTAATTCATTCACTCTTACTGATGTATAGTATTCCAGTATAGGAACATACTGTAATTTATTTATTTACTTTCAAATTGATGGGCATTTAAGGGGCAAGGGTAAGGCTGGTGGAATGTGTGATTAAGGTGAGTTATTTCTAGTCTTATTTTATTTTGAGAGATGGGTTCAACAGATCTTTATTTCATTATAAATAAATAAATAAATAAATGCCTAACATTCACAGTCCAATGATGACAATGTGTCATGGACCAAGGGTCATGATTAATACAATTAATGTACCCCAGATTACTAATAAAACTGACAACTATATTAGTTTGTTAAGGTTGCCAAACAAAGTACTACAGACTAGGTGGCTTCAACAATAGAAATTTATTTTCTCACAATTACAGAGGCTAGAAGTCCAAGATGAAGGTGTTGGCGGGGCTGGTTTCTTCTGAGGCTTCTCACAGGTTTATAGATGGCCATCTTCTCTTCCTGTGTCTTCCCTGCATCTGATTCTTAATCTCCTTTTCTTATAAGGACCACTAGTCATAGAAGATTAGGGTTCACACTAATGACCCCATTTTAACTTAATTATGTCTTTAAAGACCCTATATCCAAATATAATCACATTCTGAGGTACTAAGAGTTAGGATTTCAATATGCAAATTCGTGGAGACACAAGTCATCCCCTAACAAATGGTATCGATAATGCTTCAAAGACATTCCTTTAAAGGTCCTTTGTACAGATAAGTGCAAGTTTCCTAGGGGAATCCACTTAAGTAAGGAATGGCCAGATCATGTTACAGAATACTATTAAATGAATGACAGCAACGATGTTCACACCGTGAAGGTTTGAAAAAAACAGCAGTAACAGTAGCTAGTATTTCTCAGGGCCGATGACTATATTATGCAACATTATATTTAATTTTTACCACATCTATTTGAAGTAGGTATTATTATTATTCCAATTTTACCAAAAAGGAAACTGAAGCTTCCAAAAAATTAAGTAATCTTTGGAAGAGCCCAGAGGAGCTAGTGATCAAGCTGGGATTCTACCCCAGGTCTGCTTGTTTGCAAAGCCCATGCTTTTATACTATAGCAACCTCTGTCTTAGCTTTATTTGGAGAACACACACACATGCACACGCATGCACGCACTCCCTACCAGCACGGCGCTCTGCCCTGGAGCACAGTTAGCCGCTAGTTCAAGCTGCACTAGGCGTAACTGGGAAAGGAATGACAGCAGTCTATGAGAACCTCCCAGGAAAAGAATGATTCCCCCGAGAAACAACTCCCAAAGGCACATCTGTGTTGCCTTACAAAAACAGAAAAGCATAGAAACCTTGGGGCTGTGGAGCCTTTGCTCAAAGAACAGAGGCCCCACATCCTGTGACACCAAGAAGTGGTGGCAGAAGTCCCTAGGAACAATGGCCACAGATGCCAGCCGAGGCGAGAGCAGTGCAGGGGGAGGGACCGTGTGTCACCCACCAGCTGCGGGACATGCACAGGAAGGAAGAACAGGACCAGCTACAGCATGGACCTCCGCGGGGAGCTGGAGCGTAAGGCCATGTCACATGTGTCAGGCGCTGCGTGTGGCACCGGCTCACAGTGAGCTCACGGTGCAGGTGGTCGATCAGCATAGTTGTCATTCTCGTTGTGGGGTCCATTTTGCTAGGACATGCAAGACAGACAGTAGCCTTTTTGAGGGAAGACATAAGAAGTAGGTCAATAAGCCCTCCGTGACTGTGCTGTGGTGGAGATGTCTGTTCCAATCATAATTATGCCTATCTTTAAGTAACACTTAGGCAGATAGATACTGGACAACACTTGGGAGGGAAAAGTGGCACTTTTTTACCTTTATAATGCAAAAAATCCGAATAAGTTTGACATCGCACTAACACAGGTTGGAAAGCAAAATTCAGAATTTCACCTGAAGTATAAGCAATAGTAATGTTTAGTAAAGGAAGATCCAATTTTTAGGGTGGGGACCAAATATACACGGTCAAGTGACTTGAAAAGATTTTTCCTCTTCTTCCTCTCGCTCCTTCCATCTTTTCAGCCCAACTGGAATTTTTCCCCTTGAAAAATTCTAAAAGATCATAGAATTATGGGCAGGAATCATTAGGTCTTTGAAGCCATCTTTATGCTGATGAGAAGATATGCCCAAGGTACAATCTGTAATGCTTTTCCTAGTGTGGCTTTGAACAATGTGTCTTTTATTAGATAGGCAGTTGTGGAGATGGAGGCCTCCGTGTCTGTCCAGAACAGGTATGGCACCGGGAGGAACGAGGAAGACACCCTCAGAGGCACACCTCCCTGAACCAGTCCTGAGCTGCTGGCAGGAACTCAGAAGGGCAAAAGGGTAGTGAGGCCTCCACTTTGATGTGGAGTCACTGCTGTGTGGTTGTCTATGTGTGTGCAGGGGGCAGGGTGAGGGTAATAAATACCAGGGAGCGTTTTGCAACGCGTGCCTATCAGCTGAGCGCTGGACAAACATTTTTGCCACCAGCTATTTCCCCAAGGCTTCTGAAAGTTTGTGCAACTTGGGTAAGACATTCCTGAAAGAGAGGAGCATTTGTTCAACTTATATAACTTCTTTTTCTATCATAAGACCAAAGGAGTCCTTCCGGGCTCATGTCCTGTTGAACGTAGTCCAATTGAAACTTCTTTCCTTTCCACACTCAGAAACCTGACTACCTGTTTAAATTCCTCCTGATAGCACAGCTTACTGTTTGCCCTCGGTCCTTCTCTGGCCCTCCCATACACACAGGTTTCATAATGACATTCCTGCTTCCTCTTGTAATTCTATTTAAGTGTTAAAACAAAAAAAAAGAAGAAGAAGAAGAAGAAGAAGTAGCAATAGCTTTTGGTTGAACAATTTCTACACCATGTTCTTAAATGGGATGTGTGTGTGTGTGTGTGTGTGTGTGTAAAATGCATGTATTTTTTAAAGGGAATATTATGTAATTCTAGAATTGCAAGGTGGAAGTTTAGCTAGTGTAGTTTTGGGGGGCTCTTATGATGTGTGCATACCTGGGGACGCTGCTGCTCAGGAATCTGGGGAATTTGTAGTCACGTACTTCCTGCCTCCAGTAAAGGAGTTCAATAAAGCATGTGGAACTTCTTATATTTGTTATAGCTTTTGTTTCCTGATCTTTTTTTTTTTTTTTTGACAGAAATGCTGATAGGTTATGCTTTGATTTATTTTTATTTAGGGGTTTTCAATACAGATTGGTTTAAGGTATTATGATTGAGTACAAGTTCTCTGATAATCATTATTCTACCCCAATGCTACCTAGTACTTCTTCTGTGGCCTCTTAAGATTTCCAGTTCACCAAAGCAAGTTTGGTGGGGAAGGGAGTGACTTACACAAACTCTCTTTTGTTTAAAGGTTTGCAGTGTTCAGTTCCCCTTCACGTAGGCATTCCTATTTGTCTTTTATGGTAGCCCAGGAGTTAAAAGCACAGGTGTTATTAGATTCATCTGACAGGTGAGGCCATCAGTCTCAGGGGCTGATGGGCTTTGGCCCAAGTGAGGCAGCTAGTAAGTGGCACAGTAAGGATTTTCAACCTAAAAGCATTTTTACTCCATCTATGCTAGTTCCTACTATCGTGGTCATTTCTACCATGTGTCAGTCATTCAACTTAGTGCCTCATGCACATTGTTTCAGTGAATACTGACTACAACCATGGGAGCTGGCAGGCACTCTTCCAGAAGAGGAGTCCGAGACTCATGTCACCCAGAGTCTTCTTACTCAGAACCTGGTTACTCGATGCATATTTCTGAAGCTCTTAAAACTATAGCCCATGCAAGAACATCAACCTGTGTCTCTCCCGGTCCCTTTCCCTTGTCTGTAGTACCTAAGATGCTGGGGGTGGGCTTTGCTTTAAGATAAGGAAGACAGAAGAAAGAAAATACACACAGGTACGAAACAGTAGTGGTAGAGATTTGGCTGTCACCAGGATGCTCGGTGGGATGCCTGGAAGCATGTGCTGGGAAACCAAGAACAGCAAGACATCAGTGCAGCCTGAGATGAGAAATGAGGAAGACGCGAGCCATCTCTGCTCATAGCGTCCTGGCGTTCTTGACACTGACTGGAGAAGCCTGTCCCATCAATCCACGGAGGCTCTCAACTTGGGGGGATCTGTTGTTGTTCTTTAATTGTTGTTATTGCTACACCCTTGGTATTATCTGTGAGCAATCTTAGTGGATTTGGAAGGCACTGGGCCCAGCCTGCACTGGGAGATGCTGAAGTGGAAAATCTGAGTAAAGGTCTTTAGGAAAGTACAATAGTGTTTCCAAGAGTCGAATTTAATCAATTGAATATGTGTGGCTCGTATTCTTGAGTTTACAGTTAAGTTTCAAGGTATGGTCTCTTAAAACATTCATGAGGCTGGCTATCAAAAAATTACCACTGTTTTTGAAACTTTCTATTTCAAATGATGTTGGGTTTTGAATATTATTCCAAAGAAAGAAATGTGATATATCAGAGCTACTATTGGCTCTTACGTGTTTCAGCTTTTCCACCTAGAAATGGGGATGAAAACATACCTGCTGAGAGGTATGGATTCATTTCAAGTTAGTGCAGACACCCAACAAAACTATCATCATGAAATTAAAATGATTATTCAGAAGTATTGAATGTTTACTCTACAAGCAGACCTAGCTTGATATCTTAAAGAATAATTGACTGAAAATAATTTGTCTTATGTGAAGGGCAAGTTTTTTCCCTATGTGGACTTTTGTTTTGTTTTGTTTTTGTACAAAAGGAAAGTTAATCTGAAATTACTGAGTTGGAATGATCCAGATATAGACACTCTTCATGTGAGTGTGGTCCTATGTGAGGGCAGGGTGAACTCCTGAATGGACAAGTCAGGTTAGGACAAGAAAATAGAAACCATTCCTTGTGTTTTAGATATAAAGAATTTAAAGAGTTTAATTGAGTTTTATTGAGATTAGGAACTTGGACAAGTTTTGGATGAGCTGAAAGGAGGGAGGGAAGTCTACCAGTGCTGCCCCTGAAGATCAGAGAGACTGCCCCAAAGGTCAGAAAAGGTGACACGGATGCCCACAGCCCGAAACACAGGGCATAGTTTCAAAAGCTTGTTTGCAAGCTGCTGTACTTCTTGAGAATCTCTGAGAAACTCACACTAATTTTATCAGCCCATGGCGTGGATCACAAAAACTGGTATGTGTGTATGTATGCAAATGCCTCCAGAGAATCCTGAGAATTAGCATTGCTTTCCACCGGTATCCCAGGTCCTCTTCTAGAACCCTGCAAGGGGACTCCAGAGCAGCTGTCAGGCTTGGAAGGGGTTGGTGGTGGTGCCGGGTTGGCGGTAGCCAAGCTAGCACACAAGGCCTACTTCTCTAAATTCTTGAAAAATACAATTTGATCTAATCACTAAACAAAAATAGACATTGGCATGAGTTCCTTCCTTCCTTCATTCCAACAAAATACGCTTTGAATAGCCAGGCTATTGCGATGTGGTAGGACAACTACTGTATTGAGATAGACTAACACCTGCTAGAGTCAGGCGGGCCACCAACATACAAGTAAACCCTACAAGAAATAATGATAGTTTTTGATGATGCAAAGGACACAGGTGTGGGTGGGGAGGGGCATTCCAGATGGAGTGGCGTCTCTCTGTTTACACTTTCACACAGTGCCTCGTATTAGACTTCTCTGGGGGTATTTCTTGCTTACTCTGTGAGGTTTTAAGCTCTTGGAGGATAGGTAAGCTAGCCAACTTACAATTTTATTCTTACAAGTCCTGTGCAATAGTGTAGTCACTAAATAAGTGTTAGTTGGACAAATGTGGGCCACAATTCAGAACTCCATACAGTGTCAGGGGGTTCTGCTGGATGAAACGTTTTAGTTTTGTGTGTGATTCACATACTTATGTAAACACACCTCCAAGGGAGGGATTGGTCGTATATTCCTCTGATTCTTTTGTTGAATACCTGGCATCTAAGCCTTGACGACTCTGGTTCTCAGAGTTCTCATAAAACAGCCGTCTCCTGGGCAGGTGCATTCTTCCAGTCGAACTGCACAATGAGGGCAGGGTCAAAGGTAACAGACACTATCAGAAAATAAAACATGTCCATTAATATATGAGACTGGCGTTCCATTGCACCTTGTGATCTCCACTTAAAAGCTTTCTTCTCAGAGATTTTTTTCCCTGAGCAGCATGATGCTTTTCAAAAGTGATGCAAGTGAAAAGTTAAAGCCCATCACAATCTCAGGAGAATAAATGTTTTAGTTTGATTAAACATCTATAGGTTAAACATCTATATCGAATGCAGTAATTGAGATGTGAGTGGAGTCATTGTTTACATCAAATGATCGATGTGGTGAAACTTATAAATAGCTTAATGTATTTAATGCTCAAGGTTACCTTTTGGGGATAATGTCAAAAGCTCACATCTTCAAAAAGCAGATGATATAATGAGCTATTGCCAATCATTTCTTCTTACCTGTTGCTCACAAAATCAAAAGACAACTGACAGAATGGGAGAAGATATTTGCAAACGACATATCAGATAAAGGACTAGTGTCTAGAATCTATAAAGAACTTAGCAAACTCAACACCCAAAGAACAAATAATCCAAACAAATGTAAATGAGACTGTAAATCTCATCTCTTCTTTCATATTTTCATCAAAATCGAGAGAGCTGGAGAAGAAATGTGCCAAGACTTAAGTTCTTCATCTTTTTGGCTGTCTCTCCACAGAAACATATCCCAAATCATCTCTTCTGCTGGTGATTGGTTCTCCCTGGTGAGAGACTGTCTTGTACCTGGGATTGTTTGGGAAGAAGAGGTTGCAAATATTGCTGTCTGTAAATACACTGTTAAATGTGGCTAGTTAGAAGGCAGCCAATTCTGCGGACTTTGCTGTGGCTTACCATTTCCCCTTCAGCTTCCCAACTTCCCAAAACTATTAATGGCACACTTTGCCCTAGCCTGTGCTACATCCAATGATAAACAGATGGATCCCAGCCACAGCATGAAGATGGGAAGTCTGTTTGGGCACAATATGTTTCATATTCCCATCCAGCTGCCCCCTGCTTCCGTCTTCATAGAGACTGCTGAAAATTCAGGACTTCTCATTGTAATCTACAAAAGAGGTTCTTCCTCCCCCTCACCCCCCCCCCCGCCCCCACCCTTTCCTCCTCTATGGCTGTAAATTATTTCTCCAGTAGTGATTTATGTAGTGTCTTTAAGGAAGAAAGTCTGGCAGCAACACGAAGAGAAAGAGATTCTGGGAGAGCCACAAGGGCACCCCCCCACCCCCCAGATAATGTCCTGGAGCATGAAACCATAGTTTTCTTTGATTTTTTGACTGTGAAAGAAAACAAGAACTTATTCCCTCTCCCACATCCTTCTCCCCACTTCAGACCAAAGTACATTTAATTACTTCTCAGTGTCCTGTTGAGATGTGTTGATAATTCTTCTGAAAAAGATCAGCTTAGACGTAAGAGTAGTGTTGCTTGAGTAGGCCCTCACATCCCCATGCTCCCTATCTCGTTTCTCCATGTGGGACCATGTAACCTATTAATTTGGCTTGACTTGTCTCTACAAGGCGTATGAGGGGAGTTATATGGTAAGGAAACATTTCTGGGGAATTTTAATATCTAAAAATTATGGATTGCAATGTTGGTTTTATTTGATTTGCTGTGACAACCAATTAGTCAAAATATTTATTAGGTGCCACTCTAGGCAAAGCCCAGTGCCATATGCTATCACGAAATCTACATCATACCCCGAATCGCAGCGATCACTTAATTATCTAATAGGTCACTTTTCTATAATGTGTGTAAAGATCTACCCCTCCTTTCACTTTGTTATATATATTTTTAAAGATTTTAATTTTTTATTTGACAGAGAGAGAGGGAGAGCACAGCAGGGGGAGAAGCAGGCACGGGAGAGGGAGAAGCAGGATCCCTGTGGAGCAGAGAGGTAGACATGGGGCTCTATCCCAGAACACTGAGATCATTACCTGAGCCAAAGGCAGATGCTTAGCCGACTGAGCCACCCAGGCGCCCCTCCTTCAATTTTAGAACAGCATCGAGCACATCGTAAGAAGTTTTGATTGGAGAGTGTCATGCAGGATGAGGAATAATCTTACGTTGTAAAGATTAATATGAGAAGCTGAATATCAAATCAGAAGGATGGTGAATAAACATGAAATTGGCACAAAGGGAATTTGTTTTGAATGGACAGCTTCAAGGGTGGTAACGTAGAGGAGGTGCTACCTGAAGAAGTCAGATGGTTGTCTATCAAGTAGCCTCAGAACATGGCCTTTACTTTAGTGAATTTATCATGATCTGCACTTGAAGGATCAGAAGCTTAACTTTATCACTGTGTGGAAAATGAATCCTTTCATACTCGTGGATTCATATGTCAAGCTTGTAGGGACTGATGTATAATCGCAATGTCAGTTTATTAATTTAGATTAAGAGATAACTGGCAGAGAGATCCAGATTCAAATGCTTTGGTTAAGGTAGTTTCATTTTTCCTCTTTTGAGTAGATAGACTTCTGTTATGTGATACAAATGATACTCCATTAATTTAAGTCATTGTAGGTATTTTGTTGTGTTGTTAATATTCCGACTCAGACATAACCTTGATATTTCTTGTTCTTTGACTCATAAAATGTTTCTCCTGGATCTTTCCTCTTCCCTGTGATTTTTAGCATCAGCTTAACAAGTTAAATATATGTACATTGAGAAGAAAAGAAAGAAAAAAGTAAGAATCGATTGTGATTTTTTAATTTGAATTGCATGGAATTTAGAGATTAATCTGGGGGAAATGAATGTATTTCTGATGGCAGGTAATCCCATCTATGAATATTTTATATACAAATAATATTATGTTAATTTTATGTGTATATAGATATAAATATATTTTAAAATCAGGTCTTACTTTAAGTCTTCAATGAAGTTTTAAAATTTTCTTACATAGAACTTGCTCACCTTTTGTGACATTTATTACAAAGTATATAAATGTATTTATTACAAAGTGTATAAGTGTATAAATATATGTATTACATACATACATTACATACATACATTTGTATATATTACAAAGAGTATAACAAAGTTGTGTTAAAAATTACACTTCTTTACCATTTATTATTGGTGTGTGTCAATGAAATTGGTTTTTGTACATTGTTGCAAGGAAATTTGCCAACATATTAGCTCTTAAAGTATAATCTATATCAGTTTAATAGTGTAAAAATTCTCTTAAATTTTCTACACAGTCATATCATCTGCAACCTCCACAATTTATTTTTTTCCTTTTTAGACATGGCAGAAACTTTTAAGACCCTCTGAATATTCATGTGCTCTCCTCCACATTTCTAGCCCTTTGAAAAAATGTTAACTTGTGTCTAAGTTTTCAAATTAAGCTATTCTTATTTTTCTCTTAAGATTAGAAGACCGCCACTGTATGTGTAATGAGCCCTTTTTATGTATTCCTAGTTTCAACAGTTAAGACTTATATGTCCTTTTAAACACCTACCTTGGGGCACTTGGGAGGCTGAGCCAGTTGGGTTACTGGCTCTTGATTTCAGCATGGGTCATGATCTTGGGGTCCTGGATTGAGCCTGCATGGGGCTCCAGATTCAGTGGGGAGTCTGCCTGAGGATTCGCCCTCTCCCTCTCCCCATGACCTGGCTTGTGTGTGTGCACACTCTTTCTAAATGCATAAAGAAATATCTACAAAATAAATACCTACCTTATCTTACATCTTTGACATAAATGATGGTACTTTTATTTCTTTCAGTTCTATTTTCTAATCGGTATTGTGATTTCTTAAGTCCATGATTTAGAAGAATTTTAGACATGAATTTTAAGAATCACTTATTTAATCTGATTTTAATTAATTATATTCAAGAAATGTGATCTATCAGATGTCAGATTTTTCTTACTAGCTGAGATTTACATTGTGGTGGCATATGAGGTGGAATTATCTAAATATTCCATTTGTGCTTGAGTAGGATTTTCGTATCTTAATTGGTAGATGCGGTATACTAGATAGGTCCTCAAAATTTTCTATATCCCTATAGATTTGTTTTTAGCAACTTTAGTAAGGTATAATTTATATAGCATGAGATTCACCCATTTTAAATTACACAATGCAATAATTTTTAGTAAATTTATAAACTGTGCAAGCATCACTACAATAATTTTAGAATACTTCACCTTAAAAATCTCTCCAGTCCATTGATAGTATTCCCTGCTTCCATCCTTGTTCATTTGTGTATGTTTGATCTACCAGTTTCTGAGAGGTATGAATATAGTATGGTTGAGTCAAATTTGACTTTGTAATACTGTAAATTTTTGCTTTACACATTTTATAGCTATTTTATTAAGTACATACAAGTTTAAAATTATCATATCTCATAGGCAAATTGTTCATTTGATCATTATATAGTATCTATCTCTAAAAATTCCTTTTGTCTTAAGGCCAATTTTGTTTGCTATTAATCTAGCTACAACAACCTTCTTTGGGTTAATATTTACTTGATTAATCTTTTCCACCACATTAATTTAAATGTTCGTGTCTTTAAGTTATATGTATGTCTGTTGGAATCAGAATTGGGTTTTGTCTTTCTGTCTAATCTGATAATCTCAGTCTTTTAACAGGCATGGTCATCTATGTACATTCAATGTGATTGTTGGCATATTTGTTTTAATTTCTACATATTATTTGGTGCCTTTTATTTACCATGCATTTCCTCCCCTTTTCTTCCTTTCCTCCCTCCATTTCCTTTCTTGCCTTCTTTAGTTGACTGAAGTTTTCCTTCAATTCTCCACCAATTCCAGTTTGGAAGTTGCGTCTTCTATATAAAAACATACATACGTACATATAAATACTTGTATGTGTATGTGTGTATGCATATATATGTATGTGTGTGTACATGTGTATAAAATCCTTGACAAATTTACTTTTAGTTTAAAAGTTATTGCCACATAGCAGTTAAGTTCCAACTTGATTTTTACTCTTATACTGGAAAATATTTTTAAGATTTGGATATAGTTATCATTTCTTGGCATAAAACTATCTCTTGCGTCTTATTTCTTCCTTTTGAGTTTGAGCTCTTCTTCCTGAAGTACATATTTAAGAAGTTTCTCAGTGAGAATCTGGTAATAGTGAAGACTTTGATTCTTAAGTGTGTGGAAATATTTATTTCATCCTTACTATTGAATAAAAACTTGTTTGAACATAAAATATTGAATTATCTGGTATTTTCTCTCAGAATGTTGAAATTATATTCAGTTGTCAGCTCACGCTTTCTGTTAAGAAGTCTGATATAAATCTATTATTCACATATTTGATTTTTAATCTTTGCTTGCTTTTATGATCTCTTCTTTATCTAGATGTATATTTATATTTATTTACTCTGTTCAGCACTCATCATAGTTTCTGGATGTGAGAATTCTTATCATTCATCCATTCTGGAAAAACTTTAGCTACTAGGTCTTCAAAATTTACCTTTCCTTCATTCCTTTCTATATTTCTGAAATTCCTGTGACAAGTTTTCTCATTTCATATTCTATTTTTTTTAACTCTCTTCCATATTTTTAAATCTCTTTCTTTCTCTGTGTTAAATTCTGAATAGTCTTCCATAGAGCCTTGGTCTTTAAATGTTTTTAGTTATTTATTTTAGGACTTTAATCAATTTAAATATATGATTTAATAGTATCTAATTATTGAATTTCTGATTATTTTGACTTGCTATTTAATTCTGTTGTTGTGTTTATTGACTCCCAACCGTGGTAGATTCCTCATATATAATTGTTAATTATGTGGGATTATTTTAAAAAAAATTTTGTTTATTTGACAGAGAGAGATCACAAGTAGGCAGAGAGGCAGGCAGAGAGAGAGAGGAGGAAGCAGGCTCCCTGCTGAGCAGAGAGCCCGACACAGGACTCGATCCCAGGACCCTGAGATCATGACCTGAGCCGAAGGCAGCGGCTTAATCCACTGAGCCACCCAGGTGTCCATGTGGGATCATTTTGAGTAGGACTGTATCTATGTGAATCTTGTGCATCTTGAGTTGAGGGTGTATTTCTCCATAGAGTTTGAATTTTCCCTGCCAGAATTTCCAAGGAAACAGAGACATAGGGGCAATCTGTGTGTTAACTTTATGGTTTGGGGTCTGAGGCTATGTTGGTATTACATAAATCTTAATTTCTAGCTATATGTGAAATCCTAATTTCTAGCCAATGGTTATTGCTATCCAGGATAGACCTTGAGTCTAGATTGAGCTAAAAAAGTATCTGTCAGTTAGTGAATTGTTTAGTCCACCCACATCTTTCCAGCTACCTTTACTTTCCTTTATTCCCTCTTACAACCAAATCTCCGCACTCTATTTTGCTTCTACTTGGAAACAGAGACTCTTATTCATATTGCCTGCCCAGGGGCAGCGCTGTGTCCGGATGGCCCACTGCAGTACTGAAATTGGTCAGTCACTGTGTAGCTTGACTATTCTTCCTAAAACTCCAAACATGATGATGCTATTTAATTCCAAGTGGTAGCTTCCTGATGTTGTTCTTGCCTGTGGCTCTCTTTTTTTATCCAACACCCACAGAGACACCTAAGATTAGTGTTTGATTGAATAAATTGGCACTGTAGCCTAGCCAAGTTGATGTGTAAAACTGATCTTCCTAAGTATTTCCTAGAGAGAGCCTGGAAGATGTTACATTTACCCAAATAATTAAGTATACCCTGCTGAGGGGGCACTAACATCCCTGAGAAACTTAATGATGTCTGTCTTTCAGAGGGAAGGCTTAATGAGAGATGACTTTATAGACCTGAACTCTCTGAGAGCAATGAGAATGACCAGATCTAAAATAATAGAGTCTAGCTGGTGATGCTAACAAACTGAACAAATCGAAAGCATGGTGGTTATAAGTATGGTAGCAAGTGATAAGGTCATGATCTCAGGGTCCTAGGATTGAGCCCTATGTTGGGCTCTCTACTCAGTGGGTAGTCTGCTTGTCTCCCTCTCCTTCTGACCCTCCTCCTGTTCACACACTCTCTCTTTCAAGTAAATAAATAATGTTTATTTCAATAAATATAATAATAAATATCATGATAAATATTTTAAAAAGAATCAGAAACAAGCTAACCTCTCACCCTCTTCCAGTACAATTCAGAGAGGCTTGAGCCATCTAGAGATCCTGAGACATCATACTCTTTCACTCTATTAATGTCTTGATGATGCTGATGATCATTAAGTGGCAAGTATGTAGATAAGAACCTTGATAAGAAAAAAATTCCCTCCAAGAGATAGAAGGTAAACACTGCAATGATTCAGGGGCTTGTCTTAGTGAAATTTTTAGGAGTCCAGGGGTCTGAGATATGCTGATACAGCTTGTAGTTGTGCCCACTTTGAAGCAAAGGACAAATTATTGCTCCACAAAGAAGGCAGCACAGTACTGGGAGCCTGATTGGGTTTGGGGACATCATAGTCCACATCTGGCAGTGCTGCTTCTGTCCATATATCAGGTGATCCAAAATACTTCCAGCTTGGACTGTGATCTAGAGTAGAAAAGGTCTCTGTTGGAAGTCCAGCCTGCATTTGGATCATGTGGTCCAGCAAATACTATAATACTGGAGGGATCTCTGTTGGGAAAACACACAGTAAGGAGTTGACAGCAGTCCCAACAGGAAAATCACAATATAAATTCCTGCAGTTTACAATATAAATAGCTAGGACATGTTATCTGCAGCAGAGGGTTAGATAGGTTTAGAAAAACAGCTGCTGACAGCACTGGTGAATATGGAACACCTGACCATGGGTCACCAAGTGGTTAGAAGGCCAAACTTGTACAGTCAGAACCAGGTTTTATAAAACTTATGAGTCAGGTAGGACCAGCACCAATTTATTGTTGGATGGAAGTGATACATTCAGGATCAGGCACGTGCAGAGCTGATGGGCACAAGTAAACTGCAAGAGAAGCTAGTCTAGAACCCCTTGGCATTTACCAATATTGTACTAGTATCCCTTTCTCAGCTCATGCTGGCCTGCTTATGAATATGGGGGGCATCTATATGACTGCTAGATGAGTCAGAACGCAAGCTCAGTTTATAATGGGTAGGTCTGGTATGTGGTAAAAGCTGAAAATGGACTGTGGTTACCGTATAGCCAGTGGTGCACTAGGTGTGGCTTATACTAGACACACCAAGTATATGTATCGCTTCTATACTCTGCATTCAGGGACATCACTTGAGGAACTTGAAATGGCCATGGTGGGAGTATTTCCTCTGCAGAAAGCCATAAATACTATAAATCGGTGCTCTTTTTTCTAGAGAGTTGGTGGTAAGACATTTACCAGCACACCAGTGATCACAGCCCTGTTCAAGAGTGGCCTTCAAAAAGTGGTGAAAGGAAATCCTCCTAGTGAACAGATCGTTGTGTGATGTGCCTACACATCCACTCTACGTGGAAATAGACGTGGTCCAAATAATAAGCAGACTCGGGGATGCTGAGAAACAGCTTGGTCAGAAGTTTGGAAGGAGAAAAATGGGAAGATTGAGAACTAATAAGTCTGTCGTAAAGGCATATGAATGGACATTAGAAGGAGGATTGAGTGTGAAGATCTTTGTATGCATGTTAATACCAACCTGAGAGCATCCACCATGGAGGGAGACAACAACCAACAATCAGAGTTTATTCAGTCAGTTGATATTAGCCAGGCTTAAATGTGAGCCATTTCAGTGCTAGAACAATGGACCCAAGAACAAAGTAGTAGCTGTGGTGGACTAGATGGAATCTCCATGGACTGGCCCAAAAACTTGGGTCCCTCTCACTGGGGCTGATTAGTTACTGCCATTGTATGACCATGTGACCACAAAATCTTCTAATCCCATCAACCCACTGCCCTGAAACTGCTGGCCTGATTGAGCAATGAAATGTTTGTTGAAGGCACAGCCGAGGCACCATCTCAAAGATGGTGAGACCATGAGAATGGGACACCTTTTTCTAGGGTGTGGTATGCACTCTAATCAACAACCTTTATATGGTGTTCTATCCCCTGGAGGTAAGAATTGCATGAGTTTAGAAACCAAGGGATAAGAAAGAAAGAAAGAAAGACAGGAAGAAAGAAAGGAAAAGAAACAAAACCAAGGGATAAAAATAGGAGCTGTGTAACCATCATTTAAGTGACCCACTTTGAAATTTATGCCTCTCACCCCTGTAATTCTAGGCCCACTAGTTTAGAGGTCCTACTTTCTAAAGGGAGAATGCTTTTTGGAGGAAATAGCAAAAGTCCCATTGAACGTTAAGTTATCCTGCCCCTGGGTACTTTGTAGACTAAAGAAGAGTCACCATCCTGACAGGGGTAATTGACCATGGTCTTCAGGAAAAGGTGCAGCATATACCGTGGGGGCAGGGAAGAATGTGTTTGGCATCCAGGTGATCCCCTTGGGCATCTCTTGGTACTCCTTGTCCAATTTCTGTCTGCTGAATTTCTATCAGCCATGGCCTGAGATGGGTACTGTGATGTCATGTGATGTCACTAGTCATGTGATGACTAGTCATGTAACTAACTAGTCATCTAACCAAGTACTTCATTTAAACCGGAAGAGTAAGCTAAGGTTAGAGAGATCTTGAATAAGTAGTAGGAGAGCCATACGGTGAGACCAGTTGCAGGGATGGGGACTTTAGTTTGTCCCTCTAACCTTCCTCTCATAACTCCATACCAGGCAAAGAGGTCATCATGGTCCTGGAGGAGCCACTCCCAGAAGTTACCTGAAGTCCATGGATATAAGCAACAGAAGGGATTTACTTAAGTATATGCCTACGGAAGGACTTATCCCTCCCCTTGCCGTAGGTGCTGTCTACCAGCCAGCCCTGTTTGGGACTTGCCCTTGACTGAAGAGAGTCCTTGCCCTGAGTGAAGATGCTTGGCCCCCTTGCCCTGACTCAGGACAATTTTGAAGTGCCATCCCAGTTTCAAAGCCTCCCTAAAGGTTCAGCTCAGGTGTTAGGTGACACTGAATGGCAACTGTACTTTGCCCTCTGCCCAATCTTGGTTCCCTCCCTTCCTCCACAGATTTTGATCCTGAGAGTGCTCTCTAGTAAACTCTATGCATGCTAACCTCCATTTCAGAGTCTCCTTCCTGGGGGGAAGGCTGAAAAAGAGGTAGATGTTAGTTGCTGCCCAGAAGAACCAGGTAGATCTGCCACTGCCCTTGACAGAAGATCTGATCTCTGTGTGTCTGGCCACCACTTCATACTGCTCACTTCTACATCCAAATCTCAGGTTGATATAACTGCATGAAGGAACTGGAGTTACAGGGACTCTTGGAAATTTAGGATTTAGCTTTTCAGTCTCTATAGTATAGGAAGTTAGGCTACAGTGTGGTTTGAATGAGTGTAAATCGGGTGTGAAAACTTATAACATCTGCCATATTCTCTCTATTTACTATGTTCATTCACATGACATCCAAACAATAACAGCAAGAACAACGTACTTCTGGCTGAAATAATGCCATGATTCCTTCTACTAATGCACTCTCACTCTCTCCTCAAAATGGAGGAGCAAAAAGGTCAATCACAGCACTATTCTGAGTGACATTCATTTCTACTTTAATTCACTTGTAATCCCATTTGCTTATACTGTATCCTAGATACTAGATTATAAAATTAACACCACTAATGCACCTTATTTGAGATAATGGGGGAAGGGAGATGGATAAAAAAATCAAGAAAAAAAAAAGGTAGAACTATCCTCCTCTCTTTACATCTGGCCACAAGTTTATTGTAGAAATTTATAATTTCTTTCCTCCACTACCCATTCTGGTTTCGCTAAACTTTGATTCAGCATCTTTCTGGTAGAAGTTCTTTCTCTAGTGAAGCAACCATAATTCTCATACCCGAAACAACTGAGTTCTTGGTGATTTTGCTTATCTGGGGTTGCTGTAGTCTTTTGGGGTGTTCCTTTCTTTTTAATTGTGATAAACATTAAGCATAACATAAAACTTACCATTTTAACCATCTGTAAGTGTATAATTCAGTGGCATTAAATATATTCACAGTGTTGTGCAACCATCACCACTGTTTATTTCCACAACTTTTTCATCATCCCAAATAGAAACTCTGTACCCATTAAGCAATAACACCCCATTCCACCCTCTAACACTTGCCTCTAGTGATCTCTATTCTTTCAGTCTTTTTGAACTTGCATATTTTAGATTCTTCATATAAGAGGAATTATATAATATTTCCACTTAGCATAATGTTTTCAATGTTCACCTACATTGTAGCAAGTATCAGGTTCTTATGTCTTTTTAAGGCTAATATTTCATTGTGCATATACACTCAGTTTATTTATTCATTCATGTGTTGATGGACATTGGATTTGTTTTCACCTTTTGGCTATTGTGATATACTGCTATGAACATTGTTGTACAAGTTCCTGAGTCCCTCCCTGCTTGTAGTTCTTTTGAGTAAATACTTAGGAGTGGGCTTGCTGGATCATACATGGTGCTTCTACGTCCAGTCTTTTGAGGACTTGTCAAACGGTCTTCCATGGCTGGCTGCACAATGTTACATTCCTACCACTAGTGCATGAATGGCCCCATTTTTCTAATCCTTTCCAAGACCTGTAATTCCCCCCCCCCTTTTTATTATAGCCATCATAGTCAGTATTAAGTGGTATATTATTATAGTTTTGATTTGCATTTTCCTAATAATTAAGGATATTGAACATCTTTTTCATGCCTTCCATTAACTTTTATCATATAACTAAAAAGAACCATAAAGGATACCCTGGGTTCAGATGTACTCCCTCTTTATGCTCATTGTGTAGCAGCTAATGTTTTTCCTCCTTTGGATTCTGGAAAAATCACTCCAGCCAACATGGCTGAATTTCGTCTGTTAATTCAGCAGTTTAGGAGCCCTAAAGGACCAGGTGGGAGTCTCAACTTCTAACTTGATGGGATATTGTTACATCTCTCTAGAAAATAAAGCATTCTATCTTTGGCTATTATTATTAAAACTTTCAATCCAACAAAGATAAAGTCAAGGAGACTGAAACAAAAACATTTTGTAAGTTGAAACACTGGGAGTAATTAAAGAGAGACCACCTATTTTCCAGCCCTTTCTTCCTGGTTCCCTTTGTCCTGTGTCCTGGCTACTGAAAAAACAGTATCATAAGTAGTTCAGAGAGTATGCCACTTCCTGTAGGGCAGTTCCCCAACTACACAAAGTATCTTCCCGGCCAGTACTGTAGTTACGTATTTAATAAGCCATTCCACAATTATTTTTATCAGGTCAGCTATGGAGGGCGAGAGCAGATAGTGAAACCAGTGAATCCAATGGGCATTTGACCGTTGCCTTGTTTATTATTATTTTTTCCAATGAATTTACCTCCTTAGAAATGATGATGTATGTAAGATACCATGTTGGTGGATAAAGCATTCATTTAGTATGTATAAATTAATGCACAAAGAGCCGATTGCAGCCAGGGTGGCCAAACCCATACCCAAAATAAACTTCTGTGAGGACAATAACAGTGAAAGGGAGCCAGGTGGCTACCTGTTTCCTTTATGTTAAGGTTGCCCTGGGGGGTGGGGGGGTAGCTCAGTACTGGTTTCTTTTGCTTGGAGATTGGAAACTTAGTAACAGTAGGAGTTAGGGGTTATTTTAACCTTAGCAGAGGAAATCTGTGTTTTACCCATACATAAAACCCCATATCTATAACCTCTTCTTTCACAAGCCAGCTGAGACATGGCTGAGTGAAGGGAACCAACCAATATATACAAAATAGGTAATGTTGATTGAGTACTTTCTTTATGCAGAGTAATCTACTATTGAATATTGACATCAAACACAAGTAACTCCATTCTGTTGGTATATCTTCTGAATGGTCCTCTATAGGACTCTTCCCCAAATTCCCTGTTGCCAATCCTTCAAACTTATTTTTTCCAAGACCCAGACATCTGACTGAGCTGTAACTTATGTCTAGCATTTGAAGAGATCCCTACCTCGGGTTATCTCTTCTAAGAGTCTAAGTGGACATTAAGATATATTTTCTAAAGTTGTGCCCTGTTGTAAGCTTTTCCCATCCCCTGTCAGTCTTGGGTGAGATTGCAAAGAACACTTCAGAACACTGGAGCCAGCATATGTTAAAGAACCGTCTCTAAATGAGGCTTCAATATTTCACCCTCAGCCACCTGGCTTTGGGGAATTGCCACTGAGGTCTTAGATCTCTGTTGGTGAAAGGATAGATGAGAGCTAAGAGTGATTTGCTGGGAGTAGGAAACATCTGCTGGCCTCAAAAAAAAAAAAAAAAAAAGTCACTATTTGCTGAAGAGACCTTATTCCAAAAGTCTTGGGATTTTTCTTGTAATTATCCTATTTTCACAGGCTCCATATAGTGTTTTGATCCACAGGGTTGTGGGAGATAATAACAGAATTAATTGCCATTTAGCCTGGAATTGCTGCCAAATCTTCTCTCCCTCTAGACTCTCACTCAGACTTGAGAGTTATTTTGTCAGTGGGTTAAAATAGAACATTTGGATCTAGAGAGGCTACCAAACAGTGTGGGAGAGGATACAATGTTTAGCCAATACTTTGGAATGAAGATACATTCCTGAACTACTGAAACCCCAGAAACTGAATGGAAAATAGATCTCTGAATTTACTTGGGTTTTAGCTTTCACCCTGTGGCATGTGAACTTCTTTCCAAGACAACCGGAGTACTCGTTACACTTAGTTCACTAATCATATTAGCATCTTATCATCAGTGCAGAGGACCAGAGGGATGTCCTGTGGGATGGTGATGATCAAGTTCTCAGCAGACCAAATTCTGTCATGGGACCAGGGGGTTGGCATAGCCTTGAAAGAAGTTGGTAAAAGTATAATGCTAAAACTTCCAGGTGAAAGAAAACTTTAAGTAGGCATAAAGATAGGGTAGGAGGCATTTTCAGGATTAGTAGGCACTTTCCAGATACCAGGGGTTGTGTTCATTTGTCCCAAGAATGAGATCTCACTTGAAGCAGACCTGCTATGGAGTCACCAACTGAGAAAGCTTGTCAGTCTACTTAGCAGTCAGTCTACTATTATGCTAAAATACTTGTTATTTTATTTTTTCGCATAGGTCATTTCACAAATGATTTAAAAGAGGTTACCATGGAAATAACTGTCTCTCAAACTTCATTTCTGTAATGGTGTTAATCTATTAATCTATTACCCCCAAGTGATAATAGTATTCATTTTGGTTTACAGTTTGGACAATAAGGGAGAAGCTTCAGAGCTTGCACGTATCCTTCCTTTTCCATGATAGCTCCCAGCTACATGGGTCAGAATTCCAGGTTAGAGGATTCTTCTGATTGCTTGGAATACTTATTACAACTATGTGGGTACAACAGCAAATGCACAATCTATTTTGATCTTAAAAGCCCTGTGATCAACTAGCTACGCTTAAAGATTTTTACTGTTTAAACAATTCTGATTATTGATTTGATTCTGATGCCTATTTTGGGAATCATATCTACCTCACCTCTGGTACTTGCTACTTGGTCTTCATTAACCTTGTTTAAATAAGAAAGCCATTTAAAAAATTATTTATTTATTTGACAGAGATCACAAGCAGGTAAAGAAGTAGGCAGAGAGAGAGAGAGGGAAGCAGGCTCCCCACTGAGCAGAGAGCCCAGGACCCTGGGATCATGAACTGAGCCGAAGGCAGAGGCTTTAACCCAATGAGCCACGCAGGCGCCCCAAGAAAGACATTTTCAATAGGGTTTTCTTTCACCTTACTTATGATGTGTAAAGGACAATCACCATGACACTTTGAAAAATGCTATCACTTGTCCCTTGCAAAAGCATTACTTAACAAGGTTCAATGAGTGGTCTCTGGGCCCTTTTGGTAGATATGGTTAGAGCATGGGCAAGCAGATTGAGCATGAAATTTGACTCAACCTACCTATTTTCTGAAGTCTTTGGGTTCTTTCCTGCACATCAAGAAATTCTGGCACCTCAATCTCATTTCATGTAGGAAACCTCTGAGTCCAGGTTTTAGAAAAGCCAGTGAACAAACAAGACTGTTAGCTGCTTAAGGCAAAAATCACTGATCAGTGCAGCCATGTTGATTAATTCAACCTGATCTGGAATTCGTTACCTCCTTCTCTAGTCTAGAAACCTTAGAATCCGTTCCCATGCCTATTATGCAGGTTCTTGATGATCTGAGTTAAAAAAATTTTGCAGTTGTGTTTATCTTTCCCTCTTTAGTTTAACCTCATAAACTAGCAAGTGCTAAGTATGACTGTAATATAAGTAATATAAGTCTGGAAACAATGAATGGTGATAAAGGAGGAAGAAAAGGAGAATTAGCATCCACTGCAAGTTATTTACTTGAAGTGAGATTATTGTAGACTCTTAAAAAAGATAGTTATAATCTCAACATATGGTCGAGGAGGGGCTAATTATTCTGGGGTAGCTCAGTGGTACTTGGCAGTTCAGATATACCCTGTTCTTAAATCCTCATAACTAGAATATCCCCATTCTAGTTATGGCTAGAGGTGGCAAAGCACCAAGCCATCCAAACTTTCACATGAGACATAATATGAATGTAGATTCACCTATGTCATTATTCAGAAACTTGCAGAATCGGACTCTACATGTCATTTTTGGCTATTTCAGACAAAAACATGTGCTGACAAGAGATAAAAAGTCTTCATGGCAATGACATTAGTTCCTTGGTCTCCCACCATGTCTTCAACCAAGAACTTAAAATCTGGATGTTATCCCTTTCTTTAAGGATTCTAGTATGATTGAAACTAGGCAGTCCACCACACAGACTTTATGTTTCTAGTGTCCCTCCATTCTGTTGTAGAATAGCAGACACCTGGCCATCCAAGAGCTCGCCTTCAATCACCATTCCAGTGCTTCTGGTGATTGATTTATCCGATAGCATTCACTCCAACCAGTTGAAGCAGATACTATGTAATTTAAAGAATCTTTAGGAAAGCCAGAGAACCAGGCTTGAGTGATTGCTACACGGTGAGATACAGAGCAGCTTTGAGAACTACGTAAGTCCAACATAAAAATGTTTTGAAGAAAATACTCCTGGTAACACCTTGTTATTGGGAACCTATAGCCATAGGAACTGGATTCTAGAAATTTTATCCCAGCTGACCTGGAAGAAGTAGATGTGTCTGCTTTCCAGGAGATCTAATCTTCCTCTATACGTCCACTGCTCATGTGGTTTGCTTCCATCTTTGAGTTTTGAGTAATGATATCTGCTTGGCAGAAGCTAGATCTTATTAGGAGCCCTAAGCTGCAAGGGAGTCTGGGAGGTGTGTAGTTCTGCTTTTAGCTTCCGTCGTACATCAAGTCAAGCTACAGGGAGGTTGTATAAATGCTGACATACTCAACTTAGTTATCGTTTACACTTGTTAAAGGAGCTGTCAAACCCCTGACCCTTTCCTCCATTTGATTAAACTTAGCAGTTAGCACAGACAGGTCAGGTAGGAGTCAAGGAGGCCGAATCAGCAGTGGGTCATTTCTTCTTAAAAATAAGAAATTTTACAGGAAGAGTGGAGCTATCCACAATGTACTGGAATTATAATACAAAAATAGAAAGCAGATGTGTTAAACATTACAGCAAGGAAGGAAAAGAAGTCAATATTTACAAAACAAAAAACTAATGGCATTTTCCCCCCCTCAATCCTCTAAGGTATGACAATGGTAGAGCCAAGAATAACAAAGAACAGGAACTAGAAAAAATGAATTGCAGTTTCTTTTAATTTTCATTCATATCTAAATCCTCTGTTCTTAGATTTTTAAATAAAAAACAGCAACAGGAACTTAGCTTTAGGCGAAGACTGGAAACAATTCAGGTGGTTATACTTTTCTGAGAACAAGATTTAAGTTTTTCAGGTTCAAATGAGCACAATTCAAAGTAATGTAATGATAACTATGAATGAGTGGTAAGTGTGGGGGTGTATGTGATAACATCCTAAATAGCTAAGATAGTGATTAATTTAGGAACACGTAAATATCTGCTACATTTAAAAAGTTCGAATCATAAAAGTCAGGATATAAAAATTAAAAGGAACTTAAAACCAGTCTAATTTCTTACTGTAAGGAAGAATTCTTCCTACTGCATCCCTGACAAATGATTCATCTTTTGTCACACGGATTCATCCATGTGAACATTTCTGGGAACAAAAAACAAATATCTGCATTGGTTATCAAATGAGAAATGTGCTTAGTTTGGTATAACTTTAAAGTTTGACTGTTATCTAGTGATTATCATTTTGTAAGTTCTTGCAACTTATGTTATCTGTTCTTTGATTGACATAGTTACAAATTTATTAAGGTTCTCAATAAGTGTGAAAAGATTTTTTAAAGCTAATTTCAATGTGTCATACAGCTTCTAATAATCAAAATTAAACACGTTAAGAGGTTTAGCAGCCCTTGGATAGTTTCCAACCTTCCTATCTAAACCCTCCATTTAGTACTCTAACTGAACTAAATAAGGGGCATTGCCAACAGAAATGGTTTCAAACCCCCAAAGGAAATAAAGATCCATTCACGTCTTTTATTTTAAAGCATTATTTATTGAAGAAGAAACGGCAGGGGAACTGGAATGGTTGTTGATTTATAAAGTTCTTTATAAAGTTGATTTATAATGATTTACCAGTTACTGAAAAAATTATGAACTGCACTGATAGCAAAACCCGACATAAATTCGCTTGCATAATATCTGTGAAATTTACCTCTTCCCACTGCGGCAACCCCATTGGTCAAGATTTTTTTGGATCGCAAATAACAGAAAATCATTAAACTGGTTTATTCAAAAGGAGGAATTTATTGGCTCATGTAATTGAAGAGGTATTGATTCAGACATGGCTGAATCCAGGTGCTCAGAGGATACAGTTAATCATCTCTCACTCTGATTCTATCTCCTGCTTTTGGCGGACTCTTCCTCATCGATGGCAATGATAGTCAAGTGCAGCTCCACGTCTATGTGCCACCATTTAATCAGCGACACCAGAAATTTTTAATGCCTCTTTTTAAATAATTACAGCGAAGTTCCTCTGGCTAACTATCCTGAGCGCAACTTGGTTCACACACCTGTTCCTGGAATACTTAACTGTGGCCCGAGACGTCAAATGGGCTGATTTGCTGGTATGGGTGTCCTGCTGGGAAGAGGAAGCAAGAAGTATAACTGCACAACACAAAGCTCCTGGCTGACAGGACAGCGCAGATCCAGCTATTTGCCTAGACAAGGCTTCATCTGCCTGGAGGAAGGGGTATATTTTTCTAATTTGCACAGAGCCATCCTATGGACTAGCTGTGGCTTACGGGCCATGGATGTGCACCACTTGTGGTATGAGTGGGGGAGGGTAGTTCTGTGGATGAAAATCAGGTGCTGTTCCTACACTAAGGAAAAATGGATCCCGGGAAAGCAAAACTGGCAGAGGCACACTACAGAAGAAATGCCATTACACCAAAATCAATATCAATAGCGTAATTCTGAATGTCCACTGAACTCAATTTAAATGTATTCCACTCAGGTCAAGCCAATCCAACAATATTGATCCCTTATTAAATAGGTCAAAAGGTATGTTTGTTTGGTGTGTGTTTGGGTGTGTGGGGGGGTAGGTGTGTAAGGGAGCACTACCAAAACAAAAACAAAAAAAGAAATGAAAAAGGACAGAAGAGACTTGTTCTTCAAAAGTCAAAAGTGTTTTAACTTTAAACTGTCAACTACGAAATTTCTTTTTTCTTTTTAAATGAAATTCTACTTTGCTTTACCAAGTAATTTAAAAATCAAAAATGGCAGAACATAAATCTTCCTTTAGTGGCTTTTTAGCAAAATAACGTGTATATTTAAGTGAATTACACCTCTATTACATGTTCAAAGATAATTATACTCTGGTAAACTTGCAAAATTAAGGGATTTAAAAATAAAGATCTCCTTTATTTTATGTGTCACACGTATATCAACCCTCATTTCCTTAGAGTCTGATACAGCAATCAAATATATATGTTGTAGAAAGTCAGCTTGTGTCTTCAGGTGATCTTTAAATACCGTTTAGCTTTTTAAGAAAACTATTGCTAGTAGCTCATAGCTTGCTAAAAAAAAAAAAAATTGAATTGGCCTGTATTTATGTTAAAACTTAGCCCCCCAACACACACACTCTTTAAGTTCTGTAGAAGTTTTAACAGTGCTTGCATTAACTTTAAACCTTAGGGAAAGCGCAGAATAAACAACCGGCTGATAATGTTATCTAGTCAAAGTAAAACAAAGGATAGGGGAGTGGGGCGAGAGGGTGGGCGGTATCCACAGGCCAAACAGGGATTTGTTTTTCCTTCAGCATTTACAGAGCATCCGCGAGAACCTCCTTCTAAGCCAGAAGTGTTCAGCACCTGAAAAGCATTTAAATCTAGTTTTTTCTCGATTAAAAAAAAAAAAAAAACAAAAACAAAAACAAAACAAAACAAAAAAAACAGAGAGCAAGATTTAAGTGAGTGAATACTTCAGGTTAAATGAGTAAATACTTAGGGGGAAAAAAAAAAGGCTAACCGCCTCTGTGGAACGTTGGAACTTCTTACTGTTTGGGATTTTGTTGTTGTTTTTGTTGTTGTTTTTGTTTTTTTGTTTTTAACTCAGCCGCGGAGCGCACTTTCCTGTTCCTCGCGCAGAAAGGAGGGCCCCCGCGCGCAGGGCCGCGTCCGCCTTCCGGCGCTGGCGGGGGCCGGCGGTGAGGACGGCGAGGAGGCGACGACGGCTGACCGCGACCGCGAGGCCGGCCCGAGCCCGCGAGGCCTGCGTGGCCGGGCGGCCGGGCGGGCTCGCGGCTGCAGGCGGCCCCGCGGCAGCGGGGCGAGGCGCGGCGGGGACCGCCGGCGCGCGTCAATGGGCCCATTCAGGCCGGCGCGGCGCGGGGGTTGAGAAGTTAAGGGGCGGGAGGTGGCGCGCCGGGGCCGCGGCCGCGCTATTTGCATTTCAATGAGACCCGCTTGTTGACTCAGTGCCCGGCGCTTCCGCAGCTCCCACCAGAGTCGGCCTTTGTTGGTTTTAGCTCCGGTCAAGTCCACTTCTTGCAACGGGGGAGCCGCGCGCATTTAGTTTGTGTAGTCAGGCGGAACACTCGACAGGAAGGAAGGAGGAAGGGGTGCTCCGCGCGCCCATTGTCTGGGCCACTGGGCTTAAGCAGCCGAGTGACTATTTAATCTATAAGGTGCACTTGAATCCCTCGCAAATCCGCTCAGTGTGGAGCAGGGGGCACCCAGACTGGGACAGATGGTGCGGAACCCCTTTGTTAAAAATATGGAAATGCGCTTTTTCATTTACTTAAGGTACTCCGCTCTTTTAACTGTTGCTATTCCCCCTAGTTGCATGGTCAGTGCGAGACCCGGAGATGCTAATGGGTCTGGTCAGCTCTGCCTAAGCGCCTCCTTTTTTTTTTTTTTTTTTTTTTAATGTAAGTATTGGAAGTAAGCCTGCTATGTTTGGTCAGCCACCCTTCCCGTGGGGACCCCTTGTACCCTTTTGGGGTCTTCTGAACGTAGGCAGAAAGCGGCTGAAGGAATTCAGAGCCCCTCCCCTCTTTCCTTTTTCACGTTAAACGTCAAATTCAGAGGGGTCAGGATGCTTTCCATTCAACGTGATTTCCCCTCTGGAGGAAGGGGAGAATTTACTGCCTTCAGGGTCTCCTGATGCTTTGTAGTGACCTCTTGGGCCACGGAGTGCGGTGAAGGACGGCCCCCTTGGGTTCCCATAGCTGGAAGGACACCGCCGCAGCTCTGCGAGGCCGCACACGTGTTTCTGCTTCCACAGCTGTGATTTAGAGTATGTGCAACATCAGGCTGTGGAAATGTACACATAAACTTTGCAGCATTTTGGAAAAGTGAAAGACTGCCCATAGAGCCTTTGAGTATGTTGACATTTCACAAAATGGATTTTTCTGATCATCCTGACACTATCAAGGAGTCCATCCATATTCAGTGGGGCTGGGGCTGCATTTAGGAACTTCTGAACACACCCCAAGTCAGTCTGCAATGGGTCAATCAATGAGGTCCACACACATGACCCATTTTTATTGTCCCAGCTTTGGTTTAAAACGTGGCTGTCAAGGTCCCACTGGACTGTTCTAGCCATAGTAATACAAAGCTGTTAAAGGAAAAATGTGAATGGACAAGTGTGTGGTAAAAATCAGGTAATTTCCCATTTTTAGCACAGATTACACAGGAAGCAGATTATTGTCTTGTGGTTTCGAAGGTAGGATAAATGTGACACACTGGAAAATGGATTGTTGAAGTATTTTAGTCTTGAGGTGTTTAAATCTTGGGCATGTTAGTACATTTATGTGAAGAGACAGATGTCTGTTTGGTCTCTAATTCTAATGCAAACATTTGACTGTGTGAAATGCTCACAGTCCATTTTTATTTTTCTTCAAAGGCACTCTTACCTGCCATGTGGCTGCAGACTCCTGTTCTCGTTGCTCTCCCTGAACATCTACAACATATATACAACACCTGGATCTGTGAATTAATTACTATCTAGGCTTTCTAAGTGGCCAAGTGCAAGAGCTTCTGTTTCTTTTTTTTTTTTTAAGATTTTATTTATTTATTTGACAGAAAGAGAGATCACAAGTAGGCAGAGAGGCAGGCAGAGAGAGGGAAGGAAGCAGGCTCCCTACAGAGCAGAGAGCCCGACCTGGGGCTTGATCCGAGGACCCTGGGACCATGACCTGAGCTGAAGGCAGAGGCTTTAACCCACTGAGACACCCAGGCGCCCCAGAGCTTTTGTTTCTTATCAAGTATGTTCTTCCATCGTAGGCGGGAGTCCGTGAATTGACCCTTAACTGTGAATTCCTGCTGCATTTCCCTTTCAGCTGGCCATCGTAGAGCAGGAAAAGAGCCAGAAGCAGGTGACAGCCAGCAGGTGTAGCTTAGAATTCATATTTTTTTGCAGCTAAATCTATCTAAGCTGGTTTCAGTTTATCTTGTTAGAAATTAAAAATGTGGGAGTGGGGGGATAGGTATTTTTACATGCTTAAGCATTGTTCAGTAAACAAATTTTTTCAGAAACTCAAAAGTTAAGGGATAGAGAGCTTTTCTTGGAGTTTTAAAATTTTATAGGTTTCTCTTCCAATGGTGAAAAATGGAATACAGTAATAATAATAATAATAATAATTATTATTATTATTCCATGGACAGCTGTGGGCTTGGGTATATTAAGGTTCTTGACTTTCTTTTGGTTTTATATAATGAGTCTTTTGTTGGACTTCATTACGATGATGGTCCCCCTTTCTCCCCTCACACTCACCAATATTTCTCATTTGGTTTTGGTTGGTAAGTGAATTTTGGTGATGTAACTGTGAAGCCACAAATTCCCTACAGCATTGGAATGAAGTAAAAGGAAAGTATTCCATCTAGCAAAGAGTTTTGGGTTTAGTTGAAACTGCAACTTCATGCTCACTCATAGTTAATAAATGACGGCCTTTCATCTAGCCCAGGGGGATAAGATTGGGCGCTTAAAGCCAGTGGGTTATATGGGACCGCCCTGGGCCTCTACTAAACGTCAGAGAGTAAGATTATGCATTCCCATGGGGAAAGGCCACTTCCACACTTGACCCCGTTCGTGGAAGAGGATTTTGGCCAGTTGGGGCATGAATTCAGATCCTTTAGTTATGAATCAGTTCCTATAAGACTATCATGTCTGGGTTGAAGTTACTCGAATTGAACAGTTATTATTAGTTTGGGCTTGCTGGGATTTGTCCAAAATGGAATAATGTGACATGGTGAACTTCAATATCAGAAAGACCATTATTTATACATGTATATTGTAATCTCTATTCTGGTGTGGACTTAGTTTAGGAAAGATCTCCGAGGCACAAATTGTTTTCCTTAAAAGCAGGTCAAATTACTAACTGCGAAGAATAAAGTATTTCTGTTGCATTTTCCCTGATCTCTGAAGTGACAGGTCTCTTACCTCTCTGAACTCGCCTTAGTTTTCTTTACAGGCTTTTCCCCCCTTCACTTATCCCTTATTGTGCTCTTTTTTTGTCTTTGGTTCTCATCTCTTCTGTATATTCTCCCACAGTGAGATTTCTGGGAGACCTTTCTTGAACATGCTAGGTACCCTCTTGCCTCAAGACCTTTGCACACACTCTTTTCTCTGCTTAGAATGTTATTTCCTCAGATATGGGGATGCCTGGCTTTTTTTTTTTTTAAAGTTGGGTAGTCAAATGTCACCTTTTGAATAAAGCTTCTGTGGTTATCAGTAGAAAATAGCAGATACCCAGTTAGGGCTGGGAATAGGTTGAGGCAAGCAAAGTATGTGGGACACAAAATTTAAGAAGGCAAGTTCAGAGTCAGTAACTGAGAATGTGTGCCTCTTAATATTTGGTACCCTAAGTGGTACCTCACTTGCCTTACATGTCCTAGTCCTACCTGTCCCAGCCCTGTACTTGTATGCAGTCACTCCCTAGTCTCCTAGTTTATTTTTCTTCACAGATATTATACAACTAACATATATAACTAATTATTGTATGTCTCCCCACCCTTGTCCCCACTCAGATGATGTGGGACCTGTGGGAGCAGGGGTCTTGTCTGTTTTGGTTTTTGCTCTATCCCCAGAGTCTAGAACAGAGCTCAGAACTTAGTAGGTATTCATTATGTATTTGTATTTAAATGACTAGAATGTATAAATCACTACCACTCATATTATTGATGAGTCTTAAATGCACAAAAACAAATTTTGTAAATGGACCTTTCACCTTGGATGTCTGTCCCACAAGCTTTTCAAACTCAGAGGGTCCCAAATTGCATTTATTGCTTTTCACTCCCCCAAACTACCTCCCACCTGAATTCTCTTTCCTGACGAGCCAGACCTCCATCCAGCTCAGATCAAAATGCTAGAGATGCAGTAATTCAGGCTTATCAAGTTTGCTCTCTAAATAACTCCACCCTCCTTCTCCCTCCCTGCCCTCCTGCTTTAATTCAGGCTCTCCTCCTTTCCCCCTTGACTGTCACCTTCCAGTGGATCTTGTGGCAAATGGCTTGTCTTCTGCTGAAAACTTCTGCCACTTGGCTGTGAAGTGAGCTCTCTAAACCGCGTAGATCTGATTGTGCCACTTTCTTATCTTACAATCCTTACATGTAGCCCCCTAAGTTTGAAGATATACTTAAAGGCCCTTGGTGATCTGTTTGCGGACTCTCCCCTTGGTTTCAGTTTCCTGCGGTGTCCCCTCCTCTCTTCCTGTTTCATTATCTACCCTTCTCAACACACACACACTTTGTACTCAACTCCCGGAGGACTTGGAAAGTTAGAATCATCTATCCTCTTAAATGCCGCTTTACTATTGCCTGTCTAATCTCTATTTATCCTTCCAACCTCAGTGGAATGGGCAATTTGAACTTTCCTCTACCTGTCATGTTGTTTGGGAATTTTCTGTTTAGTTCCCTGTATCTCCATTATATTGCAAACACCTTAAGAATAGGAACTGAGTGTTTCATATTTGCATATCCAGTATAAAACTGGCCCTCCGTGTTTGTTGAATGAATGTATAAATTCATCTAAAGATTATTTTATGTGGGAGAAGGTATGGGTCTAAATGACTTTTTCCTTACTTGCTATCTATTTATCTATCTATTCCAACAGTATTTTTATTTTTATTATTTTATTATTTTTTTCCAACACTATTTTTAAAAATCCTTCCTTTCTTCCTTCTGTGAGGAGTTTACTTTGCCATATATTACATTCTTACAAATAACTGGACAAAAACTTTCCAGTTTTTCTTTTATCGTCTTGATTTATATATCCACTCCTGAATCATTAATATACCGGCTCAGTCTCCCACAGCCAACTTTTTCCCCCAAAGTATTCTTTGGGCAGTGCCCCTGTTTATTTTCCTAAATATGTTTTGGTGTCATTTTATTGATTTTAATAGAAAAACACATTAAGGGTTTTAATCATAGTAATTATCTGAAAGTTAGCGTAAAAAAAGCAGAACTCTAATTTTTGTTTTTTCATCACAAAGCTGGTTGGTTGCTAGTTTCAGAGTAACCAGATAATAGAAAACCACATCCCAAATGGGCTTCAAGTGAGAGCCACTTTGTAAGTGAATCACTACTTCTGTATGAGAGACTCACTCGTTGTTCCATATGCTCTTCCCTTCTGAGATGACCCAGCCAGCAATCAAATACATTTGTCTTTTTAAGACTTTCTGATGGAGAGTAGCAATGTCTTTCATGTACCCTTTCAGGGTTAGATGGCATATCCTGGATGTAAAGTTGTTTTTTTTTTTTTTTTTTTTTTTGGTCAAATCCTAGTATTTAAATACAAATTCTGCCTGTTTTCTCCGTGGAGATGAAAAACAGCTGGCCACCATCCCTTATCCACACACTCTTCTCATTCCTTCGATTGGTAACAGTGAAATACATCTTTAGCTCAGATTTCTGAAAATTTATTTTGCGGGCCCTTTCAAACATCCATAAATCGTACACAACCATTGGAGCATCTTATGTGATTAATCCTCTGTTGTTTATCTAATGCAAGATGCTGCATACTGTCTGAAACTCCAGCTATAAGAGAGGGCCATGACCTTGGGGGAGTCCGGGCATCATGTTCACTGCATCCTCAGTCTGTCCCATCCCCTTGTTTGTATTTTGGGATTAAAATCACAGTTGTTTTGTTTTTTACCTTCCTTATTTTAACTCCCTTTGTGGTTTTTTTTTTTTTCTTTTTTCTTTTTTCCTCTGGGAATAGAGTCTAAACTTTCTAATTTAGGCAAATGAGTTTATGAGCCCCTGGGGCAAAGATTTCATTCCATCGCCCTGAGGTTAGAAGCAGGGAGATGATTTGGTTCACTGGTTTTTCTTCTGAGTCCATTTCTTTCCAGTTCTCTAGCCCATGATCCCTATCTACCATGGGAGTAGTTAATAATTTTTTTCTCATATCCTCTGGTTTTCAATTAATATGGGCTCAGAGGATTTGATTTAAGGCATGCCTTAAGTTTGTCCAAGCCACATACATGAGCACATAGCTAAAATTTATTTAAGGAAAGCTATTGAAACTGGATAAGGGTGACAAAACTTAGTTGACATTATCATGAAATCATTTAATTTTTAAGCCTGGTTAGTTTTATAAAAATACAGTTTTAAAAAATTACCTAGAACCACAGCAGTGGAAGTCCTCTCCCACTTCCACCTTCGTGTATAATTCCATGCAGTATATATATATATATATATATATATATTTTTTTTTTTTTTTAAGATTTTATTTATTTATTTGCCAGAGAGAGAGAGAGGGAGAGAGAGAGCGCGCGCAAGCCAGCACAGGCAGGCAGAGTGGCAGCAGAGGCAGAGGGAGAAGCAGGCTCCCTGCCGAGCAAGGAGCCCGAAGTGGGACTCAATCCCAGGACGCTGGGATCATGACCCGAGCCGAAGGCAGCTGCTTAACCAACTGAGCCACCCAGGTGTCCCCCATGCAGTATATTTTTTGAAATCGCTTGAGACAGCTGACTTATAAGCCACTGCCAGTCAAAAACAAAAACAAACCAACCAACCCAGTTGATTCACTTGGACCACTGTTTACCTGCTTTCCTCCATTTCTCTGACAGGCAAAAACAGCATCCTTCGCAGAAATCTGAACTGTGCAGGTCAGATTTGAAAACACAAAACAGTTCTACAAAGCAGTGGGTACAACCAGGATGTATGCCCTGGGCTGCGTAGGTCTGGTCCACCATATATGCTGGGTTTGTAGGAGACGAAACAGAACAGAATGTGTTCTTCCACAGGAATGACTTTGGAAAACTCTATACTTACATCAGGTTTGCTGCTATTACTGAAGATTCTTTTTTTTTTTTGTTTTTTCGCTTTTGGAACTTTCCTCTAGGAAATGCCTTTAGACGTTCTAACCCAAAGTATTTCCTAAATCTGTCCATTTATTGTCATCCCTACAGCCCATGTCCTAATTTAGCTGTTTACCATCTCTTAATCTTGGCTATGGAAACATCTCACTAGTTTTATGCCCAGTTTTTATATTCCTGCAGTTAATTCTCCATGCTATTGCTGAGTTATCCTTTTTCCCCTGACAATATCCCTTAGCATGACATTCAGAGTTTTCCACAGTCTGACCTTGTATTACTTCTCTAGACTTTCCTTCTCATTATATTCATATATCCCGTTTTCAGGCAGTTATTAAAAGCTAGAAGCTAGACGGAGTCTACATCCCCATTTGCCTGAAAGTCTAGGTTGACACCTGCTTCCTGAGGTCCTGTCTGGTTTAACATATTCAGTGCTTTCAAAACTGTCCTCGTTTGGATGATAAGTTGTATGGTCCTGCCTTTGTTTTTTAAAAGCTTTAATGAAACATACTCAGGCATCATTAAGATCACCCACTGAACATATAGAACTCAGTGGTTTATGGTGTATGTGCAGGGTTGTGAATCCATCACCATAATGCAATTTTAGAACATTTCCATCACCTCCAAGAGAAACTTTGTACCCATCGGCAGTTACTTTCCATCTCCCCCCTCCCTTCCATCGTACTTCTTAGCCTTAGGTAACCACTGATCTACTTTTTTTCTCTACAAAGCTGCTTATTCTGAATGTTTAAAATAAAAGATATAGGGTGCCTGGGTGGCTCAGGAGGTTAAGCCTCTGCCTTTGGCTCAGGTCATGGTCTCAGGGTCCTGGGATCAAGCCCTACATCGGGCTTAGCAGGGAGCCTGCTTCCCCCTCTCTCACTCTGCCTGCTGCTCTGCCTACTTGTGATCTCTCTCTCTCTTTGTCAAATAAATACAATCTTTGAAAAAAATTAAAATAAAAGATATTATACAACATGTGTGTATGTGTATGGCTTCCTTCACTCTGTGTAATGTTTTTTGATGTAGCGAGGATCATGCATCTGTACGTAATTCCCTCCTATGATCAAATAATGTTCCACTGTATGGAGATACCAATTTTTTTAATCCATTCATCAATTGAACATTTGGATTAGTTCTATTTTTTGACTTTTATGAATAATGCTGCTATGAACATTAGCGTACAAGTCTTTGTGTGGATATGTATTTTCATCTCTCTTGATTATACCTAGGAGCAGAATGGCTTGGTCATATGGTAACTCTAAGTATAACGTCCTGAGGAATTACCAGTGTTTTCCAAAGCATCTGCATCGTTTAATCGTCCCCACTAATAATATATGAGGGTTCCAATTTTTCCATGTCTACACCAATACTTATTATTGTCTTTTTTTCCTTTTTGTTTTTTATGATTGCAGTCTTACATGTAAAGTGCATTTGCCTAATAAGTAATGGCGATCATCTTTTCGCGTGCTCATTAGCCGTTCACTTATCTTCTTATCTTCAGGTATTTAGAGAAATACCTGCTTAAATCCTTTGCCTATTTTTAAATAGGGTAGTTTGTTTTTAAATTGTTAAGTTGTAAGAGTTCTTTATATGTTCTAAGTAGAAGTATATCAGGTATATGAGTTGCAAATATTTTCTCCCTTGTCTGTGGGTTACCTCCTCACTTTCTTCATGGTGTCCTTTGAAGCACAAATGTTTTTCATTTTGACTTAGTCTAATTTGCCAATATTCTCTTTGATGGGTTATGCTTTTTGGTCATATCTAAGAAATCATCGCCTAATGCAAGGTCACAAAGATTTACTTATGAGTTTTCTTCTAAGAATTTTATGATTTTAGATCTTCCGTTTAGGTATTTAATGAGTTACTTTTTGTGTGCGGTGTGAAGTTAAGGGTCCAAATCATGTTTTGCATGTGAATTTTCAGTTGTTCCACACCATATGTTGAAAAGACTATTCTTCCCCCAGGGAATTTTTTTGGACCCCTACCTCTGTGCATTTTTATGGTTTAATTATTTATATTATTACTTTGACCTAGAACTGTTTTATGTCATTCTTCTCTTCCTATTGAATCTTATGAACTAAGTCCTTCAAGATTATGTTCGATTTACCATCTCAGTGAACATTCCCTAACCACCCAAGCTGAATGATTGATTGCTCTCTCTTTTGTGTTCCATAAATACCATTCATTTTATATCATGAATATAACATGTATCGTCTTGTATTTTAATTAGCTGTATATACTTCTGTCTTTCCTACTGCACTGTGTTCTTCTTGTGGGAGGACTTTCTCATGGATTTGTGCCCAGTACAATGTGTGGTGATTGGTAGATGCTTAGTACATAGTTGCTGGTTAAATAAATGAATGAACAAATAATCGAGTGAAGGAACAAATATCCTAAATGAGATTACATTTCTATCCTCTGTTAGTGGGTTTTGTTTTTAAAAACAACTAAGATATTTGGTGAGTGAGGGTTGTGGCTTGGATAATACTGTTTTGGCCAAAGGCAAACTCTGAAAGCCATTCTAAAGGAGGAGACCCACAATGTTTTGACAATGGTAGCATTGGTGAAATAACTTCTCCAGATGTGGAGAAGTCTACCATGGAGGCCAGCATTTGAACTTGTAAATAAGGGCTACTATGTTTATTTAAAGGCCTTGTTATTCAGCTGTTACTTTTACCCCTGAAGACATCTGCCCTTGGCCAGGGTAGTATGAGGTCTAACACCAGGGTAGGAGCTATAACTGAGGGTTATTACAAACCTCTGCTAAATTCGTATTTTCTTTACTCCCTTACTGACTTGTCCTTGTGCTTCTCTTCCTACTCTTTGGCTCATGAGTCTAAATTTCATGTCAGCATTCCACACAAGACACTGGAAGCTGAAGCATCATCTCTAGAAGGTCACATTTAGAAAGTCAATTCACCACTAAGGGAAAGCAAACTCTGTTTGGGTTTTTGCTTAGCTATTAGCAGAGCTAAGTTGATCATAGCCAGCTGTCATTATGTAGGTTATTACATAGGAGGATGGGAGATGGGTTGACGGAGGCAAGACCTGGTCGTGGCAGAAACTGAGGGGGCTGGGCTAATAGACTCTGTGTCCTATGTGGATATCACAACAAAACAAAACAAAACAAAACAAAACAAAAATTGCTCTTTTGCAGGCACCTAGGATCTCCTGGTCCACAGCTGAAAAGGCAAGCCCAAAGAGCTAATGGTCAGGAAAATCAGTTTCAGCTTTAAGCCTATGCTTAACCAGGACTTGCAGTGTTAAGGCGATTAGTGCTGAGATAGTGAAATCCCATTGTGACCCATTGTCCAGAGATGCGAAAACACCCCTATTACTGGCTTTTAGTGTCACAATGAGAGAGCTCACTTTACACCACTGAGTACTTGGGGGACGTGATTTGATCTGCAATACAACTGAATCCCTGGAAAGGCCAGGTATGGGTCTCATGTGAGGTTTTACTGCATTTCTTCCAAATGAAAGCAACAAAACTAATGAGGATCTTTTATAGTTTGTCAAAAGAAGAGTTAGTTGGGTGTCAGCATTTTCTAAGCACAATCATCTCCTCAGTGTATGTCTATGGCTTCTGAACACTGACAAGGCAGCATTACAACTGGTGTGTGTGTTGGGGGGAGGAGATGCTGGTGTTTGAAATGAGTGAATGGCAGCCAGTGAGCATAAATGGCAAAGAAAACTTTCAGCTCGTAGATTCACAGATGGGCTCCCTGCTGAAATGACTAACTGTCGTCAGATCAACAAGTAAGAACTACCAAACCCCTGCACTTGTTTCATGTGTTTAAATTCACACTTATTAAAATAAATGATTACTCATTTACATAACAATTTAAATGTCATAATTTTCAGAATTAATAAAAGGCTTAGGATAGTCAAAGTCCATATCCAGTTGAATGACATAAATCTATCAGAATAAAAGGTGAAATGCTAACCATTATCCACAGGTGGGAAGGATAATTGAAAAATTATCAAATTGTTCAAGTTTCTAGGGTTAGGTAATTTACATAACTTGGAAAACTCAAATTGATTAAAAGCATTGTGGTAAATAAAAGCCTAAGTGATTTTCGTAAATCCTTTTAGTTATCCAAGTATGGCATGCTTAGCAAACCTAATCAGGGAAGAAGTTCTCATGTGACAACAGATTTGCCTTGAAAATAAAAATAAAACTGAAAACAAGTCATACATTTCCTATTTACTTAAATAACAATTTTCTATTTGTTTAGTCATCAAGAAGGGCCTATGAAGACATTTGGTATCTACATAGCAGGAAAGGCATATTCTGCAAACTAGCGTATTTCAGACACTTCTATTCTTTACCAACTCTTTGATGTAATTTTTTTTTAAGATTTTATCTCTCATATTATTGCACATTATTTGAAGTTTTTTGAAGTTTTTTGTTAGAGCCAACCATGAATGGTCTGTCATTAACTATGAAAACACCCATGGGAGATAGGAACTGAGACAAGATTCAGTGCATCTCAGATGTTGGGGTGCCACAGAATTGTCCAGGAAGCTTGTCCAAAATACAGATTTCCTGGCCCCGGACCGTCTGTATTTTGACCAAGCTCATCTAGGTGCTTCTGGTGTGTACCACTATTTGTGAAATACTTATTTAGGTGACCTCTGAGATTTTTTTTTTTTTTTCCCAACTCTAAGAATATATGAGGTTATACAAAAGGCACCTTCGTATCTTGAAATATCTCAAGATATGGAAGCTCAAAAAAAAAAAAAGTGTTTTGAAAGTCTCTTATAGGCAAACCAATGTTTTAGTCATTCTTCTTTGTTCTTGGTTGTCTCCCCACCGATTTTGTGTGACCCTTCACAGATTGTGCTTGTCCTACTTACTTGGGATTCCCAGGCATTATGCAAAGTTTAAGGGCATATGAGATAAGCTTTATAAAATGGCTCAGTGTTTTAGGACTCAACCCCCACTCCCCTCCATTGTGCAACCTACCACCTGAAAAGGGATGAGGCTAATCCACTGGTAGCTAATCAGAAGGTTCTTGTGAAACAAAAAGAAGGTCCTCCTCGCTTTTGAAAGTATTGGTTCCCCCTAGTTTGGACCTAATTACAGTCTAAGCACACAGTAAGGGATTCCAATCCCAGAGACCTTAGGATGCTGAGGGGCCAAGCCTGAGCAGATCCAGACTGTCCTGCCAAAGCCCACATGGAACGAGGTAAGAGTTCCTCTGTTTGCTCCTAGGGCTAGGGCCAGTTTTCTGTCTTAGTGGAAATCAAATCTGTAAGACATGGTAGCATAGAATAAAGGAAGGAGGGTCAAATGCTGCTTAAAATAATCTTTTTCTAATTTCACCTTCAATTGCCCAGGCTAAGGATACTAACCCCACTGATGCAAACAGTGTGTCAGGAATGAAATTCTTCCACGAATCTTGGAGCAGAGACTATTCCATTTTATAAAGTCAAATGTATCTTTGCCACACGAGTAACTCACACACACTCTTGTCAGTAAGGAACAATGTTGCTGTTAGTTTTTTAAATTATTGGTGTACAATATGGAGAGTTGGTGGCTTAGAAAGAGAAATAGCCGATTCCAGACGAACATCAAAGCATCACATGCTGTGAAATGATTAGTTCACTGGTAGGACCAGAATATTCTGGTGACTTCCCTCCTCAGCTCCATCATAGTACCTCATTCACCTTTTTTTTTTTTTTTAAAGTTTTTATTTATTTATTTGACAGAGAGAGATTACAAGTAGGCAGAGAGGCAGGCAGAGAGAGGAGGAAGCAGGCTCCCTGCTGAGCAGAGAGCCCGATGCGGGGCTCGATCCCAGGACCCTGAGATCATGACCTGAGCTGAAGACAGCGGCTTAACCCACTGAGCCACCCAGGCGCCCCCCTCATTCACCTTTTATTGCCTTTCTCTTAAAGCACTAGGGAATGCCTGATGGAAGAAATGTTTTATGCAGAAAATCAAATTCCCAGAGAACAAAATCATGCCTGTCTATGTGTGTGCATACAATTCAGAGGGAAGGAGAAAAACAAGGCTGAAGTTGTTTGCTAAGAGAGGATGAGGTTAGCTCAGTTTATTATCTTAATTTCTGCACTTCACTATGTCATCAACACGTTGGACTGATTAAACTTATAAGAACACTCATTATAGAAAGGAAATCAGTCTAGCCTGTGGTTGTTCAACTAATGAAGAGGGAAAACGGGATAATTTCAAACTGGTGAAAGAAGAATGTATATAACAAGTAAGCTAGACTATATAAAAGATCTGAAGTCCCTACCACGGTCAGCCCACGTACCTAAAACATTATATTATTCTTTAATTGACTTGTTTTATGGACATGAAGTCTTAGAGTGAATGTGCTGATATAGTAAATAGCGTAAAATTTCATAAATTTAAACCAAGAAAGAATAACTCCTATATAAAGGAGTACAACTTATTTTAGATATTTTTAGATATATTTAAAAAATAGATAAACCTAACAATAAAACAATGTTTTAATTACTCTTAAACAGATATGAGCCCAAACACATGAGACTTACTTTTCTTAAAGTTTTTTATTTATTTATTTGACAGATGGAGATCACAAGTAGGCAGAGAAGCAGGCAGAGAGAGGGGGAAGCAGGCTCCCCGCCGAGCAGAGAACCCGATGCGGGGCTCAATCCCAGGCTCCGGGATCATGACCTGAGCTGAAGGCAGACGCCTCAACCCACTGAGCTACCCGGGTGCCCCGAGACTTGCTTTTTTAACCTGAGAGTCCTCCATCCTCTGCACCTAGTTTAGAATCACTGCCTGGTGGATGGCGGTTACTAATGGGGGTGTTACACCTATAGTTGGGTGGGGTTGGAAACAAGACTGGGAACTACTGACCCAGACTGTAAGGCCTTAAGCATCTTCCAGACAATTTCATTTATAGCACTCAATTTCTTTATATGTGGTACAAATGTAAGCTTCAGTCTGCTGTTGAACTCAGTTACAAATTATTGGAATTCTAGATAATGAAGTTTTAGTTACAATTTTTTTTCTGTTTTAGAAGCATATGATAGAATGTACAAGATGTAGAAAAGTAAAATAAAATAAATTATATTTCACCCATAAGCCTAGCGTCTAGACTCCTGTCATCATTTTAGGTATACATTCATGGCTGCTAGTTTGAGACTAACTACCTCAATTTTCCCAGGACTGAGGGGAGTTTCCTGGATATAGGACTGTCAGTGCTAAAACCAACAAAGTCCCCTGAGCAAAGTGGGATGAATTGGTCAGCCTACAGGAGTCTCCAAGAAGAGGTTAACGTAAGAACTGTTGGTCTTAGCCAGTCATCTCAGGCAACTTGTGGAAAAGAAAGAGAAAACAAGCTAGTTGTTTTAAGCTGTTAAATCTTGGCGTGGTTTGGTTCTATCTCTCCATTTGTCTGTCTTTCTATATTAAATTATACATAGAGCTTTGTTATTAGATTTGAAAAATAACAGTACATTTATGGACATATCTTCATGTTGTAAAATAGTCCTCCACCACACCAGTTTTAACGGCTGCATGAAATTCCACCAAAGGGAGGTGGGGACCACAGTCTGCTGCACAACTCCCATGTCATTGAACATTTATGTTGCTTCTCATTTTTTTGCTTTTCCAAGCAAAGCTGTCCCCAAGACCCTTATAGCTTTAATCTTTGCATTTGAACTCCGTGGCTACTTCTTTAAGAGTAATTCTTAGAAGTGGAACTGCTGAGTCCAAAGGTATTATTTTAAAAGCTTTTTGCCAAATATCGCCAAATTGCCCTTCTTATATGTTGTGCTAATTTACAGATCTACTGACTCTATAAGAATGCTCATTTTGCAAACAGTGGTATTACCACAACAAAACAAGCTTGCAAACCCTGTCAGCTTGACAAGTTAATGAGACTTTCTTTTATTCTATAGTTAGTCTCATAGCACCAGCACCGCCATAAGATCCCTCTGGTCAATTTAAATTGTGCCAATGAGAATACATCCTGGGCAACAGCTCCTGATGTTTACATAAGTTATTACTTAAGCCCTCAACATCATCAAATATTTATTTAACATCCACCATAGGTTAAGAATCGCAACCAGGGGCCCCGGTGCTACTTAGAATCTAAAGCAGAGAACAGAGGCAGCATTCTTTATCTTGGCCTTGGGGAACTGTTTTAGTTACTTCCTTCTTTTCTTTCCTCTATATAATCAAATTACAGGAAAACTGTCCTGCAATTTAGAAAATTAAACATTTTACATCGTGAAATATGCAATACTTTCATAAAAGAGAACAGTATATATGTATGTGTTAATAGGTGGTTAAAAATTGGATTTCTATGTAAGTGCCATCTAACTCAGGAAACAGAACCTTCCCAACACCTGAAAATCATCCCCCAGCCCCGTCCCATGTGTCTCCACAGAATTCCAATCCTCTTCCTGCCACAGAGGTGTAACCATTCTAACTGTATGGTCATCCTCTCATTTCTTTTCTCTCTTATTCCACCATTGTTTAGTTTTGCCTGCTTTGAGCTTTCTCTCAAGAAAATCATAATGACTTATTCTTCTGACTTGCTGTTTTTACTCAACATTATGTAAGATTCATTCATTTTAGCGTGGATAGTTGTATAATGTTCCACACTACAAATATGCCATACGTTTCAATCCATTCTACTGTTGATAGATTTGGGTTGTTTTCGGCCTTCAGGCCAGTCTGGGATTTGTGATGCAATCATGGAGCAGGCGCTCTGAGGTAGTAGACATCAGATTAGATGCATAAATAAATGTAATCTTTAGAAGAACTTAGTTTTTTTGTGTGTGTGATGAGTTTTCCCTCTCTAGGGCTTTCAGCTTTGATGTTTGCTTAAATTATAGTTTTGACTATGAATCCTATTGTCTGGAATCTCCTTTAGGTATAGCCATTTAGTGAAGTTTTTTCCCTCCTACTTTCAGATGTGTGGAGGTACAGGAAATACTGATAATGCTGACCACCTCTGCAGCTGTCTGAGCTCTTTCACCTGCCAAGCTGCTGTTCTTAGAGAAAAACTTGGAGTTTCTGAGAAACTGATGGGTTCAGAAGTGAGTGGGGTTAAAGGAACTGACCTAGGAGAGAAAGATACCCCAAGTTAGAGATTTATTTAGAGTAGAGAATATCATATTTTAAGAAAGCAGTTGTCTTGTGGAAAGTTGGGGAGTCATCATCATGTAGAAGAATGGAATTTTTTACCTGATTCAAACTGGGTTCAAATCTGTTTCCACCACCTCATGGTTACACGATGATAAGTGATTTACTCACCCCAGAATCTTTCATCTTTTGCAAAATCAGGATGATAAAACCTTTCCTAAAAAATTAGGGCGGGGCGCCTGGGTGGCTCAGTGGGTTAAAGCCTCTGCCTTGGGCTCAGGTCATGATCCCAGGGTCCTGGGATCCAGCCCTGAATCCCACTCTCCGTTCAGCAGGGAGCTGCCTCCCTGCCACCTCTCTGCCTGCCTCTCTGCCTATTTGTGATCTCTGTCTGTCAAATAAATAAATAAAATCTCTAAAAAAAATTAGGGAGTAGATACAAGTGGTTAAGAGGTATTTATGATTTGAAATATAACATGTTAATAATATTCAGCTATTGGCCTTTAAAAATAACTTTTAAAGTTTAAGGAATAGTAAATATAAAAATGGCATATAAAATGATATAAAAATGTAGATAAAAAGAATTTAATTGGGTTTATCTGATTAAGCATGTGAAAATATTTTAAAATCTCTAACATTGAAAAGACTATTGCTCCGTACCCTTTTATTTTTGTCTCTTTGGATTAAATATTGCATTCATCACCATGTAATGTAATAATTCAGTGGACAGATTCTTCACATGATGGTTAAAATGAAAGATTAAAATACAGCATTACATACAAAATCAGAACTTTGTATATAAAATATAGTTTAATTCATCTTGTTATCCATTTTGTAATGTTTATCTTTCTTTCCTTCTCTTGAAAATAAACATATTTGTATGATAGCCTTAAACTTATGTGGTAAAGGGAAAAGTAATGTGAAATGTCTCAGATTTAAGTAGTTACATACAAGCAAAATCTTTATCCCTCTGTTAGATGATTACATGTAAGTTGATTGTATTTATTTTATATCTTAGAATACTCGGGTTTTTCTTCAGATCGTATTTTATATCTTAGTCCTTCATGAATGAAGAAAAACTGGAGATAATATTTATATTTAGAAGTTCTTAACAGCTGGAATGAAAGAAGCAGTTTCATACTTAACTTACAAATATATGCTTTCTGTAAAAAAAAAAAAGAGGGAGATAATTAGATATCAATGAGATGATGTAATATCTAGGATTTTGTTTTTGTTTAAGAGTTTATTTATTTATTTGAGAGAGAGCACAAGCAGGGGGTGTAGAGTTGGGAAGGGGGAGAGGCAGAAGGAAAAGTAGGCTCCCTGTCTGGCAGGGATCCCAACAGGGGCTCAATCCCAGGACCTGAATATTGTGACCTGAGCAGAAGACAGCTGCTTAACCTACTGAGCCACCCAGTTGCCCCTAGGATTTTGTTTTAAATAAGCTGCCATGAAGGAGAGTGGGGAAGTATAAGAGATACTGATAAACAGTACTGGACAGAAGTTAGTGGTTGGTAAGAGGTTAGGTATTAGGTATGGTAGTTTTGTTATGCTATTTTCTTTACTTCTTTGTGTGTTTAAAAATTTCTGTAATAGAGGTGGCTGGGTGACTCAGTTGGCTAAGCAACTGACTCTTGGTTTCAGTTCAGATCATGATCTCAGGGTCATGGGATAGAGCCCCAGGTGGTGTTATCAAGCCCCACCTTGGGCTCTGCACTCAGTGTGGAATTGGCTTGAGATTCTTTCTCACTTTCCCGCTGCCCCTCCCCCTGCTCATGTGTGCACCCACTTTCTCCCTCTCTCAAATGAATAAATGTCTCTCTTTAAAAATTTTCCATAATAAAATGTGGAAATGAAAGAGGATCAAATAAGAAAATGATTTTATAGTGTTACCTCCATTTCTAGTACAAAATGGATTTAATAAGTTTACTCTCCTCACCTTTCATTGTATCTAGGTGCATGACCTATCACCACTGAAGGAGCAGCAGTTTTGATTGTTGGACAGTAGAAGTGGAAATCCATTTTAGTATGTGCTGATGACTGAGGTATTATGCGGTAGGTGGGTAAGACTCAGTTCCTATTTTTAAGGAGCTGTGGGCTGGTGGGAGAGGGAATGCAATGCTGGGAGAGCGTACCACTGAGGGCAGTGATGGGGTGAGGAGGCTTCATACTCTCATACTCGGGAAGTGGGACCGGCTTGCGGCAAGAATGATATATGGCTGTCAAAGCAAGCTTTGCCTGTTTTAGATGTTTTCTTTGAACCAACTTCATGTCTAGAAAAGAGGGTTGGGGAGATCTCTTTCCCTTTGAGAATTTGTTTTTTCTTGAGTCATGCAGCTTTAATTCTACAAGTCAGGAATTCAGGCTATTACTCTTCCTTTCCCTGGACAGCTACACTATGGATGAAGCAGGGATTTGGGAGCTAACCCCCACATCTCCCATGTCACTGAAGAAGTTCTTATCTCTGTATGAAGTCCCCATAAAAAAGGAAAAGCTGTCCAGTAGGAAGTCAAATAAGAGCAGGCCAAACACCATAGTAGATGCCCTATTTGGGCAGCGTACCACATGCATGGAGAAGCACAAAGACTGACTTAACATGCCACAATGAGAAATGGGCCACATATTGAAAATGCTGAGTGCTGTTCAGACGCAGGACAAACAGGTATAAAGGTTGACGTGTTTCTGTACAGGAGAAACAACAGAAACCAGGAGACGCTGTGGATATTCATTCCTATCTACAAACTACTGGTCTTAGGTCCCTTTTCAAAGTATATGAGTAGCCCCTGTGACTTGGTTGTGGCCCTGTGTTTCATTTAGTTTCCTCTGACTTCTAGTCACCTTTTGCCAGGGGCTCAGTTTTCCAGTGGGGGGTTAGAAGAGGAAAAGTCTTTACATCATGATGCAACTGGCATCTTCACCCCCGGGGTACATTTTTGTGGTTAAGTAGTTTCTTTAATTGTCCCTTCCAAAGTTAGGGATAACAAAGAACAAAGAACAATTTCTAAACTTTATCGCGTTCAGTTTCTAATAGGATTCTGGATTCCGGATGGAAAAATCAGTCACGTGGGATCTGCATCCAACGAACTTGGCAGGAAGATTGACATGAATCAGAGACTGTTCCCATGAGACTCACTAAACTTATTTCACGTGGTTTCCGTTATGTGGGCTGTGCCACTAAGAGTCTTCGTAAACTGAGGATAGCAATGTCTGTCTTACTGGAAGCTGAAAGGACATTTGTATATAGAACATTTAGCTCAATGCCTTATGCAAAAAACAACATTTGTTACTAATATATTAGGAAACTAATGTTGTTTTCATTGTTGGTAAGGATAGGCAGGGCTTATGAATAGCTATCAGGTAAATACCTGATAAAACTAGCTAAAAGGCTAGACAAAAAGTGTACAGCTGGATAGGCATGCTGATACTTCGTTGGCTTTCTGTTTGGCTCAGTTACGGCTTGAACAGGCGCAGAGGCCCAGTCTTGTCTGTGGGTCTCCCTAGATGCAAACCAAAGGCTAGGTTTCTGTTCTTTTTTTGCCTTCCTCTGCAGGGCTGTTGAGTGGTGCCATAGTCCAACAGGGGTGCTGACCATCGCAGGTGCTGATGAATATCATGTGTATGATAGTGTTCATATATGCATGGTGGTCTGTGAACTTGGTCTTTGGTGAGTCTGTATCTCCTCAGTTCAGAGCAATGTGCTGACTCTAAAAAAAATTCAGTTATACCTGAAATACGCTTCTGCAGTAGCCATAATACTTTGGTTTTTGCAGGCCACATACAGTCCCTGTCACATACTCTCCCTCCTTCCCTCCCTCCCTCCCTTCCTTGTTTTAAAAGAGAATCCTTTAAAAATGTAAAAATCAGGTGCCTGGGTGGCTCAGTTGGTTAAGTGTCTGCCTTTGGCTCAGGCCATGATCCTGAGGTCCTGGGATGGAGCTGGGCATCAGGGTCCCTGCTCAGGGGGACCCTACTTCTACCTCTCCCTCTTCTGTTCCCTCCCCCTCCCCCTGCTTGTGCTCTATGCCTCTCTCTGTGTGTGTCACATAGACAAATAAAATCTTTTAAAAAATAAATTAAATAAATAAAAATGTAAAAATCATTCAGAGGGGGGTATAGAGTGGGGAAAGGGTAAGAGAGAGGTAGTGTATAAAATTGTGGCCAGTGGCTCTAGGACTGTAATTTGCCTATGCTTGTATGACCTAATAGTGGTTCATAAGGAAAAAACGTGATTTTGCTAGGCAGCTTTGAGGAATCGGTATGGACTGACTGATTTCCATTTCTGAGTCATTCTTCTGGTGATGGGGAGTTGAACTGGTCATCACCACCCAACCCCTTTCTTTAGCCGCATTACTGTGGAGTAAACTTGAGATGATTATACATTTCTCTATTTTACTTGACTGAACAATACTTCATTAGTGAGTGTCATGAGTCCTGTGCTAACAACAGTTCGTGAAGTCCTTCAAGGTGAAAGGCAAAATCATAAATATTAATTGTAGCCATCGTTTTGATGAAAGGAGGATTTCAGAGGCAAAGAAGACTCTAAGTCTACCTATTAAACCATACTCCAGCTCCTAAGGTCTTGAATGTAGGGGCTAAATTATATTAGAAAAAAATTCCATGGGATTCTTCTGTGGTCTGCAGTCTAATAAAAGTCTGACTTTTCTTATGACATTATTTTAAAACACCTTCCAAAGCTTTCAGAGTCATTTTCATGAGAAAAAAAATTTCAAGAAAGAAACATTTTAAGCCATTAGTGCTTTTCAGCAGGAATGCAGTAATAGAGTCAGGTTATTGGTGTAAAGCCCTAGACTTCAGTGTTAAAATGAACCCCATCTAAAGGGTGAAATTTTTAGGAAGGTATAAAACACACTTATGGCTCTTTGAACTAGTTATGAAAAAGAACGGAAAAAAAACTTGAATAAACATATTTTTCGTATTTTATATGGGTTACTATGGAGAAAAATAATTAGAAAGTTACAGAGTGACTACATTTAGATCTTTTGTGTGTTGCTACACTAGCCCAAATGCCAGGAACTGCAGGCAGAAGTTGATAATTACTTACCATCCTTATAAATGTCATCTTTTAAAGTCCCAGTGCTTGAAAAAGAAAAGGGATGATCTGTCAAGGAGACTTATTTTGAAATAAAGGGGCATGGTAAAATTCAAAGTGTATCGGTGGGTGATTATGTTTTAATTTGTACATAGACTTGTAAAAAGATCAGACCAAAGGCTTGCTTTCTAGTATCATTTTCTTATAGAAGGAAAAATTGTGAAATATGGAAAATTATTTTTAAAAATTGCATGTCCCATCACCCAGGAAAAAAGGCCATCATTACAGTGTTTTCTCCATCCATCTATTTTTAACATAATTAGTTGATGCTATGAATATATATTTTTAAAGATTTTATTTATTTATTTATTTGACAGAGACACATCGAGAGAGAGAGCACAAGCATGGGGAGCAGGAGAGGGAGAAGCAGGCTTCCCCCCGAACAGGGAACCCTGTGCAGGGCTCCATCCCAGGAGCTGGGATCATGACCTGAGCTGAAGGCAGACGCTTAATGACTGAGCTCCCCATGTGCCCCATGAATATTGTTTTGTTTCTAGTGTTTTTTTTTTTTTTCCACTTAATATATCAGATCATCTTTGTGTGCTATCCATTCATTTAATTTTTATTGGAAATTATACTTTGGTAAGATCATTTTAATGGCCATACAATTTTGAGTTTATGAATATACTGTAGTTTGCTTAACCAACATATTTCACTGTAGTGACAGAAACTGATCTCAAAAACATCATCCAAAAAGGGGAATTTAGTGGCCCTTAATGTAAGGAAAGAAGAAGTAGGGTTAGCTTCAGGGTCACCTAGATCTAGTATCAGGACTATTTTTCCATTTCTCTGCCTTAAGTTTTCACCTCTTATTTTGTCACTCACTCTCTGTCACTTCAGATGGCTTCTTGAATGGAGATGGCCATAGGCAGGTCCAGAGTTACAGAGCAATCCCTGGGGAAGGCTTAGCAATGGCAAAGGACAGAGGCCTTTTCTCTCTACTTTCAGTTTGGGGAATCTTTGGAAGAGAAGTGTCTAGAAAGGCTAATCTTTGGGCAGTTGCTCATTCATGGACCAATTTCTAGAATTACCAAGTTTTACTCCAATCTCCTGGGCTTTGGTCATGGACCTCCTATGGCCAAGGGGACAGCCAGAGGCACGAGATTTATAGAGCTACCCAAATTGGAAGGAGGCACAGATTTTCTTTGTAGGGGGTGAGGGGAGGCTGGTCCCAGAGGACTGCAAAATATGGTGTTACACAGTTAAATATAAGCCTTGTCCAGTATGTGAACTGTTACCAGTTTATGCAATCAAATGTTTATGTTTATAGCTAAATCTTGAGCAAAAGTTCAGAAGTAAAGGTTAAGCCAGTTTTTCCAGATATCTGTTGCATCTCTTCTAAACAACTTAAGGGGCTTAAAACAAAGTATTAAGAGTGATGGTACAGTGCAAAAAGTGAAGAATTATAGCTCCCATGCTGTTTTATCCCAAACCTTAAAAATTGAGTGTTCTAGCTTCTAAGTACTTGGCTGTATCTGCTTTTCTTTATTTAATAAATTGGTTTCAATTTCACCAACTCCTATTTCCTGACCTAAGAACTTCCTGCATTAAGAAGTTCATTATCTAAATTACAACGTGCTGTAATCATTCCACATACAAGCCAGCAAAACTTGAAGTTGTCCTGGGGTCTGAGCAAAACTCCTTTCATCTGTTCTTTCAGTGGAATCAGGGTTGCACGGTGATGAAACGTATGGTGCATTATTACTCTCATCTTCCCTATATTATTAAGTGAAATGTCTTTTAAGTAGTGGAAAAGCCTAGGAGGAAATTGGGTGAGTCCAAGAAGTCTAGAAGAGGGGTGCCTTGGGAGAAAAGCTCACGTGATGAAGCATGCATTCCTTACGCACCTTCTCTCACCTCCAGGAAGCAGCAGTGGCTATAGAACAACTTCTGTCTCTTGCCACCAAACCTCCCTCAGGTAATTCTTCAGGCAGTAGCCATTCAAATATAATTGTCTTGTTTATTTTATTTTGCTGAGCCTTTTTTTTTTTTTTTGAAATTTTGTGTATCTTTAACATATTTCATTGTGTATCTAGGCTAGAGTTCATGTTTATGGCAGTGCAGAAGGAAAAATGTAATTCATATCTGATTCTGTACATTATCAAATATTTCATGCAAAGGTGCCCACTAATGAGTACATTAAGTGTGAAATAATTAGGTAATTGGTGTTGGAAGTGTTTTGTAGTATGCAGGAATCCTTGATGCATTGTTATATAGACACCTAAGAGTGTTTCAGGGATGTTTGGGGAAATTGGTTGGGATATTCAGATGCCCAGGGAATACCTTATTATCCTTCCCATTAAAAATTATGGATTCATAGGTCCTGTCATCCAAAGATTAGTCAGCCCATTTTTGGAAAAGGATTAAACTTACTACGCAACATATTTTTCGGGATGGGATAATGAAGCATTCCTATGTAAACTAAATTTGGGTATTATTCTGATTAAACCACAGTGAATGCCTCACAACTGAAATATAGTGCCTTATGGGTGATTCCCCCTCCCCTCCTTTCCCCTAGAATATAAAATCTAGGAGAATTTATTGACTTCATTTTTGTATAAGTTCTTTGTGGATAAGGTCAGCATGCTATTCGGCTTTGCATCACGAAGGGGATCTAACTGTGCCACCCCAAAAGTGCCATGTTGGATAAGGATTATTTTGAGTTAAAAACAATTAAGAAACAGCAAACACAGGTGGGGCTTCTGCCTTCTCCCTTTCTGCCTAAAGCAGGGTATATATTTCTCTTTTGTAAAGGAAACTTCCCTTTGTAAATTTAGTCTTCTGTGAGTCTCTTGAGATAATTCTTACCACCTCAAATGACTTGAGACATAACAAACCTTATCCTTATTTACCATGTATGCTTAATCATCTTCCTAAAATGTACCCTCACCTCCCTTTTTCTTTGTTTGGTCTCTACATCACCCTTTGTTAAATGGTATATAAGAACCTGGATATCTTTGGGGTTTTCATTTCTTTCTGTGAAGCCCCGCCCCACCATAAGAAATAAGCCTTCTTGTATATAAGAACTAAACCTCCTTTCCTATTAATTTGTCTTTTGGCAGTTTAATTCACAAACTCCAGTCACTAAACCCAAGACACTAGTTTTTTTTTTTTCCTCCCCTACACATAGTATACCATATGCTACAGTATGTGCTCAATATATTATTTTTATTTTTTAAAAAGATTTTTTTATTTATTTGCCAGACAGAGATTACAAGTAGGCAGAGAGGCAGGCAGAGGGACAGGAGGAAGCAGGCTCCCTGCTGAGCAGAGAGCCCGATGGGGCTGGATCCCAGGACCCTGGGATAATGACTTGAGCCAAAGGCAGAGGCTTTAACCCACTGAGCCACCTAGGCGCCCCACAATATATTATTTTTAAAGAGATAAAAATTGTTTTATTTAGTCTATCTCGATATGAGTTAGGTCTGCACTATCCTAAATGGAAATCTGGAAAATGTTATCAAACAAATGGTGAAATTAGATAATTCAGACACTGGACGGATTGGATTAGATTGTGATATAATTTTTGGCTATATTTGGGTTATTACCTGAAACTATGGATACCTATTGGCAATTCAGGAAAGTAGGCTTTCTTTAAAAATCATGAGGAGGTAGAGAGTTGCCCCATCCTTGATGAGTAATGAAATGTGATTGGTTTTAGAAAAGCTAATGTTGGTACTTGGGAGAAGTATAGGGCTTAAAAGAGGAGATTCCCCCAAATCAGAAAAAATGTGAGAGTAAAACCTTAGATAATGTTTTGGAGGGAAGTTATGGTGGGAAGGGAGATGGGAGACAGGGTTGTATAGGGACTTGGAGCTTGATAGAACATGGTGGGTTTAAAGATGGCATGAGGGAGCCATTGAGCAGGTGTAGCTTCTGGGGGTCTGACCTAGAGCTCTGTTCTCAGAAAAAGAGATAAAGGAGTGGAACTGAGTGGAATCCAAGGAATCTACAGAGTTGTGATTTTGGTGGCTGGAAGGAAGGGGATTTCAACCAGAATTGAGGTGGACCTGGAATTGAGGAGCAATTTTCCTTCACTCCTCTCCTATGCACCCCCCCCCCACCACCCCTGAGGCCACAAGAACAGACAGAACTATTACTCCTTAGGAAGTATATTGGAGGTGAAGCAGAAGTGGGAATTGAACAGGATCCTTAAAAATCCTAGCCAGGGTCCATCTAGGTCAAGCTTAATAAGCCCAGGTTCCTGGAAATTACCAGATTTGTATTCTTTGATATTATCTCGTTGTTCAGAGTTTACTCTAAGCCTCTAAGCCAGTGTCCATATGCATATATTATGGAGCACACAAGACAGAAGTAGCTATAGGAATAAGAATATTTCAGGAACATGGTTTCTGGAGGAGAAACCCCAGTTCTTGAGGTAATAATGGCATTAAGTTAATTAAAAGTGGACATTCAGAAGATCAGGGCTTCTTCACAAAAGCTGTAAGGACTAAAAATACCATGGGTTCTATTGTTCAGGCAACAAGACTATCAATTCTGAGGTGAAAATACAAAAGGCTGAATTTATCTTGTGTAGCAAGGGAGATGGAATATTAGAATATGGTTTACCTAAGATTGCTTGATCAAGATTTATATACTTCGCTGAGTGAGTACAGAGGGTTTGTTCTAACCAAAGGGAGAACATTTTTATTAACTCTAACAGGATTGGGGAATAATGTGAATTGGCTCTTGTACCAAAGCTGGGCTGCCTTAGCCTACTCAACTTAAAGCTGTTTCATTTGGGTTGTATAATCCCTGATAGGGTTTCAAAAATCCCAGTTCCTCAAGGTCCATGACTTAAACAATAGGTTTCTTAGGACCATGTCTCTGATGCTCACCAACAGAAGCAGTTTTATAGTTTAGGCCATATTCAGTCAGGCAAATCAAGAAATAATTTGAATTACGTGGTCTAACTGTGTTTATTGATCAAATTAACTAGAAAACATTTGACTCTTATTTATTTATTTTGTGTTGTAAAGGCTCAACCTTTAGCAAAACCTAATACTCTTTTGCTAGGAGTGTTAATAATAGAGAGTCTAAAGTAGGTTGTATGTCCCAGGTGTGTTAAGCCATGGCTTATGGTGTCTGAACCAGGGGGTTCAGTTATGTTATGTTAGTATGTTAAAGGGGCTGTTATGTTAGTATGTGAGTATGGTCTGTTCCATTTCCTGAACATTTGTTAAGCAGATGATATTTGTATCATACATACTATTGCTGTGTGCCAGTGTGTCTAGCACTTTATGGAATCTCTAAGTCCCAACAATCCTGTAAGAAGGTAAGGGTGTTGCTATTACCATGTTACAGATGAGAAATCTGGGGCTTAGGTAACCTGCCCAAGATCATCCAAGTAGTAAATGACTGAACCAGAAATTAACAGGGTCTTTCTGATTACAGATTCTGTGGCATCTGGACCTTGCCCCTACCTCTCTAACTCTTTTTGTGAATTGATTACAGGTTAGTGACAGGACTGCCTTAGGTTTATTTTGAGTACTGCATTTTTGCAAGGGGCAAATAATTACTAAGAAAATATCACGATCCAGGGGCATCTGGGTGCCTTAGTCATTAAGCGTCTGCCTTTGGCTCAGGTCACGATCCCGGGGTCCTGGAATCGAGTCCCACATCGGGCTCCCTGTTCCGCAGGAGGCCTGCTTCTTCCTCTCCCACTCCCCTGCTTGTGTTCCCTCTCTTGCTGTGTCTCTCTCAGTCAAATAAATAAAATTAAAAAAAAAAAAAGAAAGAAAGAAAAAGAAAATATTACTATCTAATTTAGGCCTCTATTAGACTGCATAGTATATCTTCAGTTCCTAGTAATAGCTCATGGGACAAACTCATTTACGTAATCACCAAGAACTACATCACCATCTATCCTTTGGGTGAAAAGGAATAACACTGCTCAGGTTCAACCTGTGGACAAGAAGAAATACGGGTAAAAGGTTTTCCTTCATAGTTATTATTCCTTACTCTTGATTTTTGTTCCCTCTCCTCTACTTTCAAGCCCAATAGTGCTTCTAATCTGGACAAGAATCACCAACTGTAATAATTCATACTAAGGTGTTAGTGACTAAGGGCAAACATTTTGTCTGCTTTTCAAAGAAAACAACAAACAGGGTTGACAATGGCTAACACAGAGAAAGCAACTAGTAGCAGCACAGACCTTTAGGCACTCATTAGTATGCCTAATGAAGAAGTCAACAGTACGGAGGCAGAAGCCTCACTGAAGTCATGAGCTGGTGTGCAGAGCACAGAGGGAGGTGATTGGGTGTGTGTGTGTGTGCAGCAGTGTTCCGGGAAGCAGTAGCTTTCTCTTGCCCAGCCATCACAGTCTGTAAGGTTGACATTATTCATACCGTGAGATGTGCAGGTCAAATAGCTTTCACAGATTCCCATTGTGTTAGCCAACCTTAATTCAAGTAGGCTGTTAAATCAGCATGCCCATGTGATCTTTCAGGTGTGAGCCTCCTCGGGCACAGGAGTGGGGATGAGAGATGTTATTGTCCTAATGTCAGGAGAGTCACCAGCACCACAGTGGAAGTTTCCAGAGATTCCTACCAGTCCCAGGGTAAGGATGTAGGGGTAGAGAGTGATTTAAAAAAACTTCCAATATATGAAGATTGGTGTTTAAGGCAAACCTGCTTCTGGCTTCTGAGGAATCACATGAATGACTCCCATGGAATTTTAGGGAAGAGGAAATGGCTTTTGTCAGGTTGTCAATTCCACTTTTTGTAGGGGACCGGTTTTTTGTGTGGTTCAGGCTCTCTATGTGTTCTGATGGTGTTTATTTTTCATTACCCTGATGGTGTTTCTTTTGATTATTTAGTGGTTGGCTTTTAATTTCTTAGAACATAGTGAGAAGGTCTTCTTAGGATGTAATTCCTTTCATTTTGCATAGTAAATGCAGAGATCTTAATGACTCAGGGCTCAATCCATGTGTTAAGAGGTTGTTACTTTCAGGGCCAGAAGCTGAATCTGCCCAAACCAGGTTCTCACTATTCAGGAGTCATTCCTTTAAAAGAAGTCTCTTCCCTCACCCCACCATTTCTTGTAAAGGTATGTTTGTATTATTTGGCGATTACAACATTAGCTCGTTAAGACCCATAGCTAAAAAATATACTATTAGCATTAATTTTTTTAAAAGAATTTGTTTATTTATTTGAGAATGAAAGGGCATGAGCAGGGGGAGACGGAGAGGGAGAGAATCACAAGGAGATGCTGCACTGAGCATGGAGCCAAATAGGGGCTTGATCTCATGACCCTGAGATCATGACCTGAGCCAAAACCAAGAGTCACACACACAACTGACTGTGCCACCCAGGTGTGCCTATCATTATTTTTAAAGAAATCAGAGAGCCAAAGAGAGGAGCAGTCAGAGAGAGCACATGGTGAAGGCAAAATTGGGAAAAAAGAAGTCTACTGAGGACCTGTAGAAAGTATTAGCTAACTCTTGACAATGAACTCTATGAAAAATAACTATGACTAGGGGTCAGACTGTTCTGTGGTTTTGTATTGGTTGAGCCTTTTAAGGCTCTTAGGGCAGATGATTTTCCTTGCCTTCTTAGGAAGATATTAAATTTACAGTAGGTAACCTCAAATTAAATGATAAGATAGTCAGGAAGTCAATTGTTTTTGCCATAACATTCAGTCTTATTAAAGCTTTTTTAATACTAAAAAATGAAGGATGATAGAATAATTCACTTAGAATATATAGAATACACTTTGGTGAGTGCTGTGAAGTGTGTAAACCTGGCGATTCACAGACCTGTACCCCTGGGGATAAAAATACATGTTTATAAAAAAATAAAAAATTAAAAAAAAAAAGGATATATAGAGTACATTTAGTTTTCTTTTAAAAAATGTACAGATCCATTTCTCGTGGGAGAAAAATGAATAATTCACTCTCACTTTCTATCTTTTGCCTAACAAGCCCCTCCCCCTTTTAAGAGCTTATTTATTTGACAGAGATTGGGAGAGAGAATGCGCAAATAGGGAGAGTGGGAGAGGGAGAAGCAGGCTCCCCACTGAGCAGGGAGCCTGATGTAAGCCTCGATCCCAGGACCCTGGGATCGTGACCTGAGCAGAAATCAAGAGTCAGCTGCTTAAGTGACTGAGCCAGCTACCACCATGCCCCTCAAAAAACCCTACTCCTGACATAACTTAGAGCAGTTGTTCCCATACTCGGCTGATGATCAGAACACAGGTAAATTTAGTACAGATTCCCGGATATCTGTATCAATGGCCAAGGTGGGGCCCCAAGAATCCGTATGTTTTAGAAGCTGTCCAGGTGATGCATATATTCTGGCAGAGTTTAGAACCACTGCCATGAAACAAACAGGGATGTTCAATTCTCAGTCTTATCTCAGCCCATTGAATGGTTTGCTCCCGTAATGGCTTAAGGTAAAAATGATCTTGTTGTAGGCTATTTCCTATTGATTAAAGACCAGCTGGAAGAGGTTGTCTCTAGGATCTTCCAATTCAGACTTCCAAAGATTACCCCACTGGAGACTCGTCGGCAGTTCAAATGCGTCAGGTTTTCCTCTGCTGCACTCTTAGGTTGTCTTAACTGCATTCCTTTTACAATTCATCTCTCGAATGCCACAGTTGCTCTAAAGCAGAAAAAAACAAACAAGAGGATCAAAGTGTATGTCTCTGCTGGAACAAACAGAAGCAAGAGAGGCTGGGAGAAGATTTAGCCCTTGGGTGGATTTTGCTGAAATGTTCTATTTGTGCAGCAGTGATTTGCACCAGGTAACAGCAACTAGGTTGCCCTCAGTCCCTTTACAAATCACACCCCATTTCCTTGACCGTGCTACTAAGTAATTCTTGGGGAGTTCTCCTCCCTCCAAGTACTCTCTGCTAACAGAGTGATCTGCCACATATGCTTTCACTTTATGTACTGAGGGACAGCCAGTGGCCTCAGAAAGCCGCCCGCCTTTCGAATCCTTCAGGCTAGAGCTGCAATCGTCCACCCACCCCTTTCCCGTGAGGTAAAGAGAATGTTCGTACCTCAGGTCTTGTTACCAAGCAACAGAGTTCCATTTGCCAATTGCCACCATTTCCTTCTCATAGTATTACAGGCCTTATTATTAACATTTAGTTCAGAGAAATTGCTGTCATTATGTGAAGTAACTTCCTTTAGAGGTTATTCATTAACCTTAGGTATTTTACTGTGTAATTATAATTGCCAAGTGCCGCAGGCTTGGAAAACCTTTGAACTCCTCAAGGTATTAGGGGAGGGTAGAAAGGATATTATCTGATTTCTTTTCCTTTTCCAGTTCAGTTTGAATTTTGAAGGTGCCCCATTTCCCCTCCAGAGGTGTCTGCCTTCCTAAAGGTAAACTCTCACCTCCCATTCTTCCAGATTGCTGACTGTGAACTCAGAAGATAAGTTCTGTAGATCGGAATGAAATTGTTCCTTGGTCTTAAGGAAAAATGGTGGGGATATTGGGGAGCCCCACGTGGTTGGCACGGACACTCGGGCATAGGTGGGGCTCCTTGAAGACCTCACACAATACCTGAAATTGTGTATTGTGCACAACCGGGTTCTTACACAGAGGAAGACCTTCATCCTACTGCTCACTCTGCGGCTCTATAAAAGCAATTTTTCAGTCCCCAGCTTTGCGGGAGCCAGGTGTGCGGCCCATAATACGCCTATTATACAGCCTTTCTCAGTAGCCCTTCCTTATACAATAACCCTTCTGATCTGTCCTGTTGCGTGGCTGCCAAGGACTTTGGTCCCCACCCAGTACAACTTTAGGTATGCATTTCACATATATTTTCGGGCAAAAAAAAAAAAAAAAGGAAAAAGAAAGAAAAATAAAGACAAAGGAAGAAATGCATCCCTGCCTCTTTGTTTTAAGACAAACAAAAGTAACTGGCATTTTTCTTCCCCCAAACCCATGTGCCTGCAGCACGGGTGCCCTAAAAAAGGAAACCTGTTTTCCTCCTCCCAGGTTTCTGGTTTCTCCACCCTGTCTCCCCACAGTCCTTGCTCCCTGCACCCAGTTCTTCCGGCCTCCACCCAGACTCGGAGAAGTGGCCCGACATACCAGGTAACCTGATTCCCCAGACGGCAGAGGCGGGGGCCTGAAGCTGGGAAGGCGAGGCCACGTGATCTTCCCTGTCCGCCTAGGGAAATGCATACCTTATTCAGAAAACTAGGGGACAGGTGAGCCCAGAGGACTGTTTTGAATCTGAATTTTAAAAACATATATTAACCAAAAGGGTGCTTGCCTCTGCATCAGACAGCTTTCTCTTTGATCACTACAAATGAAAAGGCACTGCTGGCCGTGGGGTTTTTCTGGCGTGAACTGCTCTGCAACACAAAGACAGCTCCATCTCCGCGAGGAAAAGGCAGAGTGGGTTTTATGGGAGCTGCGGCACAAGTCTGAACGCGGATGCTTCGTGAGGGGAGGGCCGAGCTGCCCTGGCAGGAGCCCGGAGCCCGAGCCTGAGCTGCAGGCCTTGGCTGGGAAGTGCATCCCTCCGTCCTTTCCCTGGCTTGCCCATCCCTCGCTGGCCCTTGATAGCTCTCTTCTTTGATCTGTAAAATGGGAGAAAATAGGGGACACTTTGAAATTCTTTAAAAGGCTCCGGGATTTGCTGCTTCCTCCCCCAAATAAAGGGCTTGTGGGGAGTTTCTTTGAGAACTGGAAGGAACATGCTGTCACACGCAATGATCTAATGAGCAGGGCCTCCTCTTCCAGTGCCCATTAATCAATCAGCCAACTCGGGCAGCATGTAGGGTAGGTTCTGTGTGCGGTGGAGAAGTAAGGGCATGGTGTCTGGTTTTAAGGCATTTATGATTTAGCTGAGAAGACGGACTGTATGAGGGTAAAACGTGGTAATAGCTACTATTATTGAGTACTTCCCACGTGCCACGCTCTTTGTCTTACTTTCCTTTGTTCCTCATAACATTCCAACCTGTAGGCTCTCTCATCCCGACATTTTATACATAGTTAAGAGAGATCACTTGCCCCAGGTCATGGTGTGTGGCCGTCAGGTGGGCACACAGGCGTGTCTGGCGGACTCCTGTGGGGATGAGCCCCACTGGCAAGCCCGAATCCGTGCAACATCTTATGAAGGTGGGAGACCAGTTGCTTTTTGCCTTGGCCTAACCACTCTGGCCCCGGCTTGTTCTTGCCCTCTCTCTGGAGAGCAGGGAAACTGCCTTGGGTCACTCCTGTGGAAATGTAAGCCACCATGGCTCTGTGGGACCCTACATCAGTATAATTTTGTCCCCTTCCTCTGTCTGTATTGGGCAGTCACAACCCAGTGAATTTCTCCTTAGGCAGCATTAACCTTGAACATACATCTTGTCTCGTCCTCTGTGATTTTATTATCCAAGTAGGGAAGAAACATCGTTCAAAACAGGTACACGTACAAAGTCTATGAAGCAGGACTTCACCTCAGTAAAGTGCGGCTGGGTGGTCTCTTGAGTCCTTTCCTCTGACATTTAATGATTTGCTCACTCTCTGCTCTACATGGAGCAGTGAGCTTTCTGAAACATAGTCAGGGAGAGTCAGGGTTTCATCAGTAGCCCAAAGGCACGACTGACCGTATAGTGTCCTCAACTCAGTTCCCACTCATGAGGACTAAAGCACCAAGCAGAAGGTGGTTTCCTGCTTAAGCCAACATCTTGATATTTTTTAATAGCTTCAAACAGCAGCCGCTAAGATTTTCTGAGGATCCTGGGGAGATACATCCTTTGACCTGGTATATAATCCCACATCTCTGGATGCTGGGCTAGTTACAGCAGCTCCCTTGGGCCTGATCTGAAGAAGAAACACTCTGGTGTTTGGAAAAATCCCAGATTGATAGGAATTTGGGTTCGCTGTTTTTTATGTTCTATCCCTAGGTGATGGGATGGAGAAGGCTTGGAAATCCTTGTTTAGTATAATTCCCTCTTCTTGGATCCTTATTTAGTATAATTCCCTCTCCTCTACACCAGAAATACAGATATCTGAACATTTGGTACACTTGGTTTTGCTTTTATTGAGCACTTCTTTTTGCCTCACTTATTGGTAAGAATAATGGGAAGAGTAGGCACAGGGAAACCTCAGTTCTAGTTTTGGACCTGCTACTAGCCAGCCTTGGGCCCGTTCATACTAATTCCCACCCATAGGGCCTCGGTTTTCTCACCTTTAAGAAACATAAAATAAAAACCTGGGCCAGGCCAGTGGTTTTCAAATCAGAGCAGGTCTGCTTTTGCTTTTCTAGGCTGGAGCTATTGGAGTTTTTGCAAGATGTTTGTTTATGAAATGGAAAGAAAGATTCACATATAACAACTGTTAGAAACCCACTATTCCAGAGGCCCAATGAGATCATTAGTTCTAAGGTTCTACAGTTCTCTTAGGCACTTGGTGATGGCCGTGCTTCTTCGGAATCACAGCAGTTTCCTTTGGCTGGATTCTAGATTGCATAAAGGAAAGGAGTGGAAGACAAGGCCAGAAGTGAAAGTTCAGACCAGATTTGGGATTGCCATGGGTGCTGGACCAAGGAGCCTGGGTACTGCTTAGTTGGAATTTGGGAGCCACCAGTGGTTTTTGAGAGCAAAGTGTTGTTGGTTATGATTTGCAGTGCAGCGGTGAGTAACAGCGACCTGAAAAAGAGCGGCTCAAGCCACTCTATAAGGAAGCCACTGTACTTCCTTCTATAAAAAGCCTCTGGCGATTGGCACTGTAGGGCAGGTGTGTGACCCCATGCAGTCGGTAGGGGTCCAGGCTCCTGCTAGTTTTCTTTTCTTTTCCGGGGCTCGATCCCAGGACCCTGGGATCATGACCTGAGCCAAAGGCAGAGGCTTTAACCCACTGAGCCACCTAGGTGCCCCTCCCGCTAGTTTTCTGCTCTTCTGTTCTAGTGAGCAGGCTTTCGTCTTCATAGTTCATTCAGGGTCCAAGCTGGCTGCTGGACTCCATGCTTGCGGTGCAGGCTGGAGGGAGGAAGTGGAAACAGGGCCCTGGGTGTGCACCCCGGCAGTCAGCTCGCTTCCATCAGCCTTCTCACCGGTCCCACACGACCCCGTTTTTTCCATCTCATTGGCCAGAATGTAGTCTCATTGCCACACCTAGTTTCAAGGGAGGCTGGGAAGTGTATAGTTTATTCTGGTCAGCAATGTGTCTAGCTACAAGTCAGTCCTCTGTGACTAAGAGAGAAGGGAAAATGGATAGCAGGAGGCAGCTGGTGTGTGGTCGCTGCCACAAGAAACAATATGAATTCTGCCTTGGGTTCATTTACTGGTGGCAATAGATAGGAGGGTAGGAACTGGGTGCAGGGAGTGAACTAGGAAGATGGGTAAGGGAAGGAAGGGGGAATTAATGCAGGGGAGGACCTGCAGGGATTTTGTCGGCTGGGCGGGAGAGAATGGGAGGATGCAAAGAAGAGGCTCCATTTTGGAACCCCGTGAAAGGGATGCTGGTGATGCCAGGGACTCAGATGAGAAAGTTCGAGGAAGAGGAGTTTTAGGAAAGTAGGCCATGAATTAGATTTTGGACATGTTGAGTTTGTGGTACGCCAGGACTGGAGCTTGGGGGAGTTTGTATTGTGTATTTCCAAGTAAATATTAAAGTTACTTAAATTTAATTATTTTTATTTTTAAAATATTTTATTTATTGGGACGCCTGGGTGGCTCAGTTGGTTAAGCAGCTGCCTTTGGCTCAGGTCATGATCCCGGCGTCCTGGGATCGAGTCCCACATCGGGCTCCTTGCTCCGCGGGGAGCCTGCTTCTCCCTCTGACTCTGCCTGCCACTCTGTCTGCCTGTGCTCACTCTCGCTCTCTCTCTCTGACTAAATAAATAAAATCTTAAAAAAAAAAAATTTTATTTATTTATTTGAGAGAGAGAGAGAACGAGTGGGGAGGAGAGGGAGAAGCAGGCTCCCCACGAGCAGAGAGCCCAATGTGGGGCTTAATCCCAGCACCCTGGGATCATGACTTGAGCTACCCAGGCAGGCGCTCCTTTAACTAATTTTTTAAATCCTAATATCTAGGATGGTCTAATGTCTCAGATACTCTTTTTTTTTTTTTTTTTTAAAGATTTTATTTATTTATTTGACAGATCACAAGTAGGCAGAGAGGCAGGCCGAGAGAGAGGAGGAAGCAGGCTCCCTGCAGAGCCCGATGTGGGGTTTGATCCCAGGACCTTGAGATCATGACCTGAGCCGAAAGCAGAGGCTTTAATCCACTGAGCCACTCAGGTGTCCCTCAGATACTCTTTTGGGCTTCATAAGTTGTTATTTAGGGACATTCTGTTCATCATGATGGAGTAAGGCAATGGGGTTGCCTCTTCTCTGCTGAGCCCATGACCCGTAGAGGTTCTTTCCCACCATCGGGCATAAGGATCCTGAGAGTTATGACAGGAATGATGTTCCAGGCGGATAAGTGTACATTTCTTAAAAGCCTCTGCTCTTCCACCCTAGAGAGCTCAAATATGGACGAAATACAAAACTCTTCAATTCTGGTCCAGAAGCATTTCCTGGTAGTAGATTTCCTTGTTTCCATTTTGCTCTCTGCTTCCACCTGGCCTTCCCTGATTCACCTGACCTTCCCTGACTCTGGCCTCTTGTTAGGGTGGCACAGACTAGTGGTGCAGCCCCTGAATTCAGGAGAGATGGCTGTGAGGAGCCATGTCCAACATCCATGTCCAGGAGGAAAATTTACATGAGAATGTGGACGTGAGGGCCCAAGTTGGATGGGGAGTGGCCAAAGTCAATTAAGAGATTAAGGGTTAAGACAAGGGGTTGTGAGCCCAGGCTGTAGAATTAAATCCACAAGGCACTAAGTATACTTGAAAGCCCTTAGTGCATTTCACCTGGAGAAAAGCAGTTCCTTAAAGACACTGGCAAGTTTGGCAAAAACTCAGGCATAACACTTTAAAGCACTGGAGGTCTGCCTCCAGCTCTGACCATTTATTTAGCATTGAATCTCCTAATTCCAGCTATTCATAGGAACGCTCCTCTATGCTAGGTGTGACCGCTCACACTTGCCATCTATTAGCACATCCCCAGAAGTTAGGTAATTTTCTCCTTGGTTATTTTATAGGGGAGGCCACAGATCCTGGGAGGGATATATATGGTAGGATTTGTTTTGATAAAATACAAATAGATGCATATGGGGAATACATGGGTGAGAGAATGATTTACCCTGCACACACTACCTTTGTAGACTTTGTGTAAAGTCTGGATTTGTTGTTCTTTTTTGCGCTACTTCTGCTAGGACTGCTGGAAGGTGGGAGAGGAGGAAACCAATGGTAAGTTATGTTCAAGAATTCACCATCAACAATCAAAGTAGAAAAGCCATGGGAACCTCCCGAGAATATGACAGGGCTAGCTAGCAGTGTCCTAAAATGAGACTTTACCCAATAGGAAGGAACAGCTCCACCTCTCTGGGCAAGATCTTCAGGAAGAGCACAGGGTTTACAGATCCTATTTTGGGAATTTGCTTTATAAAATTATCGGAAGAACAGATCACCGCACTGTTCACACTCTGCATATGAAACAATGCAAATGTCATAGGAAAAAAATCCCATTATGAGAAAGCAGTTAGAATCATTGCACGTTAGAAGAATTAGGTCACTGCTGGCCAGGTCTGGCGGTGATTCGAATGTGTTTTCGTGCTTAGGAGAGGAATGTTTGATCTCGCACAGAGTGGACGTGGAGTGCATGCCCTTGGCTTCACAGGTTGCTGCTAGATCCCAGGGGGCCGACTGCTTCCTCCACAGAGCTCCCCACTACAGCTGGAATAGAGGCTTGTTTCTCCAGCTGTCTAACCTTCAGTTTTATCTGTCTCTTGTTGACCTCTTAGTTTTATCATGAGTCAGTTTATTTGCTTGGGCAAATTGAGTTTTTTTAGCGAGAAATAGAACAGAGCTAGAAAGAGGCCCATGTTTTGACTGTTTCCTCTTACGAAGCAGAAGCGGCCATGGGACCAGACACTGCAGAGTAGAAACCATTCCTGGTACAACCGTCCCTGTTGGTGGTTTATTTTGAGTCTGTGTAGTTAAACCTGGTGGGCAGAGAGACTATCATCTCCCTTGTCAGAGGTAGAAATATCTGCGGGGTTTACAAGCTCATTATTTCTCAATTCCCTGGGAGTTCAGAGAATTTGCTTAGCAACTGGCCTGACCAGTCCCTTGCCCCCAGCTGCCCCCCAACATGACTGTACTTACTGGTGGGGCTGATGAAGCCGTTTTTGAACTAAACAAGGATTCGACATTTTGTGAAAATGGTGCCAGTCTTTTCCTCGATGGGACCTGAGCCTGTAACCCAGTCCAACAAAACGAGGGAGAACAAGCCAAAGAAAACCTTTTTAAGAAACAACACAGGCAGTAGGAAATCATACTGGTTAGGGCTTGTTTTCCTGGCTCAGGGCCTCATTCCAACCTGTTGCAATCAGCTCTAGAGTGTCTATAGGGACACCCTGGTGCAGGGGCCCCTCAGAGGAAAGGAACTTTTACATTTCTGTTTGACTGGGCTCTTTGCCAGAGGCTAAGTTCAAAGTGCAGTTTCCAGTAATTTGCTGGGACTTCTCTGTGGGTTTGATAGGCCAGGACAGAAGCTTGCAAGCCGAAGTAATATTTCCTGATTTCTGTCATTTCTTAAGAAGGGAGGGAAGGTTGTAGGGGAGGGGGTTGGAGGGCTGTCATTGGCTCTGAAATCAGACGGGGCCTTCCCTGCCTCCTGTCTTCCCCTGGCCTTTCTCCTTGTCTTGTTGAGGACCATGGGCAGCTTGGTGCTGGGCTGGAATGACGTGACCTCTGTCCCAGAGCCCATGTGAGGTGCCCATTTGGTGCGGCCAGCGGGACCCTCCATTGATTTACTGCATGCTAGCATTATTTGGAGCTATAAAGTTGTCGGGTAATGGCAGTGTGTTCTTGTTTTCTCATATCTGTAGGATGAAAGTGAACATTTTTATAATCCTTCCCTCCTCACCACATTTAGTTCCCTGGCGTCAAACATATGGGCTTGATTAAAGGGGAGAAAGAGCTACAGAGCAAAGCTAGATTTTATGTCCTCTCTTTTCCTCAAGCAGCCCTGTCCCAGACCGTGGAGGGCAGAGCCCATCTTGTCACTTCATCTTTGTGTACCCCCACCCCCCCATCCCGTGTCTATCAGACCACTGGGCACATAATGTTTCGGAATGAGTTTTTTTTTTTCCGTGAAGGGGTGGCTAGGAGTGGAATCTCATTTCAAAGAAGTATTTGGTAGAACAATGTTAACTTCTATGTCAGAATGGAGCTTTATCGATTTGATGACCCCTTATTTTCTGCAGCGTGGAGTTGTCTCCCAAACCTGGTTCATCCTTATCAGCCAGCAGCTCGTTACTTGCAAGGACCCGGCTGAGCAAGGAAGGTAGCACGAAAGGAGGGAAGAAAAGTCGTGGGGCGGCGGAAGTTGAGCTTTCAGTGCCTCCATCACCCTGAAACTCGGTAAGACAAAACTGGGCAAAACCCCAGCAATACACCAAGGGGAGTTACTTCCTTCTCTCCCCTGTGAAGTTCCTTCCCCTTCCTTACTGCTCCTACAGCGCACTTCTTTTCATTTGCTAATTAGCTTCAGAAAGACCTACTCTCTGGGCTGCTTTTCCTCTAGCCTGGAAACCTGAATTATAGCAATTTAACGTTATAACATAATTCCAGTGCAATAAAGCAGCTTGGGGCAGGCAGTGGTGATGGAGTGGATGCTGGTGGAAGTGGGGAGCCGGGAATTTGCTACAGTGGATTTTCTTCTGTAGTCGTTTAAGAAGAGCTAGCATAAAGCCATGCTGGTATGAAATCTTATTTAAATATATTTCAGCACTCTTCAGTTACCATTAAAAAACTCCCCAGAACTTTGTGGCAAATTGTGTATAAAATCAGGCCCCAGCTAGCTCTGAAGGTAAGTCTCAGGGAGACGGACAGCAAAGAAAGAGATGAACTTAAAAAATTCTCCTTGCCAAGCGACTTCTCACACTGTGGTGTAACGAGATTGGGTAATTTATCCTTGAATGAAGCAAAGACAGCTTTCTCATCTTCCGACAGCTCTCTTAAGGAACGTTGTGGATTTCCCTACACGTACCTGACGATGACACATCTCTGTTTAAAGGAAGACAGACACCTGCAGAATCATTAGCTTTAGAAATCGATGTAAAGCACGTGTTCTCGCTTCCTCTCAGTTCCTGCGTGGGTTAGGGGTTGGGCGCATGATCAGTGGCATCATGCCTCCTATATCGATAATGTGAGGCCTTTGGCATTAGTGGAGATGCCATCGTTGATGGAGATACCATTTAACTACTCATGAGGCAACCTAAAAGCCCACGATACATATAATTTGCATCTCCATCAGGCCCAGAACTCTGAAATCTTATCTTGTGTGTGGAAGCGGGCCTCCCACGCAGTGAGTGAACTGCCCTGAGCTCCTCCCTCCACGTGATTCTGCTGTTCTTCCCTTGTCTCAACTACACAGCCCAGAACTCGTGTCAAGTCATCATTTGGTTCCTTGTGAAAAAAGGGACCGGTACAAAAGTCCCAGCTTGATGGAGATGACAAGTGAAAGTTCTAAGAAAATATTTTTATGGAATTGGTGATCCTGTGTTTTTAACCTCATTCACTTATTAAGAAGCTGGAAGGGTTACTTAGACTTCTCCTATGTGCTTTCCTACATGTCCTGGTGGATGTTATAGGCTATAGTGATTTTTAAGAATTTGAGAATTTGTATGTTAAAAACTTTTGGGGTCATGGATTTGGTTTCTTGTGTTTGCTATGCTTGGGATATCCTGGAAAAGATTCCCCAGGTTATTGTGCTGTCAAAATTATTTTCAGTATTCGTTTTGGAACAAGCACTATTATAGGCTCATAGCATTAAATTGAGCCCTATTGAAATGAATGACATAAACAATATATTTATAGGATTGCTAAAATACGGAGCAGCTATGTAAGTAAATGAGTATGCCCTGATTAGAAAAACTTAGAAATTAAAAGCATTAGGAGGCAATTATTCGTATTGCATAGAGGGTTGGTTGGCTATAGGTTATGCGTCAGATATGGGTGGTGTTTCTTTGGTTTTTTAATGGAGGTTTTTCAGGCCAGTTAAGTACAGACCACCCCCAAGCAGCTCTTCCTTTCTACCCCCAAGCAGCTCTTCCTTTCCACCCCCATACCCGCCTCTTTTCTTTCGGACTCCTTTCTTCCAATTCAATTATTCCAAAGCCAGCATAACAACTAGGTGGGAAGGAGGAAGGACCTAAAATGCAGTGAGTGTCTTCACTGTTTGTACATCATCTCATTTAATTCTCACAATACCCTCTGAAGCTAGGTGCCGATAACACCCCATTTTGCAGATGACGCTCGGAAATATTCAGTAACTCGCTCTAAGTGCCACAGCAAAAAGGGAGAGGGACTTCCATTCAGATTATTCAGAATTGTGCAGCTGGGAGCCCCGAGGTCCTGCGGTGTCATGTGTCCCCCCTTCCCCCGCCAGGAGGATATGGCCTATTTGTGGTTGGGTGAAGGGCATTTCATGGCCTTCCTCCTTTTCCCCTCAAAGGCTGATTCACTTCATTTATAGTGAGTCTCTCTGATACACTGAAAAATATAGTTCCATTGTAGTTTCTATTGTAGAAAACAAGGAACATCTGATTCTTCTTTTCCTGTGTCTATGAATGCTAGAGTTCAAGGGTCATGCTTGTAGTAAATGCACTTCCAGAAAAGCTACTCTTTAAACGCATGCCACCTTATTCTTTATTTTCAAAATAAACCCAGACATGTTAGCCAGAAAGCTCTATACATCTAGGCTATAATTTTAAATTTATCGTCATGCTATCCTTGTGAAAACTTTCAACTCAACTTTTCTTCCCCCCCCTCAAATATGTCTAAACCTCCATTACCTACTAACTGTGGATTGAAATAGCAAGTCATTATGATGTCTGAATTAACATCCAAAACACACTGGTTTTCTTCCAGGGTTCTCATATCTATTATTGTTAAAGCACATAACTTTTAAAACTCAAATGGTTTTCCCAAGCCAATTCTCTAATCACAGACGTAAATTTCACTCCATTAAGGAAAGGAATCCAGGCAGTATGACTAAAGTTAGGAATATGATCAGATTTCAAGGGAAGGGGGAAAAAAAAGATTAGGCGTGGAATTCTTTCCATTGCTTTTGCTTGTGAAACATGGTTAAAATAAAACCCTGCTTTCCTGCACATATAAAGTGTGCAGAGTCCTCTAAAGTGAAAGGTTAGATTTAGGTATCACTCTGATAATAATTCTCACTTCTGATTTAGCAGGGCATTTTACAGGGCGAAAGTTTCTGAGCGTCGCCCATTTTTCCTTGGAATGGCAGAAGGGGTCTCAGGACTAATGCGAGCCAGTAAGACAGGTTCGCCTCCTTTCTGTATCATCATAGGGTGGTTGGACGTTACTCAGTTGCATTTTCTCTGTTGAAGTACCTGTTGCATATGCATGAGTCTTCTAAATAACTTGTGATAACTAGGCAGGCCTAGAGATAAGGAACAGGGATGTGGGGGGTGATAGGGGGGAGTCTAGCTCCACATGCTATGGATGGTAGGTTCAGTGGTATTCTTTTGATTGCTATTCCTGAAAATACCTCAGCCCCTCAAGGGCTGCTTTTTAATGTTTATCAAGATTTTTAAAAATATAAGTCTCTTTTCAATCTGTTAGATCTGGTTTCATGTTATCCTTAAAAACTCATTTGTGTTCAACTATTTCCTAAACATGTTAACTCTTCTAGTATCTGTATTACTACCTGTATTAGGAACAGGAGACAATATAGTCTCTACTTCCACCTTCACCAACATGCACATATTTCCTTCGAGAGAGTTCTTGAGATGCAGGTTCTCCATTTCATAGGAATAGCCATATATGTGTTTTTAAAAATACACAAAGTAATACATAGTAATTTTTGATGTTTACCTTATAGCTGATATACATTTGTGTAGTTTGAATTTGAAATAGGTCATTATAGTTAGCAGAGAAAGGAACATTTTTCAGAGTTCTTCTAGTGAGTTAAAAAGGACCACACACACACAAAAGTTTATTTTTAAAATCTGCACTGTTGTGGAAGTGAGAATTATTAGAAATATACCTTTTGGGAAGCAAAGTAGGATGTATTAAAATTTAAAGAAAATGACATTTCCTTCAACCCAGCAGTCTCACACTTGGAGATCTAGATCATACAAAAAAACTTATCACTGAGTGCCTCTCTGTTGTATCACTATATATATATATATATATATATATATATATATATATATTGCTATGACTTCTTCCCATTCATTCATTCATTCATTCTCTTCTGTCACAATATGAACTCTATGAAAACAAGGACCATATTTGTTTCCCTTACCCCTGGAATTCTAGCATCTAGAATAGTCCCTGGCATACAGTAGACCCTCATTAAAATCTGTTGAATGAAAAGAATAAAATACCTATAGATCAGGACGTATGTTGAAAGATATTTATTGAAACATTATTGCGGTGGCAAAAAGCTGGACTCAAGAGAATGCCCGCTAGTGAGGGACTGATTAGGAGCCCCACCAAGCCTGTCAGATGTATCATGTAGAAGTTAATGGCATGCTTCTAGGATCAGGCTGCCTGGGCTTGAAGCTCTGTACACATCTTAAATGTGTAATGAACAGCTTTGGGAAACGTGTTAAGTTTCTACAACTCAGTTGTCTTATGCATAAAATGAGGACAATGACAATACCAATCTTGTAAGGTTTTTGTGAGAATTAAGTATTACAGGCAACTTACACAGGAACAGTCCCTGGTACATAGTAAATACCCAGTAAATAGGAGTTATTCTTACTTCATGAACTATTAAAGAAAGGGAGTTAAATGTCACTTAAATTGGAGGAAGTTCCATAATGCACTGTTTAGTGGACAAAATATGGTACAAAGAAATATATGTAATGGATACTATGTTTATAAATCTAACAACAATAATAAAAATCCTATATATATGTTTAATATGCTTATAAGAACATAAAATTACAGAACATATATACTAGATATATAAAGCTGGGTGTGGGAAGAGCAGGATGAGGGGTGGGAAAGAGAAGGGAAAGCTGAAAGAATACACAATGTCTAAGTGATAAGAAATTCACATTACTAAGGCATTACCAATACCATGATTAAAATGGCAAAATATATGTGTGTGTATGAATGTGTACATGATAAGATGCTTAAAAAATGAGTCTCTAATTATGAATGGTGGTTGTCTTAGGGACTCCAGGTAATTTTTTCCTCTATGTTTGGATATATTTGAATTTTTGATAGCAAGCATATATTATTTATGTAACCAGAAAAAAAACCATTTTTATTGTAAGGGGGAAAAAAGCAGTATTTCTTTATTTTTATAACTTTCTATGAAAGGAAGAGAGGCAGTGTTTGGTTGGATGTGTCTCTCATCCAGAGGTTTCGGAGCCTGGGGAGTTGTGGGCACCCAGTTTGGAAAGATCACTTGGCTACATGGTCTGAGTACAAGATGGATTCAGTTTCCAGCAAATTACATGCCTGCTACCTCGATCTTCTGTTTTGGAAAGGTGAACTCAAATCTGAGGGATTATATGAACCAAAGGTGTTGTAAACACAGGCAAATGGACCACAAAATTGTTGAAAATGGGAGCAAAGGGAATCACAAATGCCCATATCTGCAAATAATTCAGCCATAGCAGGCTGTATGGATCCCAAATACAGAAATTTTCTTAAAATTCCACCTTATTCATATCAAATCTTTGTTCAAAAACCCAATTACTTTTGTATCACTTTGAGATAAAGCTGAAATTCTTAAGGCTGGTCTTCCAGAGTCTCGATGCCTTTGCTAACTTCCTCTCCCAATATTTCTTTGGATGGGCTTTCTGTTTTCATCAATGTGGTCTTCCAGTGTCCACTCAAAATCTCTCCTTCCCTAGTTCATGCCCTTGTCCCTATCTGTCCTTGTCTGAATCCTACTCAGCCCTTCAGCTGTGGCTCAAGTCTATCTTCTCTGAAAGAATTTGGATCATTCTGGTCTCCCAGGGACTTCTCTGCCCTGTTCTTCTGCTGAGTATATCCTATCAGTCACTACCCAGTTGCTTTGTACCCAGGCTGTACTTCCTTAAACAGGCATCCAAACTTATATGTAATTTTTCTGTTCTTCAACCAGGAAACTCCTCATGGATGAGGCTTGTGCATTTTCCTTTCTTGTATTTCTACAGTTCCTAATGCATCAATTTGGGTATAACTAGCGTGTAGTAAATTTTTTGCTGATTGATAGGTATAATTTATTTGCATGTAAGCTTGTCTCTCTAGATCAAAATGTGACCTAAACATAGAAAACAACGTCAAGAGCCTTTCAAACCCTTGGATATGTGTGTGCACTCAGGGAAAGGAATCTGTGTTTGTGATAAGCAGGATGAATGAAAAATGAAATGGAATGAGAGATATTTAATCTGAAAACTGGAACCTGAAATATTAATAAGGACATTAGTAGCTAACACTTTTACAGCTCTTATATGAGCTAGTTTGTCCAAATGCTTAATATATATTTACTCATTTAATCCTTAAAACCACCCTATGAGGTGCACATACTATTGTTAGCCCCATTTTACAGAGAATGAAACACAGCTGATCTGGTTCCTAGGTGTAGAGTTTCTTTAAGTGGTTTAATTGAAATATGAATTCAGTGATTTTTGACTTGTAAATTGACCTCTATGGCTGCATCTACACAAAAGACAAAACTCACAGACTCAAGTACTTTGTAGATGTTATGACTATGATTCTGCTTAAGATGAAGTTAAAAAGAAATGAAGTGGTTTCAAGAAAAATTAGCAAACATCTCCCAAGGAAAGTTTTCTAAGGCATACATGTTTTGAAGAAGCTATTTATGTTTAACCTGAGAATACTGTCACTGTTTTTTTAAAAAAAATAATAATAATTATTAAAAAAGTTATTATTATTATTATTATTATTATTTTATTAACACATATTATTTGCTTCAGGGTACATATCTGTGAATCATCAGTCCTACACAATTCCAATACCACCATAGCACACCCTCCCCAATGTCCATAACCCTGCCACCTGATCCCTCCCTATGCCCCCAACAACCCTTAGTTTGTTTCCTGAGATTAAGAGTCTCTTACGGAGGAGTCAAGATGGCGGAGAACTAGCAGGCTGAGACTACTTCAGCTAGCAGGAGATCAGCTAGATAGCTTATCTAAAGATTGCAAACACCTACAAATCCAACAGCAGATCGAAGAGAAGAAGATTCTAGAAACAGAAAATCAACCACTTTCTGAAAGGTAGGACTGGTGGAGAAGTGAATCCAAAGCGATGGGAAGATAGACCCTGGGGGGAGGTGCTGGCTCCTGGCAGGTGGCGGAGCAACGGAGCACAAAATCAGGACTCTTAAAAGTCTCTTCCACTGAGGGACATCGCTCCAGAGGCTAAACTGGGGTGAAGTCCACGTGGGGACAGCGTGGCCTCATGTCCCGCAGGGTCACAGAAGGATTGGGGGTGTCTGAGTGTCACAGAGCTTACAGGTATTAGAACAGGGAAGCCGGCTACAGGGACAGAGCCGACAGTGAGCTCAGAGCTCGGGGTTACCTTGAACAGGTTGTGGGCTTGGTGAGCTTGGAGTGTGGCCAATTACGGGTATAATTGGGCATGGTTCTCTGAGGGGGCACTGAGGATTGGGGCTCCGGGCTCTCGGCTCCTTGGGGCCGGAGACTGGGAGGGTGCCATTTTCATTCCCATCCTCCAGAACTCTATGGAAAGCGCTCAGGGAACAAAAGCTCCTGAAAGCAAACCAGAGTGGATTACTCAACCTGGCCCCTGGTAAGGGTGGTGCAAATCCACCTGGGGCAAAGACACGTGAGAATCACTACACCAAGCCCCTCCCCCAGAAGATCAACAAGAAATCCAGCCAGGACCAAGTTCACCTACCAAGGAGTGCGGTTTCAATACCAAGGAGAGCAGCAGAATTCGAGAGGAGGAGAAAGCAAAGCTTGGAACTCATGGCTTTCTCCCCATGATTCTTTAGTCTTGCAGTTAATTTAATTTTTTTTTCAATTTTTTTCTCTTCTTCTGCTAATTTTTTTTAACTTTTACACTTTCTTTTTTAACGTTTTTAACTAGTTTATCTAATATATATATATTTTTCTTTTTATACTATTTCTTTATTCATTTTCTTTTTTTTTAAGATTTTATTTATTTATTCGACAGAGAGAGATTACAAGTAGGCAGAGAGGCAGGCAGAGAGAGAGGAGGAAGCAGGCTCCCCGCTGAGCAGAGAGCCGGATGGGGGACTTGATCCGAGGACCCTGAGATCATGACCTGAGACGAAGGCAGCAGCTTAACCCACTGAGCTACCCAGGTGCCCCCATTTTCTTTTTTAAATTGTTTCTTTTCTTTGCCTTTTTTTTTTTCTTTCTTTCTGAACCTCTTTTTATCCCCTTTCTCCCTCCTCATGATTTGGGATCTCTTCTGATTTGTTTAAAGCATATTTTCCTGGGGTTGTTGCCACCCTTTGAGTATTTTACTTGCGCCTTCATCTACTCTTATCTGGACAAAATGACAAGGCGGAAAAATTCACCACAAAAAAAAAAAGAACAAGAGGCAGTACCAAAGGCTAGGGACCTAATCAATACAGACATTGGTGATATGTCATATCTAGAGTTCAGAATGATGATTCTCAAGGTTCTAGCCGGGCTCAAAAAAGGTATGGAAAATATTAAAGAAACCCTCACGTGAGATATAAAAGCCCTTTCTGGAGAAATAAAAGAACTAAAATCTAGCGAAGTTGAAATCAAAAAGCTATTAATGAGGTGCAATCAAAAATGGAGGCTCTCACTGCTAGGATAAATGAGGCAGAAGAAAGAATTAGTGATATAGAAGACCAAATGACAGAGAATAAAGAAGCTGAGCAAAAGAGGGACAAACAGCTACTGGACCACAAGGGGAGAATTCGAATTTGAGAGACAAGTAACACCATAAAACGAAAGGACATTAGAATAATTGGGATTCCAGAAGAAGAAGAAGAAAGAGAGAGGGGAGCAGAAGGTATACTGGAGAGAATTATTGGAGAGAATTTCCCCAATAGGGCAAAGGGAACAAGCATCAAAATTCAGGAGGTACAGAGAATGCCCCTCAAAATCAGTAAGAATAGGCTCACACCCCGTCACCTAATAGTAAAATTTACAAGTCTTAGTGACAAAGAGAAAATCCTGAAAGCAGCCCGGGAAAAGAAGTCTGTAACATACAATGGTAAAAATATTAGATTGGCTGCAGACTTACCCACAGAGACCTGGCAGGACAGAAAGAGCTGGCATGATATATTCAGAGCACTAAACGAAAAATATATGCAGCCAAGAATACTATATCCAGCTAGGCTATCATTGAAAATAGAAGGAGAGATTAAAAGCTTCCAGGACAAACAAAAACTGAAAGAATTTGCAAACACCAAACCAGCTCTACAGGAAATATTGAAAGGCATCCTCTAAACAAAGAGAGAGCCTAAAAGTAGTAGATCAGAAAGGAACAGAGACAATATATGGTAACAGTCACCATACAGGCAATATGATGGCACTAAATTCATATCTCTTAATAGTCACTCTGAATGTTAATGGGCTAAATGCCCCAATCAAAAGACCCAGGGTATCTGAATGGATAAAAAAACCAAAACCCATCTATATGTTGCCTACAAGAAACTCATTTTAGGGGCGCCTGGTTGGCTCAGTGGGTTGAGCCGCTGTCTTCGGCTCAGGTCATGATCTCAGGGTCCTGGGATCGAGTCCCGCATCGGGCTCTCTGCTCAGTGGGGAGCCTGCTTCCTCCTCTCTCTGTCTGCCTCTCTGCCTAATTGTGATCTCTCTCTGTCAAATAAATAAATGGAATCTTTAAAGAAAAAAAAAAAAGAAACTCATTTTAAACTCGATGACACCTCCAGATTTAAAGTGAGGGGGTGGAAAAGAATTTACCATGCTAATGGACATCAGAAGAAAGCAGGGGTGGCAATCCTTATATCAGATCAATTACATTTTAAGCCAAAGACTATAATAAGAGATGAGGAAGGACACTATATCATACTCAAAGGATCTGTCCAACAAGAAGATCTAACAATTTTAAATATCTATGCCCCCAACGTGGGAGCAGACAACTATATAAACCAATTAATAACAAAATCAAAGAAACACATCAACAATAATACAATAATAGTAGAGGACTCTAACACTCTTCTCACTGAAATGGACAGAGCATCCAAGCAAAAGATCAATAAGGAAATAAAGGCCTTAAACGACACACTGGACCAGATGGACATCACAGATATATTCAGAACATTCCATCCCAAAGCAACAGAATACACATTCTTCTCTAGTGCACATGGAACATTCTCCAGAATAGATCACATCCTTGGTCCTAAATCAGGACTCAACCGGTATCAAAAGATTGGGATCATTCCCTGCATATTTTCAGAGCACAATGCTCTGAAGCTAGAACTCAACCACAAGAGGAAATTTGAAAAGAACCCGAATACATGAAGACTAAACAGCATCCTTCTAAAGAATGAATGGGTCAACTAGGAAATTAAAGAAGAATTGAAAAAAATCATGGAAAAAAATGATAATGAAAACACAACAGTTCAAAATCTGTGGGACACAACAAAGGCAGTCCTCAGAGGAAAATGTATTGCAGTACAAGCCTTTCTCAAGAAACAAGAAAGGTCTCAGGTACACAACCTAACCCTACACCTAAAGAAGCTGGAGAAAGAACAAGAAAGAAACCCTAAGCCCAGCAGGAGAAGAGAAATCATAAAGATCAGAGCAGAAATCAATGAAATAAAAACCAAAAAAACAATAGAACAAATCAATGAATCTAGGAGCTGGTTCTATGAAAGAATTAATAAGATTGATAAACCCCTGGCCAGACTTATCAAAAAGAAAAGAAAAAGAACTCAAATAAAATCATGAATGAAAGAGGAGAGATCACAACTAACACCAAAGAAATATAGATCATTATAAGAACATACTATGAGCAACTCTACGCCAACAAATTTGACAATCTAGAAGAAATAGATGCATTCCTAGAGACATATAAACTACCACAACTGAACCAGGAAGAAGTAGAAAGCCTGAACAGGCCCATAACCAGTAAGGAGATTGAAACAGTCATCAAAAAATCTCCAAACAAAAGCCCAGGGCCAGATGGCTTCCCGGCGGAATTCTACCAAACATTTAAAGAAGAACTAATTCCTATTCTCCTGAAACTGTTCCAAAAAAATGGAAATGGAAGGAAAACTTCCAAACTCATTTTATGAGGCCAGCATCACCTTGATCCCAAAACCAGACAAGGATCCCATCAAAAAAGAGAGCTATAGACCAATATCCTTGATGAACACAGATGCGAAAATTCTCATCAAAATACTAGCCAATAGGATTCAACAGTACATTAAAAGGATTATTCACCATGACCAGGTGGGATTTATTCCAGGGTTGCAAGGTTGGTTCAAGATCCACAAATCAATGTGGTACAACACATCAATAAAAGAAAGAACAAGAACCATATGATACTCTCAATAGATGCTGAAAAAGCATTTGACAAAGTACAGCATCCCTTCCCGATCAAAACTCTTCAAAGTGTAGGGATAGAGGACACATACCTCAATATTATCAAAGCCATTAATGAAAACCCCACTGCAAATATTATTCTCAATGGAGAAAAACTGAAAGCCTTTCCGCTAAGGTCAAGAACACGGCAGGGATGTCCATTATCACCACTGCTATTCAACGTAGTTCTAGAAGTCCTAGCTTCAGCAATCAGACAACAAAAGGAAATTAAAGGCATCCAAATCGGCAAAGAAGAAGTCAAGCTATCACTCTTCGCAGATGATATGATACTATATGTGGAAAACCCAAAAGACTCCACTCCAAGACTGCTAGAACTTGTACAGGAATTCAGTAAAGTGTCAGGATATAAAATCAATGCACAGAAATCAGTTGCATTCCCATACACCAACAACAAGACAGAAGAAAGAAAAGTTAAGGAGTCGATCTCATTTACAATTGCACCTCAAACCATAAGATACCTGGGAATAAACCTAACCAAAATTGCAAAGAATCTATACTCAGAAAACTATAAAGTACTCATGAAAGAAATTGAGGAAGACACAAAGAAATGAAAAAATGTTCTATGCTCATGGATTAGAAGAACAAATATTGTGAAAATGTCTATGCTACCTAAAGCAATATACACATTTAATGCAATTCCTATCAAAATACCATCCAGGGGCGCCTGGGTGGCTCAGTGGGTTGAGCCACTGCCTTCGGCTCGGGTCAAGATCTCAGGGCCCTGGGATTGAGTCCCACATCGGGCTCCTCTGATCTTTATTATTTATCTTCTTCTGCTAGGTTTAAACTTCCTATGCTATTTTTACTCTAGCTCCTTTAGGTGGAGTGTTAGGTTGTATACTTGAGAGCTTTCTTGTTTCTTGAGAAAGGCTTGTATCACTATATACTTTCATCTCAGGACTGCCTTTGCTGTGTCCCAAAGATTTTGAGCAGTTGTGTTTTCATTTTCATTTGTTTCCATTAATTTTTAAAATTCTTATTTAATTTAATTCATTCTTTAATAGGATGCTCTTTAGCCTCCATGTATTTGAGTTCTTTCCACCTTTACTCCTGTGGTTGAGTTCTAGTTTCAATGCACTGTGGTCTGAAAAGATGCAGGGAACAATCCCAATCTTTTGGTTTGATTTGTGACCCAGGATGTGATCTATTCTGGAGAATGTTCCATGTGCACTAGAGAAGAATGTGCATTGTGTTGCCTTGGGGTGGAATGCTCTAAATACATCTGTGAGGTCCATCTGGTCTAGTGTGTCATTTAAGGCCCTTATTTCCTTGTTGATCCTTTGCTTGGATGATTTGTCCATTTCAGTGAGGGGGGTATTAACGTCCCCTACTATTACTGTATTATTGTCAATGTGTTTCTTTGACTTTTGTTATTAATTGGTTTATATAATTGGCTGCACTTGTGTTAAGGGCATAGATATTTAAAATTGTTTGATCTTCTTGTTGGACAAACCCTATAAGTATGATATAGAGTCCTTCCTCATCTCTTATTATTATCTTTGGATTAAAATTTAATTTATCTGATATAAGGATTACCATCCCAGCTTTCTTTTGATGTACATTAGCATGGTAAATTGTTTTCTACCCCCTCACTTTAAATCTGTAGGTGTCTTTGGGTCTAAAATGAGTTTCTTGGGTTGCCTGGGTGGCTCAGTGGGTTAAAGCTTCTGCCTTCAGCTCAGGTTATGGTCCCAGGGTCCTGGGATTGAGCCCCGCATCGGGCTCTCTGCTCAGTGGGGAGTCTGCTTCCTCCTCTCTTTCTCTCTGCCTGCCTGTCTGCCTACTTATGATCTCTGTCTGTCAAATAAATAAATAAAATCTTAAAAAGAAAAATAAAATGAGTTTCTTGTAGAAAACATATTGATGGATTTTTGTTTTGTTTTGTTTTTGTTTGTTTTAATCCATTCTGATACCCTGTGTCTTTTGATTTGGGCATTTAGCCCATTTACATTCAGAGTATCTACTGAGAGATATGAATTTTGTGCCATTATATTGCCTGTAAGTTAACTGTTAATGTATATTGTCTCCATTCCTTTCTGATCTGTTACTTTTAGGCTCTTTCTTGGCTTAGAGAACCCCTTTTAATACTTCTTGTAGGGCTGGTTTGGTGTTTGCAAATTCTTTTAGTTTTTGTATGTCCTGGAAGCTTTTTATTTCTCCTTCTATTTTCAATGACAGCCTAGCTGGATATAGTATTCTTGTCTGCATATTTTTCTTGTTTAGTGCTCTGAATATATCATGCCAGTCCTTTCTCATCTGCCAGGTCTCTGTAGATACATTTGCTGCCAGGCTAATGTTTCTACCATTGAATATTACAGATCTCTTTTCCCATGCTGCTTTCAGGATTTTCTCTTTGTCGCTGAGACTGTAAGTTTTACTCTTAGATGACAGAGTGTTGACCTGTTTTCATAGATTTTGAGGGGGGTTCTCTGTGCCTCCTGGATTTTGATGCTTGTTCCCTTTGCCAAATTAGGGAAATTCTCTGCTATAATTTGCTCCAATATACCTTCTGCCCCTCTCTCTTTCTTCTTCTTCTGGGGTCCCAATTATTCTAATATTGTTTTGTCTTAGGGTATCACTTATTTCTCAGATTCTCCCCTCGTGATCCAATAGTTATTTATCTCTCTTTTTCTCTGTTTCTTTATTCTCCATCATTTGGTCTTCTATAGTTTATCCTAGCAGTAAGAGCCTCCATATTTGACTGCACCTCATTATTAGCTTTTTAAATTTCAACTTGGTTAGATTTTAGCTCTTTTACTTTTCCTGAAAGGCATTTTATTTCTCCAGAGAGGGATTCTTTAGTATCTTCCATGGTTTTTTCATTTTGTTTTGTTGGTTTTGTTGTTGTTGTTTTTTTGAGACCAACTAGCATCTTGATAATTGTTATTCTGAACTCTAATTCTGATATCTTACTAATGTCTGTATTGATTAGGTCCCTAGCCGTTGGTACTTCCTCTTGTTCTTTTTTTTGAAAGTGAGTTTTTCTGCCTCATCATTTTATTCATATTAGAATAGATGAATGAGAGAACAAAATACTAAAAGGGTAAGCCATGACCCCAGAAAAATATACACTAACTAAATTGGAAGAGACTTGAAGCTTGGGTTAAGAAGGAAGGAGAAAAAGAAAAAAAAACCATATTAGACTGTGAGTAGAACAGAGCCACACACTTGATTTTGGTCTGTTAGAAGAAACTGCCTCCCAAAATTTTAAATAAAGAAAGAAAAGCATATATATATATATGGAAATAAGGGTGAACATGATGAAGGAATGGAATATAATTGTAAAGATGAAAATTAAAAAGGATTTTAAAAAAGGAGTTGATAAGAAGTTGGTTGAAAAGGAAAAACAGGAGGAAAGTATGTGATCAGGCTGGAGACTAGAACAAAGCCATGTGCTAGATTTATGGTATATTTTGTTCTGTTAGAAGAAATTGTATCCCAAAATCTTAAAGAAGGAAAAACCTATATGCATACAAAAAATAAGGTTAAATACAAAAAGGTACAGAATATGACTATAACAATGAAAATTTAAAAAGATTTTTAAAAAATGTATTGGTATGATAAAATAGTTAATAAGGTTAAAATAGGAAAAAGGAAAAATTAAAAGATGGAGGAATATTTTTAAATATTTAACTTTGAAAGACTGAAGAATCATGGGGAAAGAGCCATGAGTTCTATGTGCTGTATTCCTTTAGCTCTAGAGTCTGTGGTCCTCATTGATTGGTAAACTTGGTCTTGGCTGGATGTTCTTGCTGATCTTCTGGGACAGGGGCCTGTTGGCAGTTCTTCTCAAATGTCTTTACCTGAGGCAGAATTGCACCGCCCTTGCCAGGAGCCAGGCTAAGTAATTCTGCTCTGGTCACTTTCAGTAGCTTTTCTTCCCTGAATCCTTTCTGTACAGCTTTGGAGGAGAGCAATGAAAATGGTGGCCTCCCTATCTCCAGTCCCAGAGGAGCCGAGAGCTTGGGACCTCACTCCTCAGTGAGCCCTCAGAGAAAAGCAGTCATTTCCATCTCCCTGGTTTCTGTCTCTGAGCTCACTCAGTCTATGACCAAATGTTTCTACCTCTGGTGCATGGCCCCATTTGGAGTCTCCAAACCCAGTAGATTCCTGTAGCGTGTTCCTATGCTGCTCCTCCTAGGAGAGTAAAGAGAGGGTCTCCCTGGATCTGCCACTTGTAGGTCCTTGCTTGAAAACCAGTGGCCCTACTAAGCCTTGGATCACAGTTTAAGGTAATCCAGAGCTGAGAGCCCCTTCCTTGGCTCCATCTCTATAGCCAGCCTCCCCACTCCAATACCTGGGATCTCTGCCACACTCAGGCACCCCTGGTCTTTTTGTGACCCCGTGGGTCCTGAGCCCACACTGTCCCCATGAGTGCTCTACCCCCACTTAGTCTCTGGAGCCAATCCATCAGTGGAGCAGACTTCTAAAAGTTCTGATTTTGTGCTCTGCTGCTTTATAGCTTGCCAGGAGCTGGCCCTTCTCTCTGTGGTCTATCTTCTCATATATCACCTCAGATTCACTTCTTCTCATGTCCTACCTTTCAGAAAGAGGTCACTTTTTTGTTCCTAGAATTGCTAGTCTTCTCTTCTATCTCCTATTGAGTTTGTAGGTGTTCAGAATGGTTTGATAACTATCAAGCTTAACTCCTGGGACCTGATGATATTAAGGTCTCCTACACCTCTGTGATCTTGCTCCTGTCACTACCTTTTGGTGGGAGGGTTTTTTTTTTTTTTTTAATGTCAGTATATAATTCCTAAAGGATATTTGATAGTCACATCTTATTTTAAGCCAAAGACAGCTTTATTATCTACCTCATTCAAATGATCTTGGCTATGTATGATTATGATTTTACCCCCCAAAGGCTGAAAATTTGCTATTAGCAAGAGGTGCTCAAAATAATTTTCTAATAGTTTCCAAAGGGAATTTTAGGTCAAGAGTTCCAAAGATAATGGCAATATTTTGTTACTCAAATTCTGGAAAGTCCAAGCCATTATTCCAAGGTGGGACAGCTATTCAAGGGCAGAGACAGGTGAAGAACCAGGGCTTTTGACTACAGTCCATTGTATCTTCTACTGAACTACACTAGCACTAGCGGTCTCAGTGAAGATTTCTGGGCTGGCCCTGGAGATAGGTTTTGGAGAGGAAAGAGAGAAATCCCTTGGAGAGTTGACTCAAGGATATGTTGCTCTCCTTTGGGAGCACCAGAAGAGTATCAAAATGGTGAAAACTAAAAGATTAGTCATTTTTTGTTTTCTATTTGACTATTGTGTGGGGGGTAAAGAGATGGTTGGATTGATGTTATGTTCCTCACTAAGAAGAAAGAATAATAATTTTCATGAGCCAGTTTTAAGGGTTTGACGTCCCAGAAACTTTCATTCAATTTTGTGGACCCATTTAAGTGTTTGCTGTGTATCAGGAATTATTCTAGGTACTTTACTTATATTACCTCAATTAATTCTCCCAGCAGCCCACTGAGATGGCAACTTCTTGTATCCATTCTTATTGTACAGATGGGGAAGCCAAGTTGCAGACAGGTTATATAACTTGCTGTAGTTGGCCCAGGATTACACTGCCTTGAAGTAGTTGAATTGTGATTCAATTACAGGGAATTTGACTTCAAAATCTCATCAACTAACAAAATTTTGTTACTGGAAATTTTAAACATTCACAAAGGTAGAGAGAATAGTGCAACAAATCTCTTTTACCATCTTCCAGCTGTAATAATCATTAACTCATGGCCAATTTTGTTCCACCTGTATCTCTACCTACTTCTTGGTTTCCCTGCCCCCTTCCCAGTTTATTTTTAAGAAAGTGCAGATGTCCTATCATATCATTCATAAACATTTCAATAAGTATTGCTAAATAAATAATAGAATAGCTTCAAAAACACACTCATACGATGGGCATAGTACCTGTTGTCTCTTCTTTTTGTCACAATGGAAGCTTTGGAGACCATTGTCTAGATTTGTGATATTCTATTATTTCTTATTAGTTTAATTGCCAGAATACTTTCCCTATGCCAACTATTTGATTATTTAATATATAGTTTGCATGGGGAAGGCCAGAGAGATGCTATATTCACAACCACCTCTGCCCCTCTCTCTCTGTCATTTAAGAAAAAAAAAAAAAACTAGTTTCAATGAATTGGTTTCTTAACATCAGCCAAACTTGGTCACTTCATTTGTTTAAAGTATCATAATGAACTTATGGTGCTTAAACATACATGCTCTTTATTTCATGCATTTTCTTATCAATGCTCAAATTGTCTCATTTTGACCAGTGGGAGCCTTTTTATGTTGGGCTTATGAGTCCTTCAATCATTATCAGCAGTTTTCTTATTTTCTGGCATGACAAAATGGCCTAGGCTCCTCTTGTGTATTTCTGTCCCTAACCCTAGAATTAGGCATTTTCCCAAGGAACTGGCCTTCTTTTATGGGAAATGATATTGCTTGGTGACCATAACCTGGATGGGAAGCGTGCTTATTGCTACTGGATTGATCGTCATTCTCCGTCTTCCTTTCTCCCTCCCCCTTCCAACTTTCTTCCGTTTCTTTCTTTTTAAAGAGAAACTAGGGGTGCCTGGTTGGCTCAGTCGTTAAACTCAGGTCATAAGCCCAAGGTCCTGGGATCCAGTCCTGTATCAGGCTCCCTGAACAGGAAGCCTGCTTCTCCCTCGCCCACTCTCCCTGCTTGTGTTCCTCTCTCCCTGTGTCTCTCTCTGTCAAATAAATAAATAAAATCTTTAAAAAAAGAAAATAAAGGGAGACCAAATAATGAGTTTGTACTGATCCTTATTTGTTTTGTCTTTCTATATACATTTATATATAAGTAGTAGTATTTCAAAATAACAATAGAAATTACTATTATTAAATAGTAGTAGTAGGATTAAATAGTAATACAAAGTAATAGTAGTATTAGTAGTAGTAGTATTAAATGGTAGTACAAAGTATAGGAATGACGATTCAAGAAGTTGGAATGATTATCAAAAGCAGTTTAAATTTATTTTTCACCTTTTCATCTTTAGAGTATATGCCCCATGGATGTTCAGTTAAGCTATTGTCTTTTAGCCGATTCTTCTCCATACAATCTACCAACTTCTTAGGTAGTTAAATTTGTTTCACTTTGCTTCAGAGTTAGAGTATAGATTTTATTTAATTTTGTGTTAAAGTCATATAAACCAGTATATTCAGAGAAGTCGGTCCTCCACTGCTGTCTTCCTCTCCTCTGCAAGTAATTTTTTAAAAACTTCATTGCTTACCTATTTTTTTTATAACAGCAAGTATACATAGATATTGGTATCTCCCCCACCTCTACTTTCTTAGATAAATGTTTGCTTAATATACACATTTTCCTTCATTTCAAAAAAAAAAAAAAAAGCAAAAACAATTTTATACCATTTTTCTCAGCAGTTACTCCTTAGCAGCAGACAAGCATATTTCTCATCCCCTTGAAAGCTGCATGGTTTATTCAACCAGTCCCCAAGTGATGGCCATTTGAAATGTTTCCTATCTGTTCATACATTGGCCAAAATCAAAAGACATTTATGTAGGGAGAGAAGTCCCGTTTTAAGCAAAAGGGTAAAATTAGATGAAGTATATTCTACAATATGGGTTAACCTCCTATTTATCATAGTCTGTGTAAAGTAAGAGAATCTTTCTGTTCAGTAGTGGGTTTCGGGACATAATAGGAGAATCAGAGTCATGTGGTTTCTTACTAGCCAGGTGGTTCCTAGTAATGGAGATACAAATTTGTGTAGTTCTCCTACCTTAACTTTTCTCATGTAGATAGTAATGTGCTAGAAACAGCTACTAGCTTCCAGGAGATCATATGCTCATATGATACTGACATTACTAAAGTACTATTCTTGGCCTCCGCCAGTTTTACCTCTACCTAGTTTTCAATTATCTTTTAAAGAGCACATTTTCCCTTGTGTATTCAAATATCACTCTTTGCAAATGTCCATCTTCTGTTTGGGTATCTTTCCATATACCTCCAACCTAAGGCATCTAAAATTTAATGTATCTTCTTGGATATCTTGCATACAATATGAGATTGTGTGCCCTACTGTCTGTCCCTATTTTCAATTATGCACTATTCTCCTAGATTTGAAGCCTCTGGTGGCATATCTCTATTTATTTAACCTTTGTACTCTCTAATTTGATCAAGTCTCCTAGATTAGGTATTGATTTACCTGGGGTCATATGAAAACATGGACATGACTGTCGTATCCAAAGAAGACTCTTTTGATAGAAATCTGTATCAGTTACAGTTTGTCCTTGGCACCTTCCTATGGATCAATGGTTTAGATAAAGATACGAAAGCATACTGGTCAAATGTGACTATTTGAAAGAAACCTTGAATGTGTAGTACAAAGTAATAGGAATAATGATTCAAGAAGTTGGAATGAAATAGCTCCAATTAAAAATACACCAATGAAATGCCTCATGCAGTCTTATTAGGAGAATGACCTGATGTGAGAGGGGTTTAAACCATATCCCAGCAAAAGTCCTGAAGAGTTAGGTGTGATAGCTGAAGGAACGAGGTCCACAGTGGAAAACTGTGGCAACCTTCCAGTCCTCAGCAGGCTCTCCTGTAGCAGGGTTAGAATTGCCAGTAGTGAAAGTCTCTGGGATGCAGTACCAGGTCCAGTGGATGATAAAGGTGTATCACACAGGGTTCTATAGGGAAGCAGTGTCAGTTTGAGTGTGGGCTGAGGAATTTATTACAGGAATTAAACTTTACACAATTGTGGGAGGATCAGGGGAAAGAAGGGTCCAGAAAGGGGAGTTGGAGGATCAGAGAAGGAGTCATTCCTTTAAGAAATGAGTGAAACACTGATCTAGGTGGGCAAGTCGGAGCTTGCAGGGAGATCTGAGAAGACTAGCCCATGGAACTCCTGAAGTGGGACTGTGAAGGGGAAGCTGATGGACTGTCTTTGGGAAGCTGTTGCCTCTGGTGAGCTACAGAGAGTCTGTGACTGAGAACCTGGTGTGGGACATTGCGGGTGTGTAGTATTCACAACTGGGAAGAAAAACTAAATGTGGAGTAGAGGAGAAAAAGTTCAACTTGAACCTTCCAGGCTCCTCTGTGTCTCTCTGCCACCATATCTGACCGAAGACTTCACTCTGCCTCTCAGAATCTTGCCCAAGGTCGTCTTCTGGCAACTCTAACCCAGAATCCTAGGGGGGAGAGAATTCTGGGAAGTGCAATGGCCAAACTAGCCATGTTCACTGCGATGTGCCCAGCACAAAAAAGGCAGGCTTTTATTTAATAAATGAAAGAATTACAGGGGTGATTTTAAGTCTACCCAAATGTGACATCCCTCTAGAGATAGTGACAGAATGGCCACATGGCAGGGATATTATAGGTGGATCCAAGCACTGGGCATTTAGTTTGTCCAGAGGCTAAAAAGAACTTCCATATGCTGCCATCATCATATCTGCCCACCTATGTACATCTGGAACTGTGCACCCTACTTTTTTTCCTTTGTTCCTTTTTTTTTCTGTGAACTGGTAGTTAGATTTGGAGATTGATCTCCTTCTGTCTAGATTATTATTATTTCTTTTCTAAGGAAGAATAATTCCAAAATCGGACTAGTAACTATTGTATCTCTTTTTGTGAAGTCAGTGGCCACTGGTGGTCATTCCTTCATTCGGAGAAAGCCAGTTCTCTTACCTTCTTTGCTGTTGTCTTTTCTGTGAACAGGAACTAAGCCTTCATGATCCTGGCCAGAATGGGTGGGGCCTACAGACAAAGGATCATGCGCACACTTTCTTCTGAGCATGTCTGTCTATGTAAACATGCATCCCCCCATACATATCCTTGTTAGGATGAGTTATTTCTGTGCTATCGAGAAAGAAGGCCTTGGTGACCTTAAGCAGTGCCACTGGATCCTAGCCCGAAGAGGAAATGCAGGATCGGCAGCAAGCCTGTATTGTGCACATTTACACCCTCAGAGAGTAAGCATATTATCCCCTGTATACTTTATTTTCATACTGTGTTTTTGTACTCTGCCTCCTGGGGGATAAAACCAAATCCTTCCATTTACACTTCCCGGTGAGGTGGGGAGGGGCAGCAGAAAGGGGAGACTGGGGAGCCGCCACAGCCCTGAGAATTAAGGGATCAGGCATCGCTTTCATTGGCCCCAGTGCCAGCCCAGCCTGGGGACCTGGGTGAAGCGTCTTTGAAGCTTTCACTTTATGGAAGTCCATAAATACAATTTGGTGCAGATCATACAGGACCCAACTAGTTTGGGAGCTAAATCACCTCTAATGTCTTCACAGAGATTTTCTTCAGCAGAGATGGAACAAGCTTCTTTGCTGAGGTAGGGGAGCAGGTATTATAGTGTCTTAAACTGTTTACACTTTGGAACGCGTTTTTATTACCTTCACAAGTTAAAAGGTCCAATTTTTTTTTCCTCATTATTTCCTTTGGTTTTGGCATTATCTCCTGAAAGAAGCCTGGATTTTTCTGCTTTATGGTTTCTCTGAAACAAAACTTCTCAAGGTGATTAGGGAATTGACATGTGACATCGATGGGGTTGAAAGGAACTTAGAGTCATCTTGTAGGGGAACAGTGAAGCCCCCAGAGGAAGGAAAGGTTGTGCTTAGAGATGTCTCAGCACACCAGAAACTCTCTGGATTTTTTCATTATATTAGTCTGTACTCAAGAAATTGTTCTTTTTATATGTAAAGATGGCTACTGGTGGCTACTTCATCTGGTTCAGCCTCTGTAATTTAAAGATATATTCGGCAGCCATCTTTAGCATTAATGGATCCAAGCTCTTATGAGGGTGAAATTAAGAGGGAATTCAGTTACAGGCAGATGGGGAAATGAACTTCACTGGAAAAGAAAATTAGAATATACTGATTTAAATCACAACCTGGGTGCCTGACTGGCTCAGTTGGAGGAGCATGGTACTCTTGATCTCAGGGTTGTGAGTTCAAGCCCCATGTTGGGTATAGAGATTACTAAAAAAGTAAATAAATAAACTTAAAAAGAAATAAATCACAACCTTAAGATCTTCTAGAACTTATTCCCTCACTGAGAGTGTTGCAAAGCATATCTATTTCTAAAGTTTCTTAAGATATTAATTGGAAAGTGATTTTGTCCTTTTGTGCATTAATGTGATGTTCCTGTAATGAGGAGAAGAATTCGATTTCATGGAGTTCTTTGAAAATGCTGAGGGAAGTAATAAGGTCAAGGCTGGCCCTCTGTCTGTTGGAGACACCTGCCCTCCTTAGCCTTGGTGGGGGGTAGCCATTGAATAGATTTGGATATCTGATTTTATTATTTCATCCAAAGATGACGGGACGAGGCATTACTTTTTAACAGGCCAATTTATGAATTTACAATGCAAAATCTAACTTTTCGATGAATTGGATGTTTGGGTTAATTGATCAGTGCATTCCCCTTTGAGGTTGTGACCCAGAAACATGGTAGATATGGTTTGAGTAAGTTTCAATGTATTGTTTTAAAAATCTATTTTCTTCCATCTATGCTACTTTCTGGAATCATTTTTCTCCTCTAAAAAGAAATTCTTGCCAAGTAAACAATCTATTTTAATTAGTCCCAACTGACATTTGAGAGGGCAACTCTCTTTGATGGACAGTGTTAGCGAAACACTACTACATTTCTTTCTTTTCTCTTTTTCTCCTTCCTTTATATTTAAGATACTGTTCCTCTGCTTATCTTGTTTTACCACCAAACTATTTCATTCCAACACACCTCACATGTTATGATTCTCAAAACTTCCAGATTTATCGGATGGTACATTCCTTAGGGGAATGACTTGAGCTTTTAGGAAGCAGGATACACTGAAGGAGGCATGTACTTTGAGGTAGAGAGTCCTGGGGTCAGGCAAATGGTGACACTTTTGACAACAGTTTGTGTCTGTGACCTAGGAGAATTGTTTAATTGCTCTGACTTCCATTTCTTAATCTGTAGAAATATGAATAATAATACCTAACTCAAGGGTTTCACAGGGCACTGAGTGAGGTCAATGTGAAAGTACTGGTGGCTGAGTACCTGGTACCAGGTGCTGAGTAAAGCTCGACTTCTTTGCCTCATCTTGCCTCCATCTTGGCAAGGCTTAGTACCCAAGGGTAGGCGCTCAGTACGCACTGGATAACCTTCCCTGATGATGTAGAGTGAGACCCCTTAATGTTGATGGCAAATTATCTGACCATCACATTGTATGTTGACTTGCTTTTGGGAAATCATCTTATTAACCAGTGACTGTCAATATTTTGCATGTAATAGCTACTCTGGGGTGGGGGGGAGGTTATTTTTCTGAGAAAGGCTGTGGTGATTATATTGCCATTATTGGCAGGTTTTATGGACCTAAAAATTGTAGTAGTCCTTGCTGGGACTCCCCTTGCTCCTCAGCATTTGAGTGGTTCAGCCTTGGATCACTAATTCCAACCATCTTGTGTGGATTTTGATTAGTTAACCTCAGAGGATGGCCCTTCCCCAGGTAGTCTCTGTTTGAGGGTTACTTTTATGGCCTTGTAGTCCTTTATGCATTGACTTCACCACTCAGGGCTTGCATACTTTTAAATGGTTGGAGCCAATGAGGCCAATGAAAGTTTTCTGAAATAAATCTATCTTGGGCAGTATATGGCCATGTCTTTGTGACTAACAGATGGTTTAAAATCTGATTTAACTTTCCTTTTTCTTGCCTATGGATTCTTTGCCCAAACTTAAAAAGCTAAAAGGTTTTACATTTTTAAAAAAGCCCCTGTGAAGATAAAAAAGTACAGGATAATATGTGCTTGCAATTGCTTTACCAAGGCTTCAGAAGAAATAAAAGCAAAATAGAACAACGAAGAAGTTTCTTTGTTAAAGGTCTGGAAAATACAACTTTTGGATAGATTTTTGGGAGACCTGTTTTGCATTAAAATACCAAATAAAACAAAATGATGGATTGTTTTGGCTCCATTTAGGTTGAGCTTATGTGATGAGAACTGTACATAAAAGACAGCCAGCTATTGTCATAGTTGACAGATTTTTGGGTACCATCTACTTGTTCAGTACAGTAAAGTTCCAGGGGTGAGGAACGTTTCCAAAATTCTTATGCCAGGAACGATGCAAACTTCTGCTATACCAGAGGCTGACATTATCTTTCCAGTTCTACAGACATCTATGAGTTGTGGTCTTGCCTGGGATGCCTTTGTGAGCTCCCGCAACTTTCTGTGCAGTTTACTCTCCTTATGGACATGGCTTCATTTTATTTTTTGCAAGTTTGAAAGTTGCCTCAAAGAATGATTGGATTGGTGCAGAGCTTTTTCAATGGAAGCAGGCAGCTCGGGCAAGGAGAAAATGATGCAGGGTATGTCCTAGGAAAAGCAAGATGATCGGTTTCATTAGGGGAAAGGTTATATCTCAGGGTTTTCTGAGAAATAATGCTCAAAAGGTATTTTGGGGACATATTTGGAAGGCTCGGTGTGCCAGAATCGGAACTGGTACTTAATTTCATTTAGTTTTTGGCAATGTGGATTGATTTTCATCTGACGAAACACATGTTGGGAAAACTCCTAAGGAGGCCCATGATCTGGAGGAGAGGTGATGGGGTTGGAATTGGGTGGAGGTGATGACAAGAAGCACACTGAGACAGATTGCCTTAATTCTGCCATATTACACTTAATGCACTTGTATGAAAATGTGACACACGTCACTAATGGAGCATTTTGTAAACCTGTTAATAGAAATAACAGAGGCCTGACAGTGAGTCCAAGGTTAAATAGGGAATAGTATTCGCTCAACCAATGCTTGTTGGAGGCCATCAAATCCTAATGACACTTTATTGAGCAATTTGGTGTTTTTAACATATAGTCCCTGTTTTTAAGCCTCATTTAATCTTTACAGCAGTTCTGGAAGGTCCCTCTAGTGTCCCCATTTTGTAGAAACTGAGCAAACAAGAAGGTAAGTCCCTTGTTCAGAGTGTAAAGTGGCAGAAAGCAGACCCTGAAACTGTGGTTCCAGGGCCTGTCCCTGCCATTTTTTTCTCTTGCTCTGCTGTACTCACTGACCCATTAATTTGCAATGTAATGAATTTGTTTGCTAGCATGGCCTTTTCATAAGGAAATGTTACCCCCCCCCCCCGGGTTTTCTATTTATGCTTCTAAGGGCAGTATGAGAATTGCTTCACAAATCACTTGTCGGTTGTTGTTGGCACCAAGTGAAGGAGAGAATGGAGACATGTTTGGATTAAACATATTTGAATGCACCCCTATAACACTTCCAACAGCAGGTCAGAACCTTTAAGTGCTGAATAAATGTTAGCTGATGAGCACGTTCCTGGGAATACGAAGGATGCTTAGGAATGTGCCTTAAATGGAACATTAAATGATCCCCTGGTGACTTGAGACATACGGTGCTTTTCTAAGTGCCTCATTTATGGCCAGGCCCTGGGGAGACCTTAGCTCCTTGAGTTTTATTGTTTGTAATATTTGATATGTTATTTGAAGTAAATTGAAAGCATTCCTTGAAATGCTTCTTTCTAGTCTCTCCCATTTTTTTATTTTATTTTATTTTTTTACTCAAAATATCTCTCTCACTTCAATTTGCAGATTAATTCCTAACTTTCACCTGAGCTCACAGAAACAGGATTTAAGGTTTGTCAATGAATTGCCTATGGGAAGCACTTGATCAGGCCATTTTGATGATGCGATCTTGTACTTCTATCCTGAGCCTAAGCCAGAGCCTGATGCCATCACGGAGGGACTTGGGAGTGAGTGAGTGTACTTTTCATGCAGGAGGCATGTTAGCATTTATGGCCAGAGGGAGAACTGTGGCAGTTAAAAAATACAGTCTCAAATTCATTGAAAGTTGGAGGGCTGATACCATCCATTTGAATCTGGACATATTTACAGCTACTTTGAAAAATAGACTATGTCAGTAATGATGCTGTGTAACTTCCCAGGCTAGCTGATAGAAGATCTGATGGTCTGCCATGTTCGCTGCTGCCCTTGCTCTGGGACTCTGAACTGCCAAGCAAGAGGTGACTGCTCTGGCACCATTGTCCTGGAGAAGATTTTCATTAGTGTTCTGGCTGACAGCTGTACTGAATTTAGCCTTCTAGCCATCCCTACCCAGGTGCTAGACATGGAAGTGGCACTTTAGAAAAGCCCAGCCCTAGCTGAATAGCAACAAATTACCTATGTTGATGCCATGTGAACCAGAAGAATCACCCAGCAGAGCCCTGCCCAGGTTACAGATCCATACAACAATGATTGACTGTGGTTGTTCCTAGTCAGTAAGTTTTGAGGCAGTTTGTTATGCAGAAATGGATAAATGGGACAGAATTTGGTGCCAGAAGTGGATCAAATTGAGAGGATGCCTACTTGCCCAAAGAAGTCTTTGAGAATTAAGTGGTTTAGTGGTTGCATGTATGATATCGGTGCAAAGGGAAATTTTTCTGCTGTTCTGAAAATACCCGAAAATGTGTTTGTGTGTGTGCGCATGTGTGTTTATAGTTCTATAATAAAGACCAGTCCTAGAGTGAATCATTATACAGCTGATTTCTCTTTCTTGTTCTCTGCTCCCTAAAGGTGATATCCTAAATTCTTGCTACTCTGTGGTCTGAGGACTGGCAGCATTGGTTTTAGTTGGGAGTTTGTCAGAAAGGCAAAATCTCAGTCTTTACCCCAGATTCTGAATCTGAACTTATTTTTCACAAGATTCCGGGAGATTTTAATGCACATTAAAGTCAAAGGAGCACTGGATTAAACATTACCACATGCTATTATAGCTACTATGTCTGTTACTGTCACTACCACTAAAACACAAAGGAGGACATCACTTTTTGAACCATGTGCTAGTGATATATATGCATTGTTGCATGTAGTTTCATTCCTGGAATAACGTTGCAGCATAGATATTCTCATTCCTATATATACATACAGAAACTGAAGCTTAAAGACTGCAAGGAATTTTCCCAAAGCCACACAGCTAGTGAGCACCAGTGACAGAAGTTTGGGACTCCAGGCCTACGTGCAAAGCCTACACACAACCTCCCACCCACCAGGATTCAAGTACAGTTTATTTGGAAGGTGATCCCAGGCCACATCTATATGGGAGTAGGGAAGTGAAGTGGAAGGAAGGGGAATAGAGGCTGCCTTATTGAGCCAGTTACCATTCTGGACAATCACAACTTACTCCCTGGGTCTCTGGAAATTGACTTAGAACATATATCTCAGGGTTATTCCACCTGAGTGGTGAGTGAGCTGTGACATCTATACGGTCATGGGCAAAAGGCTGCTTCTGGGGGTGTTAATGCCCCAGTATTTCCAGGAAACCAAACATATGAGCTAAGTGGGCTCATGTGGTGGTGGAAAGCTCCTAGGCAAAGAAAGGCAGGTGCTGGCAGTTGGAAGTCTGGTGTAGATTATGGCCCCAGGAGATTGCCAGGACTCAAACAGTATCTATTGTACTCTACTCGACTATATGTTCCAGTAAGATTCCTCAGATATGCATTTTCCTCTGAATTTTTACTTATTGGACCAACTATTATTGTAGAATTAAAGGAAATATACACAAAATCTTTAAGATATTGCCATGTTTTTGAGACATGAAAAGAAAATCTGAATAATGAAAAAGATGCCATCAAGTCATCTTACCTTAAGCTTTCATCTCACTGTGTTTTTTTAGCCGGGTTCAACTATATACACATGTACTGTAATATTCTGTTTTTTAAACTTAATGTAGCATTGCCACTTTCCAAGTGGCTACCTTGTTTTTAAGAGAGCAATTATGCAAGGCTGCCAGGCATCCCATGTGTGGCTACCACAGTGTGGAAAATGAGTTCTCTATTGTTGTGTATTTAGACTAAGAAAGGTGTCTGAGGTGGTATGAGTATAAGAAGAAATACTTTTTTCAGCATGTGAATGCAACTCAGTTTATTCCAAGGTGACTGAGATACTTCCACAGGCTTTATTTCATTCAAGAAATATGTATTGTGTAACTTCTGCATGCCCAGCTCTGTGTTGGGGATATTGTAGGATACAAAGATACAGACTGTCTTTGTCCTCCAGGAGACAGGTTTATTTGTGAGGCAACTGGTGAAAAGTTAAGTAGCAGACAAGAAGTTAAATACCATTAGAAGAAATGCAATGTGCTAATGGGTGCTAAACCTGGGCCATGTTTTAATGAGCTTAGAAATGTAGGTTGTATCAGAGGTCACTGAGTTTGTTCTTTATTATCTTCTAGTTGTCTAACTCACAGGCAGAAAATTATATTGGTTCTAAAGACACTTATGAATGGGAAAGATCTTGGACCTTTAAATGCATATTCTACAAGTACCTCTTTATTGGCAAGATAGGTATGGAAGTGTACGGTGTGGTCATACAGATTGCTCTGTGTCCTGATTTCCCCGTAAGTTTGCTTTCATATGGAGCTGGGGTTTGCTCACAGGGCCATCAGACTCCCCATGCCCTTGACTCCTGCTCTATGCTACCTGCTGGAAAAAAAGGGGGTGGGGGATAGAGTACTAATTGATGCATTATATAGGGACACGAGGCTTGATAGAGAGGTTCTTACAATATAGTGCCCATTATTACTGAACAACTAATGTTAGCTGATGTAAGCATAAAAGGAACGTATTAAAAAGATACTGGGTAGCTCGTAGAATTTCTAGAAAGATTATGGGCTCTGGGGTCACGTACCCAGGAACAGTGCGTTAAGTCACACCATATAACAGAACTAGCAATGACACTTCTGCACTGCTAACCACACGGCTGGCCCCCTGACACAGACGCTGCAACTTGAGCTTCTGCTTTGGCTGCTTTGGGGATAAGGATTCAGCTCCCACGGTTCCCATACATGCCATACTCTCCTTGCTTCTCCCCAACACAGCACCAGATGGCCATTCAAGACTGTGACAGGTGATTCCAAATGGCAGAGACTATGCTATGTGTTAGTGAAGGAAGCTTGAGGAGCAAACACCTGGCACTTTAGGCTTTGATGATGGGGCCAAAGAATGGCAAATTCCACAATGGCCCTTTCAGCTCTTTTGGTTCCTTCATACTATTCTTCTCTCTTTTCTGTTAAGCAAAATCTATCCATGGCTAAAAATTCAGTGGATGTCCCACTCCCTCTGTGAATTTTTTCCTGACTCTGCTAGTCTTTGGTTTTATCCCTCTTTTAAATCTCTACATGACTTAAAACCAGAATGAGTTGTGAAAACATAGTATTAAGAAGTTGACTTCATATCATGAGACCTGAACCTCATTGTTCCAATGAACTGTTGTAACTAGAATACTATTTGGAGGCGCTTTCTGATAGGTAATAGAGAAATAACTGGTCTGTAAGGTAAAAATGAGTCTTTATTGCTAGCTTCCTTTCCTTTCACCATCTTTCTCCCCTTGTCCTGTCTTTGGTCTTTCCCTAATAATCAGCACTGTTGTTGATAATATTTTGTGATATTTTATGGTCTCCTTAACTTGAAGGAATTCCATTCCCATCTCTAGTGATTCTTCTGTGATATCTGTAATATCGGCAAACAGTATATGCTTAATAATTGGTTGAGAATACATATGTCTGGAAAAATACAACATTTTATGGCATAGGGGGATCTTTTGATCCAGTAGATATTCACTTAATGTAAGAATACCTCATTTGTAGAAACAGTAATAAAATTCCTCCCCTTCCTGTAAAACAGTTCCCTTCAAGTAGGGATTAACAGTGGAACATTCATTATAGAACTGAAGATCCTCTGAGGAACGTCAGGCTCACAGCTCTCACAGTAAAGTATCTCCTATACATGTCCACACACAAAAACTTGACTGCATAATCCTTTAATATGCTTTTTAACAGACTGATTTCACTGGGAGTAAAGAGCAGGTTTTCGGGACTGAGTAGTTTACCCACCAGACTTGTTTTGGTAGAGAAACATAACTATTGTAGTAATTATGGATAGCTATGATAAAAATTATTTGAAAGAATAATATCTGATTGCTTAGCAAAAATACATGTAGTGTATGTTTTCTATTATGGTTTTCTTTTAAAGAAAATAGTATTTAAGTTTTTTTTTCTAGTGGTTTGGGGAATGTGTGTACCTCTTAGATCAAATCTCCCAGTGTGCTGCACTTGAAGAGTTTTCAAGTAGAAGTTTAGATTTACTGCTACCAGATTTTCATTATATTTATTTTAAGCATATTGTTGACTCATCTGAAGAGGTAAAGATATATATTAGACATATCATTTGTAGATTTAAATTTCATAAGTTCTTTTTGAGAGAACTATTTTTTTTTGTACTTGAGATTTTAATTCTTTGAATCTTTTCAATTGAATATTCAGAATATTTATTAAACAGACTAAGGAAAATTATTTGCAATTCACATATTTGATAAAAGACTCATATCCAGACTATAAAGAGAACTTCCAAAACTCTGTAAGAAGAAACCAAACCACCCTTGAAAATGAACAAAATATTTGAGTAGACCTTTCTCCAAAGATGTACAGATGGCAAAGAAACACATTAAAAGATACTCAACATTAGTAGTCTCCAGGGAAATGCAAATTAAAGCACAGTCAGATGCCACAACATACTTATTAGGGTGGCTAAAATAAAGAGAAACAGACAATATCAAATGTTGGTGAGGATGTGGAGAAACTGGAATTCATAAATGGCTGGAGAGAAGGTGAAATGAACTAGCCACTTTAGCAAACAGTCAAGCAGTTTTTTATAAAGTTACACAGACACTTAACATATGAATCAGCAATCCCAGTTCTAGTTATTTATCGGAATGAAACAAAAGCCTGTGTTCACACAGAAACCTGAATTTGAAGTTTATAGCCACTTCATTCACAATTGCCCCAAGTTAGAAACCACCCAATGTCCCTCGACCAGAACATGGGTAGACACACTGGTGTCTTCATAGATCAGTATTCCTCAGCCATGTGGCGGGAAAGAACCACCATAGTCCTAACATGGAAGAAACTTAAATGTAAAATGCTAAGCGAAATAAGCCATACTTAAAAGGCTATGAACTGTGTGGTTTCATTTATATGATATGCAAAAGCTATATACAGGAAGAGAAAACAGTGGTTTCCAGGGACTGGGGGGTGAGGGGTCAGGCTGACCATGTGGGGAGTGGGGGAGTATATGGGGCAAGGGGGCTGCTCTGTACATGGATGGTGCTGGTGTTTCGTGCCTGTGCATTTGTTAAAACTCAGGGAATTAAAAAGGGAGAAGTTTATGTGTGTAAATTAGACCTTAATACAGACATTTTTAAAAACTAAGTTCATCCTAAGAGTGAGATAACTGAATACAGAAACCATTAAGAGGACCAGTCTGGCCAAGGAAGGGAAGAAGGAAACTGAAGCGACATGGCTAATTAAAAGAGAAGCTAGATCTTGATATATTTAAAAAGGTTTTTTTTTTTGTTGTTGTTCTTTTAAATTAACACATAATATATTATTTGCCCCAGGTATACCATGATGCTTTTTAATAGAAATGTGACAAAGTGTGAGAGTAGCATCCAGAAGTCTTCAGTAAACTCTAATTGCGCACGCGCGCGCGCGTGTGTGTCTGTGTGTGTGCCTGTGCGCGCTTATGTTGCGCGGGAGGATGCGGTAGGCTTGTAAGCAGGGAGGGCCTCACAGAAGTGACATTTGATGGACAAAGAAAAGTTCCCTAGGGAGGGGCCTTGGGTGAGGCAGAGGGAGCGGGTACATACAGTGACTAACGCAAGCAAAGCAAGTGAGGTAATATCCAAAAGGCAACTGTGAATTTTTAATAAAGAAGCAGTGAAAAATTGTTTAATTTTAATTTTAATCAAAGGAGAAGAAAAACAAACATTATTGGAAACATGCAAACTGGGTTTTCTCTTTGCCGCAGTTGCTAACCATGCAGGCTTCCTGGCAGAGGGCAGGTTATCTCTCCTGCCTCTGAGGGCACACCCTATGTGAGCCCCAAGGCAAAGAGATAATAATAGTCTGCGAGCCTGGCAGCCTGCACTCTGGAAGAGTTTATGAGAAGGAAGTCCGCAATTACATATTTCTGGGCAAACATTAACCAAGATTGAAACCCAGATTTGAAGAAAAATAACAGGCTGGAATCTTCAGACATATTCTGTAGCTGTTCTGTGGATTGAAAACAGTAGTCAGAGACACTCTGCTGCTGCTAAAAGCGAAGGTAAAATATTGAGAGGACGGTGCCTAAAAGTTGGTAGGAAACCTTTATTCACACCTGTCCACAGCATGTGTTCTGTAACACACAGAGCATTGTCCGCATCTGAATGGTGGGAAACTATTTACATTCATTACAACAAAGCCAAAGCCACAACATAGGGTCCATTGTTCACCTCATAGGAATGAGCGAATCTATTTATCCATGTGGTTTAAGAGCTCGCCACTGTGCATTGAAAGGCCTCCTCTTGGCAACATCACCAAGAGCATCTCAATCACGGTTACTACCATCTGAACAATTTGGGTTCTGAGCTGTGGTTTTGTAATTTCCATTTTTAAAACTTCTTAGACTGAACCATGATGTGCCCAGTCTAGGTTGGGCATACTTAAAATGAAACTCTTAAGCTAAAATTAGCTTGACATCAAGATGGTGCCTGTTCATTTTCCTTGTATTTATAGCTGACCACAGTCATTATACAGAAGGCATCTAGTCTTTACTGTGCACTCTAGGGAACAGGAGGGGCAGTGGCATTAACCAAAAAAGTCACTAAAAGTTTTTCCGAAGGCAGATGGTCTGAACTAAGGCCGCAGGAGCAGTGCCTGCCTCTTAGTGAGGTCAAACCGTGTAAGGGGGGGGTGTGGAGTGTGGCGGGGAAGGACTTTTCATTGCACAGCTGTTTACTCTTCACTTCTTCTGCAGTTAATCAAGACTGATGGGACCTTTTCTACAAGTTTTGCTCGGGGGCCCAGAATTTAAATTACATCACCACAAAGGAAATATATGTAACAAAACTTCCTCTTCGAGTTTTTTCACCAAGTAACTTACCTACTGACCTCCCGAAGAGGTGAAGGTAAATTCACCCACTGTGATGTTGGGTGAAGCATTTTTGATTAGAGTCAAAAAGATCTGAATTTAGTTTCTGTCTCTAGCTTCTCGTTGAGTGGTTTGGGTCTCAGTTTCATCTGATCAGTTCAGAAGGTTGAATGAAGATTCTTCAGATTCAGAATTCTGATACTTCCCAACTTTTCTGAGGGAAGAAAGATAATTTTTATCATTCTCATTATATGTCAGAACAACAACTTCAGACGAAAGAAGAAAACCTATTTATTAATCCCATAAAGTCAATATATGTATATTTTTTTCAACTCCAAAATACCATGTGGAAAATTGCTATGCATTAGGGATAAGATTTCTTGTGGGACAATGTATGTTATCCTTTACTTGGTCTGGCATTTGACTGTGAAATTCTGAGCAATCCTTTTTTGGCTGTTTTGTGTTATTCTAGTTCCACTATCATTCATTTGGCAAAGACATGTTAATTAAGGCAGAGATGCAAGCTTTTTTGATCATAGCAGTACTATATATCATATTCTTTTATTTTATTAGTTCAGTTTTTAAAGTAACGGCCTTTAGGTATATCACAGAGGGTTGCTTAACAGGCTACATCAAATACCTCATCTAAAATGAGAATGAAAGCTTAATTGTGGTACCCAATGTTTACTTCTAATGCACTATTAGAATCTTTTGACCATTGTCTTTTCATGGATATTCATTATATTGTGGTTACTAAGGAAGAAAAATCTGGATTGGCATAGGTCCCTGTTCTCTTGTGAATAATCACAGATACAGAGAAGAGTCATTTAAGAAAAAGATCATCAAGGCCTCAGACACAAGGGGAAGGATGAAGCTGAGACGGATTCACTAGAAAACACCACGTTGTGAAGAACATTTTTATATCGTGACATCTTATACATGAAAACTGTTCGTGACATGACCACCTATATAAGGACTCCTAAGGGATCTCTTAGATTAAGAGTTGTTGAACTTTGAACAAATATGCTATGTCTTGTGGGCCTTAATGATTTTTGTCCCAACTATTCAGCTCTGCTCTTATAGCATGAAAGCAACTATAAACAATATGGCAACGGAGGAGCATTCTGTGTTCCAATATCTTTTTGTTGCTGTTTGCAAAAGTGGGCAGTGGGCTGGATTTGGGTCCATAGATTTTTGAACCCTGGTCTAGATTATTGTGATCATCTACATCATTATCAACATGAACAATGAGCATTTATTTCTCCTCTATTCAGCAATTTATAATATAGTTAGGGTTAAAGTTAAGTTAACCCTTAGGTTAAGAAGACAAGGAAGCTTCAGCCCATGAGGCTCACAACTCATGGTCAATTCCCCTATGTGAAGAAGCCCAGTTTTTAAAAGAGGAAACTAATAATATATAGAGATGAAGGTCAACATAGATTTTCTTTGGATTCTGTAAGTGTACTCTTTAGTTGTACCTAAAATTTTAAAGCATCTACAGGGATTAACTTTTTTTTTTTTTTTTTTAAGATTTTATTTATTTATTTGACAGACAGAGATCACAAGTAGGCAGAGAGGCAGGCAGAGAGAGAGAGGGGAGGAAGAAGGCTCCCCGCAGAGCAGAGAGACTGATGTGGGACTCGATCCCAGGACTCTGGGATCATGACCTGAACTGAAGGCAGAGGCTTTTAACCCACTGAGCCACCCAGGTGCCCAACTTCTTTTTATTTACTATGTGCTTCTTCTTTTTGTGTTCGTCTATGACAAAAAGAAAAAAAAAATCTTGAAATTAAAATCAAACTCCTGAGCACTTCTGAATATCCAACCACCTTTTGGGGACATTTATTTGGTCCTATAGAATGTTTTAGAAATCCTATGATGTCAGGTGACAAACGCATTCTAAGCTAAACCATGACTCTTTTTTAATGCTTTATGTATGTTAAATGATTAAAAGCTTATGAAAAGAGGGATATCTTTAAATGTTTTTATTTTATTTTATGTATTCTATTTTGTATTATTATTATTATTTTTTCTAGCATCACAGGATTAACCCAACCTAAGGTGAAGTAAGACTAATTTTATCAGATCTATTTTTGGTGTTTCTACTTTCAAGTCTGAATATCCAGTTTCCCTTAGTGATCACAGATGAAATAAAAATCTCATTGTTTTGAAAATTGAAGAGATGGGTGGACTTGCAGTCCTATTTTAACTGCTTATTTTTATCTTTGTTTTTGACTTCAATGATCCTTCATCACAGAAAGCTAAACAGAAGTATTGTTTATGAATTTGATTGTTACTCTACATTTTAGCCTCTAGCAAGGTTCTAATTTTAGAATGGATAGACCCACACATAGGGCAAGATTTTAGGGGTGCTGAAATTGTTTTGCAGTATTATATTTTTTTCTTTAAGTGTTTGAAAAACTTGCTTCTTTGGTGGAAGACCTATTAAAATACATGCATTTTAGGTTTTTTAAAAAATTAATTAATTATTTATTTATTAAAGATTTCATTTATTTATTTGACAGACAGAGATCACAAGTAGGCAGAGAGACAGGCAGAGAGAGGAAGGGGAAGCAGGCTCCCCACCAAGCGGAGAGCCCAATGTGGGGCTTGATCCCAGGACCCTAGGATCATGACCTGAGCTGAAGGCAGAGGCTTTAACCCACTGAGCCACCCAGCTACCTCTATTTTTTTATTTAAAAAAAAGGTTTATTTTTATTTATTTTAGAGAGAGTGAGTATAGGGAGGGACAGAAGGAGAGGGAGAGAGAGAATCTCCAGTAGACTGAGCACTGAGTCCCTAGCCTGACATGGAGTTTGATTTCAAGACCCTGAGATCATTACCTGAGCTGAAATCTAGAGTCCATTGTTTAACCAACTGAGCCACCCAGGTGCCCCTTAAATACATGTATTTTACATGGCAAAGAGGTATTATAAGCCATTAACTTATCACAAATTTTCTGTATCACTGACTATCAGCGATAGGGTCCTATGTAAAGGAAGCCCTAAATACTAAAAAAAAAAAAAAAAAAAAAGTTTATTTATTTACTTGAGAGAAAGAGAGTGTATGTGAGTAAGCATGCGCATATTCAAACAAACATGAGAACATGGTGGGGGAAGGGCAGTGGTTGAGGGAGAAAAGCAGACTCCTCACTGAGCCTGAGTGGAGCCTGATGCACGCTCTTGATCCAACCTTGCAGTCCTGAGCCTGAGATCATGAGCTGAGCTGAAATCAAGAGTCAGAGGCTTAACTGACTGAGCCATCCAGTCATTCCCTAGATAGATACTCTTGAAGGGGAGAAAAGAGTGGTGATTTGCTCTCTTTTACTGTATCATTTTTCCCCCTCTATTTCAATAACATTGAAAATACAAGCCTTTTCTGGAACTTGCAGCAAACTCAGTATGTGTTCTCTGGAAGATGCTGGTCATTAAGAATGATAATCAATTGCCTCATTTTTTCAAATTTTGTGTTCAGCCCATGTAATATTGATGCTGAAGAAAATTAGGCAAGGTGAATGGCCGACTTTATTTGGACTCATTGGATAAAAGCTGTATTGGATAAAAGCTGTAATCAGAACATAGAAAAAATTATTGGAAAAGTTATGTGAACTTAATTTGACCTTTTGATGTAGTGCATGTGAAGATAAAACAATTTTTATAGTAAGAGACTATTTAGTAGTTTCTAGTTCTGATTCACTTTTTTTTTTCCCCCTCAGTTCTTATATTTTTCTGCTCTGAGGAAATTGGTATGACAACAAAGAGGTAGACACTGAGACTGGCTAACTAGTATACCTTAACATGCATATTATGTGTGCAAATTGATACGTCCTCAAGAGAGAATTCTATCTAAGAGGGTTCTTTATTGGACCACATTAGCTTCTCCAGAAAGCAAGAGAATGTACTCTGGCTAACACTGAGAATGGTCGGCCAAGAAAAAGGGTGATTTTTCAAAGAGAAGTAGCTCAGATGTTTGCCTCATGCCAGTCCTATGGAAAAGGTTTTATTACAGATTCTGGGTGAAAGACTGTGGAAGGTATCACCAGATTTTGAAGAAGTACCCCCAAATTCTTCAGAATAAAGTGATATGGATAGAGTCTCAGAATAAGAGATTCAGAGATACTTTTCTGTTGTTGGGCAGGGTTCTTCCTGGAGCAAAGGGTGAAAACTACCAATATACTGTGCATATTGTTAGGAAGTTGTAGCACAGGTATAGCAAAGTTGTTTCATGGAAGATTGTGTTGAGAAGGATGCTGGAATGTTTGTTCTCAGCAAGAAAGAACACCTTGAGGAATTAGTGATGTCTGCCATAGGTATGTGAGGAGAAAGTAATTTTGTGTACAGTATATTTGCTCGAGTCTGATCAAGGTACAGTTTTATAGCAGGTGTTTTAGTCTTGCAGAAGAGGAAAAATTTTTTTCTCTATCCTGTTAAGTTTAGTGACAAGGGCTTGTGAATTAAACTGACAGGTTAATAGAAGAAAATATTTATTTTGCATGCTCACTGGAACTTCACAGAAAAGGAATGGAAGCTGGAAGAAGTAGTTAAGTTTGAGAGCTTATAGGCCATTAAACAAAGGGCTATAAATTGTGACAAAGTGATAAGACAAAGGAGAAGGGATTTGGGCTTCTAGAGGTGGTCAATTATGGGAAGGTAAATATATGAGGGAAACTAATGGAAGACAAAGGTTATTTTAGTAAGATTTGTTATGCAGACTCAAGGGTGCTTTCTCCAGTGATAAAAGCCATCTCTGGTGATTAAGAGCCATTCTCTTCGAAGTATGGGAGAAGGAAGGAAGATACTTTCAGGAATGCAAATTTATGCTTTGCTTTTACAAAGAAAGGGGGAGGGCGGAGGGTTTCTCCTGTGTCTGCTGTTTCTTAATGGTCTTCAGCTCAAAATAATCCTGATGAAGGAGTGAGGTGGCGTATTCTAATTCCGGTCAGCCTCTACTCTTCAATTTCTTATTTTGTGATGAAGATCTTACCTCAGGAATTAGTATGAGAATGAAATGAGATGATATCTGTGAAAGCACTATGGGAGCTATAAAGCATTCTACAAATGTCTGAGTTGATTCTGATATTTTAGGTTGCATTTGCTTTCTTCAGTTTGAAATCACAGTTCCTTATAAACATGATAAAATTGACCCAGTTGGCAAAATGGAATGGAGATGAGTAACAGAAAAACATCTTTCTGTATCTTTAAAAAAATGTATCTTTTACTGTCAATAAACAGCCAAGAAAGATAGGAATGGAACTAATTATCTGCAAACATCCCCTGACTCCTTCACTTCCCATCTGAATTTAATTCTAAAAAAAGGGACCCTGATGGATTCCTGCCTTCACATGTAATTACCTGGAAATTGATGGACATTTAAAGCACACAGGACACTTTTTAGCTTTAATTAGCCTAAATTGGTGGAATTTTTTGTACTAGTAGTTTTGGAGATGGTTGAGGCATGAGAATATACTTAGCATATCATTTCCTGCTGATGCTAAGATTCAGTCCCTACTAGAGAATTCTATATTTAGAATAAAATCACTTAAGAAATGTAGCCCAGTGGTTGTTATGACCATGAGGTAAACAGTGAGAGAAGCTTGAGAAAAAAAAAGTTGTCACTAACAACAGCAGTAATCAAAAAACACAAGTTTTATTTAAATGATCTTGAAGGTTTTCTTGATGGATGTTAAAACTCTTTGCTTTGCTATAACATTTTTTTGATATTGATAATATGGACACCATAAAGAAATGGAATATGTAAGAAGTGTTTTAGACCAATTCCAAAAAGGGTAGATCAAAATATATTCATCTGAGTTGTTTATGATCACTTTAAATTCTTCTGTATTTGTGGCTGATTCTCCTTATTTGTAATTTTGTTAACTTTTTCCCCCTAAGTTGGGCCAGCTAATGGTTTATTTCATTAATTATTTCAAAGAATCACTTCTTGAATTTATTTATCACTAATACTCTTATTTATTTTATTTTGGTATTCTAGTATCATTAAATAATTTTCTTTTTTTAAAGATATTTTAAAAGATTTTATTTATTTATTTGAGAGACAGAGTAAGGAAGAGAGAGAGAAAGAGAAGGGGAGAGAGAAAGAAAAAAAACACATGAAGAGGGGCAGAGGGACAGGGAGAGGGAGAAGCAGGGCTCCCCAGTGATCAAGCCCGTTGTGGGGCTTGACCCCAGGACCCTGGGATTATGACCTGAGCTGAAGGCAGACATTTAACTGACTGAACCACTCAGGGTCCCTTAATTTAATTTTTCTAGTGCATAATATTTTTCTTCCTTTTTACACTTCCTTAATTTTATTTTGTTGTTCTTTTTCTAAATATTGATTTGAATGTTTGACTTATTTTCATTCTTTCTTATTTAATAATGTGTTTATGATTTTAGATTTAGCTATTTAGCTTGGCCCATATTTTTTAAATATATAATATATTTCATTATCATTTTGCAGATATTTTGAAATTTTGGTTTTGATTTTCTAATTGATGCAAGTGTTGATTAAAAGTAAATTTCTTAATTTTCATGAGATTGACTTTCCTTTTTTTCTTTTTAAAAATTTATTTATTTTTATTAACATATAATGTATTATTTGTTTTAGGGGTACAGATCTGTGAATCATTATGCTTATACATTTCACAGCACTTACCATATCACATACCCTCCCCCATGTTCATAACCCAACCACTACCCTCTCTATACTTCTCCTGCTGCCCAGCAATCCTCAGTTTGTTTTGTGAGATTAAGAGTCTCTTATGGTTTGTCTCCCTCCTGAGCCCATCTTGTTTCATTTTTTCCTTCCCTACCCTCCAAACCCCCCAACTCTGCCTCTCAAATTCCTCATACCAGGGAGATCATATGATAATTGTCTTTCTCTGATCGACTTATTCCACTCAACATAATACCCTCCAGTTCCCTCCACATCATTGCAAATGGCAAGATTTAATTTCTTTTGATGGTGCATAGTATTCCATTGTATATATATATACCACACGTCTTTTATCCATTTATCTGTGGATGGACATCTAGGTTCTTTCCATAGTTTGTCTATTGTAAAAATTACTGCTATAAACATTTGGGTGCACATGCACCTTCGGATCACTACATTTGTATCTTTAGGGTAAATACCCAGTAGTCTGATTGCTGGGTCATAGGGTAGCTCTATTTTCAACATTTTGAGGAACCTCCGTTCTGTTTTCCAGAGTGGCTGCACCAGCTTGCATTCCTACCAACAGTATAGGAGGGTTCCCCTTTCTCCACATCCTCACCAACATCTGTCGTTTCCTGATTTGTTAATTTTAGCTATTCTGACTGGTATGAGGTGGTATCTCATTGTGGTTTTGATTTGTATTTCCCTGATGCCGAGTGACATTGAGCATTTTTTCATGTGTCTGTTGGCCATCTGGTTGTCTTCTTTACAGAAATGTTTGTTCATGTCTTCTGCCATTTCTTGATTGGATTATTTGTTCTTTGGGTGCTGAGTTTGATAAATTCTTTATAGATTTTAGATGCTAGCCCTTTAACTGATATGTCATTTGCAAATATTTACTCCCCCTCTTTTAGTTGTCTTTTTGTTTTGTTGACTATTTCCTTTGCTGTGCAAAAGCTTTTGAACTTGATGAGGTCCCAATAGTTCATTTTTGCCCTTGCTTCCCTTGCCTTTGGCCATGTTTCTAGGAAGAAGTTGCTGCAGCTGAGGTTGAAGAGGTTGCTGCCTATGTTCTCCTCAAGGATTTTGATGGATTCCTGTCTCACATTGAGGTCTTTCCTTCATTTTGAGTCTATTTTGTGTGTGGTGTAAGGAAATGGTCAGTTTGATTCTTCGGTGTGTGGCTGTCCAATTTTCCCAATACCATTTGTTGAAGAGACTCTTTTTTCCATTGGACATTCTTTCCTGCTTTGTCGAAGATTAGTTGACCATAGAGTTGAGGGTCTATTTCTGGGCTCTTTATTCTGTTCCATTGATCTATGTGTCTGTTTTTGTGCCAGTAACATACTGTCTTGATGATGACCACTTTGTAAAAGAGCTTGATATCTGGAATTGTGATGCCATCAACCGTGGTTTTCTTTTTCAACATTCCTCTGACTATTCAGGGTCTTTTCTGGTTCCATATAAATTTTGGGATTATTTGTTCCATTTCTTTGGAAAAAATGGATGATATTTTGATAAGGATTGCATTAAATGTGTAGATTGCTTTAGGTAGCATAGACATTTTCACATTTGTTCTTCCAATCCATGAGCATGGAACGTTTTTCCATTTCTTTGCATCTTCCTCACTTTCTTTCATGAGTACTTTATAGTTTTCTGAGGCAGATTCTTTGCCTCTTTGGTTAGGTTTATTCCTAGGTATCTTGTGGTTTTAGGTGCAACTGTAAATGGGATCAATTCCTTAATTTCTCTTTCTTCTGTCTTGTTGTTGATTTATAGAAATGCAACTGATTTCTGTGTGTTGATTTTATATCCTGACAGTTTACTGAATTCCTGAACATGTTCTAGCAGTTTTGGAGTGGAGTCTTTGGGTTTTCCACATAAAGTATCATATCATCTGCAAAGAGTGAGAGTTTGACTTCTTCTTTGCCGATTTGGATGCCTTTAATTTCTTTGTATTGTCTGATTGCTGAGGCTAGGACTTCTGGTACTATGTTGATAGTACAGTGGTGATAGTGGACATCCCTACCATGTTCCTGACCTTAGGGGAAAAGCTCTCAGTTTTTCCCCATTGAGAATGATATTCGCTGTGGGTTTTTCATAGATGGCTTTAATGATATTGAGGAATGTACCCTCTACCCCTACACTTTAAAGAGTTTTGATCAAGAAAGGCTTTGTCAAGTGCTTTTCAGCATCTATTGAGAGTATGATATGGTTCTTGTTCTTTCTTTAATTAATGTATTATATCACATTGATTGATTTGCAGCTGTTGAACCAAAGATTGATTTTCTTCCTCTCCTTGTCCTTCTCTCCTTTGTTTCCTCTTTGTTTGTAGTTTAATATCACTGAAGGTCAGTCAGATAATATGTGTGGTGCTATTTCTAGTTTCTTTTTATTTGATTTATGTTCAGAATTTCATTAATATCCCATGAATTCTTGGAAAGCAGGTTCATCATTTTTATTAGGATAGTAAGTCCTACATATCTTTTATGTTCATACTCATCAATTATGTAATTGAAATGTAACATTCTGAATTGGTTTTTTGTCTAAATTGATTTTCCATGGACTAATATTGTGATATTAAGTCTCTTACTATGTTTTAGTCTACTATTCTTTGCATTTCCTATAGTCTGTGTATTATGAATTTTAATATAACCATTCTCTGCATAAAGATCATTATAATCTCATCATGGATTGTATTCTTTTTTTAAAAATACATACAGTTTTTTGTGTTTTTTTAAAGATTTTATTTATTTTTATGACAAAGAGAGATCACAGGTAAGCAGAGAGGCAGGCAGAGAGAGAGAAAGGGGGAAGCAGGCTCGCTGCTGAGCAGAGAGCTGGATACGGGGCTTGATCCCAGGACCCTGGAATTATGACTTGAGCTGAAGGCAGAGGCTTTAACCCACCGAGCCATCCAGGCGCCCCCATGGATTGTATTCTTTATCATTGTTTCCTCTTTGTTTTATCAAGGAATTGAATTTAATTTTGCAAATCAATTTTAATATTACTACTGTGATCAACATTCATGGTAGTATTATAAATGTAGTAATTATAAATTACATGAATATAGAAAATCATAGCTTTTAATTTTATTATTTTTTATTATTTTGTTACTTTTTATTTTATTGTTGAAGTATAATTGACATACAATGTTTTATTAACTTTAGGTGTACTACATATTGATCCACTGATTCTACAGATTACTCAGTGCTCACTACGATCTATGTAGTCACCATCTGTTACCATATCATCTTATTACAATGTTATTGACTATGTTTCCTATGCTATACTTTTCATCTCAGTGACTTATTTGTTGGAAGTTTGTACCGTCAGTTCCCTTTATTTGTTTCCCTCCTCCCTCCTCTCTGGGGACAACCAGTTTGTTTCATGTATTTATGAGTCTGTTTGTTTGTTTATTTGTTTCATTTTTTTTTAGCTTCCGCATGTAAGTGAAATCATAAGGTATTTATCTTTTGTTGTCTGACTAGTTTCACTTAGTCCAGTACCCTCTAGTTCCATCCATGTTGTCACAAATGGCAAGATCTCATTCATTTTATGTCTGAATAATAGTCCATGGGTTATGTGTGTATATATATGTATATACACACTCGACACATTTTCTTTATCTATTCCTCTATCAATGAATGCTTGGGTTGCTTCTATATCTTGGATCTTATGAATTATGCTGCAGCAAACATAGGGATGACAATATATTTTTGAATTAGCATTTTCATTTTTTTTGAGTAAATACCTAGTACTGGAATTACTGGATCATATGGTATTCTATTTTTAATTTTTTGAGGAACTTCCATATGCTGTTTTCCACAGTGCCTGTATCAGTTTGCATTCTTGCCAATAATGTACAAGTGCTCCCATTTTGCCATATCCTCACCAATACCTGAAGGCAGAGGCTTTATTTCTTGTCTTTCTGATACTGGCCATTCTGACAGGTGTGAGGTGACATCTCATGGTAGTTTTGATTTGCATGTCACTGATAATAAGTGATGCTGAGCACCTTTTCATGTATCTTTTGGTCATCTATATGTCTTCTCTGAGAAGATGTCTATTCAGGTTGTAGCTTCTTTATTTATTTATTTATTATTATTATTTTTTAATTTCTTTTTTATAAATTTTTTATATTTTATAAACATATAATATATTTTTAACCCCAGGGCTACAGGTCTGTGAATCGCCAGGTTTACACACTTCACAGCACTCACCAAAGCACATACCCTCCCCAATGTCCATAATCCCACCCCCTTCTCCCAAACCCCCTCCCCCCAGGAACCCTCAGTTTGTTTTGTGAGATTGAGAGTCACTTATGGTTTGTCCACTCCCAATCCCATCTTGTTTCATTTATTATTCTTCTACCCCCTTAACCCCCCCTTGCTGCATCTCCACTTCCTCATATCAGGAAGATCATATGATAGTTGTCTTCCTCCGCATGACTTATTTCGCTAAGCATGATACGCTCTAGTTCCATCCATGTTGTCGCAAATGGCAAGATTTCATTTTTTTTGATGGCTGCAGAGTATTCTATTGTGTATATATACCACATCTTCTTTATCCAGTCATCTGTTGATGGACATCTAGGTTCTTTCCATAGTTTGGCTATTGTGGACATGGCTGCTATAAACATTCGGGTGTACGTGACCCTTCAGATCACTACGTTTGTATCTTTAGGGTAAATACCCAGTAGTGCAATTGCTGGGTCATAGGGCAGTTCTATTTTCAATATTTTGAGGAACCTCCATGCTATTTTCCAGAGTGGTTGCACCAGCTTGCATTCCCACCAACAGTGTAGGAGGGTTCCCCTTTCTCCACATCCTCACCAGCATGTCATTTCCTGACTTGTTGATTTTAGCCATTCTGACTGGTGTGAGGTGATATCTCATTGTGGTTTTGATATGTATTTCCCTGATGCCGAGTGATGTGGAGCACTTTTTCATGTGTCTGTTGGCCATCTGGATGTCTTCTTTGCACAAATGTCTGCTCATGTCCTCTGCCCATTTCTTGATCGGATTATTTGTTCTTTGGGTGTTGAGTTTGCTAAGTTCTTTATAGATTTTGGACACTAGCTCTTTATCTGATATGCCGTTTGCAAATATCTTCTCCCATTCTGTCAGTTGTCTTTTGGTTTTGTTCACTGTTTCCTTTGCTGTGCAAAAGCTTTTGATCTTGATGAAATCCCAATAGTTCATTTTTGCCCTTGCTTCCCTTGCCTTTGGTGATGTTCCTAGGAAGAAGTTGCTGCGGCTGAGGTTGAAGAGGTTGCTGCCTGTGTTCTCCTCAAGGATTTTGATGGATTCCTTTCTCACATTGAGGCCCTTAATCCATGTTGAGTCTATTTTCGTGTGTGGTGTAAGGAAATGGTCCAATTCATTTTTCTGCATGTGGCTGTCCAATTTTCCCAACACCATTTATTGAAGAGGCTGTCATTTTTCCATTGGACGTTCTTTCCTGCTTTGTCGAAGATTAGTTGACCATAGAGTTGAGGGTCTATTTCTGGGCTCTCTATTCTGTTCCATTGATCTATGTGTCTGTTTTTGTGCCAGTACCATGCTGTCTTGATGATGACAGCTTTGTAATAGAGCTTGACGTCCGGAATTGTGATGCCACCAACGTTGGCTTTCTTTTTCAATATCCCTTTGGCTATTCGAGGTCTTTTCTGGTTCCATATAAATTTTAGAATTATTTGTTCCATTTCTTTGAAAAACACGGATGGTACTTTGATAGGAATTGCATTAAATGTGTAGATTGCTTTACGTAGCATAGACATTTTCACAATATTTATTCTTCCAATCCAGGAGCATGGAACATTTTTCCATTTCTTTGTGTCTTCCTCAATTTCTTTCATGAGTACTTTATAGTTTTCTGAGTATAGATTCTTTGCTTCTTTGGTTAGGTTTATTCCTAGGTATCTTATGGTTTTGGGTGCAATTGTAAATGGGATTGACTCCTTAATATCTCTTTCTTTTGTCTTGTTGTTGATGTAGAGAAATGCAACTAATTTCTGTGCATTGATTTTATATCCTGACACTTTACTGAATTCCTGTACAAGTTCTAGCAGTCTTGGAGTGGAGTCTTTTGGGTTTTCCACATATAGTATCATATTATCTGCGAAGAGTGGTAGTTTGACTTCTTCTTTGTTGATTTGGATGCCTTTAATTTCCTTTTGTTGTCTGATTGCTGAGGCTCGGACTTCTAGTACTACATTGAATAGCAGTGGTAATAATGGACATCCTTGCCGTGTTCCTGACCTTAGCGGAAAAGCTTTCAGTTTTTCTCCATTGAGCATGATATTTTCGGTGGGGTTTTCATAGATGGCTTTGATGATATTGAGATATGTGCCCTCTATCCCTAAACTTTGAAGAGCTTTGATCAGGAAGGGATGTTGTACTTTGTCAAATGCTTTTTCAGCATCTATTGAGAGTATCATATGGTTCTTGTTCTTTCTTTTATTGATGTGTTGTATCACATTAATTGATTTGCGGTTGTTGAACCAACTTGAAGGCCTGGAATAAATCCCACTTGGTCGTGGTGAATAATCCTTTTAATGTATTGTTGATTCCTATTGGCTAGTATTTTGGTGAGAATTTTCACATCTGTGTTCATCAAGGATATTGGTCTATAGCTCTCTCTTTTGATGGGATCCTTGTCTGGTTTTGGGATCAAGGTGATGCTGGCCTCATAAAATGAGTTTGGAAGTTTTCCTTCCATTTCTATTTTTTGGAACAATTTCAGGAGAATAAGAATTAGTTCTTCTTTAAATGTTTGGTAGAAATCCCCTGGGAAGCCATCTGGCCCTGGGCTTTTGTTTGGAGATTTTTAATGACTGCTTCAATCTCCTTACCAGTTATGCATCTGTTCAGGCTTTCTATTTCTTCCTGGTTCAGTTGTGGTAGTTTATATGTTTCTAGGGATGCATCCATTTCTTCCAGATTGTCAAATTTGTTGGGGTAGATTTGCTCATAGTATGTTTATAATTGTTTGTATTTCTTTGGTGTTAGTTGTGATCTCTCCTCTTTCATTCATGATTTTCTCTTTTTTTTTTTTTTTTTTGATAAGTCTGGCCAGAGGTTTATCAATCTTATTAATTCTTTCACAGCACCATCTCCTAGATCTCCTAGTTTTGTTGATTTGTTCTATTGGGTTTTTGTTTGTTTGTTTGTTTCTATTTCATTGATTTCTGCTCTGATGTTTATGATTTCTCTTCTCCTGCTGCTGGATTTAGGCTTTCTTTGTTCTCTCTCCAGCTCCTTTAAGTGTAGGGTTAGGTTGTGTGTTTGAGACCTTTCTTGTTTCTTGAGAAAGGCTTGTTTCACTATACATTTTCCTCTCAGGACTGCCTTTGCTGTGTTCCACAGATTTTGAACCGTTGTGTTTTCGTTATCATTTGTTTCCATGAACTTTTTCAATTCTTCTTTAATTTTCTGGTTGACCCATTCATGCTTTAGAGGGAGGCTGCTTAGTCTCCATGTATTTGGGTTCTTTCCAAATTTCCTCTTATGATTGAGTTCTAGCTTCAGAGCGTTGTGGTTGGAAAATATGCAGATAATGATTCCAGTCTTTTGATACTGGTTGAGACCTGATTTAGGACAGAGGATGTGATCTATTCTGGAGAATGTTCCATGTGCACTAGAGAAGAATGTGTATTCTGTTGCTTTGGGATGAAATGTTCTGAATATATCTGTGATGTCCATCTGGTCCAGTGTGTCATTTAAGGCCTTTATTTCCTTGCTGATCTTTTGCTTGGATGACCTGTCCTTTTCAGTGAGGGGAGTGTTAATGTCCCCTACTATTATTGTATTATTGTTGATGTGTTTCTTTGATTTTGTTATTAATTGGTTTATAGGTTTGGCTGCTCCCACGTTGGGGGCATAGACATTTAAAACTGTTAGATCTTCTTGTTGGACAGACCCTTTGAGTATGATATAGTGTCCTTCCTCATCTCTTATTATAGTCTTTGGCTTAAAATGTAATTGATCTGATATAAGGATTGCCACTCCTGATTTCTTCTGATGTCCATTAGCATGGTAAATTCTTTTCCACCCCCTCACTTTAAATCTGGAGGTGTCATCGGGCTTAAAATGAGTTTCTTGTAGGCAACATATAGATGGGTTTTCTTTTTTTATCCATTCTGATACCCTGGGTCTTTTGATTGGGGCTTTAGCCCATTAACATTCAGGGTAACTATTGAGAGATATGAATTTAGTGCCATTGTATTGCTTTAAGGTGACTGTTACTGTATATTGTCTCTGTACCTTTCTGATCTACCACTTACAGACTCTCTCTTTGCTTAGAGGACCCCTTTCAATATTTCCTGTAGAGCTGGTTTGGTGTTTGCAAATTCTTTCAGTTTTTGTTTGTCCTGGAAGCTTTTAATCTCTCCTTCTATTTTCAATGATAGCCTAGCTGGATATAGTATTCTTGGCTGCATGTTTTTCTCATTTAGTGCTCTGAATATATCATGCCAGCTCTTCCTGGCCTGCCAGGTCTCTGTGGATAAGTCTGCTGCCAATCTAATATTTTTGCCATTGCATGTTACAGACTTCTTTTCCCGGGCTGCTTTCAGGATTTTCTCTTTGTCACTAAGACTTGTAAATTTTACTGTTAGGTGACGGGGTGTGGGCCTATTCTTATTGATTTTGTGGGGGATTCTCTACACCTCCTGAATTTTGATGCTTGTTCCCTTTGCCATATTGGGAAAATTCTCCCCAATAATTCTCTCCAGTATACCTTCTGCTCCCCTCTCTCTTTCTCTTCTTCTTCTGGAATCCCAGTTATTCTAATGTTGTTTCATTTTATGGTATCACTTATCTCTCGAATTCTCCCCTCGTGGTCCGGTAGCTGTTTGTCCCTCTTTTGCTCAGCTTCTTTATTCTCTGTCATTTGGTCTTCTATATCACTAATTCTTTCTTCTGCCTCATTTATCCTAGCAGTGAGAGCCTCCATTTTTGATTGCACCTCATTAATAGCTTTTTTGATTTCAACTTGGTTAGATTTTAGTTCTTTTATTTCTCCAGAAAGGGCTTTTATATCTCCTGAGAGGGTTTCTCTAATATCTTCCATGCCTTTTTCAAGCCTGGCTAGAACCTTGAGAATCGTCATTCTGAACTCTAGATCTGACATATTACCAATGTCTGTATTGATTAGGTCCCTAGCCTTCGGTACTGCCTCTTGTTCTTTTTTTTGTGGTGAATTTTTCTGCCTTGTCATTTTGTCCAGATAAGAGTATATGAAGGAGCAATTAGAATACTCAAATGGTGGCCACAACCCCAGGAAAATATGCTTTAACCAAATCAGAAGAGATCCCAAATCATGAGGGGGGAGAAAGGGGATAAAAAGAGGTTCAGAAAGAAAGAAAAAAGAAAAAAAAAAGGAAAGAAAGAAAAGAATTAAAAAATAAAAAGGAATAATGGAAAGTATAAAAAAGAATATATATATATATATATATATATATATATATATATATGATAAACTAGTTAAAAAACGTTAAAAAAGAAAAGGGTAAAAGTTACAAAAAGTTTAGCAGAAGAAGAGAAAAAGAAATGAAAAAGAAAAAAAAATTAAATTAACTGCAAAACTAAAGAAACATAGGGAGAAAGCCATGAGTTCTGTGCTTTGCTTTCTCCTCCTCTCGAATTCTGCTGATCTCCTTGGTATTGAAACTGCACTCCTTGGTAGGTGAACTTGGTCTTGGCTGGATTTCTTGTTGATCTTCTGGGGGAGGGGCCTGGTGTAGTGATTCTCAAGTGTCTTTGCCCCAGGTGGAATTGCACCGCCCTTACCAGGGGCTGAGTAATCTGCTCAGGTTTGCTTTCAGGAGCTTTTGTTCCCTGAGCACTTTCTGTGGAGTTCTGGAGGATGGGAATACAAATGGCGGCCTCCGATAGCCTGGGGCCCCACTCCTCAGTGCGCCCTCAGAGTACAGCGCCCAGTAACTCCCGTCTGCCTGACCTCCGGCCGTGCTCCAAGCTCAGCGAGCCTGCGACCGGTTCAAGGTAACCCCGAGCTGTGAGCTCACTGTCGGCTCTGTCTCTGTAGCCGGCTTCCCCATTCTAATACCTGTAAGCTTTGTGACACTCAGACACCCCGATCTTTCTGTGACCCTGCGGGACCTGAGGCCACGCTGACCCCGCGTGGGCTTCACCCCAGTTTAGCCTCTGGAACAGACTTCCCCTCAGCGGAACAGACTTTTAAAAGTCCTGATTTTGTGCTCCATTGCTCTGCTGTTTGCCGGGAGTCGGTCCCTCCCCCCAGGGTCTATCTTCCCGTCGCTTTGGATTCACTTCTCTGCCAGTCCTACCTTTGAGAAAGTGGTTGTTTTTCTGTTTCTAAAATTGTTGTTCTTCTCTTCGATCTGCCAATGGATTTGTAGGTGTTTGCAATCTTTAGATAAGCTATTTAGCTGATCTCCTGGCTAGCTGAAGTAGTCTCAGCCTGCTACTTCTCCGCCATCTTGACTCCTCCCGCTTCTTTATTTTTTATATTTGAGCTAATTTTCTTCATAAGCCTTTACTCTGCTAGAAAGGAAGAAATTTAGAACCTTCCAGTTAATTGTATCCTGGTTCCTTAGGGTTACTTATGCTCTTTGGGGTAAATGCTCAGGTTTTTTTGGATCTCCTCTAGGAGACATCTTGGAATATGAGGTGGGATTATATAACATGGATAACAGTGACATGGATTTGTCACCGTTCTCTGTGTCCCTATTAGTCTCTTTTGCTAGACTGTGTTGAGGTAGGACTAATCCTCTGGGTTTTGGGGTGTATGGGCATTGGATTGAGTAATATTCATATTCTGTGGTTTCTTCTTTCTCTCACACCGGGTCTCTGTTGGTGCAACAGTCTGTCTAGTTCTTCTGGGCTGGTCACTAAGGCTTATGGGAACTTCTGGGTCCCTCTCATTCCCCACAGAGACTTTGAGGAGTCACCCACTACCCCAGGTGCAGAAACCCAGCCCCCTTACTCTATTAATCCATATTGCCTATTTTCTCCATGTCAAATTGGTAAGGGACTTCGCAGTAAGAAGGGTTTTCCCTAGGGACTTGTAGCCTCCTACAGGTCTTGCTGAGGGAAGAGGATCAACTGCCCTGAAGTTTTCAGCTTTCCTCCATACTTACTGGAATTTTTTAAAAAAATATAGCTTTATCCCTTTTTATGTCCATTTTAGACCTTCTGACTTACCTGAGTTTAAATTAGAGATAAACCTAAAGCACTAATTTAGGAAATGTAATCTGGACATCTCATTCCTTTAATAAGTATATTTACCTCAGTGACCTATATTGTTGATTTTTCAGCACATCTGGTTAATTTTATCTTCAAATTCGTCTACTTTTTGTGTCCACCACTACCATCCTAATATAAGATACCTTCTTTTTGTTTGTTTTGTTTTGGTCTGCAGTAATAATGCAAGAGTTTTCAAATTTAACTCCCTGATTCCAAACTGCATAGCAGCCGGAGTGATTATTTCAAAATGTGAATGAGATAGTAAGTTCGTGAGACTTGACCAAGGCATCTCACCACACCTGAAATGAAATTCAAACTCTTCCCCTGATTTTACACAGACTGTATTCTCTAGCTCACACCCACCTCTGTAGCATTATCTCCTACTCCTTTCTTCCTCACTGACTATACTCTGGCCAAACCACACCAGCATTCTTTCTGCTCTGGAACCAGACAAGCTCCTTCCTGCTTACGGCTCTGGGGCTAGTCTCCCCTGTCTGTGGAATGTTCTTTCTCCATGGCTCCTTAAATCTGGTTTCTTTCTGGTATTACTTTGAATTATCACATCCTTATCAGAGGCCTTCTTTGACCCTCCAATCTAAATAGTTTTCCAACTGCATTTCATCACAGTCCCCTTTATTGTGTTCATCACAGTGCACATTGCTACCTGATTACTCTTACTGATATATTTGTTTATCTGTCTCAAGCAATAATATGTGAGCTGTACACTAGTAGGAACATGTCTGTCAGTTATCACTAATAATGATAATAGTAGTAGTGAAAGAATACAGCATTTACTATTGAATCTCCAAAATGGTCCCATTCTAAGCCCTTGCCATGTATTGTCTTTAATCTTCATTGCAGTCTCATGAGGCTGATACTCTTTTTACCCTAATTTTATAGTTGTAAGGACTGAGGCACAGAGAATTTCAGTGATGTATACATCACTGCAGGGTCACATGGCTATTAAATTTTATTTTATTTTTTAAAGATCTTACTTATTTGAGATAGGGCACACATGAGAGATAGAGAGAGCGAGAGCATGTACAAGCAGGCGGGAGTGGTGGCGGAAAAGGGAGAAGCAGGCTCCTCACTGAGCAGGGAGCCCAATCCAGGGCTTGATCCCAGGACCCTGGGATCATGACCTGAGCTGAAGGCAGACACTTAACTGACTGAGCCATGCAGATGCCCCAATGGCTATTGAATTTTAAAGGTGGGATTTAAATCCAGGCAGAGTGGCTTCTGGCCCCATCCTGCTACATGCTAGTCACAGGAGGTACAGATCGAAATAAGACAGAGACACTTCTCTCAAATTCTCAATAGTTAAAAAGTTTGGGAAAATGAAAGAAATCACGACGAAGCATGACATGTTTTATATTACAGATATGGGGGAGCTGCTAGAAAAGCATATAAATGAGGCATCTTATTTATAGTATACAAATCTTTTTGTATTAATATATATCAGAAAAACCTGAAATGTCTTCATTAGTATATAATAGTCCCCTTATCTGTGGTTTTCTTTCTGTGGTTTCAGTTCCCCACTGATGACTGGGTCAGAAGCAGATGACCCTCCTTCTGACCTATCATCAGAAAGTCAGGGGATGCCTGGCTGGCTCAGTCCATGGAGCATGCAACTCTGGATCTCGGGGTTATGAGGCCGAGCACCACATCAGGTATAGAGGTCACTTATAAATAAAATCTAAAAAAAAAAAAGGTCAGTAGTAACCTCAAGCTACATCAGAACGCCTCCTTTCACCTCACTTCATCTTATCACATAAGCATTTTGTCATGTCACATCATCTCAAGAAGGGGGAGTATAGTAAAATAAGATATTTAGAGACAAAGAGAGACCACATTCACAGAACTTTTATTGCAGTCTATTGTTATAATTTCTTTTGCTATGAGTTAGTGTTAATCTCTTACTATGCCTAATTTATAAATTAAACTTTATCATATGTATGTGTGTATAGGAAAAAACAGAGTACATATAGGATTTGGTATTACCTGTGGTTTCAGGCATCCGCTGAGGGTCTTAGAATGTATCTGCCTGTGGATAAAGGGGAACGACTGTATTTGCTGGGCCATCCTTTGCTCATATAAGTATCTGGCACCATGCTTGTAGAAATGTGGAGGTAGCCAGATGAAACATTTTCAGTATAGAACATACCTAGTAACTGAAATTTGTCAGATTTTTTTTTTTTTTTTCTGAAATGATTCTGATATTGGTTTTCTATTCTTTCTACTCCTATTCCTTTCTATTCTGGCTAAGGGAAAAATTGTTTCACAGGTGACAGGTGCTTTGAGGGAACTAGAAGAAGGTGAACCAACCATCTTGAGAAAACCATTATTTGCCTACTTTGAAGACATCCCTTGAAATAATGAGGCATAATTAATATCAGTTCTTAGGATTATATGAAAGTTTTCCAACATACCCGGTACAGTTCTGATGGCCAGAAATGGCCATTTGATCACAGTTAAGCCAGCTAACCATTCCATGCCTCACTGAATTTAGCAGTAAAGTGAGATTAACTATACACATCAAGTAATAAATGTTAATAATAATAAATTAGCACCAGTAATGGCTAGTCTGCTTTTAGTGCCAGAAGCTAATCTAAAGGCATTGCAGTTTATTTAATTTTCACATCAAACCTGGTGAGGGAGGTGTTATCCCTGGTTGGCTGTTAAGAAAATTAAGGCCCAGAAAGGTTAAGTAATTTGCCTAATATCTCACCGCTACAAAGCGTAAATTTGAGCCCAACTATAGGATTGTGTAAATAAAACAAATCATTGCCACTATTGAGTGGCTTCTATGTGCCTGGCACTGGGCTAGTCACTTTAATGTGTTGTCTCATTCACTTCTCATAGCCCTGTGAAGTAAATGTTGTACTCATATGACAGGTAAATAACCCAGAGACTGGGGATTATGGAATTTTCCCAGTGTTATGTAAGGTCAGGCCTGCCTGACTCCAAAGTCTATACAAACTAGTAATTCATTAAACTCTTTAAACTGGCAAGTGGTGTACTGTTCTTTCTTCTCCTTAATTGCCTCTCCCACTCTTATTCTCCTCTGGTACTTTTCTCATTCTTTGTGCTTTTGTGATGCATCGTTCAATAATGTGCATAATATAAACCCCCCTAACATTTTCTGAGACAGATAATATGCTGGGCATGGTGCTAAATTGTTTGCTATTCATTACATTTAATCCTTCCAGCCATCAAATATCGTAGGTACCACTATTAGCACCATTTTATATTTGAAGTTAATAGAGATACTCTTGGCAGCATTTTTGCTGATCCTCTGGATATGCAGTATTCCTTCGAGAAAACGGAGCATTTTAAAGCCTTGTTGCATTTGCCTGTGCTGAGAATAAATGAGCCAGATTAAAAATTCTTTTAGTTTTTGAGCATTAAAAAATTTGCGATCCTATTTAAAACAAATTTTTTTTCCCCCTCTCGAAGCAGGGTGGTTTGGAGTTGTCTTCTTTGTGGTGTGTTTCTTGAAAAGTTTTGTAGGGCTAATCTGGTTAATTCTGGATGCTTCCTTTTCCCCTTGTCTCTCTGCAGCTCTCTGCTCGGTTCTCAGGACAGCCACCATTAGCTTGTGTCTACTGAAGGAACCAGTGGGGGCCAGAGGGAGGGGTAGTGGGGGGGCAGGGTGTTGGGTCTCTGGGAAACTCATTTGCATACTTCTTGTTACAAAGGCCAACCACATCCTGGTTAAGACAATGTGCTGTCTGATAAACAGACTGCATC